>NW_023416312.1:37715134-38335134 GCF_014176215.1 Rousettus aegyptiacus
TGCCCCTAGGAGATTAGAATACATACCATGTGAGGACTCATTTAGGCTGAAGGTTTGGCCTGTGATTGAAGTACTATCATTGTTGTGATTGTTATTTGCCTTTTCCCTTTAGTTCATGAGGTTTCCTTGACATCTTCGGGCTTTTTAAAACATGCATTATTCTTTATCTATTGCTGTATTATAAAATACCTTAAAATTTGTTGTGTTACAAAGTACCCCAAAAGTGATAGAAACATTATATCTCACTTATGATCTCACACAATTTCTGTGGGTCAGGAATTTAGAAGTGAATTAGCTGGGTGGTTCAGTTTTGGGGTTCTGTCATGAGGTTTCAGTCAAGATATTGGCCAGGGCTGCAGTCTTTTCAATCTTGACTAGAGCTGGAGGATCTGATTTCAAGGTGCTTCTCTCCCATGACTAACAAATTAATATTAGTTGTTGGTTGGCGGTCTTAGTTTTTAACCATGAAGGCTTCTCTGTAGTGTCCTCATGACACAGAACCTGAATTTTTACAGAGCAAGTGATGCAAGAGATAGCTGTAGTGGAAACTGCAATGTCTTTTATGACCTAGACTCAGAAATCACACTTTCCACAATATTCTGATTGTTAAATAGATTTGCCCTACACAGGCTCAGGACTACAGGAGGTTGTAAATATCAGGGGGGGGGTAAGAATTGTTGGGTGCTGTCTAGGATATTGTCTACCACACATACTTTGTTGGGTTCATGAATATTTGTGTCTGTCCTTCTATTCTTTCATCCAGAGTGATAATACATATTTGTGTAAGTTGGACACTGACCTGGGACTCCTGACAATTTGAGATAAAAAGTGCTGAAATAAAACCTGAACTTCACTTATCAAGTCTTGCACTTGCAGAGTTTCATCCGAAGGATAAGCCTTTTTCTAATTTTTACTAGGGCTTCGTCTGAGATATTAAGGCCAAATATCACTCATATTTGGCTGCCTCATTCTATCAAAGGCCTTGCTTTGACCTGCCTAGCTGGACCATATCTCATCTCAACCCCATAGGTCTTACCTTAGACTGCTCAGCCCTACTGTTTTTCTTCTCTCCCAACCTTCCCATTGTTTATCTTTCCTCTAGTGAAGTCTATTACCAGATTTGTGGAAGGGCCTGAGATGCTGCATTTCTACTAAGCTCCTAAGTGTTGCCTATCTCTGGTTCATGGATCACACTTTGAATAAAAAGAAACTAGAACTTGCTTTTGACTTTCTTCAGCTCTACCAAGTTTTTGGCAGAGAATAACAATAACAGTAATAATAATAGCAGCTAACATTTAATAATAGTTTACCATATGTCAGAACATTTTCTAAACACATTATGAAAATGAAATTTAATTCTGCGAACAACTTTGTGAAGTATGTCTATTTTTATCACTCTCATTTTATACAGAGGAAACTAAGGCACAGAAATATGAAGTCCTTTTGTGAGAAAGTAAGCAGTGGCTTGCCCGAGGACACACAGCTAGTGAATGGCAGGGCCAGGATTTTAACCCAAGTGATCTGATGCCAGAGTTCTTGTCCCTAATTGTATCTTTACACAATCCCCATTTAATCACCTAGCATTTCCTTGGCACTATATTAAGGGATTTCTGTATAGTGTCTCACTTAATCACTATGAACAAGATAGTCTGCTCTATTTTTCTAAGTGAGGCACAAAAACTAAATTCACCCAAGATTAAACAACCAGCAAAGTTGCTACAAGAAGCTAATCCATATTTGTCTGACTCCAAAGCTCATGTGTCAATTTGTTCCACAACATCTACCTTACCTACTTGTCAAGGTGCTAAAAATTTGAGCCTTTTCAGTCACTCAGGTTCCCTTGTTAAGTCAGCCTTCTCATGGGAGGAGCAATAGCTTTTGCTTTCAGCTGGATATGTCAGGTTTCTTAGAGAAGGCAGTGCTTTCTTAGAGTGAGAGGAAAGGACCTAAGGATCTGGGGCCCCAGTCTTGCATAAAAGAGTGGGCTGAAGGATCTGGAAAGGAGAAATGGATTTGGGTCAGTGGAAAACTGAATTTTTTCAGTTTTTCCGTGTCCTTCTGTCTCTTGGAGCTCCTAGGAGGGTATGGGATGTGGAGGAAATAAAGTATAGTCTGGGCTTCTGTCAAGACTTATTGTTGTTTGGGGGAAATGAGTCAGAGCCTTACCAGGCAATGTTTTCCTAGCCTGGCCAGGAAAGTAAATTGACATCCTGTGGTGGGAACTAAAACCCAAGGACACTCCCTGAGCCTCTCAGCAGGCCTTATATCGTGGAGCTTTTTTTCCCCTAGTGTCTCATAGACTTGAGTACCTAGAGACTCTACCCTCCATATCTCCCTTCCTCAGACTTGGCAGAACAATTGACTTCTTACCTGTTAATAATCAAGGTAATACAGCTTATGAAAGGAATAAATCCTAGCATAAAGATTGTATCGAAGACCCAGAAAAAGACCAGGAAGAGGCTCTGCCTCAATTGTTTATCCATCTTGTTTAATCTCTCTCTCTCTCTCTTTCCCTCTTTCTTTCCCTCCTTCCTTCCCTCCCTCCCTCTCATTACTATTGTTTGTTCTAGCTCATAGCCCCAACAGCCTAAGAGTAGAGCACTCAACTCTCTTATGTACTCTTAAGAGTTTAGTAAACCATGAAAGGCTTGAAGAGGAAGGAATTGTCTGACAGGAGATAGTTCTTCCCATCTATCACAGTGTCTGATGATTTTCCATTAGAGCAGAGGAGCCAAGGATTAGAATTATGGAAGTCTGGGAACACAAAGCCAGAAAAAGAGAGACATGCATATGTTGGCATTCTGGCATGTGCCCCTTATCCAGTAAGGAGGATGGTGACTTTTAGTATAACTAGATATCTTTGAAGAAACATATGGCCACTTTCCCCAGGGTCCATTTCCTATATACTAACCTGAGCCTCAGTTTTGCTTCCTTTACCCTTCAAGGTGACATCAAACACAGCAGAGAAGGAAAAAGTAGTGCCCCAAGTAATATATTAAACAAGCTTCAAGGCCTAAAGATGACAATCCCTCCACTCCTGATTCCGTCCCAGGCTGGAGAGCTTCCAGAAGCTGGGTTTATTGAGACTACTGTAGGGCATATCTGTGTTAACACCTATAAATGTTGTCTGCTTAGTCTGTTTGGGATAATATAACAGAATACCATAGATTGTGTGGCTTATAAGGGACGAAAATTTATTTTTCAGTCATGGAGCCTGGGAAGTCTAAGATCAAGGCACTAGCAGATTTGGTGGCTAGTGAGAACCCACTTTCTGGTTCATATAGCCATCTTCTATCTGTTTTCTCACATGGTGGAAGAATTCTCTCTAGGTTCTCTTTTATAAAGACACTAATCTCATTCATGAGGACTGCACCCTCAAGGCCTAATCACCTCCCAATGACCCCACCACCAAATACCATCACATTACAGATTAGCTTTCAACATATGAGTTTTGGAGGAACACAGAGTTTAATTCTATTCACTGAAAAAATAGATGCTTTCTGAGCATCTGCCCTGCGATAAGCTTCGGACTTCAGGGATGTAGATGGCACAGTCTTTGCCTTTCAGGAACTCAATTTACACCTCAACAGTAAAATAATAAAATGCTGTGATGAGTAGTTTAACGGAATGAGAGCAAAGTGCTCTGGCAGCCCAGAACAAAAAGAGAAAAATTTAGAAAGTCCCTGTAGTAACAGATGGCTTCTTATAGGAGGGGTCATTTGAGAGAAATCTTAAAAGATGAGTTAGTATTTTGATAGGAAAAAACAGAGGTGCAGCAGACAGGGAGGGTATTTGTAGAAAGACGGCATGAACCAAGCCCTAGAGGTGTGTTTGGAGACTAAAGTTATGCAGAGTGGTTAGAATATGTGATGAAAGTATGGGAAAGGAAATGAAAAAAGATGTAGGTACAGAGATAGAGATAAATAAGGGCCAGATTACAAAGATTCTGGAACGAGGATTTTTTAATCTCAAGACATTTTGTAAAATCTAGTTTGGGGCACTTGAAACTGAGGGAAAATTTTAAGGAAGAGAATGAATGGTTAATCATCATCATCATCATCATTTATTGAGAGATTACTACATGCTAGGACTTGTGCTAAGTGCTTTATGTATACTCTGTATTACCCCATTAATCCCTACAACTACCCTATGAGACAAATAAAATGAAATACTAGTTCCATTTGTCAGATTAGTAGCTAAATCACAGAGCAGTTAGATTACTGTGTAAGTTAAACTGTTCAAATTTTGAGCTTCCTGTATACTCACTGTCGCTAAGAGTGGCCTGAGGCCAGCACCAACAAACTCACAAGACTTCAGCTCATCTTCCTTTGGTTTTCTTCTCTGGGAATCAAATGAGAAGGAGTCTGAGAGGGTCAAAATCTTGCTAAGATAGGGTATAGAGGGGATCCTGCTTGGTACAGTTGAAGCCACTATGCTTACCTCAGGTCTAAGTGCCAGTAATTCGCTGTTACAGATGACTCTCCTGAGGGTCAGAGAGCATGGTCTGTAGTCTCACCTCTACCTCTCATTTAGGCACATATTCTTCACTCTGCAGGCCTCAGCCTCCTCAATTTTGACAGAAAGGGGGAGGTATTCATTATTCCAAGAAGTGTTTACTGAGCACCTACTATGTGCTATATACAGTTCTGGATGCACCATTAATAAAGTGATCAGGAAAGACTTCTATGAAAGGGTGGCATTTGAGATGAGACCTAAAAAATGAGAAAATTCAGTAATTCAGAGTAGAGAAAGGATATCTCAGATAGTGAAAATAGCAAATGTGAACGCTCAATGGTAGAAATTAGCCTTGCATGTTTGGAGGACAGGAGGAAGGTTAGTGGGGCTAGTATGTAGTTAAGAATGTAGGAAGTGAGTATAAAATGAAGTCAAAGTGGGAACAGAGGCTACACCATAAGTGGCTTTGAAAGCCACAGAACATTTAGATTTGTTCTAAATGGAATAGAAAACCATTGGAGGCTTTTAAGTAAAAGCATAATCTGATGCAGGATTTTAAACATGATCCTTCTGACTGTAGTGTGGATAACACTTGCAACAGAGTGTGAGTCCAGTGACAAGGTTATTGTAGTAATCCATGTGAGATATAATTGGTACAGTGGAGAGAAGACACATGGTTGGATTTGGGATGTGTTCTGGAGATAGAATTGTCAGGATTCATTGATGACTTAGAGGTGGGAAGACAGCTGAGAGAAAGAGATAAGTCAAGAATGATTCCTAGGTTTGGGATTTTTGTGCAACAAAACTGATATTTGTGTCATTTCCTTAGATGAGATAGATTAGGTAAGAGAACAGTACAACCCTAGTAGTTATAAGTTGTAATCTGTTACTTTTAGTTTTATAATCCACATATGAGTGAAATCGTATGGTTATCAACTTTTTCGGGCTTATTTCACTTAGCATGATAATCTCAGTTCATCCATATTGTCACAAATGGAAGTATTTCATCTTTTCTTAAGGCTCAGTAATATCCCATTGTATATATGTACCCAAACAATCTGAAACTCATGGACAAGGACAGTTGATTTATGGTTATCAGAGGGAAGTGAGGAGGAAGAAGTAGAAAGGGATGGAGGGGGTCAAATATTTGGTGGCAGAAGGAAATGTAACTTTGGGTTGTCAACACATAATGCAATATACATATGATATATTATTGAATTATACCCTTGAAACCTATCTTATTTTATTAACCAATGTCACACCAATAATTTTAATTAAAAAATAATATGTGTAAAGGGAAAGGGAGCTAAAATGTGTCAAAATGTTCACTGGCAAAAGTGAAGGATGTAATAGGAGCTCATCACAATAGTCTCACAACTTTCAGAAGGTTTGATTTTTTTTCCAAAGTAAAGTTTTCTTAAAAAAGAAAAAAATGCACTCCTGAGCCAGGCTGTCTAGCTTCAAATCTCAGTGCTGTAGCTCAGCCTTGGTCAACTTACTTAACCTCTCTGGGCCACAGTTTCCCCATCTGTACAATGGAAATAACAGGAGTGATAATAGTACCTACATAATAGGGCTATTGTGAAGATTACATAAATTCATAGAGTTGCGGCACTGGAAACAATGCCTGCTATAGAGTAAATGCTCTGTGTTACATGTTGCAATTCTCCTTTCTAGTGCATAAACTTGCAACATGTTTAGCTTCACCTATTCAGCTCTGTGTTTTCAGCCTCACTTCAAGTCTGCTATTTTGTCTTCTTCTTGCCTTTGACTTTGTATCCTTTCCAGTGAGATCCAGGAGATAAGCAGAGGAAGCTCCCATAGCAGACTTACGCTGTGGTGAGTGGGCCATCTGCCCCAGACTACACTTAACTTGGCAGTCAGGGCATCTTGAGTTTCCAGGATGGGGTGACTTTGATAGGGTTTGTTAGAGAGCATATATAGAATGTATGCTACAGAGAGGCTTTGGCAAACTGCTTATGTTTCATAAAGCTGGACTCTGGGGTCACTTTACCCCCTTTTTGGGATGCTTGTCCTATATTTTTGACTTTCTTTTCACAAGATACCTGAAAACTGCTCTTCCAATTCCTTCATCTGCATGTTCTCTTCAGATGGACACCCCATTAAATGTTAATTGTTTTGGGGGTGGGAACGGGGTTGAGATGTCCTGTGATAAAATTCCATGATAAAAGAAACTAAACATTTTTTAAAGGCTCTACTCTGCTAAAGTGCATTGTGAATTTCCAAAAGGAGAGATGAAGTTACAGCATTTCTTAAACTTATTTGAACAAGGAGCCTTCCCTTTAGTAGGGGTATGTCACACTTTGGGAAATACTGTCATAACCAAAATCCCTCTCAGAAGAACTCAGTACCATAACCCTTTATTTGACAGGAACACCCTGGTGTCTGAGTTCACTGTCCTAGAAGATTTGCTTTTTTCAGCTCGGTCCTTCAAAGTGGAAAGGAAAACATGTCATGTTTTGGAGACTGTCAGACCTAATTTAAATTCTGCCACAACACTTATAAATTGCATAATCTTAAGTAAGTTCCTTCATCTTTTTTTGGGCTCCGGTTTCTTTATTTGTATAATGCCAAAATGTAATAATAACTGCTCTTCAGGAGTATTATGAGAGTTGGGATACGATACTGTATTTGGGGGCAATTGGTACACGAAGTGTGAGCCACGGGCTGGAGAAATTGCTTTCAGACATCAGAAAGTAGATGGCATTGCACAGGAAATGACACAGAAGACAGGATGCTAGGTGTCTGACTAGAAATTAGAATGGAATGGCCTTTGAACACAGGTCTGTAATACTAGGCCATTACCATTAGGGGGTGCAATTTATCCTCACATCTGTAATTAAGAACTTTTTAAAAAATTAAACATTTGTTTTGATTAAAAGTATAATAAATAAATGCTCATTGTAGAAATTATGGAAAATACAGAAAGAGTAATAAATAAAAAAATTAAAATGTCTCATGATTCTACTCCCTAGAGACAATGTTAATCAATATTTTGTTTTCTCCCAGAGTTTTATACAATATATAGAGAGTTTATAGAGTTTATAATGTGCTATATATGTAATTTAGGTTGTTGCTTTACTCATTAAACATAATCACAAAAACATTTCCCCTTTTCAAGTCATTTGAGAATTCTTTCTCAATCTGTTGTATATTTTGTAAATATACATACTCTTAATTTATGAATAATTTGTAATTTAGCATTTCTAAATGAATGTAAGTTGAGGTTGCTATTGAATTTTTATTATTTTCAATAAAGCTGTGGTGAACATCTTTGTATTTCTGTATTTCAAGTAATTTCCTTAGGTCCAATTCCCAGAAGTGGGATTACCATGCTCAGGAGCTGGTTGAAGGCTCATGATATATGTAGATGGAATTATTTCCAAAATGACTTCAATAATTTTTGTCTCACCAAAAGTTTCAGTGAATCACAGATATAACATTCCCTATTCAGCAACTGGTATTCAAGTTTTAAAAGGGCTTTGTTAATTTGATAAAAGAAAAATGCTGGCTTGCTTTAATTTACATTTCTTTGATTAAATATGAAGTTGAGTTTCATTCAATATGTTTGTTATCTATTTGTATTTCTTTAGTGATTTGCTTGTTCACATCTTTTGACTCTATTTCAACCAGAGGTCTAGTTCATTACTATAAATTATTCATATGTTAAAAGTTTTTTTTTTTTAAAAAAAAAACTTTTTGTCTTATTTGTTTCAAATGGTTTTGAGTTTTGCTTTTAAAAATAATCTAGAATTTAAATGTGTCAATAGCTGTTGAAGCTATGGTCAAACATTTTCAGAGATTAATAAAAAACAGAGTAATACAAGCATACCTCATTTTATGGTGCTTTGATTTATTGCACTTCATAGATATTGTGTTTTTTACCAATTAAAAGTTGGTGGCAACTCAACATTGAGCAAGTCTGTTAGCATCATTTTTCCAACAGCATTTGCTCACTTTGTGTCTCTGTGTCATGTTTTGGTAATTCGCACAAATTTTAAACTAGTTTATTATTAAACTTGTTAGGGTGACCTGTGGTCAGAGATCATTGATGTTACTATTACAATTGTTTTGGGGTGTCATGAACCATGCTCATGTAAGATGGCAAACTTAGGGAGTTCTGGTGAAGACTTTGGAAAAAGTAAGCCTGTGCTTGCCTCCTCCCATGAGCACATTAAAATTATAACTAAAATATAGAACATTCGAATTGGAGAACCATCCAAAGGCTAGACGAACAGAAGTCCTATAACTAAAAATATAAAGAAGCCACCTCAGATTGGTAGGAGGGGTGGAGATTCAAAACAGGCTGGCTTTGCACACACACGTTGTGGTTGAGAATTGGGAAATGTGTCTTAGCTGCAAAGGTACCCCTGAATAACAAGGGTCCCAGGCCTACACAGGGATCTCCAGCTTAGAGCACCAGTGCCAGCAAGAGCAGTTCCCAAAACATCTGGCTGTGAAAATCAGTCAGGACTCCATCCATCTGAATGAGACAGAAGGCAGCTAGAATGCCAAGCATACTTGTCAAGGGTCCGTGCACAGACTCTCTCACTCCCAGGTACAGAGGGACAGAAGCTGAGGGTGGTGTGCCAAAGAAATACAGAGAAAGAAGTAGTGTGACTTCAGGGCACAAGCTTGAGGGAAAGCCACCATTATCCCTGTGCTGAGCCCTCACCCCTTATAGCTGGTAGGTGTGTGCCATCTTTCCTGTGTTGAGCTTTCTCTCCACACAGTCAAATCTAAATATTCATCGGCCTGGTGGGCCTCACTCACTCAACCCTGGTGACTCCTTGGGACTCTGCTCCACACAACTTTCACACTACCAGAGGCTTTTTCATGGCTGGCAGACAACTGTTGTTGGCCTGCTCTGAAATTTTTCTTGGACAACTCTTAGGTATCTACGAACCCCAGGCAGGTGATAGCTAGCCTTGATTGGCTCTGAGACTTTTGCGGAGTGACCCCAGGCTCAGCACTGATGCCAAATCTGAGTCTGCATTAACCAGTTGGACACCAATCATCACACACTGGTGACTCCTGAGACCCCGCCCAACCTAACTCTCTTACCACCATACCACTAGAGGCTCTTACTGTGGCTGAGCCTTTTGGACAGCTGGCAGGTAGTGACAGGACTTGGGGTTTTCTAGGTCTTTTTCTGAGCTTCCCAAAGCCTGATACTGGTGATGGCCAGCATTGATTCACACTGTGGCCTCTCCCACTCACTTCCAGGTCCAATAAAGGCAGTGATCAACTGAGGATCGCTTTGTAGCATATACCATATAGCCCTGGACCAGTCAAAGGCAGCGGCTGACCTTGGCCTGAACAGGAACCCCCTTCCAAGAGGCCCCAGAACAAGTTGCCGGCTTCAGACCATAATGGAACCCCTCAAGTGGCACACTCAAAGGGTAGTCACTGCAAGCACCAGAACCTACTAGGGAAAATCAGCCTCCACACAGTAGCTTTCCAGTTGCGGTCCTGGCCAATCATCACAGCCATTCAGCTGAGGGTCAATCCTACCCACTAATGTACCAACAGCAACCAAAGTTCAACTACAATAGGAGGGTGCACACAACCCATAAAAAGGACTCTCCTGGAGCATCTCTTTCAGGGGACCAAGGACACTATGCTACTGGGCCCCCATAGGAAACCTACAACATAAGACCACCCTGCCAAGACTGGGCGATGTAGCAGATTGACCTGATACATAGAAAAAGACACAGCAAGGCAGCCAAAATGAGAAAAACAAAAACATGTCCCAAATGAAAGAACAGGAGAAAACACCAGAAAAACGTAAAATGGAGACAATCTACCAGATACAGAATTCGAAACAATGGTTATAAAGATGCTTAAAGAACTCACTGAGAACTTCAACAAAGAGAAAGCAAGCATGAAAAATGACATAGAAGCCATAAAATACAGCCAGAAATGAAGACTTCAATAACCAAAATGAAGAATACGCTAAAAGAAATCAACAGCAGGTTAGATGAAGCAGAGAATTGAATCAGTGATTTAGAAGACAAGGTAGCATAAAACACCCATTTGGAACCACCACCACCACAACAAAAAAGAATTAAAAAATGATGGTTTAAGGGGCCTCTGGGACAATATCAAGCATAACAGCATTCATATCATAGGGGTACCAAAAGGAGAAGAGAGAGAACAAGTAATCGAGAACCTATCTGAAGAATTAATGACTGAAAACTTCCCTAACCCGACAAAGGAAATAGATATACAAGTCCAGGAAGTACAGAGTCCCAAACAAGATGAACCCAAACAGGCCCACTCCAAGACACATTATCATTAAAATGCCAATGTCAATGACAAAGAAAAGTCTTAAAAGCATCAAGAGAAAGGCAATTAGTTACCTACATGGCAGCTCCAGTAAGACTGTCAGTCAATTTCTCAACAGAAACTTTGCAGGCTAGAAGAGATTTACATGAAATAGCCAAAGTGATGAAAAGTAAGGAACTGCAATCAAGAATGCTCTTCCCAGCAAGGTTCTCATTTAAAATTGAAGAAGAAGGTAAAGGAACCAGAAGTTATATAACGTTACCCTACATGCCTAGTCTACTTCTTTTTTTTCCAGTCAATCATATCCTGAAATCCAATGTATAAATCTAACATTGCATGTCTTGTGCATAACTGTTCTAAAGGCTCTTTCTGTGTACTATATGTATTAGACTAATGTACATAAGCATACAATATAAAAGAAATGTCTACATATAAATAATGGAGCCAACTAACCAAGTGTCATATCAACTAAAATACCAAATAAACTTGAACAGTAAACAAACAAACAAACAAATAAACAAACAAATTGGAGGACAGATAGTTTCCAAGAAAGAAAAAGCTATAGGGATTTATCACCACCAAACCATTATTACACGCATGCACACACACACACACACACACACACACACACAATGTTAAAGAGTCTTCCTTAAAAAGAGGAGGGAGAAAGGAACATAAATATGACTAATAAAGTGGGAATAACTTAATAATTATCAATAATTACTTTAAATGTAAATGGATTAGATGCTCCAATCAAAAGGCGTAGAGAAGCTGAATAGATAAAAAAGAAAAAAATTGAGACCCATACATATGCTGTCTACAAAAGACATACTTCAGATTGAAAGACATATACAGACTGAAAGTAAAAAGATGGAAAAAGATATTTCATGCAAAAAGAAATGGAAGAAAAAGCTGCAGTAGCAATACTTACATAAGACAAAATAGACTTTAAAACAAGTCAATAATAAGAGTCAAAGAAAGGCATTACATAATGATAAAGTGAACAGTTCAACAACAGAATCCAACAAGAAGATATAATTCTTTTAAGAAGATATACATATTTATGCACCCAACACAGAAGCACCTTAACATATAAAGAAAGGGGGAAAAAACCGACATAAAGGGAGAGATTGACAAGTGTACAGACATAGTAGGGGACTTTAACTCCCCATTGACAATGGGCAGAAATTCCAGGCAGAATATTAACGGGAAAACCATAGCCTTAAATGACATACTACTTCAGATGGATTTAACTGATATTTTAGAGCAGGTTACCCCTAAACAGCAGAATATATATTATTTTCAAGTTCACATGAAACATTTTCCCATGTAGATCACATGATAAGCCATAAAACAAGTCTCAATAAATTTAAGAAGACTGATATCTTATCAAGCATTTTCTCTGACCACAGTGCTACGAAACAAGAAATCAATTACAAGAAAACTGAAAAACACACAAAAACATCGAGGCTAAATAACATGCTACTAAGCAATGAATGGGTTAACAATAAAAACAAAGAACAAATCAAAAGATACCTTGAGGCAAATAAAAATGAAAATACAATGACCCAAAATCTATTGGAAATGGTGAAGACAGTTTTAAGAGGAAAATTCACAGCAATACAGGCCTACCTCAAGAAAAAAAGGAAAAGATTAAATAATCTAACCTTATACTGATAGGAACTAGAAAAACAACAGCAAACAAAGCCCAAAATGAGTAAAAGGAAGGAAATAATAAAAAATCATAGTGGAAATAAATAATATAGAGTCTAAAAAATAATACAAATGATCAATGAAAGTAAGAATTGGTTCTTTAAAAAGATAAACAAAATTGATAAACTTATAACCAGACTTTTCAAGAAAAAAGAAAACCTAAATAAATAAAATTAGAAGTAAAAGAGGAGAGTGATAACAGACATGACAGAATTACAAAAGATTACAAGAAAATGTTATGAGCAATTATATGCCAATAAATTTGGCCATCTGGAAGAAATGAATAAATTTCTAGAAATTACAGTCTTCTAAAACTGAATCAAGAAGAAACAGAAAATTTAAACCAACCAATTTCAGGAATCAAAAAAAAAAAACTTGCAACAAATAAAAGCCTGGAACTGGATGGTTTCAAAAGTGCATTTTACCAAACATTCAAAAAAGAATTAATACCTATCCTTCTTCAACTATTCCAAAATATTCAAGCAGAAGATAAGCTCCCAAGCTCATTTAATGAGGCCACCAATACCTTGATTCCAAAACCAGACAAAGACACTACAAAAAAAAAAATTATAGGCTGACATCCCTGATGAACATAGATGCAAAAATCATCAATGAATATTGGCAAACTGAATTCAGCAATACATTAAAAAGATCACACACCATGATCAAGTGGGATTTATTTCTGGAATGCAAAGCTGATTCAATATCCATAAATCTATGTGATACACAACATAAACCAAAAAAATGATCAAATTCATATGATTATGTCAATAGACACAGAAAAAGCATTTAAGAAAATCCTATCATAATTTATGATAAAAACTCTTAGCAAAGTGGGAATACAGTGAACATACCTCAACAGAATAAAGGCCATATATGACAAACCTAAAACTGACATCATATTCAATGGGAAAAAGCTAAACACATTTTTCTTCAATCAGGAACAAGACAAAGATGTCCACTTTCACCACTTCTATTCAATATAGTAGTAAAAAACTAGCTACAGCAGTCAGACAAGAAAGAAAAAAAGCATCATAATTATCTATTAAGAATATTCCAATAATCAACAACAATAACACTCCAGAAACTAAGTGATTATGGCAAGGTTACAGTGAACAAGGTTAATATAAAAATGTCATTTGTTTTTTTATATGCCAGCATTGAATAACATCATTTGTATTATCATTATAAAAGAAATATAGATGTATAAAGCTAAGAAAATATACAGAAAACATGAGGAAAACTATAAAATTCTGATAAAAGAAATGAAAGCAGATCTAAGTAATGGAAAGATATTCCACGAATATGGCTATAACGACTCAATATTGTTAAGATGTCAGTTCTTTGCAACTTGATCTATAGATTCAACATAATCCCAGTTAAAATCCATGCAAGTTATTTTGTGAATATTGACAAAATGATTCTAATGTTTATATGTTAAGTCAAAAGACCCAGAATAGCCAATATAATATTGAAGGAGAACATCAGAAGACTGACATTACCATACCTCAAGACTTACTATAAATTTACAATAATCAAGACAGTGTTCTGTTGACAAAATAATAAGCAAATAAATCAATAGAGCAGAATAAAGAATGCAGAAATAGATCCACACATATATCCAATTGATCATTGACAAAGGAACAAAGGCAATTCGATGGAGAAAGTACAGTCTTTTCAAAAATGGTGCTGGAACAACTGGACATCCACATGCAAAAAAAAATGAATTTAAACACAGATCTTATACCTTTCAAAAAATGAATCATATGGTGTGTGAGGGGAGAGGGGTTGCGGGGGGCTTATTAAAAGGTACAAACTTCTAATTACAAGATAAATAAGTACAAGTAATGTAATGTACAACATGATAGCTATAGCTAACACTGCTGTGTGATATATAGGAAAGTTGTTAAGAGAGTAAAAGCTAAGAGTTCTCATCATGAGGAAATTTTTTTATTGTATCTATATGAGATAATGGATGTCAACTAATCCTATTGTGGTAATCATTTGAATATATATCAAACCATCTTCACACCTTAAAATCATACAGTGATTTATATCAATTATTTCTCAATAAAACTGGAAAAAGTATCATTAACCTAAATGTAAAAACACAGATCTATAATACTTCTAGAAGATAATGTAGAAGAAAATCTAGGTGAGCTTAGATTTGGGTTTGTGAAGATTTTTTAGATACAGGAACAAAAGCACCAAACATAAAAGAAAAAAATGATAAATTAGACTTCATTGAAATGAAAAACTGCCGAGGGAAAGACACCGTTAAGGGAATATAAAGACAAGTCAAAGAATGGGAGAAAAATATTTGAAAAACACATATCTGACTGGTTTCTAAAATATACTAAGAACACTTAAAACTCAACAATAAAAAAAGAAACAACCTAATTTAAAATGGGCAGAAATTCTGAATAGACATCTCACCAAAGAGGATATATTTATTGAAATAAGCATATGAAAAGATGTTAAACATCATATGTCATCAAGGAATTACACATTACAACAATTATGTATTAACACTATAAACTGATTAGAATGGCTAAAATCTCAAGTGATAAATATGAATTATTGGTAAGAGTATGAAGCAACAGGCACTCTCATTCATTGCTGGTGAAAATGCAAAGTGATACAGCCACTTTGGGAAGCCAGTTTCTTACAAAACTAAGCATATTCTTCTATGCAATCCAGAAATTGAACTCTTTTTGTATTTACCCCAATAAGTTGAAAACTTATTTCTATACAAAGATCTGCATACTAACGTTTATAGCAACTTTTTTCATAATTTCCAAAACTTGGAAACTACCAAAATGACCTTTAATAGGTAAATGGGTAAACAAACTGTGGTACATCCACACAATGGAATATTATTAAGTTATAAAAAGAAATGAGCTAACAAGCAACAAAAATATGAGGAAATAAATGCATATTGTTAAGTGAAAGAGGTCAATATGAAAAAGCAACATATTGTATGATTTCAACTACAGTTGACCTTTGAATAAGGCAGGGGTTAGGGGCAATGACCCTATACAATAAAAAAATCCATGCATAACTTTTGACTCCCCAAAATTCAACTACTAATAGCCTGCTGTTGACTGCAAACCTTACAAATAACATTAACTGTTGATTAACACAATTTGTATGTTATATATATTATATACTGTATTCTTACAATAAAATTAGAGAAATTTTATTAAGAAAATCATAAGAAAGAGAAAATACATTTATAGCATTTATTAAAAAATGTATGTATAAGTGAATCTGCGAATTTTAAACCTATGTCATTCAAAGGTCAAATATATATGACATTCTGGAAATGGCAAAACTAAGAAGATAGTAAAATGATCAGTGTTTGCCAGGGATTCTTTTGGAGGAGTGAGACAAGAATTAATAGGGGATCACAGGGAATATTTAGGGCAATGAAACTATTCTGCATGATACTATAATGAATATGCATCATTATAAATTTTTCAAAACCCTTAGAATATACAACACCAAGAGTATAAGACACCAAAAGATAAACTATGTACTTTAATTAATACTAATATGTCAATGTTGTCTCATTAGTGGTAGCAAATGCACCACACTAATATAAGATTTTAATAATAGAGTCTCTAATTTTATCAAACTACTACATTGCCCTATAATGAACCATTAGTTGAATCATAAGTTGAACCATATAGTGCTTTTCCACACAACTGTAACTTTTTTGGTGTTCTTTCCCCTTTCTCAACTACCAAACTCCTCACAATCCCAGAAGGCTCTGTGCAACCATCAATGGCTCCAGGGAAGCCCATACCAACAAACTTTCTCCTACATCTTTTCAATGTAGCACAAATTTCATCATATTGGAGTTAGTTTGCTTATGTTTAGAATCCTCCACAAACTAGGAACTTCTCATGGGTCAGGACTAGAAGTAAATCCTCTTTATGATCTCAGAATCTGAAGTATGCCACTATATAATAGGAGCTCAAGGACTACTTGCTGAATAGATGGATGAATTTTTAAAAATGAATCAATGAAATGAATAGGAATGGAGAGTCAGGACAGAAACAAGTGGCTCTGGTTTTAATAAGACAAGGAGCAGGTTGATGTGGTGGAAGGAGACTGCGAAGCCAGGTATATTAGACTTTGAATCCCAGCTTCATGATTAATGTTGCGTGACCTAGGCCAAATCATTTCACAGCTTGCGCCTCAGTCTCTGAATCAACAGCTTAGGTTTAATAATGACTTCTAGAATCACCATTAATGTTTGTGTGACCTAGACCAAATCATTTCACAGTTCATGTATCAGTCTTGTATCAACGACATGAGTTTAATGATGACTTATAAACATGCTATTAGTAAGAAGGGAAAAATACTCACAAAATGCCTAGTATGGAATCAGATGCATAGAAGATCATTAACATGAGTTTTCTTACTCTTCCCACTGTTGTCAACTTGTCACCCTGCTTCATTCCCAAGCACCTTCTTCTTCCCTCACCTGTACCAACTCTAGTCTTTATCCTGTTCTCTGCCAGTTCTCAGAATGCCTTAGTTCCCACCCTCCCAGTTCCTGGAAATCTGAGTTCTGTCCACCAGACAGACATTTGGCTTGGAGCTGTTGTTTAACCACTTGTAGGAGTGCTGCTATCATGGGTCATCACCCTGATTCAGGGGCCTTTTTCTTGTTAGTGCTTTACCACTCTGGATACAATGCTGTTTCTTTATGTGCTTTTCCTGGAGTTATGTTAATATTTTGTAGAGGATTTGTGCATTCTGCCATACCTCTGCCCCACCAAACTTCATTTTGCCAGTTGGGAATCTCATTCCCTCTTTTTGAAGAGGAGGAGAAAGTGGTGCTGGGCTCTACAGCATTGTCTGTATCCTCTCCTGAAAGACTTCCTGTTCTAGGCCCCTGGGAACCAGGCAATGGAAACAGCCCAGGGGTTATAGACTTGCAGGCTCCTGCTGTCTTGCTTTCCTCTAAGCCTTGTTTGTGTATGTTTATTTTGGGTCAAGAATACATTGGTAATAGGGAGGGCATGGAAGAAGAGGCGAGATTTTTTTTTCTGGGAAAAGGATTGGTATCTGTATTTTATTTAGCATTTCATTTTATTATTAGTTTCAAGTATACAGTACATTGGTTAGACATTTTCATAGTTTATGAAACCATCTCCCTGTTGACTCTTATCTTCCCTCTGGCTCTACACATAACCATTACATTACTGCTGACTGCATTCCCTATGTCATGCTCCCCATCTGATGACCATCTATCAACCTCTAATTTGTACTTTAACCCTTCACCACTTTCCCCAGCCCCCCACCACATCCCTCCCTTCTGGCTATCATGAGATTTTCCTGTACATTTGTGACTTTGCTTTCAATTGGTTTGTTCTGTTTGTGCCGTAGATTCTGCATATAAGTGAAATCATATGGTGTTTATCTTTCTCTGTCTAATTTCTTTCACTAAACACAATAACCTCTATGCCCATCCATGTCATTGCAAATGATAGGATTTCATTTGTTATGGCTGAATAATATTCCATCGTATATATGAACCATAACTTCTTTATCCAATGATCCATTGATGGACATTTAGGTTGCTTGTATATCTTGGCTATTGTGAATAGTGCTGCCATGAACATAAGGATACATAGATCTTTACGAATTATTGTTTTGATTTTCTTTGGAAAAATACCCAGAAGTGGAATTACTGGGTCAAAAGGTAGACCCATTTATAACTTTTGTGGAACATCCAGACTGTTTTCCACAGTGGCTGCACAAATTTGCAATCTCGCTGACATGTGAGGGTTCTCTTTTCACCACATCATCGCCAACACCTGTTCTTTGATTTATTGATGATAGCTATTTTGACAGGTGTGAGGAGATATCTCATTTTGGTTTTAATTTGCACTTCTATGATGATTAGTGACCTTGACCATCTTTTCATTCGTCTATTGACCATCTGTATTTCCTCTTTGGAAGAATATGTATTTAGGTCTTCTGCCCATTTTTAATTGGATTTTTTTTGTTGTTGTTGAGTTGTATGAGCTCTTCATATAGTTTGGATATTAACCCCTTTTCAGATGTATAATAAGCAAATATCTTCTCCCATTCAGTAGGCTATTTTCTCATTTTGTTGATGGTTTCCTTTGCTGTGCAAAAACTTTTTAGTTTGATATAGTACCATTTATTGTTTTTCTTTTGTTTCCCTTGTCTGAGGAGATATATCTGAAAAGAAATTACTAGTAGCAATATCAGAGACTTTGCTGCCTATGTTTTCTTCTAGAATTTTTATAGTTTCATGTCTTACATTTAAGTCATTAATAAATTTGAGTCTATTCTAGCATATGGTATAAGAAGGTTATCCAGTTTCATTTGTTTTC
Organism: Rousettus aegyptiacus; assembly: GCF_014176215.1. Classification (NCBI taxonomy): domain Eukaryota; kingdom Metazoa; phylum Chordata; class Mammalia; order Chiroptera; family Pteropodidae; genus Rousettus; species Rousettus aegyptiacus. The sequence goes on from NW_023416312.1 coordinate 37,733,989, forward strand.
ATGAATCTGTCTAGTTTTCCCAACAACATTTTTTGAAGAGACTGTCTTTACCACATTGTATATGCTTGCCTTTGTCATGTATTAAATGAACGTATAGATGTGATGAATGTATTTGTATTTATACTAGTATCATGCTGTTATGATTACTTGTAGTGTAATTTGATATTAGGCTATGTGATACCTCCATATTTGTTCTTCTCCCTCAAGATTACCAAGTTTCAGGGAATCCTCTAAGCAAAATGACCTCTGTTATACAGTTTCATAACATCTCAGCTGTAGCGGGAGAGGAGAGGGCTCAACATTGGAACAATGAATACTGCTGGCACTTCTGTCTTGGAGAAAGCCTCACCCCCAGCCCTTGCTCGGACAACTCAGTGACCCCCTGCAAGTCCGTGGTGCCCCTGTGCAGCTGACCCATTGCTGGTGCTCAGAGCAAGAAATTCCGTAACTGCAAAAGTCTGGTCATGAACATAGCCCATTTTAGAGGTGTCTGCAGCTGCTGGCTGCCGCTGCCTTTGTCCCACTTAGCTGCTCAGGGACCGTGCAGCCTTGCATCCTTGCCCTGTCCTAGTTCATCCTGTTGCAGGATGATTTCTTATTTCTCTCCCTAGTTGTAGAGCTTCTATTCATCAAGACCCCAGGTGACTCTGCTTGTTGTTTGCTTCATGTTTCCATCGCGACTTTGATGTAGTCATAAAACAGATGAACAAAGCCTCTATCATCTATGCCATTTTGCCCTGTCTCCCATTATATTTTTAATGTAATGCTGAATTCGACTTGCTAATATTTTGTTAAGGATTTTTGCATCAATGTTCACTAGGGATTTCAGCCTATAGTTTTCTTTTTCTTTCTTTCTTTCTTTCTTTGTGTCTTTCTTTCTTTCTTTCTTTCTTTCTTTCTTTCTTCTTTCTTTCTTTCTTTCTTCTTTCTTTCTTTCTTTTTTCTTGTAATGTCTTTGTCTGGTTTTGGAATTAAGATAATGGTGACCATCCAAAAGAAATTAGGGTATCTTCCTTCTTCTTGAATTTTTTGGAATATTTGGAGAAGACTAGGAGTTAATTCTTCTTTGAATGTTTGGTATAATTCTCCTATGAAGCCATCTGGTCAAGGACTTCTGTTTTTTGGGAGTCTTTTGGTTGCTGATTCGATTTCGTTGGTGGTAATCGGTCAGTTCAGAATTCCTGTTTCTTCTTGACTCAGTTTTGGGCGATTGTATGTTTCTAAAAATGTAGTCATTTCTTCCAGATCATCCAATCTGTTGACATATAATTGCTCATAGCATTTTCTTATGATCATTGTATTTATGTGGAGTCTGTAGTTGCTTTTCCTCTTTCATTTCTGATTTTATCTATTTGAGTCCTCTCTCCTTTTTCCTTAAGGAGACTAGTTAAGGATTTATTAATTTTGTTTATCCTTTCAGAGAACAAGCTCTTGGTTTCATTAATCTTTTCTATTGTTTTTCTAAATTTCATTTTGTTTATTTCTGCTCTGATCTTTATTATTTCCTTACTTCTATTCACATTGGGCTTTGTTTGCTATTTTTTCTAGTTCTTTTAAGTATAAGGTTAGATTGTTTATTTGAGGTTTTTCTTGTTTATTGAAGTAGACCTGTATTTCTGTGAATTTTTCTCTTAGGACTGCTTTTGCTGTGTCCCATAGATTTTAAGTTCTTGTGTTTTCATTTTCATTTGTCTCTAGGTATCTTTTGGTTTCTTTCTTGATCTTATCATTAACCTATTCATTGTTTACTAGCATGTTATTTATCCTCCATGTGCTTGTGTATTTTCCAGTTTTTTTTTTCTTGTACTTGATTTTTAGTTTCATATCATAGTGGTTAGAGAAGATGGTTGATATGATTTCAATCTTCTTAAATTTATTGAAACTTGATTTGTGTCCTAATGTGTGGTTTATCCTGGAAAATGTTCTATGTGCACTTGAGAAGAATATCAATTTTGTTGATTTGAGGTAAATGCTCTGAAAATGTCTATTAAATCCATCTGGCCTACTGTGTCATTTAAGCCCACTGTTTCTTTGTTGACTTTCTTTCTGGAGAGATGTTCATTGATGTCAATGAGGTGTTAAAGTCCCACACTATGAGTGTAATACTGTTTCTACTTTTATGTTAGCCCATGATTGCTGTCTTTATATATTTAGTTGCTCCTATGTTGGGTCTGTATGTTTATTAGGGTTATGTCCTCTTGATGCATTGATCCCTTTGTCATTATGTAAGGCCCTTCCTTGTCTCTTATTATAGCCTTTCTTTTAAAGTCTATTTTTCTGATATAAGTATTGCTACCCCGGCTTTTATTTTATTTTCATTTGCATGAAATATATTTTTCTATGCCTTTACTTTTAGTCTCTGTGTGCCATTTGATCTGAAGCGGATCTCTTGTAGGTAGCATATGCATGGATCTTGTTTTCTTGTTAATTTGGCTACCCTATGTCTTTTGATTTCAGCACTTAATCTTTTTACATTTAAAGTGATTGTCAATAGGTACATAGTTATTGCCATTTTATTATTTGTATTCATTTCCTTCCCCCTTTTTTCAAAAGTCCCTTTAGCATTTCTTGTAATACTGTGTCCCGCCCGCGGGACCGGTTATTTGGTGGGAGAACCGAGGAGAACCCAACCTAAAGAAAAGAGGGGTAACACGGACGAGAGAAAAGAGTGGAGGCAAGACAGTATTCTGATCAAGCCTCAAATTTTATTTTACAAAGCAGCTATATTTATACAGCAAAAACAAAGGGGGGCAAGCAAAAGGGACTTGTCACAATATAATTGGTCTTCAGCTGGTGCTATGGGGACAAGGGGCAGTGGAAGGAAAGAAGAGGAAAGGGGGTACTGGTCATGTACTGATCGGTCAAGCACAGGTGGTGTAAAACAAAGGAAGTTCTCAGAGTTCTCTGTACAAACATGTTGGTGTCACGGGCTGCTGAGCTGCTATTTGTCTTCTGTTCTTGTGAAGCCCAAGCCCAGCATGTTTTATCCTTAACCCTTAAGGGCCCGTTTAGGTTGTGGCGCCCCTAACAATACTGGCTTGTTGGTAATAAATTCTTTAAGCTTTTCCTTGTCTGGGAAGCTTTTTATTTCACCTTTTATTTTAATCAAAAGCCTTGCTTGGTGGAGTATTTGTGGTTGTAGAGATTTTTGTTTTTATAACTTTGAATACTTTTGCCATTCTCTTCTGGCCTGCAAAGTTTCTGTTGATAAATCAGCAGACATTCTTATGGTGGCATCCTTGTAAGTAACTAGCTGCCTTTCTCTTGCTGCTTTTAAGAGTCTTTCTTTGTCTTTGACTTTTGGCATTTTAATTATGATGTGTCTTTTTGTTAGTCTGTTTGAATTCCTCTTGTTTGGGAGTCTTTGTGCTTCCTAAACTTGTATTATTATGCTTCATGTTGTCCCAGAGGTCTCTTAAACTATCCTCATTTTTAAAATTCTCTCTCTTGTTTTCTTTGGCCATTCCAACTGAGTGTTTTCAGCCACCTTCCAGTTCATTGATTTGATTTTCTGCTTTGTCCAATCTATTGTTGAATCCTTCTAGTGTGTTTCATTTCAGTTATTGTAGCCTTCCTTCATTTCTGTCTGGTTCTTTTTATGGTTTCTATGTTCTTTTTTATGCTACTATCTCTTTGCTAAGGTTCTCATTGAGCTCATCCATTCTCTTTCTAAATTAATTGAACATTCTTATAATCATTATTTTCAACTCTGTCTCTGGTAGGTTGCTTGCCTTCATTTCATTTAGCTTATTTTCTGAAGTTTTTTTTCTGATGTTTCATTTGTGGCTTTTTAAAAATCATTTTATTAGCTTCTTCATGCTCATTTCTATGTATTAGGAAGATTTGCTTCATCTCCTAGCCTTGGTCAGATGATCTTATGTGGAAGGTGTCCTGTGTGTCCCAGTGGCATACTCTCTGTAATCAACTGTGCCAGGGGATCTGGATGGGATCTTTGTGTGGGTTGTGTGTGATCTTCTATTGTAGCTATGCCTTTATTGGTGTTAGTACATCAGTGGATGGGATTAACACTTGAGCTGACTAACTGTCGGAATTGGCTACTCCCACAGAGTGTAAGATGCTATGTGGGAGTTGACCCACTGAGTGGGATTTGCCCTAACAGGCTTGTGTACTTGTTGAGACCACCCTTTGTGTGTACTTCTTATGGGGTAATTCAGGTGCATTGGTTTTGTGGCCCCTTGGGAGGGGCTCCCCCATAGGTCAACATCAGCCACTGTCTTTAATTGCTCAGAGCTACCTGGTGAGAGCTACAACATGATCCACAGATGGTTGCTGCTTATGCTAGATCTATAGGTAAGTGGAAGAGACAACACTGTAGGCCGCGGTCTGGTTACCCCCAGTACCAGACCTTGGGTGGTTTAGAAGGACCAATTTGCCTCAAGGCCTGAGGCTGCCTTGTAATCCTCTGTAACTAGAAGAGCCTCTGGGTTGTATATGCATTGGGTGGTGTGGGGACCCAAAGAGTAACCTGGATATATTGAGTAGATTTCCCTCTACTATTGGATGTTAGTTTACATGCCATCATTGTCTCTGGGGCTCCCTGTAAAAGTCTCAGCTCATAGTAAGGCCAGCCGTTGCCCTCCTCAGACTTGCAAACACCCGAGAACTGGCCAAGAATTTTTGAAGCGTGTGGGTCCGGGTCTGTGGTTCACCACTGAAAGTTCCTTTTGGGATGCATGGGCTTTTTGTGGGCCGCACAAATTGAGTGCTATTATATGCTGTTGAATTCATGTCCCAAGGAAAGCAAAAGATGGGACTGTGTTGCCTATGAACAGGTTTACCACAGATAATTTGTGGGTTAGGTGGGGTGGCATCTCAGTGAGGCACGGGGCATCAGTCCTGTATAGCACCAGATCTGCTGCTGGTTCTGGGACCACGGGTTCCCACAAAAGTCACATATACCTGAGAGACCCATTGCCATCTGAGATGGGCCAACAAGTCCTTGCAATCCACCCAAAAGCTATCGTATCTCAAACTGGCAGCAGTGATCTGTCCACCACTGTTCTCCCCGAAGTTTTCACATTGCACTAGCAAAGTTCTTTTGCCTGCACAGAATGGAAAACCCCAGAAAAGGGCAGGGCAGGGCAGGGGTAGCTTTCTGTCAATTGGCCCCCGGCATATTGTAGATTCAGTGGGGTGGGATCTCAGGAAGCCAAGGATCATCAGACCGAAATAGCCTCAGTTTTCTTGAAACTTCCCGCAGTAGTCACAGATTGCAGTGTGACCAGGTTCCATCTGGGGCAGTCCCAAAGACCCCTGCAATCCACCCTAGTAATATTGCAGTTCATGCAGGCAACAGTGATCTGTCCACAACTGATTTCCTGGAAATAAGTGCATTACACTAGCCAAAGTCTGCCTGTCAACAGGTTATGGGCACTTTGTAGATGGGTTGTGATTGGTATTAGGGAGACTAGAACTGTCAGGCCAATACAGCCTCCATCTTGCTGCAACTTCTGTGTCTGTAGTCCCCTGTAAAAGGCATAGATAACAGCAAGACCAGCCACTGTCTGGGACTGGTCCACAAATCTCCGCAATTCACCCAAATTTGTGTTGGCAGCAGTGATTTTTCCGTAAGTATTTTCCTTGAAATGCACTCACAGTGCTGGCTGAGATCTGCTGCCTATACTGAATATTTAGCCCTGGAAATGGGCCGGGCAGGGCAGGGGCAGCCATCCTGTGACAAGCCATCCCATGCAATCTGTGGGTTGGATAGGGTGAGCTGATGCCCCCGGGGAAGTGAAGCTTCAGAATTGGCTGTGCAGGAAAAGGATTCAGCACAGGCAATCTGGTGCCTGTCTGTAGACAGCCCCCCTGTAGGGGGGCTTTGACTAAGGCACAATGGCGGCTGACCGTCTAGCTTTATTCCAGCACCATCTAATGCAGTCTTTCCCCATATGACTCTTGTCTGAGCTTCTGTTCCTCGGCTGGAATCCAGGGTGTGTGTCTGTGGATGAGAGAGCCTGTGTATGGTCATTTAAAAAGATCAATGCACCCCAGTATTCATGGCAGCACAATTTACAATAGCCAAGATATGGAAGGAAACTAAATGCCCATCAATGGATGATTGGATAAAGAAATTATGGTTCATATGTACAATGGAATATTACTCAGCCATTGAAAAAAAATTAAATCTTATTTGCCATGACATGGATGGACCTAGAGATTATTATGCTGAGTGAAATAAGTCAGACAGAGAAAGATAAATACCATATGATTTCACTTGTATGCAGAATCTAAGGGACAAAAAGAACAAATTAATCAAAAACATACTCACAAATATAGTGGACAATTTGGTGATGGACAGAGGGGAGGAGGGTAGGGAAGCTATGAGAATGGGGTGAAGGATTAAATAAATACAAATTAGTAGTTGACAGTTGGTCATGGGGATAGGAAACATGGCAGAGGGAATGCAGTTAACATTAACATGTTAGCTAGGTGGAGGGCCAGGGGAGAGAGGGAGAAATCGGGAGGGGGGATCATTTTATTAACTATATAAATGTCTAACCAATGTACTGTATACTAAAAATTAATTTAAATAAATAAACTTTTTAAAAGGCATCTGGGGTTCAGTCTCTTTCCATCTCACCCGGATGGCCAGAATTCCCACTAACTTTTACAAACAGATATTATGGAAACTTCTCTTCCCTGGGCTGGTACCCTGGACTGGGGAGCCACCACATGGAGTGAGAACTGCTCTTTTCTTCAGGCGGGTCTCTGCAGCCATGCTCTTCTTCCTGTTGCTTCACTGCCACCCGTGGGTGCAGGTTCAGCCTGATTCTCAACTTTGTCCTCCTACCGGCTTTAATGAAGCTCCTGTGTTTTATTTATTTATTTATTTATTTATTTATTTATTTATTTATTTATTTATATTTTTATTTTTTATCCGAAGTATGTGTTATGATTAGCTGGACTTTGGGTGATTCTTCATATTGATTATTTTATAATTTGTTGTAGTTTTAATACAGACCTGAGAAGAGATGAACCCTCCTTTTACCTAGTTCGCCATACGACACTTCAGGATTGATACCTTTTATTTATTTTTTTGAATAATTATTTCTCCGCCCTTAAACTCTTTTGAAGTATTATAGCTACTATATAGGCACATCGAGTCTCAGAGCTAAAAGGGATTTTCGGAGTCTCCTGAGCCCATCCCTCATTTTGCAGGTGGGAAAACCAAAGTTCAGAGAGACAGAAAATATTTACCCAATTCTTTTGTGAACCTTTAGACTTCCCTAGAGAATTAGATAGCTCAGCTTTCCTGACTTACTCAATCCATTATCTGAAGCCCTAAAATTTGTTATGGTCTAGAATTCTTACTTAGAATAACACAGAAAAGCAAGGGATCATAAAATAAATATGTTTTTCTGTCCCAAGGCAAACAAAACTAAACATGTCCCAGAGAACCTCACTGATGTTTTCAAAATCTTTGTGGCTATGGTGGATTAAATTCCAAGCACAAATATTAACCAGATAATGCTGGTGAGGGAAGAAATGCTGAAGGGTAAGAAATATAAAAAAGCCTTGTTTGTCCAAAAGATTAAATGAACTGATATTGAAATCCAGGAACAAATCATCTTGACTTTCACATTAAGCAAGATTCTGGAACAGACCACAAAAATAATATTGTTTGGGAACTTAGAAAATAAAGCGGTAATCCTGATTATTATAAGGATTATTACAAAATGTCAGATGAATGAACTGCATTGCTTTATCAAAAAAAATTTCCTGGCTTTATTGAAATATAATAGACAATTAGTTGCTTGTACTTACATTGTACAATTTAATGAGTTATTTTCTTTTTCAGTTATAGTTGGCATACAATGTACCAGTTTCAGTTATACAACCTACTCATCAGAAATTCACATAACTCAAAAGTGATCATTCCACTAAATTTAGTAGCCCTCATCCCACTTACATATTTATTACATTATTAACCATCTTTCCCATGCTACACTCTACATCTCCTTGTATATTCTGCACCTATCCATTTGTAGTGCTTAATCCTCTTGTATTTTTTTCCTACCACAATCCCTTTATCTTCTACTAGCCCTCAAAATATTTTTTATAACTATGAGTTTATTACTGTTTTCGCTGTTGTTGTTTATTTGTTCTTTAGATTACACATGTATGTGAAATCATGCGATATTCTATATCTGACCAATTTCATTCAGTGCAATACTTTCTAGGTCCATCAAGGCATTAACTTTCTCCATCCCCTTCCTTTTTTTGTGAGTGTGTATCTTTTAATCTGAAGTAAGTCTCTTATAGGCAGCATATGTAGGGGTTTTCTTTCTTATCCATTCAGTCACTATGTCTTTTGGTTGGAGCACTTCATTCTTTTCCATTTGAGGTACTTGTTGATAGGAATGTAGTTATTACCATTCTTTATTCCTGTTTTAGATGCATTCCTGTTTTTGTTTTCTTAAAAAAAGTCCTTCCAACATTTTAATACTGGCTTGGTGTTGATAAATTCCTGTAGCTTATTTTTTGTCTGGGAAGCTCTTCACGTGCCCTTCAACTCTAAGTTATAGTTTTTCTGGATAAATTATTCTTGGTTATAGATCCTAGGTTTTCACCACATTGAATATTTTGTGCCAAGCCCTTCTGTCCTGCATGGTTTCTTTTGAGAAATCAGCTACCAGTCTTATGGGTGTTCCCTTGTAGGTAACTAACTGCTTTTGTCTTGGTGCTTTTAAAATTATCTCTTTGTATTTAATCTCTGGCATTTTAATTATGGTGTGTCTATTGTGGGCCTCTTTGAGTTCCTTTTCCTTGGGACTCTCCGAGCTTCCTGGGGTTGTATGCCTATTTCCTTCACCAAGTGAGGGAACTTTTCCATCATTATTTCTTCAAAGAGCTCTTCAACATCTTATTTTCCTTCAGATACCCCTATGACACAAATATTTTTACATTTAATAGTGTCTCACAGGCTCCTTAACTTATTATTATTATAGTCTTGTTTTTTTTCCTTGCCATTCTGACTGAGTGTCCTTGGCTTCCTCAGCCTCTATATTGATGATTCAATCCTCTTCATCCATTGTTTGTTTGTTTGTTTGTTTTTCCATTTAATATACTCTTCATCTCAGGTAATGTGTTCTTCATTTCTGCCTGGTTCCATTTCATAATTTCCATTTCCATTTTTATGTTTTTTATCTCTTTGTTAAAGTTCTCACTGAGTTCATCTATATTTCCCATAAGTTCATTGAGCATCTTTATAACCAGTGTTTGATTTCTGCATCTGTTTGATTGCTTGACTCCATTATTCCTGGATCTCTGTTCTGTTCTCTCATATGGTTTCTGCTTCTTTGTCTTCCCATTTTGACTACCTTTCTGTGTCTATTTCTATACACTAGGCAAAGCTCCTATGTCTCATGGTCTTATTAGCACGGCTTTGTGAAGTAAGTGTCCAGCGGCACAGTTCTGAGAGGAGTTCAGCTGCAGGCCAAGTTTAGCCCCAGCCTGTGCTCCTCAGAGCCACTTGTTAAGATTCAGCAAGCAATCCACAGATGTTGTGCTTATAGTTGCCTCAAAAAAAACCTCCAGAAACTAAGGCTATGCTCAGCAAGGAGCTCCTTCCTCACCAAGGATACACTTGGATGTGGCTTGGGTTAGGCTGCGAGTAGGGAGAAGTGGAGGTTCAGGAAATCTCCTGGGTAGAGCGACCTCTGTTATCCAATTTGGTGACATCTCAGCTATGGTGGTGCTGCATCAGCCCACTGGGTGGGTGGAGGGCTCAACAGAGGAACAATGAATACTGCTGGTGCTTCAGTCTGGGAGAGACTCTAGCCTCTGGACCTCACTCTGACAACTCAATGTCCTCTCTGAAATTCCCTGGTGCCCTCTGCACAGCTGAATTGGTGCTGGTACTCAAAGAGAGCAGGCCCATTACCACTAAAGTCCGTTCACTGACATGTTCCCTTTAAGAAGTGTCTGCAGCTGCCAATTGCTTCTGCTATGGCCTCTGTCACACTCAGACATTCAGGACAGGGCAGCCTCGTTTCCTCATCCAGTCCTACCTCCTCCCATTGCACGGTGATTTCTTATTTCTCTCCCTAGTTGTAGAGCTTGCTCTACTCGATCCCATGATTCTGTCATAGCTTTGATTTGGTCGCAAGAGGGATGAACAAAGCTATATCCTCTACACCATTTTTTTTCTCTTCCTGAACTGCATTGCTTTTGTGAAATGCAACTAGCTTTATGACTTGTGAAAAAGGAGAAATATGCTTATCTGGCCTATGTTAGGGCATTCTTCTTATTGTCCTTGGTCATAATAGATATAGATTGAATGACAGCAGTTTGTTGGATTTATAATTGGCTAAATAATCATACCCAACATGTGGTTACTGATGTTATATTATTAACATTAATACCTTTAAGGTTCATAGAATTAAATACAAAGATATTTTGGTTTTTGTAAATGAATAATACATAGATCTGTGGTAAACTCATTTTGAACAATGGTGCCAGGACCATTCCATGAACAAAGAATAGTCTTTTTAACAAATTTCACTGGAACTAGCTATCCACTTGTGAAGCAATAAATTTATACTCTTACCATTTACAAAATTAACCAAAATGCTCAAAGACATAAATGGAAGAGCATAAAAAATAAAACACTTAGAAGAAAATCTAAATACACATTTTTATAACTTTGGATTTGACAATGCTTTTTAGATATAACACCAAAAACATAAGCAACAAAAGAAAGACATAAATAAATTAGAATTAATCAAAATTAAAAACTTTGCACTTCAAAGCATATTGTCAATAAAGTGAAAAGTCAACCAACACAATGGGAGATTTTTGCAAATCACATACCTGTTAAGTATCTAGTATTCAGAATGTATAAAGAACTCAATATATTACAAAAAGATTAAAGGCAAATAAATGTAATTTTAAAATGTGCAAGGAAGTACATAGGCATTTTTCCAAAGAAAATATACAAATGTCTAATAATCACATGAAAAGGCATTCAACATCATTCTTTTATAAAGGTCTAACCATTCTGCTATACATCTGAAACTAATATGAAATAATATTGAAAGTCAACTGTAATTGAAAAAAAAATAGATGTCCAGCATTATTAGTCACCAGGGAAATGCAAATTAAAACCACAATGAGATTTCACTTCATATATCTACTTCATATTTTCTATGATGACTATAATAATAAAACTAATAATAACAACTTTTGGTGAGAATGTGGAGAAATTGGAAGTTTCATTTATTTCAAATATTGGAGATTTATGTTCTGATCACTTATTGTTACTTCTGATAATAGAGTTTCAGATAAAGAGGCTGATAAAAATGTATAAAGGTACACCCATTGTAAAAAACTGTCTGGCAAGTTCTCAAAAAGTTAAACAGAGTTATCATATGACTCTGCAATTTCACTCCTAGGTATATAACCAAGAAAAATGAAAACTTATCTTCATACAAAATCTTGTACAAAACTATTCAGACAGCATTATTCATAGTAGCCAAACAAGTGAAAACACCCCAAATATCTATCAACTGATGAGCAACTAAACAAAACGTGGTATATCCATACAATAAAATACTGTTCAGTTACAGAAAGCAGTGAAATGAAGGTGATATCAAGGAAGCTAGCAGAATGCGAAGCATCAAGAATATGTCTCTCCACACTAGACGAGAATTGTATTGTCAGAAACTGATGAAGTATCTATTTTGGAACTACGAATTCTATTTAAACAATTAAAGTTTCCAAGGGAAAGCTGATTGTCAAATTATGATTAATTTCAGTTGATTTCAGTCATCAGTGTGACCACCCTCACTATAACAGGCAGCCATGGTTGTGAAGAAAAGGCTTGTAAGAGCCAGGGTTAATAATAAAGACCTGATGCTCCAAATATTGGAGATTTATGTCCTGATCACTTATTGTTACTTCTGATCATAGAGTTTCAGATAAAGAGGCAGGCTGTCACTGTTTCACCCCCCACGTTCATTTTTTTCTCCTTTGGTTGATCCCTGATTCTACTTATATGAAATATCCAAATGGAAAAACGCAAGACATAAGTAGATTAGTGGTTTCCAGAAGCTGCTGAGACGTGAAAATATAGATCAGCTGCTAATGGGTATGAGATTTATTTTGGAAGTGATGAAAATATTCTGGAATTATAGTGGTGATGGTCATGCAACTTTATTATTATACTAAAAGCTTCCAAATAGTAACTATTTTCAAATACTTAATTGGATAAGTTCAGTCTGAGTTAGATGTGGTTCAGGAATAGTATATATGATAGTTAAATTTATGATGCATCAACAGTATGGTGTGTCCTTAGAAAAACTTAATGTGATCTGAAGCTGTACTAACAGAAGTGTATAATCTATAAGAAAGGTAGCAATAATTTTGCTCTTTCCTGGACTGGCCAGGCCACACCTGGAAGACTGTATTTAATGTTAGTCTCATCCTTTAAGAAAAGACTTAATTAATTACCTCGAGTATGGCTAGAGGAGAGTGTCTGGGGTATAAAAGGCCTCAAAGTGGATTATAGAAGGGGATTGGCATAGGGAATTTAAAGATCCTTTAAGAGGCAATATAGTTTAGAAAAGATGTAGTTACATAGATTTCAATTTCAGGTATTTTACTTAATTGGTGAATTTGAACAAGTTACTCACTGTATTAGTCAGAATTATTTTCACTGAAAATTGTAGAAACCCCACCTTCAATCAGTTTAAGCAAAATAGGGAATGTATGGGCTTATGTAATTAAAAAGTTTAGGGGAAGATGCTTGATCCAGTGGTGCTATGGCTGTACTTGGAATTCTCTCTCTCTCTCTCTCTCTCTCTTTCTCTCTCTCTCTCTCTCTCTCTCTCTCTCTCTCTCTCTCTCATACCCACCCTATCTCCTCTAGTTGGATCCACACTTAAGAGTCAGGCTCTCCTTTAGCAAAATGGCAGTCAGTAGTTTCATGGTACATCATTCCAAGCTCGAGTGTGTATATATTGTAGAAGGGACACTTTCTGGGAATTCCCATGAAAATTCAAGATTCACCCTGACTAGACCAAATTTGGTCATGTGAAATTCCCTGAACCAGTCACCGTGTCTAGGAACCAATGTGATGATTGGTCATGGCTGGGTCACACGCTCCACCCTTGGACCCCTAGCTTAAGTATATGTACTGAGAACTGGGGAGAGCTTGGCTCTATAAAATAAAAAGAGAGGACTTTTGTCAAAAGAAAGAGAAGTGCATGCTTAGCAGCCAAAATATGATATCAACATCTCTATGTCTTAGTTTTCTCATCTGTGGGATTGAAAAAGTCATGCCCACTACCCTGGATTGTTATGAGGACTGAATGAGATAATATATGTAGTGTCTAGCACAGAATATGACTTATGATAGATATTCTATGAATGTTAGTTTACTTTCCTTCTCCTAACATGTATATCAAAATGCCTGTCTCCTTGACTTAGGAATTCATGCCGCTGTGACTGGACTCATGCATACATCATTACATTATGGTTCAATTTTTTTTACTTCCTAAAAGCTTTGTCTCTGGAGTTCAGGCAAAATGTATGTAAAATTCCAGAAACCTTCAGCATCTCCTACTTACCACATTAAACTGTATAGATCAGGTCATCTGATCTTCTTGAGGTTAGTTGAGAAAATTCTGAATATTATCATTTTTACCTTGTTCCAGGAGAAAGTTTAAAGCCACTTTTTTCTTATAATTTTTACTATCTTAAAAAACAAAATTACTTTCCTGTTTAGACATTTTAAGCATACTTTGAAGATAACAGAAATTTTATAACAGTGTTTTTTAAGAGGATATGGTGATCTTGATGGAAAGAATATTCCTGATTCTAGCAGGAGGCACTTGACCTGGGGAGAATGAAGATGAAATATTGTAGATGGTGCTGAAGAGAGGACAGAGGGGAGAGCAGATAATATTCAATTGCCTTTCAGAGTAAGTCTGAAGCATTCCTGGATCTTTTAAACTTCAAGAGAACAGAGGCATTCTTATACTCCAATAAAGAGACCAGATGCTAAAACTATCTGGCCAGAGCTGAAACTGCAGCTATACCAGAGACTATTTTATACAGTTAACATTAGGACACAACAACTACAGCACGCCTTTATTTCATTTCTGGCATGGCTAAGTTCACTGTTTGTCTAACCCTCCTTAACCTTTCTTATGTGAAACAGCTAGTGCTTGGCTCCATGCTGTGTGTGTGCAATGTAGTGCAAGTGCATGTACACATGTGCACATGCCTTACCCTACCACGATGCTAAAGGTGGATGGTTGTTTTCTTTGCCTAGTGTTTACACTCTGGATATAAACAAGGGTGATAAAATGATGCCTAAAGAGAAAGAGCCGATATGCAGGATGTATTAGCAATTCTAAGCAGGAATCATAGCCCAGGAAATGCCAATGGAGGAAGACATATGGGCACTTAGGAATCTTTCACAGGCAAGTCAGGTCTCAAAGGAGGGAGCTTCTTCAATGCATTGAATTTATGGATGTTGAAGTCTTCCTCACCCTGCCAACGAGTCTCCTGGGAAGTAGATTATGAACCTTATCCTTGTTTTATAGAAGAGGCAACTGTGATGTGAGAAGTTCTCAGGAGGGTTGCAGATCCACTCCAAAATCTGTCCATTTCCACATATAAAGGAGGTTCCTCTGGTAGGAACAAGGACAGTGTGTTGGGACCTACAACATCTAAAGATGGTAAGTCTCAAGATGTATGAAAGCAAGGAGAGGGTGCTGAGATAAAAGCTAGCAAAAAAAAAAACCCATACTAGGTAAAGGAAGCTTCTACAGAAGTGATCCTGCCAAAAACTGAAGAGAGTATATGTAAATAGCTGCTGAGAAGACCCCTGTGTTTCTCAACTCAATCAGGTAGATAGGCTGATTCTCCAAAAATAGTCATCGCTCTCTGTCGAAGATGGAATGTTTTAGTGTGGATGTCAAAAGTTTGGGTGTCAATTTTACTCTTAATTTGCCATATGACCTTGAGCAAATACTGCTCATTTGGTAGAAATTTAATATCTCTAAAATGAAGGAACAGGATGAGGCAATCCCTAAGTACTCTTAACTAAAGAAAATGATATCCACTCAAATGTGTAATAACTTGTTTGAGCTAATTGTGTTCTTATAACAGAGCATAATATAGGCTGGGGGAAAGGGAGCAGTGTATTCTGACAGTTTCTATGAAGGTGTGAGTGAGTATGACTCACACTCAGAGGAAAACTTGAGCTATGGAGATCAAGTAAATTAAAAGAATCAAGAGAAACATCTTTCAAGAATGTTGAACTTCCTTTATTCTAATTCTCTGACGACCAAAAAACCTATAGAGTATGTATTCAGCCTCCAAAGTAAACTGATCTGAGAGGAGAGAAGGCCCTTGAATGAACAGTGGTCATGGGTCACCTGATCCGCTTTGTTTCTCAGGGTAAATTAATGAGTTTACAGCTACTCTTTCTTACATAAAGCTCTGAAGAATATGATTAATGAAGATTTGTGCTCCTGAGTTTTTATTTCTGGCCCCATAAAAGTTAGTTTCAGCCCCCAGTCCCATGACAATGCCTTCGAAGTCTTAATCTTCAACTGAGTCCAGTTTCCCTACCCACCAATACCCAGAACCTCCTTCTCTTGGATATCCCTGGAGAAGCACCTTCTCTCTGTCTCTGTTTCTCTGTTTCTCTCTCTCTCTCATTCTCTCTCTCATCTCCCTGTCACTCGCTCTCTCGACCTCTCTCTCTCCCCACCACATATACTGTGAAGCAATGGAATATGCCATAAACTCTACTGCCTGTATCTCCCTTCACACAGGCATGGCCTGACAAGGCTCTAAGCATTGTAGCTTCCACTACATGGATGACCAAAGTTCATGCTTAACTTGGCTAAAGCACACCCATGAGATGGCGGCTGTTTATAGGTCAGACCACCCAAGGCAGAAGAGAGAACACTAACCAGAGAGAATGGAGGCTGGGCCCTTGATCTTTCACTACCATAGATACTTTCTGTGACTTTGGGCAGTTAAATTCTTTTCTAGCCCTCCATTTTTTTTATTTTTAAAAAGATGGGGATCATACTAGTTCAGGAATGCTAACTCAAGTGATCTCTAAAACATGAACACTGGAAAGCATATAGAAGCTACTTAAAGCAAAACAACAAGGAGTAATGGAGATTTTGGTGAACAGAAGAGTTGTTCACTAGAACAACCATTGGGTAAAACACCAAATCAAAACATAATTTAAAAAGTATTTCAAGATAAATGAAAATGAAAACTCAACATACAAAAACCAATAGGATACAGCAAAAGCAGTATTAAGAAGGAAGTTGAGAGTAATAATACCTACATTAAAAAGAAGGATGTCAAAATAACAAACTAACTTCACATCTGAAAAAGACAGAAAAAGAACAAACTAAACTTAAGGAGAGCAGAAAGAATAAAGTGATAAAAATTAGAACAGAAATAAAACAAATAGATTAAAATATTAAAAATCAACAAAAGTTAGTTGTTTTTGAAGACAAATGACATTTTGAAACTACAAACAAAATTGTTTGCTAGATTAAGAATAAAAGAAAAGAACATTCAAGTAAATTAAATCAGAAATGAAAGAGATGACATTACAACATATACCTCAGAAATAAAAAGGATTATGAGATTATGATGAATAATCACATGCCAATAAACCTAGAAAAATAAATAAATTTCTAGAAACATACAACCTACCAAATTAAATAAAGAAGAAATAGAAAGCCTGAACAGACCAATAATATATGTGCTGCCAAAGTGAGTACTAAACCAATAGTAAAGGGATTAAATCAGTAATCAAAAATCTCACAAGAAAGAAATGTCCAGGTCCAGATCCAGATCCAGATGACTTCACTGGTGAATTCTAAGAAGAATTCATACCAATCCTTCTTAAACTCTTCCAAAATAGAAAAAAATAAAAATGCACTTAAAATTTTATGAGGTCAGAATTACCCAGATACTAAAACCAATGACACTGAAGAAAACGAAACTATAGGTCAAAGTTCCAGGTAAGATGGTAGAGTGGGTAAACGCTGTGTTTGCCACCTCCCATGACCACATTAAAATTACAACTAAGTTATAGAACAATCAACATGAAGAACCATCTGAAGACCAGCTAAAAAAACTCATATAACTAAAAATATAAACTAGAGGCCACATGGAGACTGGTAGAAGAGGTGGAGATGCAAAACAAGCTGGCCCCACAATCACATGTAGTGATTGAGCATCAGGGAGGGTTTCTTGGTGGTGGATGTCCCCTCTGAGGAGCAAAGGGCCCCAGCTCCACAATGGGGCACCCCAGTACAAGGTTCCGATGCCAGAAAGAGGATTCCCTGCAACATCTGGCTATGAAAATTATTGGAGATTCTACACATCCGGGTGAGATAAAGGACTACTGGAAACCTGGATGTCCTCTTAAAGAGTCCACACACAGACTCACTTGCAGGCACTCTCGCGGGGCTCTGTTGGAGGGACAGAGGCTTGGGAGGTACCAGATACATATAGCGAGAGACTGAGTTGTGTGGCTTCAGGGTGAGGGTGAGGAGGACAGCTGCCATTGTCTCTGTATTGAGCCTTCCTCCTGTGTAGCCTACTGGTGGTCACCATCTTTCTTGTGTTGAGTCTTCCCCAAATGGAAAAATCTGCATTAGCTTCATGAACTCTGCTAGCTCCACCCCAGTAACTTCCTTTTATCCTGCCTCATCAAACTCACATACCACAAGAGGCACTTTCAGTGATGGGTGATTAGACCCACCCTGCAAACCACAGAAATCTCTTTCAACATCAAACAACAGGTCTTGGCTGACACACAAGTGGAGACACTTTCAGTGGCAGGCAACAAACCCCAACCCGGGGTGCAGCCTTTCTTAGACAACTCTCAGGAGTTTATGGGCCCCAGACAGGCAGTGCCTGGTCTGAGACTTTAGCAAAATGCCTCGGGCTCAGCACCAGTGCCAAACCTAAATCTGCATTAACGTGGTGAATACCATTCATCCCACCCTGGTGACTACCTGGGACTCCATCTCACTCAGCTCAAGTACCACCCAAGGCTCTTTCAGCGGCTAAGCATTACAGGCAGCCAGCCAGCAGGTGACTTCAGGCCTGAGGGTGCCCTGAACTTTTCGTTGAGCTGCCCCAGGCCCAGTACTGGTGGCAGATAGCTGACGATGTCAGCCTGCCTTTGCCATACACATCCAGGTCTATCAGAGGCAGACACCAAACATGGATAGCTTTATAGCTCCTACCAAATAGTCTCAGGCCTGTCACAAAAATTCACTGACCTTGACTGATATCCCTGATGAATAACTGTATATAAATCATTTATTTCTATTTTTTCTTAACCATGTCCCATCTTTTTCACTCTTTAAGAACATTGATGTGTGAGTAAATGTTTTCCTCTATTTTTTTAATTAATTAATTTTTTATAGTGATTAATATAGTGGTTAATGAAATCCAATAAGTTTCAGCTGTAGACTTTAACAGTAAGGCACATATATATTTACACTGTGTGTTCACCTCCCATAGGTAGATTTCTTTCTGTCACCACGCATTTGACCCCCTTTACACCATCTACTTCCCCCCTCCCCCCACTTCCTACCCTCTGGTAACCATGTCCATGAGTCTCCGTTTGTATCTCCTGTTCATTTGTTGCTTTTAGGTTTATATCCCACATGTAAATGATAGCATGTGATTTGAATAACTGATTTCTGAATATTAATTTTCTATTCTGTTTCTTTACTGGATTCATTTATCGGTTCTAACAAGTTTTGCTGGAACCTTTTGTGTTCTCTCTACATGGTATCATGTCATCTGCAAATAATAACATAATTACTTCTGTTTTTAGTTTGGATGCCTTTTACTTCTTTTTCTTGTCTCATTGCTGTAGCTAGAACTTTCAATACTAAGTTGCATAGAAGTGGTGAAAGTGAACATTCCCTGTCTTGCTCCTGAGCTTAAGGAAAACCCTTTTAGCTTTTCCTTTTGAGTAAAATATTTTTTGTGGATTTGTCACATATGTCTTTTATTCTGTGGAGATGTGTTCCCTCTATTCCAACTTTGCTGAGAGTTTTTATGATAAATGGATCCCTTATTTTGTCAAATACTTTTTCTGCATCTATTGATATAATCATATGATTTTTATCATTCATTTTGTTTATGTGTTGTACCATGTTAATTGATTTGCAGAAATTGAACCAAACTTGCATCCCAACAATAAATCTAACTTGATCATGGTGTATAATCTTTTTAACGTATTGCTGAATCTGGTTTACTAATATTTCATTGAGGATTTTTGCATCTATGTTCATCAGGGATATCAGTCTATAATTTTACTTTTTTGGAGGGTAATATCTTTGCTTATGGAATCAGGGTAATGGTGACCTTGTAGAATGATCTTGGGAGCCTTCCTTTCTCGAATTTTTTGAGATAGTTTGAGAAAGATACGTGTTAATTCTTCTTTGAATGTTTGGTAATATCCACCTGTGAGGCCATCTAATCCAGGACGTTTCTTTGTTGGGATTTTTTAAAATTATTATTACTGATTCTATTTCGTTGGTGGTAATCTTTTGGTTCAGTTTCTATTTATTTTTGACTCAGTCATGGGAGATTTTATTTTTCTAAAAATGTATTCATTTCTACCAGATTATTCAATTTATTGGCATATAATTACTTATAGTATTTTCTTATAATCCTTTGTATTTATGTAGAGTCTGCGTTTACTTCTCCTCCTTCATTTCTGAATTTGTTTAATTGGGTCCTCTTTCTTTTTTTCTTGAAGAGTCTGGTTAAAGCTTTATCAATTTTGTTTATTTTTCCAAAGAATCAGCTTTTGATTTTCTTGATCTTTTGTATTTTTTAAGACTCTATTTTGTTTATTTAGGCTGTGATCTTTATTATTTCCTTCCTTCTACTTACTTTGGGCTTTGATTGCTGTTCTTTTTCTAGTTCCTTTCAGTATAAGGTTCTATTATTCATTTGAGATTTTTTTTTGAGGTAGGTCTATGTTGCTATGAATTTCCAAATTAGGACTGTTTTTGTTATGTCCCATATAGATCTGGGGTCATTGTGTTTTTATTTTCATTTGTCTCAAGGTACCTTTTGATTTCTTCCTTGATTTCATTGTTAACCCACTCATTGTTTAGTAGCCTGTTAATTACCCTTCATGTGTTTTTGTATTTTTCAGTGCTTTTTCTTGTAATTGACTTCCATTTTCATGTCATTGTGATAGGATAAGACACTTCATAAGATTTCAATCTTCTTATATTTATTGAGACTTGTTTTGTGGCCTAACATGTGGTCTATCTGAGAAAATGTTTCATGTGTACTTGAAAATAATGTAAATTCCGCTGTTTTTGTGTAACATGGTCTAAAATATCAATTAAATCCATCTGGTGTAGTGTATCATTTAAAGCTGATGTTTTCCTGTTGATTTTATGTCTGGAAGATCTATCTATTGTTGTCAATGAGGTGTTAAAGTCCCTACCTACTATGACTGCATTACTGATAATCTCTTTCTTTATGTCAGTAGATATTTGCTTTATATATTTAGGTGCTTCTATGTTGGGTGTATAAATGTTTACTAGGGTTATATCCTCTGGTTGAAACGATCCCTTTATGATTATGTAATATCTTTATTTGTCTCTTGTTAGAGCCTTTGTTTTAAAGTCTATTTTGTCCAATATAAGTATTCCTAACCCAACTTTTTTTCCTTTCCATTTGCGTGAAATATCTTTTTCCATCTTTTTACTTTCTGTCTGCTTGTGTCTTTTTTGATCTGAAGTGGTCTGCTATAGGCAATATATGTATGTATGGGTCTTGTTTTCTTAGCCATTCAGTTACTCTGTGTCTTCTGATTAGAACATTTAATTCATGTACATTTAAAATAATTATCTATAGATACATAGTTATTGCCATTTTATTACTCATATTTATGTTCCTTCCCCCCAACCCTTCTTTTTCTTAAAGAAATCCCTTTAACATTTCTTATAATACTGGTGTGATTGTTGTAAACTCTTTAGCTTTTTCTTGTCTGGGAAGTTCTTCATCTGTTCTTCAATTCTAAATGATAGTTTTCTTGGGTAGAATAATTTTGGTCGTAGGTCCTTGCTTTTATCACTATGAATATGTCTTGTCAATTCCTACTGGCCTGAAAAGTTTCTGTGAGAAATCAGTTGGGAGGTCCCTTATAAGTAAATAATTGCTTTTCTCACTGCTTTTAAGATTTTCTCTTTATCTTTAACCTTTGACACTTTAATGATGACGGGTCTTGGTGTGGGCCTCTTTGGGTTCATCTTGTTTGGGCTCTCTGTGCTTCCTAGTCTAGGATGTTTATATCCTTCACCAGGTTTGGAAAGTTTTCAGTGATTATTTCTTCAAATAGTTTCTTGATCCCTTGCTCTCTCTTTTCTACTTCTGGTATTCCTATGATGATGTTGTCCTAGACTTCTCTTAAATTATCCTTATTTTTCCTTGTTTATTCTGTTGTTCAGATTGAGGTTTTTTCTGCTATCTTGTCTTCCAAATCACTGATTTGACCCTCTGCTTTATCTAATGTACTGTTGATTCCTATTGTATTCTTTATTTTAGTTATTGTATTTTTCATTTTTGACTGGTTCTTTTTATGTTATTTATGTCCATTTTTATACTTGCTATCTGTTGAACTTCTAAGTTCCTTGAGCATCCTTAAAACCAGTGTTTTGAGCTCTATGTCTCATAGGTTTCTTTCCTCCATTTTCTTTAGTTCTCTTTCTGGAGTTTTCTCTTGTTCTTTCATTTGAGACATGCTTCTTTGTTGTCTCTGTTGACTGCCTCTCTAAGTTTGTTTCTATGTCTTAGGTATATCTGCTATATCTCCCAGTCTTGATTAGGTTGCCTTATGTAGTAGGCGCCCTCTGTGGCCTCGTGGTGCAGTCTCCCTGATCACCTACGCTGTGTGATTTAGGAGCGCCTCTTGTGTGGATCTTGTGTGCCTTCTTGTTTTAATTAAGCCTTGATTATTTTTGGCAGATCACTGGATGGGATTGACTCTCAAGCTGACAGGCTGACTGACTGTGAGGATTTGCCGTACTCACAGTGTATGAGCTGCTGTGTAAGGTCTGACCATATGTACTGGAATTTGCCACAGAGTGATTGTGTGCTTATTTAGAATACCTTTTGTGTGTGTTGCTTATGGGTTAATCAGGTTGTACTGCCATGAACACACCTCCTTAAATGTACAAGTTGGATAAGGTGGGGTCTCAGGGAGTCACCTGGGTGTTATCAGCAGAACTCACCAGGCCAATGCAGATTCATATTTGGCTGTGTTAGGGGAGGGCTAAACACAAACAAGATAATGCCAGCCTATAGGCTGCACAGGATGAGGGCTCAACACAAGGACAATGGTGACTGTCCTTCCAGCCCTCACCCTGAAGCCACTTGACCTGAAACCATAAAACTGCTAGAACAAAACAGGGGAAACGCTCCCTGTATATTTTTTTGTACTTCTTGAGCTTCTGTCCCTCTGCCAGAACTCAGAGTGAGTTCCTGCAAGTGAGTGAGTTTCTGTGCATGTCCTTTTAGAGAACAATTGGGTTTTCAGCAGCTTTTGGTCTCATTCAGGTGGTATAAATCCTCGCTGATTTTCATAGCCAGATTTTGTGTGGACTTCTCTTTCTGGCACTGGGCCCCTTGCTTCTCAGGGGGGACCTCTGCAGCCAAGATATCCTTCTTGATGCTCAACCACCACACATGGGTGTGGGATCAGCTAATTTTACATTTCTGTCCTTTTACCAGTCTCAATGTGGCCTATTCTTTATAGCCTTAGTTATAGGACTTCTGTTCAGCTAGTCTTCAGATTGTTCTCCAGATCGATTCTTCTAGAATTTAGTTGTAATTTTAATGTGGTCATTGGAGGAGGCAAGCACAGCATTTACCTACTCCACCATCTTGACTGGTACTGCCTATTGTCACTCCTTTTCTACATAGTAATGAAAGCCCTAGTCAGAGTGATTAGACAAAAAGATTAAGGCATCCAAATTGGAAAGTAAGAAGTAAAATTATCTCAGTTCTCAAATGGCCTGATTATATATGTAGAAAATCCTAAAGATGCTAACGAAAACTCTTAAAACTAAATAAATTCAATAAGATTTCAGGATACAAAATCTGTATATGAAAATTTATTACATTTCTGTAAACAAACAATTGTAATTAACTATCCAAAAATGAAACTTAAAAAAGAATTTTATTCATAATGGCAACAAAAAGAATAAAATGTATTGGAATAAATTTAACCAAGGATGTTAAAGACTTGTATGCTGAAAAATATAGAACATTGATAAAAGAAATTAAAGAATATACACATAACTAGAAAGGCATCTTGTGTTCATGAATAATGGAAGAATTAATATTGTTAAAATGTCCATATCACTCAAAGTGATCTACAGATTTATTGCTATCCCTGTCAAAAGTCAAATGATGTGCTTTATGGAAATAGAAACAATCCAATAATACATATTCTCGAAAGACTTCAAATAGACTTTGAGCAAGAAGAGCAAAACTGGAAGCATTACACTTCCTGATTTCAAATTATATTACTAAAATGCAGTAATCAAAACAGTATAATACTGGCATAAAAGCAGACATACAGATCAATAGAACAGAATAGAAAGCTCAGAAGTACATCCATGAATCTATGGTCAATTAATTTTTGAAAAGGGTACCAGGAACACACATTAAGAAAAGACAGTCTCATTAATAAATTTTACATTAATATCTACATGAAGAAGAGTGAAATAGGATCCATATCTCAAACTACGTACAAAAATCAACTGGAAATGGATTTAAGGCAAACACATGACCTGAAACCATAAAACTGCTAGAACAAAACAGGGGAAACACTTCCTGACTTTGTTCTGTGCAATAATTTTTTGCATACGACATGGAAAGCATAGGCAACAAAAGCAAAAATAACTGCATGTGATTGCATCAAACAAAAAGCTTTTCATAGTAAAGGAAAAAATAAATAGAATTAAAAAGTAACTATGGAATGGGAAAATATCTGCCAACCATATACCTGATAAGTGGCTAATACCCAAAATATATAAGAAACCCTTACAAATCAGTAGCAAAACAAAACAAAACAAAATAAACAAAAAACAAACAAACAAACAAGCTACAAATAACCCAATAAAAAATGGGCAAAGGACATGAATAGACATTTCTCAAAAGAAGACATACAAATGGTCAATAGGAATATGAAAGGTGCTCAAATTCTTCAGTCATTAAGAAAATACAAATCAAAACCATAGTGAGTTATTGCCTTGTACCTATGAGAATGACAATAATAGAAAGACAAAGATACCATGTGTTGGTGAGGTTGTGGAGAAAAGGGAACCTTTGGTGGGACCGTAAATTGGTACAGTCATTATAGAAAAAAAGCATGGAGATTCTTCAAAAAATTTAAAACACACTACCATTTGAAAAAGCAATCCTACTCCTTGGTATATACACAAAAGAAATAAAGTCGAGATAGTGAAGAGATATCTACACTTCTATGTTCCTTTCAGCATTATTTACAACAGCCAAGATATGGAAAAACTTAAATGCCTATAGACAGATTAACAGATTAAGATAGCATACAATAGAATATTATTCTGCCTTAAAATAAGAAGGAAATCCTGCCATTTGTGACAACATGGATGAACATGGAGGACTTCATGCTAAGTGAAATAAGCCAGACGCAGAAAGATAAATACTGCATGTTCTTATTTATATATGGAATCTAAAATAGTGAAACACATAGAAACAGAGATTTAAAAGGGGATTAGCTCCTAGAGGCTGGAGAATAGGGAAAATAGGGAGATGTTGGTCAAGGGATATAAAGTTTCAGTTATGCAAGATGAATAAATTCTGGAGATCCAATGTACAACAACATGAGTATAGTAAACAATATTATATATTTTCAATTTGCTCAAAAGATAAACTTTAAGTGTTCTCACATTCAAAAAAAAAAAAGAAAATGAAGTGGAAAAAATGGCATAGATGGAAGAGGCTCTGTTCATCCCTCTGGAGACCAAATCAAAGTTGTGACAGAAATAAGGAGCTAACAGAGAGGAAAAGTCATTTAGGATCTAGATGAACTAACCATATAACTAGGGAGAGAACTAAGAAATCACCCTGCAATGGCAGAAGGTAGGATGAGGGAGGATGCAAGGCTGCCTGGTCCCAAGAGGCTGTGGCAAAGGCAGTTGGCAGTTTCAGACACCTCTTAAAGGGGCCATGTCTGCGAGTGGACTTTTGTGGTGGTGCACCTGCTTTCTCTAAGCACCAGTGCTTGTTATGCCACACAGGGACTTACAGAGGGACACTGAGTTGTTGAAGTCAGGGCCAAGATGAAACTTACTCTGTACAGAAGAGAAGTATATTAAATGTAATAAACAAAGTGAATAAAGAAGCAGATCAAAAGACCTATGTAGAGGATGAGAAAGCCAAGGGCACTCAATCAGAATGGCAAGAAAAAAGAAGCCAAGACTATAATAATAATTTAAGAATCTTATGGGATACTATTAAAGATAAAAATATTAATATCATAGAGGTACTTGAAGGTAAACAAGATGTTGAAGAGTTATTTGAAGAAATAATGATGGACGACTTCCCTTACCTGGTGAAGGAAATAGGTATAGAACTTCAGGATGATCAGAGAGTCCCAAAAACCAGGAACATATCATAATTAAAATGCCAACTGTTAAAAGTAGCAAGAGAAAAGCAGTTAGTTACCTACAAGGGAGAACCCATAAGACTGGTGGCTGATTTCTCCAAAGAAACCATGCAAGACAGAAGGGCTTAGCAGAAAATATTCAACATGATGAAAACCCAGGATCTACAACCAAGGATACCTTATCCAGCAAAGCTATCATTCAGTGTTGAAGGACAGATAAAGAGCTTCCCAGACAAAAAATAAGCTAAAGGAATGTGTCAGCACCAAGCCAATATTACAGGAAATGGTGGAGAGACTTCTTTAATAAGGAAAAGCATGTACCAAGAACAGGAATAAAGAATGGTAATAACTGCATTCCTATCAACAAGTACCTCAAATGGAAAAGAATGAAGTGCTCCAACCAAAAGATATAGTGACAGAATGGATAATAAAACAAGATCCCTACATATGCTACCTGCAAGAGACTCACTTCAGATTAAAAGATACACACAGAGACTAAAGTGAAGGGGATTGAAAAAGATATTGCCTTGATGGACCTAGAGAGTATTGCACTGACTGAAATGGGTCAGATATAGAAAGACAAATATTGCATGATTTTATGTACATGTGGAATCTAAAGAACAAAATGAACAACAAAAATAACAAAAGTAGAAATAAACTCATAGACACAGAGAATATTTAGAGGGATACTAGATGGAATGGGGATTGGGGGAACAAAAAAAGGTAAAGAGATTAAGAGATACCAATGGATAGTTGCAGAATAGACATGGAGATGTAGAGTGTAGCATGGGGAAGATGGTTAATAATGTTGTAATAAATATGCAAGGGGGAGGGGGTACTAGATTTCGTGGGGTGATCACTTTGTGAGTTATGTGGATCTCTGATCACTATGCTATACAATTGAAACTAGTATCTTATTGTATGCCAACTATAAGTGAAATAAAACCTCATTGAATTGTACAATGTAATTAAAGCAACTGTCTATTATATTTCGATAAAGACAAAAAAAGAAAAAAGGAAAATAAAGTGACCTCAAGATCCATCCATGTTGTCACAAACTGCAGTATTTCATCTTATGTATAAGTAGTATCTTGTGAATATCATGCTAAGCAAAATATATCCAACAGAAAAGGACAAGAACCATGTGATTTCACTCATGTGGAATACAAAGTAGAAAGCAAATAAGTGAAGAACCAAAACAAGCAAACAAAAAACCTTCATAGACACAGACAACAGTATAGTGGTTACCAGAAGGGAAGGCTGAAGAGGGTAAAGGGGGTCAATTATATGGTGACAAAAAAGACCAGACTTTGGATGGTCTCCAAAGTGTATTATGGAATTTATATAACTTTATTAATTAATGTCACCTCAATGAATTTAATAATAATAAAAAAGAAAATGGCGACTATTGAAGCGAGAAATACATTAGTTAACTTTATTGTGGTGAATATTTCAAATATATAAGTATAGCATATCATCAAGTTGTACAACTTAAATATATACAATTTTTAATTGTCAATTATACTTAATTAAAGCTGGAAAAAAATAACACCTATAGAATATTGTTCAATACAACACCAATTAATACCTATTCCACACAAAATATAGGGTGGGAAAGACATAAAAAGATAAATGAAACAAAGCTGAGGCTTTTAAAACATTCTTATTTTAGTGAAAAAGATAGGCATATATACTATTAAGGTGCTTAATGCTATAGGGCAGTCTGCTCAACAGAGAAGACAGTATTTGAGTTGGTATTCGAAGGATGAATAGAAGTTTTCTGAGTAATTGTGATGAGGACAGAAATAAAATTCAAGAAAGAGGAACAGCTCGATTAGGTTTGAAGTTCCATGAGTTAGAGATCACATTTATCTTGTCCATTCTTTATGCCAAGTGCCAGGTACATAGTAATGTGCTGGATAGATATTTATTGATTAAATGAATATAAACATGTAAAGCATGCATAAAGACAAGCAAGTGAGAAAGGATAGGTAAATTGAGAAGGTGGTAAGTAATCAGGTATGGATGAAAGTAGGCTTACTTGAGGATTGGGAGATAGGCATCTCATCATCTTTCATAATAAAAAATGTTAAAGACAGGAAGTCCACAACACTAGGCAATTCCAATTTGATACCCAAGTATCAAAACTGAGTCATGGAGCAAGATCTCTTTAGAGACTGATGTTACAGGTATAGTGTATAGAGAAAGGAGATTGAGAGGTCTAACTCTCCTATTTCCCAGGAATAATGGAGAAAAAGAATGTGGACCCATTGTAGTCTAGCTGTCCTACTGCTTATAAGAGTTGAGGACCGCTTTGGTGAGGAGAATGACATGAATTTCCAAGTATTCCTTTTTCTAAGTAAAACAACTTTCCAGAAATACCATAATTAAAAACTTATTTATGGAGCCCACCACTGAATCTGAGACCACTAAGCTGAAAGACCCCTTAAGGACAAATTAAGAAGGCTAGTGTTTTTCAACCATGGTTTCTAGAGCTCCAGGAATTCCATAAAGCTGCCTTGGTGGTAGTCCAGCTGGAGATTATAGTTAGAAGTAAACTGGTTCTGAGCCCCCATCCTAGCTTCAACCAGAGCAGCCCCACTGGGCTTTTGCATTAGATTTCATTAGAAAAAAAGGTTCGATAGCAAATATATATAACAACTGCTTACATCAGATCCTGTCATTTTTTTGAGGACTGAAATAGAAGTTGAAGACAAGTGGCTACAGTGATGTCATTCAGCCAGACACAGACAGAATGGGAGCGTCAAGACTCAGGAATCTCTTGCTACACAGCTCTGGAGGGTACACTTCCCATTGTATTTACCCAGAGTTGTGAAGCACAGCAGCCCTGCCCTAGAATGTTTCTCTCCTGATACACAGCTGTGTTATTTTTTATACCATCAAGTACACACAGCATTAATAAAGAAGGTAGTCAAAGCAGAGATCAAAACTGAGAAAATTGATTATACTCTTCACTTGAGTAGGAAAACTACTCATGAACTCCAAAAATCGATTGTCGAATTAAATATATATATATATATATTTATAATTATATCTCAATATGTTTATTGAACACTTAAAATGTGTCAGATATTTTACTCTGTATTTGTGTCAGATATTTTACCCTGTAAGCACAAGGTCTAGTTTTGTACCCAAGTATCTAACAGTCTCGTGGTGGAGAGCCAAGACTCTTGGACATAAAACATCAAAATTATCTTCTGCCGCCCCTTAAATATATTGAGAATTGAGGCAGGATATGTTCAGTGGCATATTAATAAATATTTGACAATTGACTCTCCAAGAAGAAAAAATCTGATATGTATTCTTTTATTTTAATAATTTTTTATACCTCAATTATAGTTGGCGTGTGATATTATATTAGATTCAGGAGTACAACACAGTGATTAGACATTTATATAAATTAGGAAGTGATCACCTCAACAAGTCTAGTGCACATTTGACACCATACATAGTTATTACAATATGATTGACTATATTCCTTATGCTATACTTTACATCCCCATGACTATTTTATAACTACCAATTCGTGCTTCTTAACCTTTCCCCTTTTTTTGCCCACCCACAATTCGGCCCTCTGGCAACCCTCAAAATATTCTCTCATCTATGAGTTTGTTCTGTTTGTATTTTTGTTCTTTAGATTCCACATGTAAGTAAAATTATATGGCATTTGTCTTTCTCTGTCTGACTTACTCCACTAAGCAGAATACCTTTTAGGTACATCCATGTTGTTGCAGATCACAATACTTCATTTTTCAAAAAAAAATTATAGCTAAGAAATATTCCATTGTACTACCTCTTCTTTATTTATTCATCCACTGATGGACACCCAGGTTGCCTCTATATCTTGGCTATTGTAAATAATGCTGCAATGAACATATGGATGCGCATATTGCTTTAAAGTAGTCTTGAATGTTCAGATAAATACCCAGTAGTGAGATTACTGGTTCCTTCTTTGTCTCTTGTTATAACCTTGGTTTTAAAGTCTATTTTGTCTTGTAGCAATTCTACCCCAGATTTTTGTTTGTTTGTTTCCACTTTCATGAAATATCTTTTTCCATCATTTTACTTTCCATCTGAAGTGAGTCTCTTGTAGGCAGCATGTATGTAAGGGTACTGTTTTCTTACCCATTCAGCTACTCTCTTTTGATTGACATTTAATCCTTTTTAATTTAAAGTAATTATTGATAGATATGTATTGTTTCCATTTTATTATTCATATTTTTTATATTTTTTCTTCCTTTTAGAGAAGTCTCTAACATTTCTTGTGATACTGGTTTGGTGGTAATGAACTACTCTGGCTTTTTTTTGTCTGGGGAGTTCTTTATCTGTCCTTTGATTCTAAATGATAGCTTTGCTGGATAGAGTAATCTTGGTCGTAGATCCTTACTTTTCGTCACTTTGAATATTTCCTGCCAATTCCATCTGGCCTGCAATTTCTGTTGAGAAATCAGCTGGCAGTAGTATAGGAGCTCCTTTGTTGGTAATTCACTGCTTTTCTCCTAACACTTTTAAGAGTATATCTTTGCATATAACCTTTGACATTTTAATTATGATATGTCTTGGTGTAGGCCTCTTTGGATTCATCTTGTTTGAGACTCTGCGCTTCTTAGACTAGTATATTTATTTGCTTCACCAGGTTAGAGAAGTTTTTCATCATTATTTATTGAAATATGTTTCAATTCCTTTCTCCCTCTCTTCTGGTACTGCTTCGATGTGAATGTTGTGCTTAATGTTGTGTCAGAGGCCCCTTAAACTATCCTCATTTCTTTGGATTTTTTTTCCTTGTTGCTTTTCTGATTGGGTATTTTTTGCTACCTTATTTTCTAAATTGTTAATTTGATCCTTTGCTTCATCTAATCTAATGTCGATTCCCTTTAATGTATTCTTCATTTTAGTTATTATATTCTACATTTCTGACTATTTTAAATGTTTTTTATTCCCATTTTTATGTTTTCTATCTCTTTGTTAAAGTTCTCACTGAGTTTAATTACTCTTTCTCTAAGTTCATTGAGCATCCTTATAATCAAGCATCTGGTAGATTGCTTGTCTCCATTTTGTTCAGTTTTTGTTTTTTTAGTTTCGGTGTTTTTTTTTTTCTGAAGCTTTGTTCTGTTATTTTATTTGGGACATATTTATTTATCATCCTCATTTTGTCTGCCTCCCTGTGTTTCTATGTATTAGGTAAGGCTCCTAGTTCCCCCAGTCTTAGTAAAGTGGCCTTATGTAGTAGGTGTCCTGTGGGGCCCAGTGGCACAATCTTCCCTGGTCACCTGAGACAGGTCCTCCAGGTGTGTTTTTATATGGATTTCATCTTCCCTACTATTGTAGTTGAGCCTTAGTTGTTATTTGCACATCAGTGAAAAGGATTGACTCTTGGGGTGATTGGTTGTGAGGACTGGGGGCGGGGCTGACCTTATGGAGCAGGATTCACTCTATTGCCTGCCCAGTCTTCCCTTTGGGTATGTTATCCTCAGATGCAGCCCCAGGTGGTGATTTAGCTCAAGCAGAAGATGGCCACCAGGTGAGTAGGCCCTGGAGCTTCCTGAAGGGAGCCCCACTGCAGGCCAAATCAGCCACAGCCTGTACACTGCCCAGGGTTACCTAGCAAGAAATCTGCAGATGGTCACCACCCATGCTGGGCTTAGGGCTGCTCAGCAAGAAGTACGAGCATGCTGAGGCCAGGTGCTATTTATTTTAGTTTTGTTAACCTTGAGAGATTTTAGGAAATTTTGCAATATTAGTCAAGATAGGCCAGTAATATGGAAAAGCCATTGGAGGTGGCTTGGATGGGCCTACAAGTTTGGAGGGGTGGGGCCTCAAGGAATCACATGGGCAGGGTGACCTGTGTTAGCCAAATTGATGGAGACTCAGATATGGTGGCCACCTGTGTCTTCAGGCTGGGAGTATGGAGGGCTCAACAAAGGAACAATGGATTCTGCTAGCAATTCTGCCTGAGAGAAATCTGCTGCTCTAGTCCTCTCCCTGAAGCCAAACAATTCAGTTCCTTCCCATATGTTCCTGGTACTTTCAAGAAACTGCCCCAACGCTGGTGCTAAGAATCAGTGAGTGCATCAACAGTAAGTCTATGTGGGCCCTTTAGGAGGAACGTCTGTGACTCCAGTAGACCTCCATTTCACTCAGCCTCAACCTTCACTGGTTTTTACAGCGAGAGGTTATGGGGGCTCCTCCTGTGGGCCTCTGAAGCTGAGATATCCCGCTGTATCCTCAACCACCACACAGTTGTGGGACCAGCCCACTTTGCATCTCTGTCCCGCCTACTAGTCTTGAGGTGGCCTCTTATGTATGTCCCCAGTTGTAGAACTTCTGTTTAGCCAGACCTCAGATGACTCCAAATAATTAGTGTTCTGTAGTTTAGTTGTAATTTTGATGTAGTAATGAGAGAAGGTAAGCACAATCTCTACCTACTAAGGCATCTTTACTGGAAGCCTTGTATTCTTTTTAATTTCCATGATGTAAATAATTCAACTACTGCTAATTTCAAGCTGTCACATGAATGAATGTGTAAGTGGGAAGAGATGTCTATAGTTGCCTTTCTCACTAGCTGGTGCATACCAGCTCCAGCACACTACTGAAATAAATACTTTTGTTTAAACCCTTTCCAAATATTTGTTCACCTATCTGTGGTCTGTATGCATGGAAAAGTTTGTGTTGTATGTTTCAATTATCATTATTTGGTAAACACATATATGAATAAGTTCTTCACACTTATTTTTTTATTATGAGTGGGAGCATTCCCCCTGTTGCAACATGAATTTTCTAAAGAGCACCTGGAGGACAAATAGTAATTAGGATGTTGTTGCTCTAGTTCTTTTACTTGTTTCCCCTTCTTACAACCTCTCAATCTATTCTTTTCCATTCTTGACATTTATATCCAAACAGCCCTCTAAAAACAGCATGACAGTTCTCTTAATCAGAAAATGGATCTATAGCAGGGCCACAAAGGTTGGAACTTAGGGAAATATAAAGCTGGTGGAGGGGAACCTGACACAAGCCAGAAAGAATTGCTTTCTTTTTTTTTTTTGCCAAGGCCTTTTTATGTCCCCTGCCTTATTGACACCTGTTCTTTTGATCTGACATTTTATGATCTCTCAGAGGAAGGAGTCTATGATACGGATGATGTTTAAGATACCTATCAAGAAGGTCAGTTGGCTTTTCTGCTCCCTCCTCTCAGGAATTGTAGTTAAAGATGCACATCTAAGCATGAAACTCATTCCCAAAGTCAGTGGTGGGTGGAGTATGACTTGTTTCAGATACCCTAGAACCTGTGGTTACTAAAGAGGGCCCAACATGAAGATTTCCTGTTAGTGTAACTCTAAGAAGCAAGTAGGATTGACCTCAATGTTTTGTGTGATTTATAGGCTACCTTCAACTCACTGAAGCTACACTACAGAAGTCATTACTTATTTTAATCCTTAATTGTACCATGATCATACACATGGAACAGACGAAAATGTTTCTGCCCTGTGTCACTCAGTCAATCTGCTCTCTGATTTAATTATATATATAAATATATAAATATATATATATATATATATATATATATATATATATATATATACATATATATATATTGGCTCCAGATTATAGTTGGTCTCCTCTCCCTGGGGTTGGAGGAAGAGGATAACTGTCTATAAATAAATAAAATTAATTAAAATATTTCCATTTTTAGTTGATTCAAATAACGAAGCTTTAGCAGTCTGTATACTGGACATAAAATAAAAATGTTGATTTGTGGAATTAATAGAATTTTATTGCTTGAAAGACCCCTTAGAGATGTTTTATTTCAGCCATCTTAGTTATACAAGTGAAAAAAAAAAACGGAGACCCAGGAAAAGTAAATAACTTTTCTGCGGTCATACAGGAGGAGATTTGTGGCAGTACCAGAACCAAAACCAAGAAGCCTGATTCCCATGTGGTGTTATTTTTACCATATTGTTTGTAATTGATGCCTAAGGTCATTACTATAAAAAAAATGAGCAAGTTTCTGGAAAAATCTGAAAGTTTCAGTTATGACATTGCCTCTATGGGAATATTAGATTCAGCTTACATTTGGTTTGCCTAGGTGTACTTTTTCTAGAAAATCGTTTCGTCTACAGTTCGTGGACTGCCAGTGCTTTTAATGTAAAGTGTGTGTGTGTGTGTGTGTGTGTGTGTGTGTGTGCGCGCGCGCGCGCATGGGGAGCCCAGCAGTGGGAAATGAAGCCAACCTTATATAAAATGTCATGTGAAAAATGAAACATTCTCCAGTTATTTGAGGTTCATTCCCTGGGTGGGTGATGGGAAGATGGTACTCAGGTCAACAGGGAAATCTCCCTGAGTGGGCCAGATGTCAGGGTATTGTGAGGGGATAGCTTCAGGAATGTAGCCACTGCTAGTTTCTCTTTCTTTCTGGGAAAATTATACCAAATATCAAATCTTTTCCAAGCTGGCAGAAACGTGGATGCCCAGTACTCTTTGGACACTTCAATCCTGCAGGCAAACATTAAAAATGTACAAGTTTTACTGGCCTGAAAGAGCCAGCTCTATTTTGGCCTCTTAGTACCCTTCCTCTTGAATATTCTGACATACATTCCATTTTCTGATTTATAGGAGAAGAAAGGCAAATGTTGGGCAAATAAAGTTCATTAGGGGAGACTGTGTGGCTAGCTGACTTACAGAATTAAGAGGCCGAAGTCATTTTCTTTCAGTAGTTGTGAAGAGGGGTCTTTGGTTACCAAAGTAGTCACTAATTTTCTCTCTCTGATTCTCCTTCAGTTTCTCTCACTTCTCCTTGGGCCTAGAATTAGAATATCCTAGTTTGGGATGCTGGCACTGTTGCATAGTAGTTCAGTAACTTGATAAGTGGCTTTACTTTTCTTCCATTTCAAACCCTCCAACCTCCAAAGGGCTTTCCAACCTACACAGAATCTTTTCGGAAAACCTGAAAATGACCTTTAGAGATTCTTCATGATCTATTCTCTCTTATTTTTTCTCCTACTCATTCCTTCTTGCTTACTCCACTCTAGGCACAGTGGCTTCCTTGCTTCTTTAAACACACAGGTGCCCAGCTTCTTTGTGACCTTTAAACATATTGTCCCCTTTGAATGGAACACTCTACTCTCAGATATTGAATGTCCTGTTCCTTCACTTCCTTCAGGCTACTACTTAAATGCCACTTTATCAGAAAAGCCCTGTATAACCTCAAATAATACCCCTTGTTTCTCTCAATTTCTTCATCCTGGTTTATTTTACTTCATAGCATCTATTCTCGTGTGACAAATCTTTTCTCATGTTTTTATTATCTCTCTCTCCTCAATAGAATGTATTTTTCCTGTTGCATTCATAGTAATGGAAAAGAATAGGTACTCAATAAAAATGTATTGAATAAACATGAATGAAGGTATGAATGAAATCTCTAAGAGCTATTGCGAGATAATATCCATGACAGTGGTTTGCAAACAACAATGTATGGATGGTTGCTTTTTTTCTTCCTTCAGTGGATCCTTTTTTTTTTAAATATGGTCCTCTATCCTAGCAGATGCTCAAGTCTTTGGCACTTGGCCTAGTTCAGAAAATTTGTTGTCTTGTGTATAATCATCTCTCTCTCCAATTTGCATTTCAAAGTTCTGTCTATAATTGCCTGGAGGGCATATCTATTTTCATACCCTGCGATCATCTCAAACACAACCTATTTAAAATGAGGTATCTTTATCTTTCCTTGTCTCTTTCTACCGAAGCCAGTTCCACTATGCCTTTATTGAGGGAATCCTACTTTATTTCTTATCAAATCCTTGTTCCATAACTTTCCATTTATCTTTCCTTCTGTTTTCTAGAATCCATCAATATATCCTATCAAGTCTTCTTTTGCTCTGTCAGAGTCCTCTTTTTTCCCCCTTTCTAGTTCCCTAATCCAGGCTCTTATACTCTGGATTACCGAAACAATATTCTATTTTTTTTTGTCTTCAGCCCTTCTAGCCCATACCATGAGATTGTATCTTCCTAATAATACACATTTAAGCTCTCTAGAACCCACAGCTTCTCTTTTATTAGAAGCAGCCTGCCATCAAAAACATAGGTTGCTGTCAAAAAGATGGCCTGGGTTCTAGCACTGACTCTTAGAAGTGAACACTATGACAGGAAAAGGAAAGCTACTTCAATTTATACTGGACCACCACCAAGGCTTTACAATTCCAGAAATATTAATTCCCTACTGTGGCCCAAGCATTAAGCTTCGGTTTTTTTCATCTGTCAAATGAAATACTAGACTAGATTAGTGGTTTGTATTTTTTATAGCAGTGGCATCCAAGCCAAGTATACAAAGTAAGTAAAAAGAGATTTTCTATATCATTTCCTCCAGTAAACATTTTCTGATCTCTCTTGTCACTAGGTTCCATCTTCTCATTATTTAATTTCTATAACACAGTCTGTAGAATATAAATTTGGACTTTACTATTCACTATCTTGTTATATATTTTTTATTTTCACCTATATGTCTTATATCCTCTCCTAGACTGTAAAATTTTTAAGGGAAGGTAGTTTATCTTGCTCATGTGACTAGGTACTGCA
Source organism: Rousettus aegyptiacus (assembly GCF_014176215.1). Taxonomy (NCBI): domain Eukaryota; kingdom Metazoa; phylum Chordata; class Mammalia; order Chiroptera; family Pteropodidae; genus Rousettus; species Rousettus aegyptiacus. The sequence continues at coordinate 37,770,290 of NW_023416312.1, forward strand.
TAATAATATAACATTTTATGGTTTATATGGCATTTTGCCCTCTATCACTTTATTTGCACCTCAGAGAAAATCCTGTGAAGGTGACAGGACAGAAATGTTATATTGCTTTTGTGAAAGAGGATATTAAGTCTCAGAGAGAAAAAGTGACTTTCCCAAGGTTACACAGCAGAGTAGAGATTCAAACCCATTTCTCCTCACACTCAGTTTGTTGTCGTTTGTTTTTTTTATTACCCCATACTAAACATAGTACAGCCCTGCTGAATTCTTGTTGACTTGGCTAAAAACAAAATTTAGCATGAAGCAAAGGCTCAGCCTTGATGTCAGCCTGAGCCAATGTCTGGCTAACACATAGACATACTCAATCTTGTTCAGCATGCTTTTATTCATTTGTGCCCATGGGACATAGGCAACTCTTCTATCACAGAAATCTCTGCACACCAATTTTACCTGATACCTGGAACATTAAAATCTCCACTCATCAATTTTACTTGAAACCACATCATTGAAATCCTGCTCATCGATTTCATATAAAATCATAGAAATTCTCACTCATCAATTTCACCTAAAAATGAATCGTTGAAATCCTCACACATCAGTTTCTCCAATCACATATCATTGAAATATGATTGGTCAGTTTTGCTTTCTTGCTATCCCCTAAAACCTCTTTAGGCAAATAAATCCATTGAGACAACACGGTTGGCTCAGAGTTGGTGCTGCTTTTTAATTTTTCTGATTGGCTCTGGGAGATATGAGTCCAAATAGCTCAGCAATCCAATGATAGTGAAATGCCTCAGTCTCTGTCTTTGTCTCTCTGTTTTTCCCTCCATGTGTATTCACACTGAGTCAATATGGGAACATAAGAGGAACAGGAAGTGTGGAAGAAGGGAGAAGAGACAATCCAGGGGTCTAGATCACTGAGCCCCTGAAATCAACAGTTTTGAATTATCCAGACTTGTCCTCATTTTGTTCTTGTTTTATGGTTCATTTTCTGCTATTTACATTTATCAGAGGGTACTGAGCTGCCTGTGCATGTTCCAGGCAAGATCTCATGGGTCAATACCATTACTAGCATAATCTAAAATGTCCCTAATCACAATGCCAAGGAGCAGTAGGATTGGCAGGGCTCTCTGACACTGTAGTGTTCAACCCCTTCATTTTAGAAGTGAGGAAGCCAAGGCAGAGAGAAGGGACTTGTTTAAGGTCAAACAGAAAAATTGGAATCTTTCTGTATTTGTTTCCTAATATCTATATCTATATCTATATCTATATCTATATCTATATCTATATCTATATCTATATCTATCTATCTATCTATATATATATATATATATATATATATATATATATATCCTTTTTTGGCCAATATCATGCTGTTTTGGTTTCTATAGCTTTGTAGTATAGTTTGAAATCAGGTAGAAAAAAAAGAAGAAAAAAGAAAGAAAGAAAGAAAGAAAGAAAGAAAGGAAGGAAGGAAGGAAGGAAGGAAGGAAGGAAGGAAGAAATAAAGGAAGAAAAAGAAAATTAGCAAGCCCTAGAACTAGTCAGACTTCCCAGAGTCTCGTTTCCACATCTTGCCTATAGACAGAACTGTACTTAATAAAAATGGAGAATCTTCCGTCTTACACTCAACTTTCATGAAGAGACTATTCTTCGACATTTCTTCATCATATCTCCTTGTGCCTCAGAGTCAGGAAGTGTTCAATGATGTCTAGCTAGAAGCCCAACTGTAGCTCTTGCCAGTCTGTTGACAAACACGTAATTAGCAGCTTATGATCACCTTTAGATAAAGGTGATCTCAGTTATAGTTAAGAGTTTCCTAAGAGAGTTAGAGCTATGGTATAAGACTGCACAGATTGTTCTCTGTACAACTCCAGAGAGTTCCAGTCACCTAGACTTGAATATGAATGGCACCTCTTGGAGATGAACAACTTATTGGCCCTTTGATAGTCCTATGAGCCAGAAATGCCCTAAGAGAGCCAAAGCGATTTCTATAGCAAGTGAAGCCTCTGCATTCTTCTAATATACTTCCACTATGCTGGAGGCAGATGAGGAGGAAGTGAGACAACCCCCACAACCCCTTTGTCCAGGAGCGACAGTAGTAATGAATATACCTCAACTTTCCTTTCCTCTTGCAGCCTCGACCTTCACTAGCAGGCCTCACATAAGACTAAAGATACTTAAGAGGGGGAAAACTTCTCTCTTCTTCTTTGCTAACTCTGTCAAACCTATATTTTCATTTCATAATCAAAATAATGCTAAACATCTTTAGAATTTCTCTGTATAAGACATGACCCTTCCAGAAACAAGAGAGACAATGTTTTCCTGGCTGACCTTTTGGTTGTGAATAAAGCAAGAGTGTTTAATAATGTAACATCTTAGTTCTATCCACTAATATTTTAATTCCTTCAAGGGCTACCTTGTACCTTTTTGTGGTTAATAGCAGTCTTTACTTTCTACACTTCTAAGAGACTTGCCCACTCAGATGGACAGTTCTGCTATTTGGGATATACTTCTTCCAGAATTGAAGGATGTAATTGTGAAATGCAGCAAGAAACTTTAGCCAAGCAGAGGAGGCCCTGCTATCAGAAGGACCCTCTGGGTTCTTCATAGCTGATCAGGACTCTAGAATGGAGGAGAGAAAGGAGACATGGATAAATCCTTCAGGAGGGGTAATCAAATATCTAAGCACTAATTGGCTAATGTCAGGCCTCTGATTGCTTCATAAGGGAGTGATAACCCTGCAGAAAATCCTGCAAATGAGAGCCAGTTTACTGGGGTCTCAACACTGAACTATATATAGGCTTATTTCATATGAGGAATTTTTTATTTGTTTTGGTGTGTGACTCACCCCTAGAGTTGTGAGAAAAGAAACTGCCTCAGCAATGGTATGGGCACAACCCAGAGCCACAGAACCCGGGCCTCATGCTAAGATATGGTGCTCAGCCACTGTTGGGTGCATCGAAAGAATACAAACAGGAAATTAGGTCATTTTCTCTGCCCAGGAGCCAGTAAACTACTTCTCTTTCTCTTCTTACCCTCCTCTATCTGGAGGGTAATTTGGAAACCAGTATTTTCTTTATCTTTTTACCTATTTTAGATTCAGTGATTCCCTGGGTTGGGGTACTGGGCTGGGCAGTTTGCTTCTTTGTGATTCTGAGTTTCATTGCAATAGATAAACTTGTCAATATACTCTTAAAAAGATCTGTAGGTACAAAAACCAGGAGACAACAAAATATAACTAGCCTTCCTAGTTCACCCTCCCCCCAACACACACACACACACACACACACACACACGCACGCACGCACACACACTTGCTGGTGTACACAGATGAGGTTCAGCACAGGAGACTAGACATGAGGAAAATTACTTAGTTAATGAATGGCAAGAGCCTACATTATCATTCAGTACCTTGCTGGCTTGACTGAAACTCACAACCAGAGACAGCTAGGTCTTTTCTAAAGATTAGCCTTGGAGTTAACTAATTGTTTTACCTCTAAGTAGCTTTGGATGGAGGGGTGGAGCTCACAACTTTCAGGTCCACGGATGTTTTTAAAGGGACATTTATAATAAAGGGTAAAAGACCTTCAGCAGTCAATGGTGAATGCAGCTACCTTCTCTGGTGGTCAAAAGGGATTAAAACCATGGCTTTATATTGTTTAAAGAAACAGATAATTTTTTTACTTCTTTAAGATCTTATACAAATCTATATTTTGATTGTCAATCTTTATAAAAATTATCTTTTTTTAACTGGATGTACAGGGTAAGTGCTCTTTTAAAAAAATATTCATTGAACATCTAATTCTTTATAACTGATATGATTCCCTCTAATTAAGCCCTTGACAAAGAATATATGTTACACTTGGCCATGTCAATATTTTTATTAAAAAAAGACTTTATTTTGTGATAATTGTAGATTCCCATGCAGTTGTAAGAAATAATGCAGAGAGATCCTGCATACTCTTTACCCTGTTTCACCAAGGGTAACATCTTGCATAACTATAGTATAATATCACAACCAGGATATGGATACTGATACAATCCATTGACCTTATTCAGATTTCTGTTTTATATGCACTCAATTTGTGTATGTGTGGTAATTAAGTTCTATTCAATTTTATCACATGTGTCAATTTCTGTAATTACCACCACAAGTAAGCTATAAAAATGTTCCATAGAAAGTATCCCTCATACTACCCTTTATAGCCACAGTCACCACCATCTCACTCCCCTACTTAAATGCTAGAAACAGCAAATCTCTATAATTTTGTCATTTCAAGAATGTTATAAAATTGGAATCCTACACTGCTGCACTTGTGTCTTTGGGATTGCCTTTTTATCACTCAGCAATAATTCGTTCTAGACTCATCCAAATTGCTATGTATATCAATAGTTTGTTTATTTTTGTTGCTGAGTTGTATTCCATGGTATGTCTGGACCACGGTTGGTTTAAGTATTCACCTGTTAAAAGACATCTGAGTTTTTTTTTTCTGTGTTTTAGCTATTACAAATAAAGCTACTATGAACATTCATGTGCAAATGTGTGTGAACTCAAGTTTTTTCTCTAGGATAAATTTACAGAAGCACAATTGCTAAATCATGGTAATTGCATGGTTTCTATCTCTTTCTTTTTCTTTTTTTTCTTCCTTTCTTTTGCATTTAAAAGTGGCTTTATTCATTTGAAAAGCATGATGCCCATTCTTAGAATGACATTAAATGATCACATATTGAGTTAAAAGAAAATAAGCCAGAGTGGCTTTAGGGGAAAAGGCATGACTTAACATTCCAGTTAGACCCAATATATTGGTGCCTGTTTCTTCAACTGTAAAATGAGCATTAAAAGAACCTATCATAAAAAATCATTATGAGACTCAATTGAGCAATTTCTGTGAAGGCAGCTAGCACCAATGACTTGCATGTCTGTTGGATCTTAGAAATACCAACTCTACACATGCATCCACAGGAATTCTTGTGACCACGAATAACAGAAAACCCTGACTACAATATCTGAGATAAATAAGGGCTATTTGTCTCATTATATATTAAGAATTTTCTGGAAATAAGCATTCCTGAGCTATGATAGGGTGACCAACCCTAGGATAGGGTCCAGGGTTGCTCGGGACCATTCCTGTTTTAGCAGCAGAAATCCTACATTTCAGGAAACCCCTCAGTCTCAAGCAAACACAGTTTCTTTTTTAAGAAACAGTCAAATTGTTTTCCAGAGTGTACCGTTCTCATTTCTACCAGCATCAAACAAGTGATCTAGTTTCTTCACTTCTTCACCAGCGTATAGTGTTATCACAATTTTTTATTTTTAAATTCAATATCTGACATATATTTTGATACATGTCTGATAACTGGTGATATTTCATTGTGGTTTTTCTTTGCATTCCCCTATAACTATTGATGTTGATCATCTTTTCAAGGTCTTATTGGCCATCTGTATATTCCCTGAAGTGAAATGTCTATTTGTGTCTTGTATGTCTTCACTTTGGCTTCCTTCCTCTTCGTGATAAGTTTGTCTAAAATTTTCAAGTATCTTCTACAGTTTCTCCTCTCCCAAACACTTTAGTAGTAGAGAAGTCATGGTTAAGGAAATTTACTGGTTCTCAGCAACCTCTCCAGCCATCCACTTATCACCAGATAAATCCCAATTAGTATCTGCCTGAACCAGGGAGATCTGAAAAAGTCATATTCACAGTGTTTTAGGAAACTTTGACAAAAAAGAGACAGAAAATGGGGTTTCTACTAACTCCAAAAGTACACATTAGCATACAGCAACAAAGCTTCAGTTCATCACTGAAGGATGACCCTTATGCCTTGTCTTCACTGTCCCTGAGAAGTTCCAGAGGCAAAGTCAGGCATACAAATAGGAAACCCAAGACTTACATGCATTTACTCACTGGTATTTGAAAGACAGTCACAGGAATCTTCCCAGGCAGTTCCTCATGCTGTTAATAGAGTATCAGTGCTATAATTGTTATAGTAATGACAATTGTTTCATTAAACAATGGTTGAGTATTGAGCCTTGTGTAGAAGCCTACTATTTTGAAGGCTCAGCCTTTATGGAAATAAGAAACATTATAAGCTTGGATGTTCCTACAATTGAGGACTGAAATGCAATTATTTGGGTAAGGCTAAGGAGGAACTTGGATATGGTCTGTTAGTTAATAGTTAATGACTAGATATCAGAAATATGACAGAGTGAGAGATGTCCCCAGATCTCTCCCCATGAAACAACAAAAAGCTGAACATCTAAAACACAACAAAAAAACAGCAAACTGGCACACAAGCATGTCTGAGCGAGGGATGTACGAATAAGAGTTAACACAGAAATGAACTAGAGCTAGGAATTGAAGAAAACAACAGAACACTCAATTATCTCAAGCAATAAAAAGCCTTCTCCAAAACACATTTTATTAAAATTATCAAAAATCAATGTCAAAGAAAGAATTCTCAAAGAAAAGAGAAAGGTTATCTATAAAGGAAAACCCATTAGATTATTGTCAGACTTTTCAGCGCAAATCTTATAAGCAAGAAAGGAGTGGAATCAAGTATTCGAACTATTAAATGAAAGGAACTACCAGCAAAGAATAATATATCCATCAAAACTCTCCTTTAGATATAAAGGAGAAATTAAGACTTTTCCAGACAAACAAAAATTGAAGGAATTCACCCCTATGAGGCCTGCAGTACAGGAAACATTGAAAGGGGTCTGGTCACCTAAAACCATATGACGAAAAGGAAAATACATAATTAAGAGTAAGGTGACTAGCAAGAAGATAAAAGCAGAGGAGTGCAACTCTTACTAAGAACAGAGTATTATAAATTTAAATATTAAGAAAAGATTTGCCATAGCAAGATAAAAATGAAATATCGGCATATATAGGGACAAATTGAGACAACAATAACTAAAAAGGGGAAGATTCAAGATCCAAACTCACAAAGAAGAACTGAGATAAGGTGCTTGCAGAAAAAAAAGGACCACTGTACATATAAAATTATCCTTCACATATTTGTAATGGTAACCACATGGCAAAGATTCAGAACTGAAGTGTATAATATAAAACAAGAAGGTCCAGAGAAAAATCCACAAAACTCAACCAAAAAAGAAAAGAAAAGAAATGAAATGAAAAGAAAAGAAAACAGACACACAAGGAGAAAGAAGAAATGGAAATATCGAGCTACCAGAAAGCAAATATAAAATGATTATAGGAAAACCTCATAGTTTAATAATAACCCTAAAGGTAAATGGACTGAATTCAGCAATAGAAAGGTACAGAGTTGCAGATTAGATCAAAAAACAAAACCCAACCATATGAGGCCTCAGTAGACACACCTCACTCACTTCTAGAGACAAATATAGGCTCAAAGTGAAAGAGTAGAAAATGATATTTCAAGCAAATGGCGTTCAGAGTAAAGTGGGAGTAGCAGTACTAATATCAGAAAAAAATAAACTTCAAAATGAAAAAGATAAAGAAAGATACTGAGGGACACTTCATAATGATAAAGGGAATTATGCACCACGAAGACATAACACTTATTAATATCTATGTTCCCAATCAGAGAGCCCTGAAATATGTAAATCAATGACAAGCAGAACTAAAGAGAGAAACGGACCAAAACACTGTTGCAGTAAGGGGCCTAATACCTCACTGTTGGATATGGACAGATCACCCAAACAGAAAGTTAATAAGAAAATAACATCCTTAAATGACACATTAGACCAACCAGACATAATTGACACATTTACAGAGCCTTTCATCCCCAAAAAGCTGTTTTGATATTCTTTAGTCCACATGGACCATTCTCAAGGTTCAACCACATATTGGGACACAGAGATAGCCTCAGCAAATATAAGAGGGTTGAAATCATACTAACCATATTCTCTGATCATAATGCTTTGAAGCTGGAGAACAACTATAAAAAGAAAGCGAGAAAAAAACACAAATACATGGAGATGAACAACATGCTACTGAAGAATGACTAGATCAAAGAAGAAATAAAAAGAGAGATCAAGAGATACATAGAAATGAATGATAATGATAGTATAACATACCAAAATTTTGGGACACAGCAAAAGCGGTCATAAAAAAAGGTCATATTACAGGCCTATCTCCAAAAACAAGAATGAGCCCAGATAAACAATTAATGCTTCATCTTTTAAAAAAATAGAAAAAAGAACAAATGAAGTCTAAAGTCAGCAAAAGGAAAGAAATAATTAAAATTAGAGCAGAAATAAGAGAAATTGAAAACACAAATAAATAAATAAATAAATAAATAAATAAATGAATAAATGCAATAAAATGCTGATTCTCTGAGAAGGTAAATAAAACTGGAAAACCCCTGGCTAGACTCACTAAAGAAAAAAGAGAAAGGACACAAATAAACAAAATCAAGGATGGAAGAGGAGAAATTATAACAGACTCCGAAGAAATATGAAAGACTACACAAGAACATTATCAAAAAGTATATAACACCAAATTTAATTACCTAGAAGAAATGGTCCAGTACTTAGAAAGATACAACCATTTTAGACTGAGTCAAGAAGAACTGGAAAATAAAGAGAGCAATCAGCAGTATGGAAATTGCAAAGATCATCAAAACCTACCAAAGGTAACAGTCCAGGACCAAATGGTTTCACCACTGTAGCCTAACAAACATTCCAAGAAGATTTAATACCTATTCTCCTCAAACACTTCCAGAAAGTCAAATAGGAGGCAATATTCCAATTTATTTTATGAGGCCAATATTAGTGTGATACCAAAATCTGGTAGATAACACACACACACATGCACACACGCGCGCGCACACACACACACAAAACAGACCAATATCTCTCATGAACACAGGTACAAAAATCCTAAAAAAGATACTGGCAAACTGAATACAGCAACATATTAAAAAAAAAAAAGATTAAACACCACAAGCGAGTGGACTTCATCCCAGGAGCGCAGGGAAGATTCAACATATGTGAATCAATTAATGCGATATACCACATAAACAAATAAAAAAATCAGAATCATATGATCATATCGATAGATGCAGAAAAAATCTTCAAGATATTGCACCCATTTATGATAAAACACTTAACAAAATAGGTTAAGATGAAAAGTATCCTAACATAATAAAGGCCATATGCAAAAAACGCTCAGCCAACATTATACTTAATGATGAAAATCTGAAACCTTTCCTCTAAGATCAGGAACAAGGCAATGCTGTCGACTATCACCACTGTGATTCAGTACAACATTGGAGGTCCTAGAGAGTGCAGTTAGAAAGAGAAAGTTATAAAGGACATCCAAAGTCAAACTGACACTATTTGCAGGTGACATGATTCTCTATATAGAAAACCCTAAAGACTCCACAAGAACAATACTAGAAACAATAAACAAACTAAAGTTTCTGGATACAAAATCGATGTTCAAAAATCCACAGCATTCCTTTGCACTAATAAAGTGTCGAAAAAAATAATTCCTTTTGCAATTCCAACAAAAAGAATAAAATACCTAGGAAGAAATCTAAAGAAACATGTGAAGGACCTATGAAATGAAAATTATAAGACCCTATTAAAAGAAATCGAAGAAAATACAAAGAAATTGAAAGATGTTCTTTCAATATAGTTAAAATGACCATATTACCTAATGCATTGTACGGATTGAATGCAGTCCCCATCAAAATCCCATCTGCTTTTTTAAAGAAATAGAAGAAAAAAATCATCAGATTTGTATGAAAACACGAAAGAGCCTGAATTGCCAAAGCCATCCTGAGGAAAACAACAACAACAACAACGACGACGACAACACGCACACACACATAACAAGGCTAGAGTCATCACTCCGCCCAACTTCAAATTATACTACAAAGTGACAATAATCAAAATAGCATAGTATTGGTAGCAGACACGCAGACCAGTGGAACAGAATCAAGAGCCCAGAAATAAACCCATGTTTACATGGACAAATAATTTCTGAAAAAAGAGCCAAAAACATACAGTGGAGAAAGGAAAGCTTTTTCGATAAATGGTGCTGGCTAAACTGGAAAGCTGCCTGTAAAAGAATAAAACAAGAATGTTGCCTATCATCACACACCAAAATTAAGTCAAAATGGTTTAAGGATGTGAATATAAGACCTGAAACAATAAAATGCATAGAAGAAAACATAGGAACTAAACTCATGGACCTTGGACTTAAAGAGGATTTTATGAATTTGATCTTACAAGCAAGGGAAGTAACAGCAAAAATAAATGAATGGGACTCCATCAAGTTAAAAAGCTTCAGCACAGCAAAAGAAACCATCAACGAGGTAAAGAGACAACAATCCAAATGGGAAAATATATTTGCAAGCAATGCTTCCAATAAGGGCCTAATACGCCAAATGTGCAAAGAACTCTACAACTCAATAACAACAAAAACACAAACAATCCAATCAAAAGATGGATGGAGGACCTGAACAGACACTTCTCCCAAGAAGACATACAAATGGCCAAAAAACATATAATAAGATGCTTCAATATTGCTAGCTATTAGGGAAATGCCAATCAAAACCACAATGAGATACCATCTCACACCTGTTAGAATAGCTATAATCAACAGGACAAGTAATAACAAATGTTGGAGAGGATGCGGAGAAAAAGGAACCCTCATACACTGCTGGGTGGGACTGAAAATTGGTATAGCCAATATGGAAAATAGTATGGAAGTTTCTCTAAAAACTAAGAATAGATCTACCATATGATCCAGAAATCCCTCTAATGGGTATTTACTGCAAAGCCTTGAAAAACCATATCTGAAAAGATTTTTGCACACTGATGTTCATAGCAGCATTATTCACAGTGGCCAGGACTTGAAAGCAACTGAAGTGTCCTGTGGAAGCTGATTGGATAAAGAAACTGTGGTACATATATACAGTACGTATTACTCAGACATAATAAGAAATGAAATACTTCCATTTGTGACAACATGGATGAACCTTAAGATAATCATGTAAATGGTGTAAGCCAGAGAGAAAATGTTGAAAACCACATAATATCACTTATATGTGGGATATAGTCCTAAAAGCAACAAACGAATAGGACAAACAAACAGAGACTCATGGACATGGACAATAGACCAGTGGTTACCAGAAGGTAGGGTGGAAGGGAGAAGTAATAGATTTAAAGAAGTCAAATATGTGGTGGCAGAAAGAAATATAGCTATTAGCAGTGAATACACAATAGAATGCATATATGGCTTAGTGTTGAATTGTACACCTGAAACTCACTGGATTTCATTAACTAATGTCACCATAATAAATATAAATTTAAGAAAAGAAAAAAATAGTTAATTACTAGCCTCCAGACAGTCTTCTCCTCAAAGGGCAATAAACCAAGCCCCAGGTCTGAAGCACCATCTCTTCTAGGGGGTCCTTTCCCCTGTTAGAAGCTTTAACCATCCCCTAGGATCTTTTAACATGGGTCTAAAGAAATAGATGTAAAGAAATAACTTCTCTTTTCTTTCTGGTTTATATCCCATGTTATATGATCAGATAAATGAGATAATGTATGTGAAATATTTAGCATGGGTGCCTGATACTTAGTAAGACTCAGATTCAGTTCTTCCCCAATATCTGTTTCAATGAAAGGTTTTTAAGTCTATTATCGACTTTTGATATGCTACTGCAATTGCCAGGTGGTGACTTAAGAGACAGAGAAGAAAAAGGAGCTGTTTGGAGATAGGAGCAGAAGCAATAGTGATTAAAAGATCAAAAGAGAAAAATCTTATATGTGGGATATAAAACTGAAAGCAACAAACAAACAAGACAGACAAAAACGCATAAACACAGATAACAGTTTAGTGGTTACCAGAGGGAAAGGGGAAAGAGGGGAGGTAGATAAGGGTAAAGGGGGTCGAATATATGGTGACAGAAGGAAATTTAACTGCATGGTGAACACACTATGCAATATACATATGATGTATTATTGAATTATACACTTGAAATCTATACGATTTTATTAATCAATATGACCCCGATAAATTTAAAAAAAAGATTGAAAAGAAATATGGCAAAATTGGTTGCCTCTACGAAGTGAGCAATAAAAAAAAAACTTGATAGTAGGGAACAGTTTGTAGAGGTTTCTGAGATAATAGAACTAAGACAGTTATTAGTACACTTCTCTAATTTTCAAACTTGATTCTTGGCATCTTTAACCTTTGTATGGAATATAAGGCAGTCAGATGCAGCCACTCTGACCTGGTGACATTTGAGCAAAGACTTGAAGGAAGGGGAACATGAGCCAAGTGGAGATGAGAGAAAACACTCCAAACAGAGAGGGAATAGTCACTGTAAAGGCCCTATGAGAATATACTTGATTGCTTGAGGAACAAGAAGGAGTCCAGTGTGGCTAGAGCAGAATTAACAAGGGGGAAGATAATAGAAGAGGAGGTCAGAGACTTATTCAAGACCAAATCACTAGGGTACTGGTTTTCCATTTTGGGTGCATATTAGAATTACCTAGGGGAGCTTTAACAACATCCCAAGGTCCTGATCCCATGGATAGAGAGTGATTGTGGCTAGGGTATGAGAGGGAGGAGAATCTGAATATTTTTCTAAACTCCCAGGTAATTTAATGTGCAGCTGGGTTGAGAAGCACTGAGGAAGGGTTTTGCAGGCCTTTTTAGGCTTTACTCCGATTGATGGGAGTAAGTCATTGAAGAATTTCAGCAGAGGAGTAACAAGATGTGTCTTGTTTTGAAAGAACCACTCTGGCTGTTGTGTGGATATTAGACTAAAACAGGGGGCAAGGCTGAAAGAGGCAGGAAGACAGGAAGATAGTGTGATAGTCCAGGCAGGAGAGTATATGAGACACATGTGGTAGCTGAATGACTGTTAAATCTAGAATGTGACTGAGAGTGTGAGAAGAGTAAAGTGACCTAGGCTTTGAACCCATCCCTGAGTCTCTGAAGAAATGTGGTCTGGTGCTTTTAGGGACCAAAGCCCAAGGCCATGGCCTCAAGAAGCTCTGATTCCCACAGAACTGGGCAGGTGAGAATCCCTTTTTGGAGTCTTTTCTTGGTACACAGGGCCTGAGGATTCTGTCCTAGGAGCTCGAAATGATTCCAGGCAACGAGACTGCTTGGAAAAGAGGCATCAGGGATCTACAGCCCCAAGAACAAAGGGAAAGTTCTTACCTTATTCCAAGCCACAAGTATGTGGCCAACAGTCTGCTAGAGATGCATGACTTGATCTCTATGAAGAAACACCCAGTCAGACCAGAGATGGTGAAGCAGCACAGAAAGACATTAGAGAAAGTGGGGGTGGTCTGACCAAGCTGCAATTTTCCACAGACTATCATAGTCCTGTTCTTCATGGGATAGGGCAGGGCTTGAGGCTTGATTTTATTTGTGTTTTCATACCAGTACTGGATAATTGGGTTGGAGAGCAGAGAAGGTGAGGTTAACTTCTGCTTGCCATTAAAGAAAACAAAGAAATGTACACAGAGAGAAGGCGCGCGAGAGAGAGAGCCACTGCCAGGACTTTGAAATTACCAAGGTCTCTTTCAAGGCCAGCTTGGGGCCCAAATGTGAATTTTTTAAAACTCTATTCTTTTCTAGTGTCTGCCTTTTTGAGTTATTAATTTTCTTCTACACACTACTATAGCTGCATTCTAAAAGTTTTAAGACATATTTTCAGTATCATTTTGTTTATACTATGTTCTACTTTAGATTCCATCTTCTTCTATGAATCTTTGGTTATGTCGAGGTGTAGTGCTTAATTTTAAAATTGTTGGAGATTTTCTTATTATTATGTTGTCTTTTATTTCTTTATTCCAATGAGAATAAATAATATACTCAGTATGATTTCAGTCCTGTGATGTCTGTTGTAAACTGTTTTATAGCTGAGCATATTATTAATTTTAGAAAATTTGTAAATGCTACAATTGTAGAAATATGCATTTTATTATAATATTTTTATGAGTGTTCTGTACAGTATTTTATGTATGCAAATTATATAACGTTTGATAATTGTTCTGATTTTTTGTACTTTTACTGATATTTTTACCTAGCAGGTAGTAAGAGACATCCGTTAAAATCTCCCACTCTGACTGAGAAGTTTTCTGTTTATCTTTTTACTTTTGTCATTTTCTTTCTTTATGTATTCTTAGAATATACCATTGAGATCATAGAAATTAAGGGTAATTATATGTTCTTAGTTTATTAACCATTTTATCATTATGGGATATCTCTATAATTAATTATTCTTGATTTTCAGAAAATTTTTTCTGTAATTTGTAGGGCTTGTACAGGTGTCTTCACTGTTTAGCATTTTCATCTCATATCTTCATTATTTTATTTAAAAATTTTATCTCCCTTATATTTAAGGTTTGTCTCTTTCAAGCAGCCTGCATTTAGGATTTTATCCAGTCTGGCAATCATTGTATTCAAAGTGGAAAGTTAGATTTTAAAACGGATGTAACTACTGATTTATTTGCCTTCACTGAATCTTTTCCCTGTCATTTTTATTCTGCCATTATTTTTCTTTCAAGTGAGTTTTTGTTTGTTTTTGCTTTGTTTTTTTTTGTTTTTCTTCTTTCTTCCTTTTTTTTATTTGTAATTGCATTTTTCATTCTAAACTTTTCATTCGGTTCTCTTTATATATTGATTTTTTTTCCTGAGATATCCTTTTCATTCATCCTTTTCATTCATTAGTTATAAGAGAGTTCGTGATTGCTTCCTACATTATTTTTATAATAGCTATTTTAACTCTCTTAGATTCTTTCCAACATCTGTCGTCTTAGCATCTGCCTCTGTTCCATGTGCATTGATATATGTCTCACTTAGGTATCCTAGTATTTTGATTATATGATGAAACGCTGAGTCTTGTTTAACTCATAAGAATAATGTTGATCTCTTTTAGAAGGCAGTCGACCTGATTAATTTCAAGTCACAACTTCCATCTTACTTTCTGTGGGCTGTAATTTCAATGACAACTCAGTTTTCAAAGCAGTTATAGTACTGTTCTTATTTGTCCACTGTGTGCCATCAATCTGGAACTAGAACCTTGGTCTATCTATTAGTCGAGTTTTCAAAGTTTTTGCTGTGCTGAATAGGATCAGATCCATTGCATGAGCCATTTAAAGATGAGTCTAGAACATCACAAATGACATTATGGGGTCATTTTCCTAAGCTCCTCCCTATCAGTGATACCTCTTTTCAGTCTTCTGTCCAGAAAATTGGGTTTTGATTTCTTGACTCTGCTGTGTACTTCTGAAATTTTACCTGAATGAGAGGGACCAAACCAGCACTCTAGAAGAGGGGTAGCAGCTCCCGATATGCCAGAGACACACAGGGAAAGACAAAGCTCCACTGCACCAGGGCAAGAGCTTGAGGGAAAACTGCCATTATCTCTGTGCTAAGCCCTCCCCCACAGGCAGCTTACAGGCAGATGCCATCTTGCTTGCCCTGAGCCCTCCCCTAGACAAGGCTAAATCTGAACTTGCACTGGCCAGGTAAAATCCACCTGCTCCACCCTGGTAACTTCCCTAGGACCCCATCCACAAAATCCAGGAACTGCTGGAGGCACTCATGGTTAGGCAACAAGCTCCACTTCGCCCTATCCAACCCTCAGGAGGCTCCCCCAACAACAATCTCCAAATGTGAAATTGATGAAATATGTCATTGATCCAAGTACTTTGCTATCGCCACACTTCATGTGACTCTGTTGCCATCTGGTCAGCCCTGAACCCTCCATTGTCATCTTCCTTACTGGAATGAGTTTTTGGGAAAGGTGCTGATAGTCCTTCAATGGGCTCTCTCTGGGGGTTGGAGTATAGAGTCATCTCCTACTCCTCCATCCCTCACCTACCCAATGACCTTCATACGAGCCTTATTGACCTCAATTTGATAAACAAGGGTGTTACTTATGCAATCCAGTAATTAGTTTTATGATAAACTTGTAAATTGCCCTGAGCAATTGCTGATCCCATTCCCATGGAAATGAGCCCAGAAAGAAAATGATCAGTCTCCCCATTTTCAAAACACTTTCCTTGATGAAGACTCAGCTGGCTTTGAGAAAGTAATTCTTAATATCTCACATTCATATTTTCTACGAGTTTGTTTTTCTCAGACATAAATAACTTTATACCTGGAAGAAACCTTTAAGACAGCCTTTCTCAGCTTTATTTTATAGTGAGTAGGGAAACTGAGGCCCAAACAAAGAAAATTATGTTACCAAAGTCATATTATTATTCAGTAACAAAGCCAAGACTTGAACTCAATTTCCCAGACTCCCAGGTCAAGGTCCTTACCATGTATAAATGTCATTTTACAGCTTGACCCAATCCCCCTACACAGCTACATCAGAGTCAATGTTTAGCCTGACTGCACAGGTACATGCATCTAAGTAAAGAAGTTGGGGATGAGAATGACATGGAGTGGGGGCTATTATCCAATTGTGGTTAACCAAGGAGCTTAAAATACCAACGGTCTGTTTTAATGAAAGTCAACCTGGGAATAAAGGTAAAGATAGGAGTTTATCCCTCAGGTAGCTAGTATATTACCCATTCTCCAAGTGGCAATTCCCTTGTCTTCTTGGGCCCAAGGAGAGAGCAGTGGCTCATAGAGTCATTCCAATATTATCAAAGGCATTTGGTGTGTATTTATATTTGGTTCATAAGTTTGGCTGAGTTACCGGGCCCAGTTCAAGGATCTCTGTTCACCATGGCTCCCCTCCCACCAGTAAAAGGAAATATGGCACATTTGTCCCCTCTTTCACTTCCTCCATTCCTCCTTCTCATACTAATGGGCTTGAAGTGACAAGGGTTCTCCCTACCTCTTTTGTGTAACTCTCTCTCCTCTAGGTCCTCTATCCACATTCCCTTACTGTAGACAAACTACAGCAAGGCCCTTCTCTGCATTTTGTTGGTAGGGGGCAGCATATCTCTCAGGCATGGCTCTGAATGATGTAAGTGATGAATAAATGAAGATAAACATCTTGGACTTCTTACAGACAAAGAAGACAGCTGTTTGGGGCATTCAGAGGATAAGAGTCTGTCTATTGAACACAGGGTTCTGTCTAGTACAGGCCTGAGTCATAGTCCTTGTGGAAAAGGAAGACCGAAAGAGCCCTGTGATGAAGGCCAGAGCAGAGGTACAGATAGTGATTTACACTATCAACATCTTTTAGTCTGCTTCCAAGAAAACTGGGGGCTGAGAGCTTGTAGAGAAACATTTGGTTGAGTTACAAGGATTATGCTATACAGGTGGTCACAAGTGATTTAGGCCCAGGCCAGGAATACAGCCAAGCTGAAAAAAAAAGACTACAAGTAAAACTTATTAGTAAAATGGAGACCCATACTGGAATACTGGTCTCATTTGATGACTTATGTTGACATGAGACATTCTTTTAAATAAAAAACACCTTACTGAGTATAATTCATATATCATAAAATTTACCCTGTTAAGGTATATAATTGAGAGGAATTTAGTATATTCAGAGTTGTACAACCATAGTATTATCTATTTCCAAAATATTTTCAACACACCAAAAAGAAACTTCATACCCACTAACACTTGCTCCCCATTCTTTTCTCCCCCCCAGCCCCTGACAACCACTAATGAACTTTATCTTTATGAATGTGACTTTTCTAGATATTTCATATAAATGTAATCATAGAATATGTACCCTTTTGTGTCTGGCTTCCCTCACTTAGCATAATATTTTTTAGGTTCATCCATGTTGTAGCAAGTATCAGTGCTTAATTTCTTTTTATGATTAAATAATATTCCAATTATATAAATATGCTTGAGCTTGTTTACCCATTCATCAATTGATAAACATGTGGCTTGTTTACATTTTTCAGCTATTATGAATAATGTTTCTATGAACCTAGAAGAGGAATTGCAAGTCATATGGTTACTCTGTGATTAACATTGTGATAAACTGCATGTGGGACACTTTTAAATATGGGAACTTTAGGGCTCATTTTGTGGATTGATTTAATGAGTATTTACTAATAATCTACTCCACTGTATGAAGATGAAAATGTATTAAATAAATAGGCTACAGATAATGTGGAAGGGAAGGAGTCCTTCACTCTTAGTAACAAGGTCAGGGAAGGCTTCATGGAGGAAAAGGAATTTGAGTAAAGCCTTGAATGATGAATAAGATTTCCTTAGTAGTTGAAATGGAGTGGAATGGGGATGGAGAGGGTTTTCCAAGTAGCAGGAACAGTGTAGCAAAAGCAACACATTTAGATAAGATACGACACTAGCAATTGAAGCGCAACTCAGGGATGATGGATTAGTAAAGGAAGGCAGTACAAGATTATAGAAAGCCTCAAATGCCATGCAAAAAGGTTTAGGACTTTATTTATTTATAAAGCAATAGGAGGCCATTGTCTGATATAAGTGGCATTTTGAGATGAGTGTTTTAAAAAACACAACACTGGTGCACTGTTTTTATTTCCTTAGGGTTACTGTGACATTGGTTAGAAAATTAAACCAAAGGACATTAGGGATGTGGGAACATATCCTGAAATAATGAAGGCCAGAGCAAAGGTACAGAAATACATATGTCTGCATGTGCATGAGCATGTGTTATTGCCTTTAAAGAAAATTAAAAGGTTCTGATGATTTTCTTCCAGTGCTATCTTTTTTTTCTCTTCCTGCTTATATCCCCACTATCACTGATTCAGGCCCCCCTCACGAAAGGGTAAAATTAAAGGAGATATGGACAGTGGCAGAGCAAGAGATAAAAGTCTAAGAAGAATTGAGAAACAGTGTCGGGAGGGATCTTCCAGAGGGTCTAGAAATCTCCCCATGTTACAGATGAAAAAACTGAGGCTCTGAGTTGATTTATAACTTATTCAAGGTTACCAGTGAACTCACAGCAGAGCTGGGATTTAAAAACCAGAGCTTTAGGTAATGAGTTCAGCACACCATACAGCCTAAATAACATCCCTTAGGATATTTAGAAACTATATTATGTATTGTTCTTTGTATAGGAAGAAATATACCAATTGAACCCAGCACACTTCTTAAACTATGGCAGTAATAGACATGGGTTACAATAAGGTAGGCACTCTCTCTCTTTACACCATTCCTCTGACCACTTTGCTGACGAGTGGCATCAAGTCATTCATTCTGTCAGTCAGTCAGTCAGTCAGTTAGTTGTCTAGGTAGTAAGCATTTACTGAATGAATGCCCCTTGCTTGGCACTGTGGTTCACATTCTGGTAGGGAGTTGTAGTAAGGACATAGACAACAAACTAGAGGAGGTAGAATTAAATATGACTATGATAAAAGTGTACTCATTTTCTATGGCTGCTCTAACAAATTATCACAAAGTTAGAGACTTAACACAAATTTATTCTCTTATATTCCTGGTGGTCAGAAGTCTAAAATTATTTTACAAGGTGAAAAATCAAGATATTGGCAGGGCTGTTCCTTCTGAAGGCTTTGAAGGAGAATCTTTTCCTTGCCTCATAGCTGCTGGTGGCAGTTGGCATTCTTTAGCTTGTGGCCTAATCTGCCTGGTCTTCAGGGTCGGCATCTTAAAATCTCTCTCTGCTGCACCTTCACATCACTGTCTTCTTTGTGTCAAATTTCCCTCTGGCTCCCTGTTACAAGGATACATATGAATGTCTTTGGGGACCACCTGGATAATCCAGGATAATCTTCCATCTTAAGATACTTCGTTTAGTTACATCTGCAAGGTCTCTTTTGTCATGTAAGGTAACGTATTCACAAGTCCAAGAGATTAGGTTGTAGACACCTTTGAGAAGTCATTATTCAGCCTATTCCCAAAAGTAAAGATTTTAAGGCTGATGAAGGTATAACACGCAAAAATGGACCTGGCAGGAGTCTAGCAGGATGAAAGATAAGGACTGGGTCCAAGGTTTTCCTCTTAATAACAGAAACTGGCCCATATGGAGTTCAGAAACTCATCCAAGTCCTATTCAGCACCATGGTCAACAGTCCATTAGAAACAGTAGCACACTCTATTGAATATAGCCAAAGTCCATATACAGTGAACCCCTATCAAATATTAACCAGGTTGTGATGAAAGGCTTGGAGATATAGGATATATGCACTGCTTGACTTTCAATAGGAAAAGTATGCAGTGGAAATTTGCTTGCAAAATATTCGTCCAATTTTCTATAGTATTTGGGAGAATGAGAAGCAGAAGATGCTAGATGGGGATGGGGAACTGTTTGCTTATTTACCTTGTCTACTGGATGGACAAGTGTTCTTTGATAGTAGGACCTGGGCCTTGTCCATCTCTGTGTCATCCATGGGACCTAGCCAGGTTGCTTCCTGGCATAAGTGTCCAGTGAATATTTGTTTACTTTTTGAATGCCTGCCTTTCCCTGGGAAGCTTGAAACACAGGAGTAAATCTTATGGTGAGGGCCTTTTGGGAGGCAAGCAGCTGAATGAGAACCTCTTGAGCTATCCCTTCTGATCAAAGTTTTTTGGATTATGTTTCCACATGTGCAGAATCTATAAAAACCTATCTCAGAAAAATTTAATCCTTCTGCATCTGTCTCTATCTCCTTCCCCACTACAGAGTCTGTTACTAAGCACAAACGTTGTTGTTGTTGTTGTTGTTGTTGTTGTTGTTGTTGTTGTTATGCTGAAGATGATGAAGAGGAGTAATTGTAGCAATCAAAAATATATTCTTCTTTATTGTCAAAAGTGTTCCTTGTTTTGAAAGCCTCTTATCTGAGCCCATCAAGAGAGGCCCTGCGGAAGATTAAAGGAGCCTGTTTCTAAAGCAGGAGGCCAAGCTCTTACCCTCAGAGTATGGTTAACCATTGGTGACCTGGCTCTGCCCTGACCGAAGGTAATGGGGCATGTATGACAATAGGGTATCTAGAACTCACTATTTTCCTTTCGTTTTGGAAGGGGAAGGGAGACAAACACAAAGCTTTAACTATGGGCCAGGCATAGATCAACCTTGTGAAGAAGGTCTTATTGAGCTTGTTTGACAGATGAAGAATACTTAGGCTCCAAAGTGGTGAAGTGCCCTGCTCCAGGTTTCCCTCTCCGTTTGGTGGAAGGGTTCTCTCAGTCTCCCATCAACTACTGCATACCCTGGTGGTAAGACTAGGAGCAGGAGGAGGCAGTGGGAGGTAAGAAAGGAGTAGGTGGAGCAAGAGGTGAGGGAAGTCCCAGATGTAGCATCTCTATGGAGCTGACGGGCTGTCCTGGAAGCCAAGACCCACATGGCATCTCCGTGGCAACTTTACATGACAAACTTGTTCTGTACATTCATGTGTCATGGATGATTGCTTTTCTGCCTTCAGACAGACTTTCAAAAAAGTTTAAGCAGAGAACTGCTGCCTCACACAACTGCCTCCATTAAACAGATATATTTTAGAGTGCTGAAGTGATTCGTGTTTTTTTTTTTAATCCCTGGCATGTTATAGAGATTTATTAGTATAATTCCCAGGTCGATTAGTCTAATTTCCCTACTTAAAAACAGAGGTGTGTCCACTAAGCCCTCCCGGAAAATTCTCAAATCAGTCCCTCCCACTTAGCAAGGAAGAGTTCAAGCTTAGCGTTTCCCGAGGTGTGATCTCCAGCAGGCACAGCTCCTATGTCCTAGCGTTTTAGCACACAGTTGGCAAGAATTGAGGGAAAGTACCATTCAAGTTCCATGGCCCACCTCTCTAGCCTTGTTCTTTCTCAATCACCCCAGGCTTGTTGGTTGGAAATGAGTGATTGCAGAGCTAATAAAACGTGTGTGTGGGGGGGGGGGGAGGAGTTAAAAATGCACAATGTGATTAACACGCGCGAAATCTTCCCTCTTGGAGGTGTCGCAATCGCCAGGAAACTACGAGGAGTGGATTAAATGAATCGAGGACAAGGGCTGTCTACAGCTGGTCGCGCCCTCCCACCACCAGCCCCTTCCCACTGAAAGTCTGCCAGGTCATCCCCCAGAGCGAGGCGGAGTCCCGAAATGAGTGTGTGGTGCTGGGCTATGCACTCGGGTAGCAAGTGCAGATGGCCCTTCAGCAAGGCCTATGAAGGGGAGGGGCCCTTACCTCCCCGTCCTGGCCATTTGCTCCCGGGAATTTAGCAATTAAGCTTGGTCAACCAGAACCGGCTGCGCGACATAAGCAGGCAGTGGGGACCGGGAGGGAAGACTAGCGCGCAGCCGATTCGACCCGCCCGCGTCGCTGGCACGCACCCTCGCTCAGGCGCTCCCGCCTCCACTTCTAAGAGAAAGCTTAGTGAGGTCGCCTAAATCCACCTCTGGGGAGCGCGACTGGGAGTGAGCGTTGGCTTTATGCCAGCCTTCTCCCGGAGGGCCTCAGAGTTCGGATCTGAACTTCAGAGTTGAGGCCCCTCCCCTCCCCCACAGCCTCCATCTCCTTCTCTTGTCTCTTCGGCTCCATCTTCCGCCAATTACGACCCGAAGAACCCGCCGCCCCGACAACCAGTCTCTGGAAGGGTGCGGTGGTTGCGAGCGGCTTTGTGAATGAAGGCCTCTTTGGACTCTAGCTGGCACTGCATACACCTCTCCCAATCACGCTCATAACCTGCTTATAACGACCATGGCCCCCGCGAGGCACGGCCGGGCGCCAGGAGAGATATGAGAAACACGGCGGCGGCTCTCTCGCTTGAGCAAGGTGGCAGCCAGGGGCGCTTTGGTGCACCAGCCGCCTGTCAGTGGGTTGGTCGCGTTCCAGACTGCGCAGGACACGGGACCGTCAGCTAGCCTGCCGCGTGGCACAGCGTGACCAAGCAAGCGCAGCATAAGTGCTAATCCACTCACTTGCGGGTTTAGTCTTCGAACGGTGCGCTACCCCTCGCGGGTGGAAAGGTAAGCCCCACTGCCACCCCCCTACGGAACCAGTGCCCGCGCTGCCAGGGGAATGGCCTAGTTTTGCCACAAGCTTGGGGAAAGTGGCAGAGACAGGAGATACTCTAGGATCCTGACAGAAACTACTGGGGCACGCCAGGGTAGGCAATTGAGCTGGGGACTCGTCCAGCACAACTCAGGGACCAACAGTTTGCATGAGTCACCAAGTTAGCTATGGATTGAAGGATATGGGGTAAAACTTAACCCCCTCCTGAATATTCTTCCTGTAGGGATGGGATAGGGAAATGGGAAAGAGGAGTTGGGGAGGTGAGTGGCTAAGAGCAGTGGGTGGGAAAGCTACCAAAGGCAGAAGAAAGCTGTTGGCTCTCCTGAGGGCCCCAATCACCTCAGAACTCTTCAACACTTGGCTTCTCCAAGGTATTGATCTCTGCTCACTTTTTACTTGTATCATAAAGGACTCGCAGATATAGGGTAAGTGCACTTCTATAGGCCCAACTCTCCAGGCAGAGAGCAAGTAACACCCTCTGGTGACAAATGTCACAATTTCATAGAAAGTAAGCCAACCTCAAGCTACCTATCTGCAGGAAAATGAAATCTGGTTGGGTAGAGGGTAGTCTTGCAGTGAGTTGTGGTTAGGGAAGGGAAGCAGGACAGGGGTGCTCTCTTTGAATGTCTGTGAAGCTGTCATGTGGAAAAGAATTATGTTTGTCCTGTGTGGCCCCAGAAAGAAGAACCAAAGATTGGTAGGAACTCAACAGAGTGGAAGCAACCAAGAAGCAGAATTACACTTATTATAAGAAAGAACTTTCTAATAAGAAGAATGCTTTTACTGTGTATCAGGTATTTTACTAAGTACTTTACATAAATTATTCCACTTAACACTTAGTAAAATTTCTGTCTGTTCAATGCTGAAATGGAATGGCTGGGCTGCTTCTGCATCACCTTAAGCAGAAAAGAGATTGAAGAACCACATGAATGCTATATTGTGGGGGATACTCAGGCCTTATTTGGGGATTTGTATTATGTGACTAATAGGCCTTTTCAGACCCTGAACTTTCAGAACCTTAAATTAATGGATCAGGTGTTTTGTTTGTTTGTGTTTAGTTTTGTTAAGAGCAGAAAGAACCTGAGACCCTGGAGGAGCTCATATTCAGACTCCTCATTGACCCATGCTAAGATTCCCTAGGTTGAGGTTCAGGCTAAGCAAGAAATGGTTACACTTAGGCAGCTTGCAAAAGCAGCCTCTCTGGGTAACCACCAGGTTGGCAGAAATGCACGTTACAGGATTATTGTTCCAGCTGGATACATAGAGAGAAGGCTGAGGTTTTGAAAGTCTAGATTGGTTTAATGTGGGAAGCTGGAGATACCTTCCTTTGACAAGAAGGGGATACGTATGTGTATATTAGCCTGGTAGTCAAGGACACGATTTTGAAATAGAGAAAAACTGCACCCCCTCCTCCACTCCGTGAAAGGAGACACTGCTCACTCATCTAGGCTTCAGTTCTTTCTGATTTCAGTTTAAGATGAGGTTGTTGACAACCACCTTTTGATTTAGTGCAGTAGAAAGAGGCTTGCACAAGGAATTGAGAGATTATATCCCCCACTTATATTGTGACTTTAGAAAAGTCTCAGCATCTCTCTGGACCTCAAGTTCCATCTGTAAAGCAGGGAAGTTGGACTTCACTGGGTATCAAAAGATCCATTCGATCAACAAAAATAAAAATTAAAACCAAACAAACTAGGCTTTGGTTTCTTGAACACTTCCATTCATGGGAGTTGTAGAGTTGGAGCTTCATAACAACGTGGAAATAGATCCCTTCAGGGGAATTAAATGCTGCTCCCTTCTTTCATTGGCTAAGGTGTGACTCTAATGTCCATTCAACTAAGATAGGCTTTCAATGGGTACAGTATTTCCAAACAGCCAAGGTCTTTGAAGGATGAAAACTTCAGAGCCACTTTGATGTCACTTGGATTTTCCTAAGGCAGCTACACTGCTTTCTCGTCACTGCCAAGGCAATTGCCCTGGCCTATTGTGCAAAAGTACAGAGCATCAGATGGTGTGGTGCATTGTACTGAGAAACTGGGGATGAGGACAGAAAGGACTGGATCATATAGGATCCCAACCTTAGGGAGCTTCAAGTCTATTGTGAGAAAGGTGGGTATAAGGACAATAGGCCATATTACAAGGCAGAAAGGTGCTTTAGAGTTGAGGGATGAAGAAAAGTCTGAAGCTGCGTGGAGTAGTAAAAATACACTGGGAGCCCTGGGTTCTAATTTAGCTGGTCACCAAAGGTAGCTCAGTTTACCTTCTGAGATGTGCAACTTTAAGGCCTCCTGATATTAGATGAGTGTTTCTGGTTTAGATGAGTCCTCAAAAGGCATTCGTGGTAGGTCTTGAAGGGCTCTGAGTAGGGTTTATACTAACAGAGCATGACAGCAGAAGCTGGGAGAGAGCTTTCCTGGGCAGATGCCTTCATCGGGGAAAGGAGGTACTGGATATGCAGGGGACAGCTAAAAGGTAGCATGACTGCTGAAACAAAAAAGAAAATAGAAGTTGAGGTTGTAAAAGGAGTCTTTGAACATCAGACCCAGGCATTTTGGACTTGCTACTGGGGAGCCATGTTTGATTTGTGAGCTCACGGTGCTGATGAGCAAATAGCCATGTCACTGAGTAGAGCCTCCTGTAATGTACTATGCCTTATCCAATCTCCATTCTGTTCATATATTTTAAGAATGGCGGTAGCTCACTCTTGGGGAACTTGAACAAATGTACTGCTCATGGTACACAGTGTCTCCCAATGCCAACAGAGAACAAACACTATAGGGCTGGAATGGCCCATCCTTGAGATAGCTGACAATGAACTATGCATGAGTCTGGCTCTTTGCTAGGAGCCAAGGTGGCTGGCCTTGTTGGATATTCAGGGATGGTGGAGGAGGTGGCTAGCAGATTGAGAGTAAGCCTCTCTGACTGTCTGAGGCTGATGGAGAGAGGCCATAGTGGAGGGTTGGTGAAGTCTTCCAGATCATGGGACTTGACTTAATGATGAACTCCACTCAGAAAAGGAGTTTGGAGACCACCAATGGGATCAAGAGTAGACCCAAGTTTCTGAGGTGAGCTGGTGATAATGGAGAAACACAGAAGACTTTTATTCTATCAAGTCCCCTTCTCTCTGTGAGCTTCAGTTTTCCACCTGTAATATGAGAGTGGAGGAGGTTGGCCTCAATGATTTCTTGGGTCTTTTCTAGCTCTAAAAATCTATGAAAGATGATGAATTGTATACTCCATGGTTGAATTAATCAATTTAAGACCAAGAGACTTTGCCTAGAATTGAAGTAATAAGGTTGGGATCTATTTTGAACTGACAGCTTAAAACAAAAACAAAAACAAAAACAAAACAAAACACCTTTGTACTAGGGGGTGGGAATAGGTGTATGGGGGAAGGGACCAAAAGTAATATGTACATCTTTCCTCACTTAGTAGTTTCTCAAACAGTGCTCTTGTATTGCTACATGTTTGTTGCCTTTGGAGAATGAATTCTCTTTCTCCATATCATGGCCTCTGTCCTTGGCAAAGGAAGATCAATGAGGAAGAGTCAATGGGACAAGGCTTTGGAGTGCAGTGGGGTGAAGAAAGAGCCAGCAGGAATTTCTGGCTGGTCAGAACAGAAAGAATGGAACAGTTTCTGGTACAGCACAGGGGCTAGTGGACAGAGATTCCCTACCCATCTGTCCTAGCTTCTGACATAATCCTAAGCAGGAGATTGAGGTATACATATGTTGTTCTCCACACCTACAAGACAGGTGTCTGGTGGCCTCCTCATCCTGCAAGAAAAGGTAAAGCATTGATGTTAAAGCCCAGTGCCCTGTGGCTTGGGGGTCTCTGCTTTTCCCACCCCTTAGCCCTGATAACCTAGTCTTTTCTTCTATTTTTTTTTTCTGGTTTGGAAGTCAGTAGGCCTCATCAGAGTCCTGAGAGTCTTACTCCAGGAAATAAGGGGTTAAAATAGGCGAGCATGAGGTATAGTGTACAGCTCTAGGGTCTTCTAACTACTCACTTCATTTGTTCCATCTCTCTACCTTCTATTTCCAAGTGTACCAGCTCCTTAGTTTTCCTGTCCTTCCTCTCTTATCTTACCTTCTGACCCTCTCCTCAGGTAAAGCTTCCTTTCTTCCAAACATTTGATCTCAGGTAGATTTTAGGGATTATTCACACTAAGATATGCCTGACCAATTTACATATCCTCCCAGGGTTCTCTGGAAATACAGATCTGCACTTCCAACAGTAATTTTTTGGGTTTCATTGGTGAACTTTTGTGCCTTCTGGCTCCAATTTTCACTTCACAGATAAAGAATAGATAGAGTAGATCTTTCTCTGTCCTCAGGTTATTCACCTATAAACCATGATAATAGTAACTACTTCATCAACTTCTGAGGATTAAATGAGTTAATGTAGTAAAGCACTTGAAACAGGTCCTCGCACAAAATAAGCTCACAAAAAAATGTTAACTATTATTAATTCTATCATCTAAGAAGCAGTGTGGTAGTATTAAAGGAACACTGGACTAGGAGTCAAGAGTATTGGGTTCTAGGACCAGCTATTCCTGTTTTGCTGTGTATTTATGGACAAGGCCCTTAACTCTCTGAGCTTTAGTTCCCTTATCTGTGCCATGAGGATGGGTCTAAGTGATTTCTAAGGGCCCTAATATCGCTGTCATTCCTAGTTATAGAATTCTAATCTCCCCAAGGACAGCAGATACTGGGTCAAGAGGGTGGGGTAAGAGCAGGATGTGTAAAAGAAGATATGTCTGGGAGGCAAGAATTCCCCAGGGTGTTTCTGCTGGGTGTTGGTATTAGAGCAGGCCCTAATTGTAAGTTAAAGTTTAAGCCAGAGAGCTCTGGCTACAATTGCAGGGGCTGCACAGGCTCTGAAAGACCTCTGTATTAACGCTTAAAAATCCTCATATGTAAGGCAAATTAACAAGACTCCTCCTCTTCTCCTATACTAGGGGTGTATAGGAGCTAGCATCCATAATATAGCCCTACCCTCTTACTTCCATCTTTATTCTCCCCTCAAACTGCAGTATGATTACCTGTCTCTTAGATGCAGACAAAGTTGGCCTGGCCAGTCACAGTTCCCCAGGGAGACACACTGGATTATGTATGTAAAACAGAGTGATTTTTTTCTTGAGTTTGGATCTTCTCCTCACCCTTCATTTCACCCCTCTCTCCAAAGCTCTGGGGCTCTTTGCCTTCCTAAGCTTGTGAGATGAAAGACATCCCTAAACTAATAATGAATCTAAGAGGAAGTAGAGAGCTTTGCTGAACCTTGGTCTTGCCCTCCTTTGAAATGAATGGACCAGAGTTTCCCGCACTAATACTCCTTTGTCTGTAGCTTGGACTTGGGGTACCAACTGATTCCTGGCTGAGTCAAGAATGGTCATATGAATAGTTATAGCCTGGATTCATGATCGATATCAGCTTAGAATCAGAAAAAAAAATTGTTCCTCTGTCTTTAAAAGCTTTTCCTAAATTTCTATACATCGAAGTAGTGTATTTAAAACTAATAATACTTATATATTGTATAATTTGTGCCAGACACTTATTGAGATATGTAATATAATCCTTGCAAAAACCTAGCTATGTGTTGGAGAAGATGCTGCTCAGCCTTAGCCCATGCTGCTCCCAATACAGAAACCTCCAAATCCAAGTGACCCTGCAGCTGTGGAAATGAGCTACTCTTCCCCATTCCAGTACCCAGAGACAAGCCTGTGGAGGTAGAGGTGAGGGTTGATTTGGGAGAGAGTGTTAAGTGAGGAGAATAGGATGGGAAATAGTAGGAGTAACTTTCAGTCAGTCAGAATTTATTGAGGGCCAGTTATGTGCTTATCCTAGGAACAAGCCATGTTGTAAAAGAGAAGAGAGGCCTGTGTATGGGTAGAGATAAGTTGTAGGGTAGGTCAGAAGGACAAGGATCCAAGCTTTGAGGTCTTCATATCCAAGACTTCCTCACTGCATTTCTGGAGTGGCAAACAACAATCCTAACCTGTGTGGCTGAAATATCTGGAAGCTCAGAGAAAGGGAAGCCACTTTCCACTGAGGTGGGCCAGGGCTGAACTTTATATGGTATGTAAGAAGGAGCAGAGATGATATTCCAGGCAGTCTCTGGGGGAATTATTGCTGAATCCTGAATAAATGTTGATCCTCCTCTTTCCACTCTTCATCAGGGTCAGTTACTTGCTTTCTCTCCTTACACTTCCTATCCTCCCTCCTTCTTATCCTATGACTAAACAAAGATGCCTCCAGCACTTGGAGATGGCTCTCTGGGGCTGGGGAAGCTCAGCACCTTTGTAAAATGGTTCATTTGACCCTTTATAAGGATACTCCGCTGCTCTAGATCATACATGGGACAATTTGGGAGGTGGCTGCTGGAAGCACAGTGAGGGACTAGAACCCCCAAGTGGAAGGTGCAGAGATCGATGAGGCAGGGACCATGTGGCTCACTCTAACAAGTAGAGGGATAAGACAAAATTGTTTGTTTCTTTTATTTAAGTTTTTTTTTATTTTGATGAATTCCAACTTATTTTTTTCTTTTGTTAGCTGTGCTTTAGTGTCATATCCAAGAAGTACTCACAAAATTCAATGTCAGTTTAAGATTTTTCCCAATTCAATTTAAGACTTTTCCCAATGTCTTCTTCTAAGAGTTTTATAATTTTTGTTTTTGCATTTCATTGACACACTGCAACAAACTTCTGAATATGGTGTAAGGTAAGGGTCGAAATTCATTTGTTTGCATGTGGACATACAGTTTTCCTAGCACCACTGGTTGAAAGTAACTGTCCTTTCCACCATTGAATGGTCTTAGCACCTGTGTTGAAAATCAGTTGACCATACATGCAAGGGTTTGTTTCTGGGTTCTGTATTCTATTCCATTTATCTGTGTGTCTTTTCTTGTGCCAATATAATATTGTTTTGATTATGATAGCTTTGTAGTAAGTTTTCAAATCAGGAAGTGTGAGTCCTCCAATTTTGTTATTTTTCAAGATTGTTTTGGCAATTCCTAGTCCCTTGATATTCCATGTGAATTTTAGGATAGATATTTCTATTTCTGAAAAAAATGCCATTGAGATTTCGATAAAGATAGCATTGAATCTGTCATTTGGGTTGAGTAGTATTGTATTAATGATATTAAGTCTTCCAATAAGGGACACAGGATTTTCCATTTATTTATGTCCTTTTAAATTTCTTTCAGCAATGCTTTGTAATTTTCGTGGATAGGTAATTTGCCTCCTTGATTAAATTTATTTCTAAATATTTTATTTATCTTTATTTTTTAATTTATTTATTTAAATTAGTTTCGGGTATGCAGTACATTGGTTAGACATCTGTATAGTTCATAAAACATTCCTCCCAATTGCTCCCTCCCTCCCCTGGCCCTCCACCTAGCCAACATATTAGTGTTAATTGCATTCCCTATGTCGTGCTCCCCATCCCTGTGACCATCTATCAACTGCTACTTTGTACTTCTTTAACCCTTCACCCCATTTTCCCAGCCCCCAACCCCTTCCCCTCTATCCATCACCAAATTGTCCACTATATTTGTGAGTCTCTTTTAGATTAGTTTGTTCTTTTTGTTACTTAGATTCTACATATAGGTGAAATCATGTATATATCTTTTTCTGACTTATTTCACTCAGCATAATAACCTCTAGGTCCATCCATGTCATTGAAAATGGAAGGATTTCATTTTTTTTAATGACTGAGTAATATTCCATTGTATATATGAACCATAGTTTCTTTATCCAATTGTCTATTGATGAGCATTTAGGTTGCTTCCATATCTTGGCTATTGTAAATTGTGCTGCTATGAATATTGGAGTGCATAGATCTTTATGAATTATTATTTTGGTTTTCTTTGAATAAATATCCAGAAGTGCAATTGCTGGGTCAAAAGGTATATATCCATTTTTAATTTTTTGAGAAACCTCTATCCTGTTTTCCATAGTGGCTGTACCAATTTGCAATCCCACCAACAATGTATGAGGTTTTCCTTTTCTCTGCATCCTCACCAACACTTTTTGTTTTTTGATTTATTGATGATAGCACTTCTGACAAGTGTGAGGTGATATTTCGTTGTGGTTTTAATTTGCATTTCTCTAATGATCAGCAACCTTGAGCATCTTTTCATATGTCTATTAGTCATTTGTATTTCCTCTTTGTAGAAGTATCAGTTCAGGTCTTCTGCCCATTTTTTAATTGGACTGTTTGTTGTTGTTGTTGTTGTTGTTGAGTTGTATATGTTCCTTATATATTTTACATATTAACACCTTATCAGATGTATCATTAGTGAATATCGGCTCCCAGTCAGTTGTCTTTTTGTCTTGTTGATGGTTTCTTTTGTCATAAAAAAAAACTCGTTAGTTTGATGTAGTCTCATTTGTATTTTTTTTCTTTTGTTTCCCTTGCCCAAGGAAATATAGCTGAAAATAAATATCTGTTAGTAATAACAAAGAGTTTACTGCCTCTATTGTCTTCTAGAAGTTTTATGGTTTTTGGTCTTACATTTAAGTCTTTAATCCATTTTGAGTCTATTCTTGTATACGATGTACGAAAGTGGTCCATATTCGTGTTTTTTTTTTTTTTGGCAAATTTTCCCAACACCATTTATTGAAGAGACTATCTTTACCCCATTGTATATTCTTACCTTCTTTGTCATATATTAAGTGAGCATATAGGTGTGGATTTATTTCTAGGTTCTCTATTCTGTTCCATTGATCAATGTATCTGTTTTCATGCAACTACCATGTTGTTTTGATTACTGTAGCCTTGCAGTATAGTTTGATGTCAGGTTGTATGATACCACCAACTTTGTTCTTTCTCAAGATTGTCATGACTATTTGGGTTTTTTATGGCTCCATATAAATTTTAAGATTATTTCCTCTAGCTTTCTGAAAAATTCCACTGGTATTTCGATAGGGATTACATCGAATCTATAGATTGCTTTGGGTAGTATGGCCATTTTTATGATGTTGATTTTCCTACCCATGTAGGAAAATATATGCTTCCATTTACTTGTATCTTCTTCAATTTCTTTTTCAATGACTTAAAATTTTCTGAAGCCAGGTCTTTTACCAACTTAGTTAATTTTAATTAGTTAATTAATTAATTGACAGTGGTTAAAGAAATCCAATGTTTCAGCTGTACACTTTAACAGTAGGGCATATATATAATCACACTTTGTGTTCACCTCCCATAGTTAGATTTTGTTCCGTCATCACACACTTGACCTCCTTTACCTCATCTATCTCCCCCTTTCCCCCATCTCCTACCCTCTGGTAACCACTAGTCTATAGACCACGTCCAAGAGTCTCTGTTTCTCCTGTCTATTTGTTGCTTTTAGGTTTATATCCTACATATTAGTGATATCATATGATTTTCAACTTTTCTGTCTGGCTTATTTTGTTTAGCATGATTATCTTGAGGTGCACCCATGTTGTTGCAAATGGCACAATTTCATCTCTTCTTATGGCTGAGTAATATTCCATTGTATATAAGTATCACTGCTTTTTCAGTCAATCATCTATCGTAGGACACTTCGGTTGTTTCCAAGTCCTGGCCACTGTGAATAATGCTTCTAAGAACATTGGTGTATAAATCTCTTTTTTTGGATATAAGTTTTAAAGTCTTGTGGTAAATATGCAGTAGAGGGATTGCTGGATCATATGGTAGATCAATTCTTAGTTTTTTGAGGAACCTCCATACTGTTTTCCATAGTGGCTGTACCAATTTGCAGTCCCACCAGCAGCATGTGAGAGTTCCTTTTATTCCACATCCTCTCCAACAATTGTTACTACTTGTCCTGTTGATTATAACTATTCTAACAGGTGTGAGGTGGTATCTCATTGTGGTTTTCATTTGTATTTCCTGAATAGCTAGTGATGTTGAGCATTTCTTTATATGTTTGTTGGCCATTTGTATGTCTTCTTGAGAGAAGTGTCTGTTCAGTTCTTCTACCCATTTTTTGATTGGATCATTTGTGTTTTATTGTTGTTATTGAGTTGTATGAGTTCTTTGTAAGTTTTGTATATTAGATCCTTATCAGAGGCATTGATTGCAAGTATATTTTCCCATTCGGATTGTTGCTTCTTTCTCTCGATGATGACTTCTTTTGCTGAGCAGAAGCTTTTTATTTTTTTCATTTTTAATGCATGTTTATATCTTTATTAATCATAAATTTTATATGTCCATAATCTTTTTATTCTATTGTATCAAAGGCCTTAATAACATAAAGTGTGTATTTCTCACTAAGGAATAAATTATGATTTTCTCAGAATTTAGACCCAAATAAATGTTCCCAGATTGGTATTGTTATATCTGCTATTTGGATTTCATAATCCAGGTTAAATCTACAGAATAATTTATAGTATGAAGTAAACAAGACTATTAACCAGCAATCTGTTATAAAAAATAGCATTTTAAAACACAAATTTTGTTCTAGTTAAGGGCACATAGTAAAGAAGTTTTCCTGAGCAGAATCTTTTTAGTTTGATGTAGTCTCATCAATTTATTTTGCTTTTACTTCCCTTGCTTTTGGAGTCAAATTCATAAAACCCTCTTTAAGTACAAGGTCCTTGAGTTTAGTTCCTATGTTTTCTTCTATGCATTCTATTGTTTCAGGTCTTATATTCAGGTCCTTAATCGATTTTGATTTAATTTTGGTGTGTGGTGATAAAGAACAGTCTAGTTTTATTCTTTTGCAAATGGCTTTCCAGTTTTCCTAGCACCATTTATCAAAAAGGCTTTCCTTTTTCCGCTGTATGTCTTTGGTTTTTTGTCAAAATTTATTTGCCCATATAAACATGGGTTTACTTTTGGACTCCTGATTCTGTTCCACTGATCTGTGTTTCTGTTTTTCTGTCAATATCATGCTGTTTTGATTACCGGCACTTTGTATTATAATGCGAAGTTGGGCAGAATGATACCTCCAGGCTCATCCCCCCCCCCTCAGGATGGCTTTGCCGATTCAAGGTCTTTTGCGCTTCCATACAAATCTGATGATTTTTTTGTTCTATTTCTTTAAAAAATGCCAATGGGATTTTGATGGGGATTGCATTAAATCTCTATAATGCTTTAGGTAATATGATCATTTTAACTATGTTGATTCTTCCAATCAAAGAACACAGAATATCTTTCCATTTCTTTGTATCTTTCCATTTCTTTGTATCTTCTTTGATTTCTTTTAATAAGGTCTTATAATTTTCATTATATAGGTCCTTAACATGTTTCATTAGATTTATTCCTAGGTATTTAATTCTTTTTGTTGCAATTGCAAAAGAAATTATTTTTTCCACTTCTTTTTCTGACCCTTCATTATTAGAGTACTGGAAAGCTATAGATTTTTGAACATTGATTTTAAATCCAGAAACTTTACTGTATTTGCTTCTTGTTTCTAGTAGTGTTCTTGTGGAGTCTTTAGGGTTTTCTATATAGAGAATCATGTCATCCACAAATACTAACAGCGTGAATTCTTCATTTCCTATTTAGATGCCTTTTATATCTTTCTCTTGTCTGATTGCACCTGTTAGGACCTCCAATGTTATATTGAATAACAGTGGCGATAGTGGACAGCCTTGCCTTGTTCCTGGCCTTAGAGGGAAGGTTTTTAGTTTTTCACCATTAAGTACAATATTGGCTGAGGGTTTGTCATATATGGATTTATTATGTAAGGTACTATCCATCTATACAGATTTTGTTAAGAGTTCTGATCATAAATAGATGCTGTATCTTCTTGAAGGCTTTTTCTGCATCTATTGATATCATATAATTCTGATTTTTCATTTTGGTTGTGTGGTGTATCACAATAACTGATTTGTGTATGTTTACCTATCCCTGTGCTTCTGGGATGAAGCCCACTTGATCATGGTGTATAATCCTATTAATATGTTGTTGCATTCGGTTCACTGGTATCTTATTTAGGAATTTTGTATTTGTGTTCATGAGAGATATTGGTCTGTAGTTTCCTTTATTTCTGTTATCTTTACCAGATTTTGGTATCAGGGTAATATTGGCCTCATAAAATGAGTTGGAAAGTATTGCCTTCCTCCTCAATTTCTTGGAAGAGTTTGAGGAGAATAGGTATTAAATCTTCTTGGAATGTTTAGTAGAATTCACTAGTGAAGTCATCAGGTCCTGGACTTTTACTTTTTGGTAGGGTTTTGACGATGTTTTCAATTTTAGTACTGCTGATCAGTCTATTTAGATTTTCCAGTACTTCTTGATTCAGTCTAGGAAGACTGCATTTTTAAGTACTGGTCCATTTCTTCCAGGTTATTAAATTTGGTGTTATATACTTTTTCATAGTATTCTTGTATGATCCTTTGTACTTCTGCGATGTCAGTCGTCATTTCCCTTGTTTCATCCCTGATTTTGTTTATTTATGCCTTTTCTCTTTTCTCTTTAGTGAGTCTATCCAGGGGTTTGTCAATTTTATTAACCTTCTCAAAGAACTAGCTCTTTGTTGCATTTATTTTTCTACTGTTTTTGTTTCCAATTTCATTTATTTCTGCTTTAATTTTTATTATTTCTTTCCTTCTGCTGACTTTAGGCTCATTTGTTCTTCCTTTCCTAGTTTTTTAATATGAAGTGTTTGTTTATGTAGGTTCATTCTTACTTTTTGAGATAGGCCTGTAATTATATGAACTTTCCTCTTATGACCACTTTTTCCATTTCCCAAAAGCTTTGATATATTGTACTGTCATTATCATTTGTTTCTATCTCTTTATGTCTCTTTTTATTTCTTTCTGACTCAGTTATTCTTCAGTAGCATGTTGCTTAATCTACATATTTGTGGTTCTTCCTGATTTCTTTCTGCAGTTGATCTCTAGTTTCAAAGCATTATGATCAGAGAATATGACTGGTATGATTTCAACCCTCATATTTGTTGAGGCTGTCTCTGTGTCCCAGTATGTGGTCGATCCTTGAGAATATTCCATATGCGCTATTGAAGAGGTTATAGGCAGCTGTTTTGGGATGGAAGGCTCTGTAAATGTCAATTATTTTTAGTTGGTCTAATGTGTCATTTAAGGATTTTATTTCCTTATTTATTTTCTGTTTGGTTGATTTGTCCATTTCCGACAGTCGGTTATTTAGGTCCCCTAGTATGATAGTATTTTGGTCTGTTTCTCCCTTTAGTTCTGTTAGTAATTGCTTTACATATTTCAGGGCTCCCTGATTGCGAGCGTAGATATTCATAATTGTTATGTCTTTGTGGTGCATGATTCTATTTATCATTATGAAGTGTCCTTCAGTATCTTTCTTTAACTTTTTCATTTTGAAGTCTATTTCATCTGATATTAGTACCATTACTCCTGCTTTTCTCTGAATGCCATTTGCATGGAATATCATTTTCCACCCTTTTACTTTGAGTCTATATTTGTCTTTGGAGTTGAGATGTGTCTCCTGGAGACACCATATGGTTGGGTTTGTTTTTTGATCCAATCTGCAACTCTGTGTCTTTTTATTGGTGAGTTCAGACCATTTACTTTTAGGGTGATTATTGAAATATGAAGTCCTCTTATAGCCATTTTATCTTTTGCTTTGTGGTAGATCGATGTTTTCATTGCTTCCTTGTCCTTATGTTTCAGTTTTCTTTATTTTGTTTGGCTTCTGTGGGTTCTCCCTCTGGTCCTTGTTTTATGTTATATTTTGCAGTTCTTAATCTTCAGTGTGTGGTTACCATTACTAATATATAAAGTATAGTTATATATATGTATATATTTACACACACACACACAAATTTTTATTTTGCGCGTGCCTTATCTCCATTCGCCTTTACAAATTTGGATCTTTGAATTTTCTCCTTTTCAGTCATTGTTGTCTCATTTTGTCCCTATGTATACTGAATGGTCTTTGCTATCTTGCTGTAGCAAATCTCTTCTTAGTGTTTAAGCTTATAAGCCCTCTTCGGCTTCCATTTATCTGCTAGTCACCTTACTCCTAATTATGTATTTTTTCTTTTTGCTATTTGGTTTAGGTGAGCTGACCCTTCTCAGTATTTCCTGTAGTGCAGGCCTTGGAGTGGAGAATTCCCTCATTTTTTTTATGTCTAATAAGGTCTTTATTTCTCCTTCATATCTCAAGGATAGCTTGTCTGGATACATTACTCTAGGCTGGTAGTTCCTTTCACTTAATATTTTAAATATTTGATTCCACTCCTTTCTGACTTGAAAGATTTTTGCTGAGAAGTCAGACTATAATCTAATGGGTTTTCCTTTATAAATTACCATTTTCTTTTCCTTGGCTTTTCTGAGCTTTCTGCCTTTTTCGTTGTGATAATTTTAATACAATGTTTCTTGGAGAAGGCCTTTTTGAGTTGAGATAATTGGGTGTTATGACGACTTCTTGAATTCCAAGCTCCAGCTAATTCCCTAAATTTGAGAAATTCTCATCCACTATTTATCTGAAAATGCTTTCTAGTCCCTGTTTCTTTTCCTCACCTTTGATAATGCCCATTATTCTTATGTTTCCTCTCCTGATGGTATCAGCTCGTTCTTATAGTTCTCTTTTATTATTTTTCATACTTTGGTTTCTCTCTTCTTCCTTCTGATTTATTTCTAGATTTCTGTCTTCAATATCACTGATGCTTTCCTCCATTTGGTCAACTCTATTTCCCAAGTTTACTATTATATTTTTCAACTCTTGCCATATTTTTTTTTAAATTTCCAGAAGATATATTCTGTTCCTTCTGAGGTTTTCAATCTCCTTGTGAAAGAACTCATTCTGGTGTTCTAGTTGTTTTTTTCAATTTCTGAAATTGTTGATATGACTTTTTTTGGAACTCACTGTTTTTTCAGAGGTACCATCCTGAATTCTATATCATTTAAGTTGCATATTTCTATGTCAGTAAGCTTATTTTCTGGAGAATTTTCTCTTTCTTTCTGAGGTTATTTTTTTTTTCATTTTGGTTGTTCATCATATTTATTGGACTATTTCTTCAACTGGGCATTAATGGAAGTGTATTCTGCTGTTTTTCCAGAAAGATTTATTATGTAAAGGTCTCCCTTTATCATGTTGCAACAGACACACTTTTCTTTTGGTTTCCACTAGGTGGTCAATAAGCCTCTTGGATCCTTGCTTTATGTAAAGTATTAATAATGCCTTTTTTTCTTGTAGATATTCAATCACACTCCCTACCCTCAGTCTAAGTCCCTGTCAGTATTAGCAACAGTTTCAGTAGTGTTTGCTTAGATTCTCCTGGGGCTCTATGGTGTTGGGTCTTGGAGAATATGTGGGAAATGGGGGCTTCATCTCAGCCTCACATTCTGCAACTCAGAAGATAATAATCACCTGTTGTTTCTTTGCCATCCCTAGTTCTCTACTACTTCCAATTCTTTTCTTTTTACCCTGAAACCTGGGAATGGCCACAGGCCAGGTGGAACTCACAGCTCTCCCAAGCAGAGTTGTTCAAGGATCCTGTGGCACCTTCTCCCTTCCCCCTCCTCCTGCAGGGAGCTTTGGCTGTGAGAGACAGCTTCTTTGTTTCTCCCTGTCTACCGCCCCACTCCCAGGGTTCTAAACTGTGGTAGTCTTATGCACAGATCCCATGCTCAGACATGCTGGTGTGCAGTTTGAGTGTTTTTTGTTGAATTTTAGAAGTTCAGTTTATTTTTGTTTCAATGGGAGATATCTGGGGACATCTCTCACTCCACCATGTTTCCACAAAATCTTGTTTCTCATCTTAGAAGAAAAACTTTCTATCTTTCACTATTATATATGAGGTTAATTCTGAGTTATTCATAGATGATCTTTATTGTGTATAGAAAGTTTCTTTGTATTCCTAGCGTATTGAATGCTTTTATCACAAAAGGGTAATGAATTTGTCAGGTTTTTTTTAACATCATTTTAGATGATTACGCAATTTTTTTTTCATTCTATTAATGCATTATTACATTGAGCCATTT
Source organism: Rousettus aegyptiacus (assembly GCF_014176215.1). Taxonomy (NCBI): domain Eukaryota; kingdom Metazoa; phylum Chordata; class Mammalia; order Chiroptera; family Pteropodidae; genus Rousettus; species Rousettus aegyptiacus. Next base: position 37,809,052 of record NW_023416312.1, read on the forward strand.
TTATATGTTGATACATCATTGCATTCCTGGAATAAATCCCACTTGATCATGGAGTATAACCTTTTAATACGCTGCTAAATTTGATTTTGCTAGTTTTTTGTTGAGTGTTTCTATATCAATATTCAAAAGAGATTTTTGCAGTTTTCTTTTACTGTCTTTGTCTGGCTTTGGTATCAGGGTAATACTTACCTCTAAAACAACTTAGGAACCATTCCTTCTTCAATTTTTTTGAAAGACTTTGAGAAGGATTGGTGTTAATTCTTCCTTAAATGTTTGATAGAATGCACCAGTGAAGCCATTTGGTCCAAGGCTTTTTTTAAACTTTACTGGTTATAAGTCTGTTGAGATTTTCTGTTTCTTCTTGAGTCAGTAGGTAATTTATGAACTTCTATGAATTTTTCCATTTCATGTAGGTTATTTAATTTGTTGGTGTACCAACATGGTATTCTCTGATAACTTTTTTATTTCTTTAAAATTGATAATAATGTACTCACATTCATTTCTTATTTTTGCAATTTAAATTTTCTCTTTTATTATTCTTAATTAATTTAGCTAATGATTTGTTAATTTTGTTGATCTTTTCAAAGAACCCACATTTGTTTTAGTTAATTTTCTTTGTTTTCTACTCTCTTAATTTTAAATTTCTGCTCTAGTATTTATTATTTCCTTTATCTTGATAGCTTTGAATTTATTTTGCCATCCTCTTTCTGATTACTTCAAATACAAAGTTAGATTGTTTTTTGAGCTCTTTCTTCTTCTTTTTTAAATCTCTTTTCCCATTTAGAAAAGAAAGTGCAGCTCACTGCCAGCATTTGTTTAACATCATGTTGTAGGAATGCTACATTTTTTAGCATTTGACATTTTCGACAATCAAGAATTACTATATATTGTATATGGAAATACCGCTACTAAAAACAGAATGCTATAAATAAAATGGTGTTGTTTCCAAAGACTATCACTGTATTAGAGTAATTTGAAATAATAATAAAAGTGAGATATTTCATGGCAAACTTTGAAGGTGAGGTTAGGACTATAATTCACAAGTTATCTCAGGGTACACACTGCAGCCATAAATGCAACCAGTGAGTATTCTTGGAGTAAATGGGAAATGGGTTAATATATGTATTTATAGCTATGAATTTCCCTCTTAGTACTTTTATTGAATCCCATACGTTTTGATATGTTGTGTTTTCATTTTCATTTGTCTCAAGGTGTTTTCTAATTTCCCTTGTGATTTTCTATTTGACTCATTGGTTGTTTAATTAAGAATGTGTTTTTAATTTCTACATATTTGTAAAATTTCTAGTTTTCATTCTTTTATTATTATTATTATTTTGGTTTCATTCTATCGTGACCAGGAAAAGATAGTTTTTATGGTTTCAGTCTTTTTAAACTTTTAAAATCCTTTTAAGATTTGTTTTGTGGCCTAAAATATTGTATATCCTGGAGAATGTTTGATGTGAACACAAGAAAAACATGTATTCTCTCTGTTGTTGGGTAGAGTATTCTTTATACATGTTATGTCTCATTGACTTATAGTGTTGTTCAACTCTCCTATTGCATTATTGATCTTCTTTCTAGTTGCTTTATCCATTATTAAAAGTGAAGTATTGATATCTCCAACAATTAATTAAACTATCATTTTTCTCTTTAATTCTGCTAATGATTGATTCACATATTTTAAGGATGCGCTATTTGGTGCATATGTGTTGCCTGTGTATTTATAATTGTTATACGTTCTTGGGGGAATTGACCCTTTTGCCAATATGTAATGATCTTTTTTGGCTCTTGTAATTTTTTTTTTAGCTTAAAGTCTCTATTAGTCATCTTGAGGTACCACAAAAAATACTATAGACTGATGGCTTAAAGAAGAAAAAAATAATTTTCTCACAGTTCTGGTGCCTAGAAGTCCAAGGTCAAAATGCCATAAGAGTTTGTTTCTGATGAAAACTTACTTATTGGCTTGTAGATGTCTGCTTTCACACTGTGTCATCCAAGGTCTTTCCTCTGTGTGCCTGTGAAGAGAGAAAGAGATCTCTGATGTTTCTTCCTCTTCTAATAAGGACACTTGTTCTTACACATTAAAACCCCACAATATGAGTTACTTAACCATTATTATATTCTTACAGAGCTTATCTCCAAGTGCAATCACATTGGAGAATAGGGTTTCAATGAATGAATTTGGGTGGGGGCACAATTTAGTCCATAACAAAGCATATTTTGTCTGATGTTAATATAGGCACCCCATATCTGTTTTGGTTATTATTTGCATGGGATATCTTTACCATTGTTTAAATTTCAAAATATTTGTGTTTTTAAATATAAAGTCATTATCTTTTAGACAGCATATAGTTATGCGATGATTTTAAATGTAGTCTGCCAATCTCTCTGTCTTCGATTGGAGAGTTTAATCCATCTACATTTAATGTAATTACACGAAAGAAATGACTTCTACCGCTTGCTGTTTTTTTTTTCATTTTCTTATAGCTTTTTTTGCCCCTTATTTTCTTCACAACTGTCTTTTGTGTTTAATTGATTTTTATAGTAACATGTTTTGATTCCTATCTCATTTCCTTTCGTGTATATTGTATAGATATTTTCTTTGTGGTTACCATGGGGATATAATGCCCTAAGGTTACAACCATCTAAATGAATTGACACTAACTTATCTATCTTCACATACAAAAATTCTACCTTTATACAGTTCTATGTCACAAATTATCTTTATAAGTATGTTCTCAATAACTTAGATTTAAAATTATCTTTATGCTACTGTTTTAAATTTTGTAGAAAATATAAAGTGAAGTTACAATCCAGAGTAATATTGACTTGTATATTTGCTCATGTATTTACCTTTACCAGGAACCTTTATTTCTTCATACGGCTTTGAGTTCATACTATTTAGTGTCCTTTCATCAACCTAAAGGATAACCTTTAAGCAATTCCTGTAGGACAGGTCTAGGGGTAATGAAGTAACTCAGCTTTTGTTTATTTGAATATGTTTTTATTTCTTCATCACTTTTGAAGGACAGTTTTGCTAGAACTAGAGTCCTTAATTGGTGGTTGGACCTTTTTTTTCTTTCAACATATTGAATATATCAGCCTATCGCCTTCTAGTCTCCAAGATTTCTGCTCAGAATTCAGTTGATAATCATATGGAGGATCCCTTCTTCAAGAAAAGTTGCTTCTCCCTTGCTATTTTCAAGATTCTCTCTTCGTCTTGGCTTTCAACAGTCTCTTTGTTTCTCTTTGTGGGTCTATATGTTTATCCCACATGGAGTTTGTTAGGATTCTTGGACTTGTAGATTCATATATTTCATCAAATTTAAGACATTTTCATTCATTACTTTTTAAGATATTCTTTCTCCCCCATTTTCCTCTCTCTTATCCTTCTGGAATTTCCATAATGCATATGTTGGCTTGCTTGAGGCTATTCCATAAGTCCGTTAGCCTCTGTTTACTTATCTTCATTTATTTTTCTTTTTGCTACTCAGATTTCATTATTCCTATTATCATGTTTTCATGTTTGCTGATGCTTTTTTCTTCCTGCAAAACCTTTCTGTTGAACCCTTGCAGCGAACTTATCTTTTTAGTTATTGTACTTTTCAGTTTCAGGAATTATGCTTTATTTCTTTTTATAATTTTATCTCTGTTAGAATTATTATTTAGTTTATAGATCATTTTGGTGACATACTTCACTTCTTTATCCATGCTTCCCTTTGGTTTTTGAGCATATTTAAGATGATCGTTTTTAAGCTGTTATCTATTAAGTCTTATATCTGGGCTTTTTCAGGGACAGTTTCTTTCAAGTTATTTTGTCCCTCTGAATGAACCATGTTTCCTGTTTTTTTGTATGCCTTATGATATTTTTTTGTTGAAAATTGGACATTTGACTATTATAATGTTATAATTTTGGAAATAAAATTTTTCTCTTTGTCAGTGTTTCCTTTTTTAATTTGTTGAAAGGAATAGCAGTCTCTTTGTTTTAACTTTTCCAAGTTATTTTGCAAAGACTATTCCTTATTCATGAGTTTTATGTCCGTATAGGTCATTTTTAGCTACTGTTTTGAAAGATTTCCTTTAGCATGAGGAGCTGAAACAAACAACTCCCTACCCCTAATAAAAGAGAGAACAACTACCTCTCTCAGTCTTTGAAAATTGGTTCTCTGCTGGGGCGCTCCTTCACCTATTAGCTAGATTTTTCTGAGCCCAGGGATCAGACCAAAATGAAAGCTTAGGGTCTTCTTTGGACTTTTCTGAGTACATATATTGCTTGGTCATGTGCATGGGTTTCTAAATTTCCCCATATACATGACTGATTTTCAATGTCTTAGTTTCCTACAGATTATATATCATCCCTGCTTCTTCTCTGGGCTTTAGAACTTTTGTATGTCACCACTGATAATCTCTTAACCCAGATTCTTGTGGGTTTGTAGTTGCCTTGTATCATTTACAATCAGTGCCTGCTGCTTTCCTGTGTGCATTCAGAGTTATGCAAAACAGAGACGTATCCTTGTAGACATAATAGAACAGATGTATATAATAATGAGCCAATAAGGTCAGCTCTGCCTCTTCCAGTTCAAAGTAGAAAACTGAAAATTGAGTTGCCACCTGCTCATGACCATGATCGATACTGTCTTGGGGAGATGGTGGGACATGAGTGAGTAAAATTGCCACAAAACTTGCCAACTCTTTTGAAGATGGCATTTTTTGACTGTGTGTTTGCTTGGCTGCTGTAAATCTTGACTGCTTTCATGAAATCCAATAAAGTTGGATTAGTCAGTTCCTTGTTTTCTCAATATTTCTTTGGACAAATGAGAACTTGGAGCATCTTCATTTACCATTTGTTGACCTCACCTCTCTATTCAGCATACTGTTATTGCAAGTGCAGTAGACAGTGTATCCTAAACTCTGAACTTCTTTTTCTAACTTCCTGTATAATGAATCTCTTGAGAAGACAGACAAAATTTGAAAAAATTCTGTGGTCTTGGACCCATCTGTTCTCTGGGCCTCATCTCCTCTTCTGCAAATATAGATGGTAGTGAACTGTAAGAGCTTGGTGAGGTGGTCTTATAGGTCTCTTTCAGCTTTTAAGATCTGTTTGTGTGATTCTGCTCCCTAGCCCTGTGAACCCATCTGACCATTCAATCTTGAGGTTCCATCTCAACCTTAAGCCTAGGCTGGGGGTTCTGTAGACATGACAAAATCTCCTCAGTGGTATCTCCCTGCCTTTCAAGTTTGAGAATGGAGAAGTGGAGATGAAAGTAGAAATATCAAAACATTCTATTCTGAAATAACCTGGTTATATGTTTGCTATGTGTAAAAAAACTAAACTTTTTTTTTTGGACTTTTATTAATCTTTTTTTGTTCTGGGTTTCGAATATGTTGCTTCTGTGAGTCTACTGGAAATGACAGTGTTTGTATTCATTTAAAAGAAGTCAGTAAAAAAACTCCTTTTGCTATTCTAGCCAGAACTTTCTATGAGTCCTCAAGCAAGATACTGAGGGTGGCTTACTCTGGAGGGTAGTCTCAGTTTTAATATCCATAAAGTAGGGGCTATAAAATAGAGACTTTCCACAGGCCTTTGAGCTTTTACTTTCCAGAATTTGAATTTTTTCTGCACTATTGTAAGTTCAGAGATAAATGAAACTGGAAAGTAAAAATGGGAGCAAGACATAAGGGCAACCACCAAGTAATCTTACTTCCTGCAGTTATGCTTTCCCTCTCCACAGAACTGGGTAGTTTTGTGGATCTTTCTCCAGGCCTTTGGCATTATACACGTTACTTCCAACAGACAGGGCATGGAGATTCTCAGCAAAGTAAGCACGGGACTGTTAATAAAAACACACCCGCACACACACAAGACTAGGAAGATTATCCTAACTCTGTGACTTCTCACCTATGTGTTCTTGAGCAAACATTTTTAATTTTCTGGGCTTCTGATCTTATCTGTACCTTGGACTTACTACTTTCTCTCCTGTATCCCTCAGTAGCATGTTATGAGAACATTAAAAAAATTATGAATAAATAGACATAAAGCACTGCATAAAATGGAGAGAGTTCCAGGTTTGTAGAGGTGATATTGTGTTTTAACTGACAAGTAGGTAAAGAGAGCAAGGAGCTGAAAGATAAGCTGGAGAAAAAGAACAAATGGTTCTAGGGACCAAAAGAGGAGTTGAGGTGGGGCAATGTTTCTGTCAGACTCTGAGAATATCAGCTCTGGAAGAGCTCTTACACAATGAGAAGTCTACTCCTCATTGTGCATATGGGATACATGAGGCTTAGAAAGGAAAAGGATGTGCTTAATGTACCAGTGGGAGTCAGGGCCTCTGGGCTGCCAGGCTATTGCTCTTTCTAACACACCACAGCCCAGACTGCTCCTCCAAAAATAATACTGCGATGTGTTGGAAAGAGCAATAGCCTGGCAGCTTAGAAGGAAAGTAACTAGCTCCATGTTACATAAATAATAAATCATCAAACCTAGAGTAGAATCTAGGTCTCCTGTTTTCAGCCTAGTGCCTTTGCCCCTGAGAAGCAACAAAGGATCCTCAAACACAGGCAGAGTTTGGATAGAGGTGAGAGGAGAAAGGGAGTGAATGTTGGGCTGAGCAGCGTGCAAGACTTGAGCAGAGTTTGAGAGTCCAGAGAAACAGACGGCATGAATGTTGGAAGGGCCGGCATGAAAGGTCTGTATTGAGAAATACGATAAGACTGTGCCAAACTTTTTGTTCTTGAACATCCATCAGGAAAAAGGGGTGAATGGCTTCCTAAGGGTTAGCCTGAGAGTTGACATAAAAGATTAGTCACCTGACATTCTACCTTCTAGTGTGCCTGGAGCCTGTGGCTCTAAGACTACCCAAGCCAGTGGCCTGCTGTTCCGAATATATCCATTAGATGGCACTGCCATGTTATTTTGAATGTTGGCACTCAAGGGGCTTGGAGAAGAGGGTTAATGGGGTGGCAGGCTACTCTCACTCTGACTTAGCTCTCAAGTGGGCTCTTCAGTTTGGGCTTAAAGATCCTCCTCATCACCCAGTGTTCCCAAAAGGCTGTCCCGCTTTTCCTTCGTCAAGAAGTTCTAGGATTTTCTGATTTGCTTTATTCTCTGTATGGTCCTTCACTACCATTCTTTTAACATCTTGTTTCCAGGTATTTGTGATCCTGCTCCTTTTTCATGCTAATCCCACTAGCTATATTCATCCATCACCTTCTTTCTCATTATTTAAATCTCTTTCTCTCTTCTCACAAGGTTCCTACTATGGATTCTCATTCATGGAGTCAACTCTCATTGCTATGTAGAAGATGTTCATTTCCATTCGTTCCGGAATTTTTTTCTGTGTGTCTACTTGCCTGGGGCCAAAGACATAAGTATAAAATAATTACTGCTTTCACAAGGACCTTGAGGTATAGCAGAATATAAGGGAGACACATACACAAGTCCCAAACAATAGGAGGGAAGCAAGGAGACATGTATGAATAAAGCACCTGTGGGGGCCCCAAGGATTAATTAACATAGACAGGGAACCGGAATTGGAAATGTACATTAAAGGAGTAGATTTGAACAGTGTTCGAGAGGAGGATGAAATCTAAGCAGTGAGGTGAACAAGGATGTTAGGTACTGGTTTGGGAGGGGAGTCAATGAAGGGAGTGGGGTGGGGAAGCCTCTGGCAGAATTGGTTACCGAACTGCCTAGGTTCACTCCTAGCTCTTACGTCTGTTAGCTATTACACTTTGGGCTAGTTCCTGATCCTTTCTATGCCTCATTTCTAAGGTTGGGGAAATTTCACAATTTCTTTTTTTTTCTTTTTTCATTTTATTTATTTATATTTCTAATATTTTTAAATTTTCAATTATAATTATTATACAATATTATATTTGTTTCAGATGTACAACATGGTGATTGGAAATTTATTTCACTTATGAAACGATCATCCCAATAAATCTAGTACCCATGTGACACCGTACATAGTCTTTACAGTATTATTAACTATCTTCCCCATGTTATATTTTACATTCCCATGGCTGTTTTATAACTACCAATTTGTGCTTCTTCTTTCCCCCCTTCATCTACCTCCTCAACCCCCCCCATCTGGCAACCATCAAAATGATTTTTGTATCTATGTGTTTGTATCTGTTTGTTTGTTTTGTTCTTTAGATTCCACATGTAAGTGAAATCATATGGCGTCTGTCTTTCTCTGTCTGACTTACTCCACTCAGCACAATATCCATCTAGGTCTATTTATGTTATTGCAGATGGCAAGATCTCACTCTTGCCATTTGAGTGATATTCCGTTTTAAATATGTACCACCTCTTCTTCATCCATTCATCTATTGATGGACATCCAAGTCGTCTCTAGATCTTGGCTATTGTAAATAATGCTGCAGTGAACATATGAACTCACATGTCCTTTTGAAGTACTGTTTTGTGTTTGTTCAGATAAATACCCAAAAGTCCTGAGCCCTTCCTTGTCTTCTGTTATAGCCTTTGTTGTAAAGTCTACTTTGTCTGGTATAAGTATTGCTACCCCAGCTTTTTCTTTTGTTTTGTTTCCATTTTCACTAAATATCTTTTTTTTTTCACTCCTTTACTTTCCATTTGTGTGTGTGATTTTCAATGTGCAGTGAGTCTCTTGTGGGCAGCATATGTAAGGGTCTTGTTTTCTTGCCCATTCAGCCACCTTATCTTTTGATTGGAGCATTTAATTCATTTACATTTAAAGTATTGGTTGATAGATTTGTAATTATTGACATTTTATTATTCATTTTTATCTTTTCTTATCTTTTTTTCTTATTAAAGAACTCCCTCTAACATTTCTTGCAATACTGATATGGTGGTGATGAACTCTTAGTTTTTTGTTTTCTGGGAAGCTCTTTATCTGTCCTTCAATTCTAAATGATTGCTTTGTTGAATAAAGTAATCTTGATTGTACATCCTTTTATAACTTTGAATATTTCATATCAATCTCTTCTGGCCTGTAAAATTTCTATTGAGAAATTGGCTGACTATCTTATAAGAGCTCCCTTGTAGGTTACTAACTGCTTTTCTCTTGCTGCTTTTAAGATTCTCTCTTTCTCTTTAGTCTTGACATTTTAATCATAATGTCTTGATGTGAATTTCTTTGGGTTTATCTTGTTTGGGATACTTTGTGCATTCTGGGCTTGTGTGTATCTTTCCTTCACCAGGTTAGTAAAGTTTTTTCATCATTATTTCATCAAATAGGTTTTCTATCCCTTGCTCTCTTCCCCTTCTGATACTCCTATGAGGTGAATGTTGGTATGCTTGATGTAGTCCCAGAGGCTCCTTAATTTATTCTCATTTTTGGAATTATTTTTTCTTGTTGCTGTTCTGATTGGGTGTTCCCTGTTACTTCATCTTCTAAATCACTGATTCGATCCTCTGCTTCACCTAATCTGTTGATTTCTCCTAAGGTATTCTTCATTTAAGTCATTGTATTCCTTATTTCTGACTTGTTCTTTGTATGTTTTCTATCTCCATTCTTATGTTTTCCAACTCTTTGTCAAAATTCTCATGAGTTCATATACTCTTCCCATAAATTTGTTGAGCATTCTTATAACCAGTGTTTTTAACTATGCATTTGGTAGATTGTTTGTCTCTATTTTGTTTAGTTCTGTTTCTGGAGATTTATTCTGCTCTTTCATCTGGGACATATTTCTTTGTCTCCCTATTTTGGCTGCCACCCTGTGTTTTTTTTATGTATTAGGTAAGGCTGCTATGTCTTTTGGTTATACTAGAGTGACCTTATATAGTAGGTGTCCTGTGGGACCCAGTGGCACAGTCTTCTTGGTCATCTCAGCTGAATTCTCCAGGTGTGTCCTTTGTGCGGGTTTGTGTGTACCCTACTGTTGTAGTTGAGACTTGGTTGTTGTTTGCATGTCAATGGGAGGGAATGACCCTAAGACTCATTGGTTGTGAGGACTGGCCGGTGAGGGGCTGACCCTGTGGAGCAGGACCCACTTTAGTGATGCTCTGACGCCTGCTCAATCTGTCCTGTGGGTGTGTTATTTTTGGATCAGCCCCACGTGATACTCAAGCTTGGTCCAAAGCTGACTACTGGGGGTGCCAGGCTAGGGACCTTCTAGGAGGGGCTCTGCTGTAGGCCAAATTCAGCTGCAGCCTATACCCTCCCCAGAGCCACCTGGCAAGAATTACCAAGCAGACCACAGATGATTCTCACACATTCTAGGTATGGAGGTGCCTCAAGAGTCCAAACTGAGAACTAAGACTGGCCGTTGCTGGTGGCAGCAAGATATACAGGGCACGCTGAGGCCAGATGCTGTTTGTTTGGTTTTGTGAGCCTTTGAGAGACTTTAGGAAAGTCTGCAGCATGAGCCAAGACAGGCATTTTGTATGGAAAAGCCACTGGAAGCAGCTTGGGGGGGTCCACAAATTTGGTGGGGCAGGGTCTCAGGTAGTCACCAGGGCAGAGTAAGTGGTGTTAGCCAGGTTGAGGGAGACTCAGATATGGCAGCACCTGTGTTTGCATGCTGGGAGTGGGGAGGGCTTAAAAAAAGAACAATGGATACTGTCAGCATTTCTGTCTGGGAGAAAGCTTCCCCTCCAGCCCTCACCTTGAAGCCAAACAATTCAGTCCCTCCTCATATGTCCTTGGCACCTTTAGAGTTGCTGCCCCAGAGCTGGAGCTCAGAGCAAGCAAGTCCATCAGTTAGTAAATCTGAGTGCACACCCCTTAAGAGGAATGTCTGTGACACCGGCAGCCCTCCATCTAATTCAGTCACTATCTCCACTTGTTTTCACAGCCAGAAATTGTGGGTACTTCTTCCGCAGCACTGGAACCCTGGGCTGGGGAGCTTGGTGTGAAGCCAGAATCCCTTGCTCCTATGGGGAGACCTCTGCAGCCAAGTTATCCCTCTCAATTCTCAACTGCTACATGCGGGTGTTGGACCAGCTCATTCTGCCTCTCTTACCAGCCACAAGATGGTCTTATGTATGTCCCCAGTTGTAGGACTTCTGTTCAGCTAGACTTCAGGCAACTTCCAATGATGGCTGTTCTGTAGTTTCATTGTACTTTTGATGTGGTTGTGAGAGGAGGCAATCACAGCGTTTACCTTCTCCACCATCTTAGCCCAATCAAAACTACATAATTTCTTATGCACAGTTCCAAAAATCCAAAAAAAATCTGTAAGCCATATATCAGTTTAATTGAGTCTCCAAATTAATTTGGTGTCAATATCTGAACTGGCATGAAATTATTTACAGTCATATCACATTTAACATGAATATTTATACATTTTGCTACAGAAATATTAGTATATTTGATTACGTCATACTACCCTATATTTTGCTGGAGATGTTTTATAATATTTGGCATCTTAATCTTCCAAAAATCTAAAAAACTTGAATTTTAAAATACACCTGGTTTCTCAGATTTACATTAAAGGATTATGGACCTATATCACTTACATTATAGTTTGTTGGATGACTAAATGAATTAATGTGTGTAAACAACTTGGAAAAATCATCTGATTCATTGCAAAAGTTCAAAATACATTAATTCTTATATTTATTAATATAATTTTGGCCCAACTATATAGGATATTGATTGCAAATTTAGGGGATTTAGATTTTTATGTCTAGGAAGCTATTGAAGGTTTTTGAAGGAAGGAGTAATATGAACTCATTTTTATAAAAGTAATCTTGATGGTATTATGAATGTTGTTTATTGGGGGTTGGGAGTTTGGGCCCAGACATGCAACAGGGCGAACAATTAGAAACATTTCCTAATAATAATAATTGTGTAAATGAAAGATGATAATGGTGTCAATTAAGAAAATGGCAGTACACATGAGAAAGAGATGACTTCAAGATATATTTATCATATAGAATATGTAAGATATGATGATGTGGAGGGTGAGAAAGAGGGAGCACTAAAAGGCCAATGGCATTTCTATCTTCAGGGACATTATCACATCTGGCAGAAATTGACTTGACAAATGGAAAAATAAGAGTTTAGATAGGTTTACATAGGAGGGAAAATCTGGATTACTAAGAAACACTTGGAAATAGTTAAGTGAAAAAAGCAGAGTGCCGTATTCTATGTGTAATATTTTTTGATTTGTGTTAAAGTTTTGGAAAGAAATATATATATTGGCGCTCATTTATACATGCATTTAAAAAACCCTCTGGAAAGCTATCAAGAAATTAATAACAGTAATTACCTACAGGAGAGACTGGGAAATAAACTTTAACTGCATACATCATAATATATTTAATTTTTGAATTATGTTAATAAAGTTCCTTTTCTAGAATATATTAACTAGCTAAAAATAAGGAAGAACATTCAAAAATATACTTGGGGTTGCCAGCCTATAGTGCTGATGTTTGTCCTTTGGTTCGTTAATTTATTTATACATCATGACCAAATGGGATTTATTCATGCTTCCTGATTTGAAACTTTATTATCAAGCTATAGTAAAGAAAACAGTATGGTACTGGCAACATAAAAACAGACACATAGATCAATGGGATAAATTAGAGAGTGTAGAAATAAACTATGCTTAACATATGACAAAGGAAGCAAGAATATTCAATGAGGAATAGACAGTCTCTTCAATAAATGGTGTTGGGAAAACTAGACAGACACATGAAAAAAATGAGAGTAGACCACTCTCTTACACCACATACAAAAATAACCGTAAAATGAATTGGAGACTTAAATGGAATACCTGAAATCATAAAACTCATGGAAGAAAACACAGGCAGTAAACCTTAATATTTTTGGGGGATTTGTCTCCCCAGTCAAAGGCAACAAAAGCAAAAGTAAACAAATGAGTCTATGTTAACTTCAAAAGCTTTTACACAGTGAAGAAAACCATCAACGAGACAAGAATAGTAGGAGATATTTGCAAATAATATGTCTGACATGGTGTTAATATCTAAAATATATAAAGAATTCATAAAACTCAACATCAGAAAAACAAATAATCCAATTTAAAAATGGGCATAGGACTGGAATTGATATTTCTCCAAGACCACATGCAGATGACCAAAAAAACACATGAAAAGATGCTCAACATCAGTAATCGTCAGGACAATGCAAATGAAAACTACAATGAGAAATCACCTCACACCTAGCAGAATGGCTATTATCAAACGGAAAATAACCAGTGTAGATGAGGATGTGGAAAAAAGGGAATCCTCATGCACTGTTGATGGGATTGTAAACTAGTTCAGCCACTATGGAAAACAGTATGGAGTTTCTTCAAAAAATAAAAATAAATAGAAATACCATACAACACAGAAATTCCACTTCTGAGTACATATATAAAAAATGAGGGGTGAAAAAAAATGGTGTAGATGATACAGGCTCTGTTCATCTCTCTGGCGACCAGATCAAAGTTGTGACAGAAACAAGGAGCAAACAGCAAGGAAAAATCATATGGGATCTAGATGAACAAGCCATACAACTAGGGAGAAATCTAAGAAATCTCCCTGCAACAGTAGAAGGTAGGACAGACCAAGGATGCGAGGCTGACCTCTTTTGAGCAGCTGAGTGGGACAGAGGTCATAGCAGCAGCAGCTGGCAGCTGCAGATGCTTCTTGAAGGGGCTGTGTCTGTGAGCAGACTTTCACGGTGACAGATCTGCTCTCTCTGAACACCAGTGCTGGTTTGGCTGCGCAGGAGGCATCAGAGACTTACAGGGGGACACTAAGTAGTCAGAGTGAAGGCCAAAGTGCAACTTGCTCTGTACAGAAGTGCCAGTGGTATTCATAGTTCCTCTGTTGAGCCCTTCCCTCACACCAGTGTCCCAGACTCAGTGCCACTGTAGTGGAGACATCATGAAACTGGATAACAGGTCGCTCCACCCAGAGGAGTCCCTGAAACTCTGCCTGCCCCAACTCACAGCTCCACCCAATCCACATCCAGTTGTATCCTCGGCGAATCAGGTGCTCCTTGCTGAGCAATGCCTAGACTCACACTGGTGGCAGCTGATCTTGGTTTCTGGTATAGTTTTTTGAGGCAACTATAACAACAGCACCTGTGGATTGCTTACTCTATCTTAACAGGTAGCCCTGGAGGTTTACAAGCTTGGGCTAAATTTGACCTGCAGCTCAACCCTTCTCAGGACTGTGCCACTGGACACCTACTACACAAATCTTCACTAATAAGACCGGGAGACTTAGGAGCTTTGCTTAGTACATACAAACTGACACAGAAAGGGAGACAAAATGGGAAGACAGAGAAGCAGAAACATATGAAAGAACAGAACAGAGATCCAGATATAATGGAGTCAAGCAGTATAACAGATGCAGTGTACAAAACACTAGCTATAAAGATACTCGATGAACTTATGGAAAGTGAAGATGAATTCAGTGAGAACTTCAAGAAAGAAATTTAAAAAACACATAAAAATGGAAATGGAAATTTTAAAAGTGAACCAGTCAGAAATGAAGAACACATTATCTGAGATGAAGAGTATATTACAAAGAATCAACAGAGAGGATAAAGAGGATCGAACCACTGATATAGAGGATGAGGAAACCAAGGACACTTAATTAGAATACCAAGAAAAAAGAAGCCAAGACTATAATAATAATAATAATAATAATAATTTAAGGAGCTTATAGGACACTATTAAACATAAAATATCCATGTTGTAAGGGTACCTAAAGGAAAACAATAAGTTTAAGAGATATTTGAAGAAATAATGATGGAAAACTTCCCTCACTTATTGAAGGAAATAGGCATACAACTCCAGGAAGCTCAGAGTCCCAAGAAAGAGTGATCCAAAGAGCTCCACACCAAGACACAACATAATTAAAATGCAGCAAGAGAAAAGCAGTTAGGGAACTCTCATAAGACTGGCAGCTGATTTCTCAAAAGAAACCATGCAAGACAGAAAGGCTAGGCACAAAATATTCAATGTGATGAATTCCAAGATTTACAACCAAGAATATTTTATCCAACATAGCTATCATTTAGAATCAAATGACAGATAAAGAGCTTCCCAGGACAAAAATAAGCTAAAGGAATTTAACACCACCAAGCCAGTATTACAGAAAATATTGGAGGGACTTCTTTAAGAAGGAAAAACATGTATCATAAACAGGAATAAAGAATGGTAATAACTACATTCCTATCAACAAGTACCTCAAATGGAAAAGAATTCAGTGCTCCAACCGAAAGATATAATGGCTGAATGGATAAGAACACAAGACCCCTACACATGCTGCCTACCAGAGACTCACTTCAGATTAAGAAACATACACAGACTCTGAATGAAATGGGTCAGATGTAGAAAAACAAATATCACATGATTTCACATGCATGTGGAATCTAAAGAACAAAATAAACAACAACAACAAAAACAACGACAACAACAAAAGGAGAAATAATCTCATAGATACAGAGAGATACTAGATGGGATGGGGCTTGGGGGGGACAAAAATAAGGCAAAAGGATTAAGAGGTACAAATGGATAGTTGCAGAATAGACATGGAGATGTAGAGTGTAGCATGGGGAAGATGGTTAATAATGTTGTAATAAATATTTAAGCCAGAAGAGGGGTACTAGATTTGCTAGTTATCTCTGATCACTATGCCGTACAACTGAAACTGGTATATTATTGTATACCAAATATAAGTGAAAAATATCTCACTGAATTATACAATGTAAATATAGGCAACATATTTTCTATTATAGTTCAGTAAAGACAAAAAAATGAAAACACTAATTTGAAAAGATGGATGCACTTCTATGTACATTGTTTACGGTAGTCAAGATATGGAAGAAAGCTCAGTGTCCATGGTAGAGAAATATGTGTATATACACACACAATGGAATATCGCTCAGCCATAAAAAAAAAATGAAATTTGCCATTTGCAACAACATGGATGGACCTGGAGAGTGTTATGTTAATTGAAATAAGTTGGATAGAGAAAGACAAATACCATATGATTTAATGAATCTAAAAAATAAAACAAATGAACAAACAAAATGAGTGAGAGACAAACTCATAAATACAGAGAACCAATTCACAATTGTTTGAGAGGAGGAGAAGAGGAAGGAGATGGGCAGAAAAGAAGGGGATTAAGATGTACAAACTTCCAGTTATAAAATAAGCCATAGGGATGTAATGTACAACATAGGGAATATCATCTATATTGTAATAACTATGTAAAGTGATAGATGATTATTAGATATTATGGTGATCACTTCATAATGTATATAAATATTGAATCACTGTTATAAACCTGAAACTAATATTATATTTAAACTATAATTAAATTTTAAAAAGAAAGCAAAATGTGACTAGTCTGATTTGAAATATGATGTAAGTGCAATGTACACACTGATTTTGCATATGAAAAATGTGAAATATCTTTATAATTTTATATTGAATACATGTCAAAATGAAAATATTTGAATATATCACATTAAATATTAAAATTGAATTTTTGTCTTAAATTGTATATCTTAACCATCTATATTAAAACTTGTTTTTATTTTTGTATTTTTATTGAGATATAATTCACATACAATAAAATTCACTTTTTAAAAATGTGTAATTCAGTGAGTTTTAGTAAATTCACAAAGTTGTGTAACTATCAACACAATTGAATCTAGAACATTTTTATCACTCTCAAAAGAAACCCCATACCCATTATTTATCACTCCCCATTCCTTCCTATCCCAAGGCCCTGGAAACGACTAATTTACTTTCTGTCTGTATAGATTTGCCTATTCTGGACATTTCATATAAATAGGGTCATTATAATATATGGCCTTTTATGACCGGCTTCTTTTAGTTAGCATAACATTTTCATGTTTCATCCATGTTGTAGCATATACTTCACTTCTTTTAATGGCTGAATATCATTCCATTGTATGGATATACAAGTTTTTATTTATCCACTTATAACTTGATGGACATTTGATTTCTCTCCACTTTTTAACTATTATGAATAATGCTGCTATGAATAATTGTGTACAACATTTTGTGTGGACATATGTTTTATTTCTCTTGGCTATATAAGTAGGAGTGTCATCGCAGAATTATACAGTAATTCTGTTTATCTTTTTGAGAAATTGCCAGGCTCTTCAATGGTGGCTGTACCTTTTTTACATTCTCACCAGCAATATATGAGGGTTTCAATTTCTTCACATACTTGTCGATACTTGATATTTTCTGTCTTTTTGACTGTAGAGATCCTAGAGAATGTGAAGTGATATCTCCTTGTGTTTTTGATTTGCATTTCCCTGGTGACTAATGATGCTGAGTATCTTCATATTTATTGGCTATTTGTATATCTTTTTTGAGAAATGTCTATTATAATCTTTGGCTATTTTTAGTTGTTGTTTTTCTTTTTATTGTTGAGTTGTAAAAATTATTTATATATTCTGGATACTCTGGAGAGTTTATAAGATATATACTTATCAGTATGAATATATACATATCAGATACATGATTTACAAATATCATCTCCTATTATATGGGTTCCATTTTCACTCTCTTGATAGTGTCATTTGAAGCACAAAAGTTTTCATTATGATGAAGTCAAATTTATTTATTTTATTTTGTTGCTTGTGCTTTTGAAATAATTTCTTAATATCTAATATTCAGTTAAGGTAGTGACTTTCAAAGCATGGATTGAGAGACATTGTAGATGGTCAAAATCAATTTAGTGGGTCATGACTAGCATTTTTTAAATATATAAAATAGTTTCTCACAGAGTAAAGTTAAATATTTTTTTCTAACATTTGTTTCATGCATATACAATATGTATAGGAACTGTATATACTACATTGTGTGTGTATGTACTTGGTCATGATGTAAAGTGTATTTCTTATTATAGGGTTGTGATAAGAAATGTTTTAAGGACACCACTTTAAGGTATGGGGCCATGTCCAATGGCACTATGAGAAATAAATCAATGCTGATTAAGCCTTCATCCCTGGCCTTTGGTAGTTACTTTCTCCCTCAGGATGTATCAGCAAGGATGGGGAAAGTAAGTCATACTCATTGAAGGACATCTAGGCCTCATGGACATAATTTACCAATCATGGGCATGAAAGCTACAAATTCCATTTGACAGATAGGCTTTTTTTTGACAGATAGGCATTGTGAGGGCAATGAGAGAGGCCAGAAAAAAATCCGGCAGAAGCTAGGATCACCAGGCCCTCCTCATAGTGACACCATTAATCCCCAATTGTTAGCTCTACTCCAGGCCAAAATCTAGGCTAAATTCTGATTTAAGGAAGTAGAATTTAAGCAGTTCTCACCCAATTGCCTGAGTTTCAACCTTCGCCACTCCCCTGTTTGCTATTATTCCACCTTGATCTTGGGCCCCAGGACCCGAGGCCTTCCTTTAAAATCAGCTATCTGCCCACTCCTACTCCTTACACCTGTAGTGGGGATTTGTCTCCCTCTACCAGCCATCTTCCTCCAGTGGGAAAATCTTATTCTAAATCCGAGCCCCACCCAACCATTAAATTTGGCTGCAGGGAAGCACACCAGATTCAGACTTGTTCCAAGAAATGACAGGGGACCTTTCTCTGAGCCAACACATTCCCTGAAATCAAGAAACATCCTGAGCCTCTGTCTCCTTTGTGTCTCCCTATTAGATTTACTTTAACATTTGACAGAGACCTTCAACCTTGGCTTTTGGCTTTGGGTGTGTGAATTCTACTTTCAAGATGATTGCCTTTGCTGTTTCTCAGGGAGTCCCCTGATGACTTCTGGTCCACTGAAGTTTCACTATCTTTCCAGTCCCATTTGAAGTTGGTTCTTTCTAGGGATTTGGGATGGAACGGGGCATACTGGAATGTGTATTTATTTAACCTGTTATTTTGAGCGAACCCTTAACACTGATTATCTCTTTAAATTTAAATACTTTACTTTTAATAAGTCATATATTCAGCAAATTTCAGCAAAAAAAAAGTTTAGAGTAAATAAAAATCTCCTCTCCCCCAACCCCCCAGATTCCTTTACAGGAGGCAATCAATTTCAATTGTTTTGTACTTTTCTAGTTATTTTATGTGTATACAGATAAACACGCATACACGTTCTTTTCCCCTTACAAAGACTGCATACTATACATGTAATTTCACTGTGATATACATATATATTTTTTAAATTTTATTTTATTAGTTTCAAGCATATAGTACATTGGTTAGACATTTATATAGTTTATAAAACGATCCCTCTGATTGCTCTTTTTCTCCTCTGGCTTTCCACTTAGCCATTACATTAGTGCTAACTGCAATCCCTATGCCATGCTCCCATCCCTGTGACCATCTATCAACTACTAATTTGTACTTTTTAACCATTCACCCCATTCTCCCAACCCCACAATCCTCCGCCCCTCTGGCTGTCATCAGATTGTCTTCCATATTCGTGAGTCTGTTTTTGATTAGTCTCTTCTTTTTGTTCCTTAGATTCCACATATAAGTGAAATCATATGGCATTTATCTTTTTTTTGTCTGACTTATTCACTCGGCATAATATATCTTAGAGTTTATCCATTATTGGAATGTAAAGAGCTTGTTAAAAATTTCTCATTATTTTTGTATTTACTTTTAAAATGTATATAGTATAAAAATCACTTTTTGTTGTACAGTTTTATGAGTCTTGACAAATGCACACAGTGGTAGAATATACCACTACAATCATGATACAGAAGAATCTCATCATTCCAAAAATTTCTTCATGCTACACTTTGTAGTTAGTACTACCCCAGTCTCTGATAACAACTGATTTGCTTTCTGTCTCTGTAGCTGTGTGCTTTCCAAAAGGTCTCATCTTTTATTAATAGTTACAAAGTATTTTATTATATGGATAGACCATACAATAGAATTTATTTAGCCAGTCTCCGACTGATGGACATTTCAATTGTTAATCAATATTTTGCTTCAAAGGCTATCAGATACTGAGCACTTACTCTGTGCCAGGTACTCTTAATTAATTTCTACATATAACCCTCCCAATAATCTTACAAGGTATCCCCATTTATCTCCCTTTTCTGAAAAAGAAACCATAGCTCAGAGAAGTTAAATAACTTATTCAAGATCACACAGCTAATAAATAGCAGAGACAGAATTCAAACTCAATACTATCACATCCAAACACTGAAAAATACGTAGGGCTAGAACTATCATTTTTCCAATATAAATAATATTTAAATGTAATATTTTTTTCTATTTTTTGATGGGAATTATCGATACGCTATTATTAACTAAAGTCTATAGTTTACATTTGGGTTCACTCTTGAGTTACATTCAATACGTTTGGACAAATATATAATAACATAATTCATAATTCCACGATTGCAGTATCTTGCAAAGTAGTTTCACTGCCTTAAAAATCACCAGTGCTCTCCCTGAAGCCTTTTCTGCTCCCGAAGGCCTGACAACTATTGCTCTTTTTACTCTTCCCATAGATTTGCCTTTTCCAAAATGTCATACTGTTGGAATAATACATCATGTAGATTTTTCAGACTACATTCACTTGAAATATGCACTTAAGTTTCTTCCATGTCTTTTTGTAGCTTGATAACTCATTTATTTTATTCCTAAATAATATTTGATTATATATATATGCCACAGGTTGTTTATCCATTCACCCATTGATGTATATCTTGGCTTCTTCCAAGTTTCGGCAATTACGAATAAAGCTGCAGTAAACATCTGTGTATAGGTTTTTGTGTGGATGTAACTTTTCAACTCATTTGGGTAAATACAGAAGTGCACAACTACTGAGTCATATGGTAAGAGTATGTTTATTTTTGCAAGAACTGCCAGACTATTTTAGCTGTATCATTTTGGCTATATCATTTTGCATTCCCACCAACAATGAATTAGAGTTCCTATTGCTCCACATCCTCATCAGTGTTTGATGTTGTATTTGGGATTTTAGCCATTCTAACAGGTGTGTGGTGGTATTCCATTTTTGTTGTAATTTGTAATTCTCTCATGACATATGATATTTAGCATCTTTTCAAATGCTTATTGTATACCTTCTTTGGTGAAGTGTCTGATCAGTTCTTTCCCCCATTTTTTAATTGGCTTATTCCTTTTTTATTGCTAAGTTTTAAGAGTTCTTTATCTATTTTGGAAACCAGAATATTATCAGATATATGTTTTACAAAGATTTTCTCCCAGTCAATGGCTTGTTTTTAATTCTCTTAAGAGTATTTTCCATTGAGCAGAAGCTTTTCATTTTAATAAAGTCCAACTTATCTTTTATTTTCATGGGTTGTGTTTTTAGTTTTATATCTAATACATCATTGCCAAACTCAAGGTTACTTAAATATTTCTGATGCTATCTTCTAGGAATTATATAGTTTTGCATTTTACACACATGGACATTATCTTTTTGAGTTAGTTTTTGTGAAAGGTTTAGATCTATGTCTAGATTCAGGTTTTTTTTTTATGTGTGGAAGTTCAGTTGTTCCAGTACCATTTAAAAAAAGACAACCCCTTTTTCCATTTAATTGCCTTTGCTCCTTGGTCAAAGATCATTTGACTATATTTGTGTGGTTCTGTTGCTGGGCTCTTTATTCTATTCCATTCTCTTACTCATTTATTCTTTTTATATACAAATATGATTAGTTTTCTTTCTTATCTAAAATACCTTTTATTTTTTCAATTACTGTTGACATATAGTATTATATTAGTTTCGGGTGTACAACACAGTGATCATAAATGTACATAACCTATAAAGTGATCACCCTGACAAATCCAGCACTCACCTGATTGTATATAGCTATTATAATCTTGCTGACTATATTCCCCATGCTATACTCCACATCCCCATGACCAACCTGCAACCATCAATTTGTACCTCCCAATCCACCCAACCTGTCCTCCCAAATCTCTTCCCCAATCCAGCAACCACCAAAATACTCTCTGCATCTATGCACCTTCCTCTGCTCTCCTCCTTCACCTATCCTGCTATCCAGATACCACATATAAGTAAAATCACATGACATCTGTCTTTCTCCACCTGACATACTGCACCCAGCATGATACCCTCTTGATCCATCGATATCATTGCAGATGGGAGATCTTTTCCATGGCCAAGCAATGTTTTATTGTATATATACACACCACCTCTTCTTCATCTATTCATCTACTAATGAAAACCCAGGTTGCCTCCATATTTTGACTATTGTAAATAATGCTGCAGTGGACACACAGATGCACATTTCCTTCAAAGTAGTGTTTTGGGTTTCTTGGGATCAATACTCACAAATGGGATTGCTGGGTCTTTCTTTGTCTTTTGATACGGGCCTTGTTTTAAATTCTATTTTGTATGGTATAAGTATTGCTACCCCAGCTTTTTGTAATTTCTATTTTCTTGAAATATCCTTTTCCCATTCCTTTACTTTAAGTCTGTGTGTGTCCTTCCATCTGAACTGAATCTCTTTTAAGCAACATATGTAAGGGTATTGTTTTCTTATACACTCAGCCACCCTATCTTTTGATTGGAGCATTTAATCCATTTATATTTCAAGTAACTGTTGATAGATATGTTGTTATTGCAATTTTATTATTCATATATATATTTTTCTGCTGCTGCTTCATAAAGAAGTCCCTTTAACATATTTTGAAATACCGGTTTGGTGGTGATGAACTCCTTTAGCTTTTTCTTGTCTGGGGAGCACTTTATCTGTCCTTAGATTCTAAACGACAACTGCTCTGGGTAGAGTAATCTTGGTTGTAGGTTGTTCCTTTTCATCATTTTGAATATTTCCTGCCAATCCCTTCTGACCTGCAAAGTTTTTGTGGAGAAATTGGCTGACAGTCTTATGGGAACTCTCTTGTAGGTAACTAACTTCTTTTCTCTTGCTGAGTTTAAGATTTTGTCTCTCTTTGTCATTAATCTTTGACATTTTAATTATGATGTGTCTTAGTATGGACCCCTTCAAGTTCGTCTTGTTTGGTACTCCCTGTACTTCCTGTGATTGTATGTCTATTTCCTTCACTAAGTTAGGAAAGTTTTTTTTTTCATTTTTTTTTTCAAAGAGGTTTTCAATCCCTTGTTTTCTCTTTTTCTAATATCTCAATGAGACAAATGTTAGTACACTTGATGTTGTCCTAGAGGCCCTTAAACTGCCCTAATTTTTTGAATTACTTTTACTTTTTTTGGCCTAAATTGGGTGTTTCCTGCTACCTTATGTTCCAAATTGCTGATTCAATCATCTGCTTCCTCTAATCTATGGTTGATTCTCTCTGATGTATTCTTCATTTTAGTTATTATATTCTTTATTTCTAATTGGTTCTTTTAAATAGTTTTTATCTTTATTTTGATGTGTCCTACCTCTTTGTTGACATTCTCACAGAGATCACTGAGCATCCTTATAACCAATGTTTTGAACTCTACATCTAATAGATTACTTGTCTCCATTTTGTTTAGTTCTTTTTCTGGAGCTTTGTTCTGTTCTTTCATTTGGGGCATGTTCTTTGTCTCCCTATTTTGGCTGACTCTCTGTGTTTGTTTCTATTTATTAGGCAAAATAGCTATGTTTCCCAGTCTTAGTAAGATGGTCTTATTTAGTAGGTATTCTGTTGATCCCAGTGGCATATTCTCCCTGGTCACCTGAACTGGATGCTCCGGGTGTGTCCTTTGTGTGGGTTGTGTGTGCCCTTTTGATGTAGTTGAGACTTGGTTGCTGTTTGCATGTCAGTGGGAGGGATTAACCCTTGGGCTGATTGGTCATGAAGACTGGCATGACTACAGTAGGGGAGCCGTTGAGCAGGGGTTGACCCAACAGAGCAGGATTTGCTTTAGCAGGACTCTGGTGCCTGCCCAGTCTTCCCTTTGGCTATGTCATTTGTGGAGCTGTGTAGGTGACACTCTGGTGTGTTTTGAAGCTAGCTACCAGGTGTGTTGCTTCTGGAGCCTCTTAGGAGGGGCTGCATTAAAGACCAAAGTTAACCATCCACTGCGCCTTAACTGGGGCCACTTGGTATGAGTTACAACGTTGTCATTAGATGGTTACCACTTGCTGTGGACTTAGAGGTGCCTAGGAGAGGCTAAACTGCGGACTGAGGCTGGCTCCTGATAATGCTGGGCTCAGGGCTGCTTAGCAAGAAGTATGGGGCACACTGAGGCCAGATGCTGATTGTTTGGGACTTGCAAATCTTTGAGAGATTTTAGGAAAGCCTACAACAGGAGCTAAGACAAGCCATTTGTTTGGAAAAGTCACTGGAAGCAGCTCAGTGAGCCTGAAAGTTGGGTGAGACCAGGTTGCAGGGAGTCACCAGAGCAGGGCAAACATTTTTAGCCAAGTTGATGGAGATTCAGATGTGGAAGCTGCCTCTGTATGTGCATTTGCTTGGGGGAGGGTTCAACAAAGACACAATGGACACTGGCTGCACTTCTGTCTTGGAGAAAGCTTCCCCTCTAGCCTTTGCCCTGAAGCCAGACAATTCAGTTTCTCCTTGTATGTCCTTGGCACTTATCTAGCTGCTGCTCCAGTGCTGGAGCTCAGAGTGAATGAATCTTATGGTGGTCACAGCTAGATGTGGAGACTTCTCATCCTGGCTCTGGGCTGAAGAGCCTGGTGTGGGGCTAGGATCCCTTGCTCCTCAGGGGTGACTCCTGTAGCTAAGACATCTCTCCCAATTTTTAACCACCACAGGTGAATGTGGAACCAGTTCGTCTGTGTCTCCTCCCCTCCTACTAATATCAATGTGGTTGCTTCTGTATATCATTAATTATAGGACTTCTGTTCAGCTAGATTTCAGGTGATTCTCAATGATGGTCATTCTGTAGTTTAGTCATAGTGTTGATATAGTCATGAGAGGAGACAAGCACAACATTTACCTATTCCAGCATCTTAACTGAACTCTCTTACTCATCTATTCTTTTACCAACATGACACTTCTTGATTACTGTATCTTTGTAATAATTCTTGAGGTCAGATAGTGTTCATTTTCTGAAATTTTTCTCCCTCAAATTTGTGTTAGCTATACAAAGTTTTTTTATTTTTCCACATAAACTTAAAATCAGTTTGTCAATATCCACAGAATAACTTGCTAGGATTTTGTTTCGGAGTGTGTAGAATCTATATATGAAATTAGAAGAAACTAACACTTTCACAATATTGAGACTTTCTGTATAAGGACATGGAATATCTTTTCATTTATATAGATCTTTAATTTCTTTTATGAGAGATTTATAGTTTTTGCTATATAGATCTTATATACATTTCCATAAATGTATACATAAGTATTTTTATGTTAATGTAAATAACATTGCATTTTAAATTTGAAATTCTGATTGTTCCTCAATGGTGTATAAGAGTTTGTATTTTGTATATTAACGTTTTATCCTGCAAATTTGTTATGTATGTACATATGTATGTATGTGTGTATGTATGTATGTATGTATTTTGACATTGATTAATGAAATCTGGTAAATTTCAGTTGTGCATTTTGTTTTATTTATTTATTTTTTAAATAAAGTTTATTTGGGTAACATTGGTTAATGCAATTATATCATTTTTAGATGGATATTATAATTTGACTTATGTATATTCTATTGTGTGTTTACCACCCAAAGTCCATTTTCCTTCAGCTACCATATATTTGATCCCCTTTACCCACTTCTCCCTCCCTTTACACTCCTATATTTGACCCCCTTTAACCATCTACCTCCCCCTTCCTCCACCAACCTCTACCCTCTGGTAACCACTAGTCTATAATCCATGTCCATGAGTCTCTGCTTGTGTGTCCTGTTCATTTGTTGTTTTTAGGTTTATATCCCGCATATAAGTGATATAATGTGATTTTCAACTTTTTATGTCTGGCTTATTTCACTTACCATGATTATCTCGAGGTCCATCCATGTTGTCACAGATGGCAATATTTCATCTATTCTTATGGCTGAGTAATATTCCATTGTATATATGTACCACCGCTTCTTTATCCAATCATTTATCATAGGACACGTTGGTTGCTTCCATGTCCTGGCTACTGTGAATAATGCTGCTATGAACATTGATGTACAAATATCTTTTTGGATATGGGTTTTCAAGTCTTTGGGGTAAATATGCAGTAGAAAGATTGCTGGATCACATGGTAGATCAATTCTTAGTTTTTTGTGGAACCTCCATACTGTTTTCCATAGTGGTGGTACCAATTAGCAGTCCCACCAGCCAATGTATGAGGGTTCCTTTTTCTCCATATCCTATCCAATATTTGTTATTTTATATTAGTCCTGTTGATTATAACTATTCTAACAGGTGTGAGATGTTATCTCGTTGTGGTTTTTATTTGAATTTCCCTAATAGCTGGTCATGTTAAGCATCTTTTCATACGTTTGTTGGCCATTTGCATGTTTTCTTGGGAGAAGTGTCTGTGCAGGTCTTCTGCCCATTTTTTTGTTGGATAATTTGTTTTTTGTTGTTATCGAGTTGTATGAGTTCTTTGTATATTTTGGATATTAGGCTCTTATTGGGGGCATTGCTTGCAAATATATTTTCCCATTCAGATGGCTGTCTCTTTACCTCATTGACGGTTGCTTTTGCTGTGCAGACTCTTTCTAGTTTGATGTAGTCTCATTCATTTATTTTTGCTTTTACTTCCCTTGCCTTTGAGGTCAAATCATAAAATCCTTTTTAAGTCCAAGGTCCTTGAGTTTAGTTCCTATGCTTTCTTCTATGCATTTTATTATTTCAAGTTTTATATACAGGTCTTTAATCAATTTTGAGTTAATTTTGTGGGTAGTGATAGAAAGAGACTAGTTTCATTCTTTTGCAGGTGGCATTTCCAGGTTTCCCAGCACCATTTATTAAAAAGGCTTTCATTTCTCCACTGTATATTTCTGGATTTTTTGTCAAGAATGATTTGCTCATATAAACATGGATTTACTTCTGGACTCTCAATTCTGTTCCACTGTTCTGTGTGTCTGTTTGACTGCCAACAACATGCTATTTTGATTGTTGTCACTTTGTAGTACAATTTGAAGTCAGGCACAGTGATTCCTCCAGCCTCGTTCTTTTTTCAGGGATGGCTTTGCCAATTTGGGGTCTTTTGTGCTTCCATACAAATCTGATTGTTTTTTTTCTATTTCTTTAAAAACTACTGATGAGATTTCAATGGGAATTGCATTAAATATGTTTAATGCTTTAGATAATAAGGTCATTTTAACTGTGTTGATTCTTCCAATCCAAGAACATGGAATATCTTTCCATTTTTTGTATCTTCTTCAAGTTCTTTTAATAGAGTCTTGTAGTTTTCATTACACAGATCCTTCACATGATTTCTTACATTAATTCCTAGATATTTCATCATTTATGTTGCAATCACAAAAGGAATTATTTTTTCCACTTTTTTTCTAACACTTCATCATTAGAGTATAGGAATAATATGGATTTTTGAACGTTGATTTTGTATCCAGAAACTTTACTGTATTTGCTAGCTGTTTCTAACAGTGTTCTTGTGGAGTCTTAGGGTTTTCTACATAGAGAATCATGTTATCCACAAATAGTGACAGTTTGACTTCTTTGTTTCCTATACAGATGCCTTTTCTATATTTCTATTGCCTGATTGCACTTGCTAGGACCTCCAATGTTATATTGAATAGCAGTGGAGATAGCGGACAGCCTTACCTTGTTCCTGACCTTAGAGAGAAGGTTTTTACTCTTTCACCATTAATTATAATGTTGGCTGAGGTTTTATCATATATGACCTTTATTATGTTAAGGTACTTTCCTTCTATACCAATTTTGTTGAGTGTTTATGTTATAAATGAATGCCATATCTTGTCGAAGGTTTTACTACATCTATTGATATGATCGCATGATTCCAATTTTTAAATTTGTTTATGTGGTATGTCACGCTATTCAATTTTTTTTATGTTGAACCATCCCTGTGCCCCTGGGATGAAGCCCATTTGGTCGTCTATAATCTTTTTAATACGTTGCTGCATTCGATTCATTAGTATCTTATTTAAGATTTTTTGCCTTTGTGTTCATGAGAGATATTAGTCTGTAATTTTCTTTTGTGTGTGTGTTATCTTTACCAGGTTTTGGTATCAGAGTAATATTGGCCTCATAAAATCAGTTGGGAAGTATTGCCTCCACTTCGATTTTCTGTAAGATTTTGAGGAGAATAGGTATTAAATCTTCTTTGAATGTTTGGTAGAATTCACTGGTAAAGACATCTGGTCCTGGACTTTTACTTTTTGGTAGGGTTTTGATGATGTTTCAATTTCAGTACTGCCAATCGGTCTATTTAGAGTTTCCAGTTCTTCTTCATTCAGTCTAGGAAGGTTGTATTTTTCTAAGTACTGCTCCATTTCTTCTGGGTTATTAAATTTGGTATTATATAGCTTTCATAGTATTCTTGTATGATCCTTTGTATTTCTGTGCTGTCTGTTGTAATTTCTCTTCTTTCACCCCTGATTTTGTTTGTGTCCTTTCTCTTTCTTCTTTAATGAGTCTAGCCAGGGGTTTGTCAATTTTATTAACCTTCTCAAAGAGTCAGCTCTTTGTTGCATTTATTTTTTTCTGTTTTCTTTGTTGTTTTGTTTTGTTTTCAATTTCATTTATTTCTTTTTTAGTTGTGATTATTCCTTCTGCTGACTCTAGGCTTCATTTGTTCTTCCTTTTATAGCTTTTTAAGATGAAACATTAGGTTTGTTTATTTGAGCTCATTCTTGTTTTTGGAGATAGGCCTGTAATGATATGAACTTTCTTCTTTTGACCGCTATTGTGGTGTCCCAAAAGCTTTTATATGTTTTACTATCATATCATTTTTTTCTCTATATCCTTCTATCTCTTTTTTTATTTCTTTTCTAACACTGATATTCTTTGGTAGCATGTTGTTTAATCTCTATGTATTTGTGTTTCTTCCCACTTTCTTTTTACAGGTGTTCTTTAGTTTCAAAGCATTATGATCAGAGAATATGGTTGGTATGATTTCAACCCTCATATTTGTTGAGGGTATCTATGTATCCCAGTATGTGATAAATTCATGAGAATGTTCCATGTGCACTAGAGAATATATAAGAAGCTATTTTGTGATGGGAGGCTCTGTAAATGTCAACTATGTTTGATTGGTCTAATGTGTCAATTAAGCATGTTTCTTTATTGATTTTCTGTTTGGATGATCTGTCCATATCTGAGAGTGGGGTATTTTGGTCCCCTACTATGATTGTGCTTTGGTCTGTTTCTCTCTGTATTTCTGTTAGTAATTGCTTTATATCTTTTGGGGCTTCCTGTTTGAGAGCATAGATATTATTAACTGTTATGTCTTCTTGGTGTATAATTCCCTTTATCATTAGAAAGTGTACTTCAGTATCTTTCTTTACCATTTTTATTTTGAAGTTTATTTTGTCCAGTATTAGTACCACTACTCCTGCTTTTCTGAATGTCATTTGCTTGAAATATCATTTCCCACCCTTTCACGTTGAGTCTATATTTTTTAAAGAAACTGAGATGTGTCTCCTTGAGACAGCGTATGGTTATGTTTTTTTTTTTTTATCCATTTTTCAACTCTGTGCCTTTTTTTGGTAAATTCAATCCATTTACCTTTAGGTTGATTATTGAAATATGAGGCTTCCCTATAACCTTTTTATCTTTTTCTTTCTGATAGCTCAGTGTTTCCATTCCTTTCTTGTCCCTGTGAGTCTGTTTTCCATATTTTGGTTGGGCTTTGTGGGCTATCCCTCTGGTCCTTCTTGTTTTATGTTATATACTTCAGTTCTGAATCTTTGACGAGTGGTTACCATTGCAAATATGTAGAGGATAGTTATATATATAGTAGTTCATTTTCTTCTGCATGTGCTTTATCTCCATTCTCCTTTGGGAATTTGGATATTTGAATTGTCCCCTTTTCATACATTGTTGTCTCAATCTGTCCCTATGTATGCTGAACATTCGTTACTATCTTGCTATAGTAAATCTCTTCTTATTTTTTAAACTTATAGATATATATATTTTTTGTCTTTTTTATTTTATTTATTTTATTATTTTATTTTATTTTTTTAGGTAAACTGACTCCTTTCAGTATTTTGTGTAATGGAGACCTCATAGTGGAGAGTTGCCTCAGTTTTTATATGTCTGGAAAGGTTTTCATTTCCTCTTCATATATAAAGGAGAGCTTTGCTGGATACATTATTCTTGGCTGGTAGTTCCTTTCACTTAATTGTTTGAATATTTAATTCCACTCCTTTCTGGCTTGTAAGTTTTGTGCTGAAAAGTCCGATGATAATCTAATGGGTTTTCCTTTATAGGTTACCATCTTCTTTTCCCTGGATCCCTTGAAAATTCTCTTTATCATTGATTTTTTGATAATTTTAATAACATATGTCTTGGAGAAGGTCTTTTTGGGTTGAGATAACTGGGTGTTCTGTCAACTTCTTCAATTCCAAGCTGCAGCTCATTCCTTAGATTTGGAAAATTCTTGTCCACTATTTGTCTGAAAATGCTTCCTAGCTCCTACTCCTTTTCCTTACCTTCAATAATGCCATTATTCTTATGCTTCCTCTCCTGATGGTATCAATTCGTTCTTGTATTTCTCTTTCATTTTTTTCATTCTCTTATTCTTTCTTCTTCCTTCTAATTTATTTCCAGATTTCTATCTTTGATATCTCTTATCCTTTCTTCTTTTTGGTCAGCTCTATTTTCCAAGGTTGGTATTTCATTTTAATCTCTTTCAGTGTGTTCTTCGTCTCCAGAAGTTCTATTTGGTTCCTTTGGAGGGTTTTAATCTCTTTGCTAAAGAACTCATTCTGCTCATCTTGTTGTTTTACAGTTCCTGAAATTGTTAACATGAGTTGTTTTTTATCTCATTGAGTTTTTTTCAGAAGTACCATCCCGAATTCTCTGTCATTTAAATCACTTATTTCTGTGTCTTTAAGCTTATTTTCTGGAGATTTTTCACTTTCTTTCTCAGCTGTCTTATAACCTTGGTTGTTCATGGTGTTTAATGAATTATTTCTCTTCCCGGACATTAATGGAAGTATACTCTGCTTTTTTTTTTTTTCCAGAAAGAAGATTTACTATATAAAGGTCTCTCTTTAGCCTGTTGCAAAGAAGGCGTTTTTCTTTTGGTGTCAAGTAGATGGTATGTAAACCTCCTGGATCCCTGCTGTATGTAATGTCTTAATAGTGCCTTTTTTTCCCCTTATAGATATTCAATCATGCTTGCTACCCTCAATCTCAGTCCCTGTTAGTCTTAGTAACAGTTTTGGTAGCCTTCGCTCATGTTTCCCTGGGGCTATGTGGTGTTAGGTCTTAGAGAAGGATATGGGGGGAGGGGCCCTCTGGGTTGGGTGATGAGGCTTCTTGCTCGGCTTTGTGTTTTTCAGCTTAGGCTGTTAATAATTAACTGTTGTTTCTCTGTGTCCCCATTTCTTTGCTGTCCCTGCTTCTTTGCTTTTTTTCCCTGATTTTTGGGTACTGCTTTTGGCCATGTTGAGCTCACAGCTCTCCCAAACAGGATTATAGAGGGAACTCACAGCATCTTCTCCCCTCCCTCTCCTCCTGCAGGAGTTCTGGCTGTGAGAAGCAGCTTCTTTGTTTCTTCCAGTGTACCATCTGACTCCCAGGATTGTGACTTGTGGTAGCTCTTATGTGCATATGCCACACTCAGATGGGTTGGTGTGCAGTTTGGGTGTTTTTTGTTGAGTTTTAGATATTCAGCTTATTATTCTTTCAATAATAATAAGCTGGTACATTTCTCATTCTGCTATGTTTTTTACATCCTACATTGGTTTATTTTCTGTGCTCTCTATTCTGTTCCATTGATCTGTGTCTTTTTAATGGGAGTTCCATGCTATTTTGATTATATTCACCTAGTACTATAGTTTGATATCAAGTGGTGTGATAACTTCAGCTTTGTCCTTCTTTCTCAAGATTGCTTTAGCTATTTGGGTCCTTTTGTTGTTTCTTATAAATTTAAGATTATTTTGTCTAGTTTTGTAAAAATTTCCATTGGCTTTTTGAATGATATTGCATTGAATCGACATATTTCAGTGTGTAGTATGGACATTTTAATGATGTTAATCTTTCCTATCCAGAAACATGGTATATGCTTCCAGTTTTTTTGTATCTTTTTCAGTTATTTCCTTCAGTGTCTTGTAGTTTTCTGAGAATAGGACTTTTACATACTTGGTTAAATTTATGACTAGATATTTTATTTTTTAATGCAATCATAGGTGGAATTGTTTTATTAATTTCTATTTCTTTTTCTTTTTGTTATTGGCATCTATAAAATACAACTGATTTCTGGATATTATTTTTGTATCTTGTTACTTTACTGAATTCATTTATCAGTTTTAATAGTTTTTTTTTTTGGTGGAAATATTTAGAGTTTTCTATATATAGTATTATGTCATCTGCAAATAATACCAGTTTCACTTCTTCTTTTCTAATTTGGATCCCCTTTATTTATTTATTTTTTTCTCATCTGATTGCTATGGCTAGTCCTAGCCATAGTATATTGAATAAAAGTGGTGGAAGTCAACATCCTTGTCTTGCTTCTGATCTTAGGCAAAATGCTTTTAGCTTTTAATCATTGAATATGATGTTACCTGTGGGTTTGTCTTATATGACTTTTATTATGTTGAGGTATGTTTACTGTGTTCTCAATTTGCTGAAAGTTTTTAGCATAAAAGAATGCCAGATTTTGTCTAATGCTTTATATTATCTATTGATATGATCATATGATTTTTATCCTTCATTTTAAGTGATGTATCATGTTAACTAATTTGGGTACAGTGAAACAAACTTACATCCCAAGAATAAATCCAACTTTATCATGGAGTGTAACCTTTTTACTGTATTGCTGAATTCAGTTTGCTAATTAATATTTTGTTGAGGGTTTTTGAATCTATGTTCGTCCAGGATATTGGAAAATAATTTTTTGGTAGTGTCTTTCATAGATGTTTGTATCATGGTAATGGTAACTTCATAAAATAGGTTTGGGAGATTTTCTTTCTCTTCAATTTTATGAAATAGTTTTATAAGGATATGTTTAATTCTTCTTTGAATGTTTGATAAAATTCACCTGTGAAACCATACAATTCAAAGATTTATTTTGGGGGAGTTTTTTCATTACTGAATCAATTTCAATTGTAGTAATTCCATTTATTCAGATTTTTATTTTAATTTTTTAATTCTGCAGTTTTTCTTTCATTCTTCGATTCTTTCTTTCTTTTTTTTTTCTTTTTTTATTATGCGATATTGTTTAACAAACTGCAGTAAGCTTCAGGTTGCAGTTTTTTTCTTTTTTTGAATATATTGTTTTATTTTTTATTAAGTTTTTGGGATAACTTTGGTTAATGCAATTATATCATTTTCGGGAGTACATTATAAATTGACATCTGTATATTCTATTGTGTGTTTACCACCAAAAGTCCATTTTCCTTCGGCTACCATATATTTGATCCCCTTTGCCCACTTCTCCCTTCCTTTACACCCCTATATTTGACCCCCTTTAACCATCTACCTCCCCCCTCCTCCATCAACCCCTACCCTCTGGTAACTACTAGTCTATAATCCATGTTCATGAGTCTCTGTTTGCGTGTCCTGTTCATCTGTTGCTTTTAGGTTTATATCCCACATATAAGTGATCTCATGTGATTTTCAACTTTTTATGTCTGGCTTATTTCACTTACCATGATTATCTCAAGGTCCATCCATGTTGTCGCAAATGACAGTATTTCATCTATTCTTATGGCTGAATAATATTCCATTGTATATATGTAACACAGCTTCTTTATCCAATCATCTATCATAGGAAACTTCGGTTGCTTCCATGTCCTGGTCACTGTGAATAATGCTGCTATGAACATCACTGTGCAGATATCTTTTCAGATATTGGTTTTCGAATCTTTGGGGTAAATACCCAGTATACGGATTGCTGGATCACATGGTAGATCAATTCTTACTTTTTTGAGGGACCTTCATACTGTTTTTTATAGTGGTAGTACCAATTTGCAGTCCCACCAGCAGTGTATGAGAGTTCCTTTTTCTCACCGTGCACTCCAACTTTTGATATTACTTGTCTTGTTGATTATAGCTGTTCTAACAAGTGTGAGATGTTATCTCATTTTGGTTTTGATTTGGTAATAGCTAGAAATGTTGAGCATATTTTCAAGTATTTGTTGGCCATTTGTATGTCCTCTAGGGAAGTGTCTGTGCAGGTCCTCTGCCCATTTTTTGATTGGACAATTTGTGATTTTTGATGTCGTCGTTATTGAGTTGTATGAGTTCTTTGTATATTTTGGATACTAGGCCCTTATTGGAGGCATTGCTTGCAAATATATTTTCCATTCGAATGGTTGTCTCTTTACCTTGTTGACAATATCTTCTGCTGAGCAGATGCTTTTTAGTTCGATGTAGTCCCATTCATTTATTTTTGCTTTTACCTCCCTTGTCTTTGAGGTGAAATTCATAAAATCCTCTTCAAGTCCAAGATTCTTGAATTCAGTTCCTATGTTTTTTTTCTATGCATTTTGTTGTTTCAGGTTTTATATTCAGGTCCTTAATCCATTTTGAGTTAATTTTGATGTGTGGTGATAGACGACAATCTAGTTTCATTCTTTTGCAGGTAGCTTTCCAGTTTTCCCAGCACCATTTATTGAAAAGACTTTTATTTCTTTCTGTGTGTTTTTGTTTTTTTTTTGTCAAAAAATATTGGCTCACATAAATATGAGTAAACTTCTGGACTCTCGATTCTGTTTCGCTGGTCCTTGTTTATGTTTTGCTACCAATACCATACCATTTTGATTATTGTTGCTTTGTAGTATAATTCAAAGTCAGGCAGAGTGATGCCTCTAGGCTTGTTCTTTTTTCTCAAGATGACTTTGGCAATTCAGGGTCTTTTGTGCTTCCATATAAATCTGATGGGTTTTTTTTCTATTTCTTTAAAAACTGCTGATAAAGTTATGATGGAGGGATTGCATTAAATCTGTATAATCCTTTAGGTAATATGGTCATTTTAACTATGTTGATGCGTTCAATCCAGGAACATGGAATATCTTTTCATTTCTTTGTATTTTCATCAATTTCTTTTAATAGGGTCTTGTAGATTTCATTATATGGGTCCTTCGCAGGATTTCTTACAATAATTCCTAGGTATTTTATCATTTATGTCACAATTGCAAAAGAAATGATTGTTTCCACTTCTTTTTCTGACACTTCATTATTACAATATAAGAACACTATTGATTTTCTAACGTTGATTTTGTATTCAGAAACTTTACTATATTTGCTTGTTGTTTGTAGTGTTGTTTTGTGGAGTCTTTAGGGTTTTCTATATAGAGAATCATGTCATCCACAAATAGTGGCAACTTGACTTCTTCCTTTGCCATATGGATGTCTTTAACATCTTTCTATTGCCTGATTGCACTTACTAAGATTTCCAATGTTATATTGAATAACAGTGGCGATAGTGGACAGCCCTACCTTGTTCCTGATCTTAGAGGGAAGGTTTTTAGTTTTTCACCATTAAGTATAATGTTGGCTGAGGTTTTGTCATACATGGAATATCTCGTTGAAGGATTTTTCTGCATCTATTGATATAATCATATGCTTCTGCCTTTTTAAATTGTTTATATGATGTATCACATTAGTGAATTTGCATATGTTGAACCATTCCTATGCCTCTCGGATGAAGCCCACTCAATGTTGCTGTATTTGGTTCACTAGTATCTTAGGATTTTTGCATCTGTGTTAATGAGAGATATTGGTTCGTGGTTTTCTTTTTTTTGTGTGTTATCTTTCCCAGGTTTATTATCAGAGTAATATCAGCATCATTAAATTAGTTGGGAAGTAATGCCTCCTCTTTTGGTTTTTGGAATATTTTGAGAACAGGTATCAAATGTTCTTTGAATGTTTGGTAGAATTCACTAGTAAAGACATCTGGTCCTGGACTTTTACTTTTTGGTAGGGTTTTGATGATGTTTCAATTTCAGTACTGCTTATCGATCTATTTAGATTTTCCTGTTCTTCTTGATTCAGTCTAGGAAGGTTATATTTTTCTAAGTACTGGTTCATTTCTTCTATGTTATTAAATTTGTTGTTACATACTCTTTCATAGTATTTTTTATGATTCTTTGTATTTCTGAAGTGTCTTGTAATTTCCCCCTTTTTGATTATTGATGTTGCTTATCTCTGTCCTTTCTTTTTTCTTTAGTGAGTCTAGCCAGGGGTTTGTCAATTTTATTAACCTCAAAGAACCAGATCTTTGTTGCATTTATTTTTTCTATTGTTTTCTTTGTTTGTTTTGTTTCCAATTTGACTTATTTCTACTCTAATTTTGATTATTTCTCTCCTTCTGCTGACCTTAGGCTTCATTTGTTCTTCCTTTTCCAGTTTTTTTTATATGAAGTGTTAGTTTGTTTATTTGGGTTTATTCTTATTTTTTGAGATAAGCCTGTAATGGTATGAACTTTCCTCCTATGACTGCTTTTGCCATGTCCCAAAAGTTTTTATATGTTGTACTATCGTTATGTTTCATATATCATTTGATCTATCTTTTTATTTCTCCTCTGCCCCTGTTATTCTTCAGTAGCATGTTATTTAATCTCCATGTAGTTGTGGTTTTTCCTAATTTTTTTTGCATTTGATATCTAGTTTCAAAATATTATCATCAGAGAATGTAGTTTGTATGACTTCAACCCTCTTATATTTGTTGAGGCTATCTCTGTGTCCCAGTGTGTGGTCGATACTTGATAATGTTTCATGTGCACTAGAGAAGTTATAAGTAGCTGTTAGGGATGGAAGGCTCTACAAATGTCAATTATGTCCAGTTGGTCCAATGTGTCATTTAAAGATATTATTTCCTTATTATTTTCTGGTTGGATGACCTATTTAATGTCCTACAGTGGGGTATTTATGTCCCCTACTATGATAGTGCTTTGATTTGTTTCTCTCTTTAGTTCTGTTAGTAATTGTTTTAAATATTTCGGGCTCCCTGATTGGGAGCATAGATATTAATGAATGTTATGTATTCATGGTGCATGATTCCATTTATCATTATGAAGTGTCCCTCAATATCTTTCTTTACTTTTTTCTAGTTTAAAGTCTATTTCATCTGATATTAACACTGCTTCACCCGCTTTTCTCTGAATGCTATTTGCTTGAAATATCATTTTACACCCATTCACTTTGAGTCTATATTTGTCTTTTGAACTGATATGTGTGTCCTGGAGGCAGCGTATGGTTGAGTTTTGTCTTTTGATCCATTCTGCTACTCTGTGCCTTTTTATTGCTGAGTGAAGTCCATTTACATTTAGGATGATTATTGAAATATGAAGTCTTCTTATAGCCATTTTATCTTTTGCTTTCTGGTAGCTCCATGTCTCCATTGCTTCTTTGTCTTTGTGTATCTTTTCTTTATTTCAGTTGGGTTTTGTGCATTTTGCCTCTAGTCCTTCTTGTTTTATGTTATATACTTCAGTTCTGAATTTTCTGTGTATGGTTACTATTAGGAATATGTAAAGGGTAGTTGAATCCTCTCTTCCATCATTGTTATCTCTATGTGTTTCTATTAATGCTGAATGTTTATTACTATCTTCTTATAACAATTCTCTTAATATTTAAGCTTATAATGTCCTGTTCTTAGTAAGAGTTGCACTCCCCTTCTTTTTGCCTGACAGTCACTTTACTCTTAATTATGTATTTTTTTGTTCTTTTGTTTTAGGTGAACTGACCTCTTTCAGTGTTTCCTGTAGTGCAATCTTTGTAGTGGAGAATTCCCTCAATTTTCGTATGTCTGCAAAGGTCTTAATTTCACCTTCAATATCTAAAGGAGAGCTTAGCTGGATATGTTATTCTAGGCTGGTAGTTCCTTTCACATAATATTTTATATATTTGATTCTGTTCTTTTCTGGCTTATAAGATATGCGCTGAGAAGTCTGAGGATAATCTAATGGGGTTTTCTGTATAAGTTACCTTTTTCTTCTCTCTGGCTGCCCTGAGAAATCTGTCTTTGTCGTTTGTTTTTGATAATTTTAATACAATGTGTCTTGGATAAGGCCTTTTTGGGTTGAGATAATTAGGTGTTCTATTGACTTCTTCAATTCCAAGCTGAAGGTCATTCCTTAGATTTGGGAAGTTCTCATCCACTATTTGTCTGAAAATGCTTTCTAATCCCTGCTCCTTTCCCTCATTTTGATAGTGTCCATTATTCTTATGTTTCCTCCCCTGATGGTATCAGTTAGTTCTTGAATTTCTCTTTCATTATTTTTCATTCTTTGGTTTTTCTCTTCTTCCTTCTGATTTATTTCTCCATTTTTGTGTTCGATATCACTGATTCATTCCTCCAATTGTTCGTCTCTATTTCCCGAGCTTATTATTTCATTTTTCAACTCTTGCAGTGTGTTCTTTATCTCCAGAAGTTCTATTCTGTTCTTTTTGAGGGCTTCAATCTCCTTGTTCTGCTCAAGTAGGTGTTTTTGTTTTTAATTTCTGAAATC
Organism: Rousettus aegyptiacus; assembly: GCF_014176215.1. NCBI lineage: Eukaryota > Metazoa > Chordata > Mammalia > Chiroptera > Pteropodidae > Rousettus > Rousettus aegyptiacus. Next base: position 37,847,470 of record NW_023416312.1, read on the forward strand.
ATTTATGTTTGTCATTATCATTATTTCTTTTTATATATTTAGGTGCTCCTATGTTGAGTACATTAATGTTTACAAGGGTTATATCCTCTTGTTTGATTGATCCCTTTATTATTATGAAATGTCCTTTTTTGTCTCTTATTATACCCTTTGTTTTAAAGTATATTTTGTCTTATATAAATATTGCTACCTCACTTTTTTCATTTCTATTTACATGAAATATCTTATTTATTCCTTTACTTTCAGTTTGTGTGTCTTTGGGTCTGAAGCGGCTCTCTTGTAGGCAGCATATGAATTCATCTTGTTTGCTTATCTATTCAGCCACCCTATGTCTTTTTTTAAGTTAAATTAAACACCTAAGTCTTTCTGATCCAACCATGAAAAATAAGCAAACAAACAAACAAAAACATCGTAGACAGGTTCTCAGGTTCTCCTGTTCCTTGGACAAGATGGCCTGCCCAGGGGCTATGATGACACTGGCCCCTTAGGCATTTGATCCAAAGCCTGTCTCCCTACATCATACATACTTCACAGTCTGGGTGGACAGCCTTCTGCGGGTGGGGCAGCACCAATTGTGGAAGAGACAGGTATCTTGATTTGGTCTTGAGAGTCAGCTGTCCATGTGGGGCCAGCATCCTACAGGTCTTGAATAGGAGCCCAGGAGGGTCCAGAGCAGTTGGACAGTGCTGAGGAAGAGTTGGCAGCTGCCCAAGCTGCTGCATGAATTATTTGCTGGTGAAGATGGGCTCAGAGTCCTCATATAGGATCTCATTGGTGGGCTTCTGAAACCTTCAGCACAGGAAGGGCTGGTTCACAGCATTGGATGACATGGAAAAGATGTAGTAGTACTCGTGGCCAGGCTGGAATTCAAAGTTCAGCAAGAAGGGCATGAAGAGCCAGAACTTCTCAGAGAATTTGAATGGCCCCTGGACGCCACTGGGAAGTTGCACTCCTAGTGCACGAAGCCGCGCTACCGGTGGTCGCAGAAGGTGTGTCCCTTGCCATTGACCATGTACAGCATGGAGGGCTCCATGCTTGGCCTGCAGCATCAGGAACCCTGTTGTATGGGAAGTAGATGTCCAGGTAGTTGTTGATGCTCACCTCCACTGTGTAGCCTCCATGATTGCCCTCCGTACCCATGTGAAATTTCCACCCTACAGCTTTTGATTGGACCATTTATTCCATCTTTAAGTAATTATTAATAGGTATGTACTTATTGGCATTTTATTTTCCTTTCTTATTTTCTTTATTCGTCTCCCTTTTTCTCCTTCTTATCCTCCTCCTCCTCTTTCTTCTTTTTCATTTTTCTTCTTCTACTTACTGTAGTCTCTTTAACATTTCTTTTAATACTAGTTTCACACTCTTTAAATCTTTTAGCTTTTTCTTGTCTAGGAAGCTCTTTATCTCTCCTTTGATTCTAAATTATAGCCTTTCCAGTGTAGTCTAATCTTGGTGGAATATCCTTGCTTTTCATTACTTTGAATATTTCATGTCAGTTCCTTCTGGCCTGCAAAGTCTCTGTTGAGAAATCACCCGACAGTCTTATGGGAGCTCCATCGTAAGTAATTAGTTGCTTTTCTCTTGGTGCTTTTAATATTCTCTTTGTCTTAACTTTTGCCATTTTAATAATGATGTGCCTTGGTGTGGGTCTCTTTCTGTTCATCTTATTTGGGTTTCTCTGTGCTTCCTGGGCTTTTATGTCTATTTCCTTTCCCACATCATGAAAGTTTTTGGTCAATATTTCTTCAGTTGGTTTTCAATCCCTTGGTCTCTCTCTTCTCCTTCTGGTACACCTGTGATGTGAATGTTATTTCACCTGTTGTCCCAGGGGTACCTTAATCACCTTAATCTATGCTCATTTTATTTTTTTCATTTTTGCTCTTTCCCATTGAATGATTTTTCCTACCTTTTCTTTTTAATTCACTGATTCAGTCCTGTGCTCCATCTAGTCTTCTGTTGATTCCATTGTATACATTCTTTATTTCAGTTATTTTATTCTTTATTTCTGACTGTTTTTTAATGGTTTGTATCTTTTTGTGTAAGTTCTCACTGAATTCATCTATTCTTCACCAAATTTCATTGAGCATCCCATGACCAGTGTTTTTTACTCTGTGTCTTGTAGATTACTTCCCTCCATTTTGTTTAGTTTTTATTTTCTGGAGTTTTATTCTGATCACTCATTTGGGGCATGTTTTCTTTTCTCCTCATTTTGGCTGCCTCCCTGAAGTTGTATCCATATATTAGGTATATCTGCTACATATCCCAGCCTTGAAAGTATGGCCTTACTTACTAGGTGTCCTATGAAGCCCAGTGGTGCTATCTACCTGGTCACCTGAGCCAGGTGCTCCATGGTTGTTCTTTGTGTGGGTGATGTGTGCCCTCTTATTGTAGTTGAGCATTTATTGCTGTTGGCACATCAGTAGGTGAGATTGACCTTAAGACTGACTGTCTGTGAGGACTGGCTGTGACTAAAGTGGAGGAGCTTTTGTGCAGGGGCTGACCCTATGGAGCAGGATTCACTTCAGCAGGGCTCTGGTGCCTACAGAATCCACTGCTTGGGTGTCATTTGTTGACCTAATTGTATGGTGCTGTGTTGTGATCTGAAGCTGGCCCCTGGTTTGTTGGTTTTATGGCTTCTTTGGAGGGGCTCTAGTGCAAGCCAAAGCCACCTGGTAGAAACTACAAAATGATCTGTGGTTAGTACCTGTGCTGGGTTTGTAGATGCCTGGGAGAGGCAGTGCTGCAAACTAAGGGCGAATGACATTAGTGTCATGCTTGGGGCCACTTAGAAAGAGGGACAGGCCACACTGAGGATGGCCACTACATTTTTGGAGGTTTTTGGACATTTGAGAGATTTTAGGAAAGTCTGCAATACAGGCTAGTGCTGACTGCTGTGTATTACAGTTGCTTAAATAAGTTTGGACTGGTGTGCTAATTGGGTGAGGTAGGGTCTCAGGAAATCACCAAGTTGAGGCAAGCAGTGTTAGTCAGATTAATGGAGACTCAGATTTGTTTCCCACCTGTACCTGCATACTGGATAGGTAACAACTCAGCAAAAGAACAATGGCACCTGCTAGCAGTTTTTCCTGTGCCTACCAGCTAAGTGGCAGTAAGTCTCAATAAAGGAACAATGGTATTTGCCAGCATTTCTGTTCCCATAGAGAGCTGCCATTCCAGCCCTTGCCCTGAAGTCAGACAATTCAGTTTCTCACTGTATGTCACTAGAACTTTTCGAGCTGCTGTCTCTTCACTGGAGCTTAGGGCAAATGTTTGTTAGTGAGTAAGCCTGTGCTCAGGCCTCTTAAGAGGATGCTGGGGTCTACATAGCTTTCTGTCTCACCCAAATGGAATCCCCACTAATTTTCACAGCCAGATGTTGTGTTAACTCCTCTTCCTGACACTGATACTCCTGATTGAGGACCTTAGTGTGGGACTGGGACCCCTTGCTCCTCAAAGGGGACCTCCACAGCTCAAATATCTCTGCTGATTCTTAAACTTCTACACGTGGGTGTGAGACCAGCTCATTTCACATTTATGCCCCTTGTACCAGTCTTGTTGTGTCTTCTTTATATCCTTTATTATATAGGATTTCAGTTAGTCTTCAGATGGATCTTCAGGTTAATTGTTCTATAATTTTGTTGTGGCCAGGGGGGCAGGAAGCACAGCCTTTCCCTACTCTGCCATCTTGACCCAAAGTAGAAACCAATTTTATTGTAGGCTAATTAATAACTCAGGAATAGCCAGATAGAAGAGATGCATAAGGAAAAGTATGTGGGCGGGGAGGCAAGGTATCATGGCCTCTCTGAGTGCTCCATTCTTCTAACACCTCCAATTTTTCACCAACCCAGAAGCTTTAGTTGTCTTTTTATTTTCATTTATTTTGACAATTTTAAAAACTTCTCTTGAGACTTCTTTGGCCCGTGTATTATTTAGAAGTGCACTGCTCAATCTTCATGGGGTTTTTTTGATATTTTTCTGCTAGATTTCTGTAGATGATTTCTACTTTAATACTATTTTGGTCTGAGAGCATACTTTACATGATTTCTATTCTTTTAAATGTTTTAAAGTGTGTTTTATGGCCCAAAATGTGGTCTGTCTTGGTTAATGCTTCATGTGAACTTGAGAAGAATGGGTTTTCTGATGCTATTATATGAAGTACTCTATAAATCATTTAGATCCAGTTGATTGATGGTGCTGTTCAATTCAACTATATCCTTATGAATTTTTTGTATGCCTGGTCTGCAATTACTGAGAGAGAGATGTTAAAGTCTCCAACTATAATAGTGGATTAATCTATTTCTCCTTGAATTTCTACCAGTTTTTGCCTTAAATATTTTAATGCTGTATTGTTACATGCATATATATTATGAATTGTTATATCTTCTGGAAGTTCACCCCTTTATCATTATGTAATTCTTCTCCAAATCCCTGATAATTTTCCTTATTCTGAAATCTTCTTTCAATAAAATTAATATAGCTACACCAACTCAGTTTTATTAGTGTTAGCATGGTATATCTATCTTCATTGCTTTCCTTTTAATTTTTCTATTTATATTTAAAATAGGTTTCTTATGGACAACATATTTTGAGTCTCATCCTTTATGTACTCTCACAATCTCTGTTTTATAGTTGGTACATTTAGACCATTGATGTTCAAAGTGACTATTAACATAATCGGATTAATATCTACCATATTTTTATGGTTTTCTATTCTTGCACTTGTTCTTTGTTTCTGTTTTTGTTTTTTACCCTTTATGCCTTCTGTATTTTTAATAGAACATTTTATATGGTTTCATTTTCCCCCCTTTCTTAGCACATCTGTTTTGTTTGTTTGTTTATTTGTTTGTTTTGCTTTTTTCTAGTGATTGCCCTAGCCTTTGCAATGTATATTTACAATCAATCCAAGTCCATTTTCAAATAACACTATACCGATTCATGGATAGTGTGAGTACCTTATAACAAAATGGTTCTATTGCTTCCCTTTAGTCCCTTCTATCATTGCTGTCATTCATTTCACTTATATATAAGTATACATAAGCATATGTGTATACATACATGTGATATATAAAAATAAACATTTGTAATGGAACACATTTTTGGTAATATTACTTTAAACAAACGTATCTGTTAGATCTATTAAGAATAAGAACAATAAATTTTTTATTTTACTTTCACTTATTACTTCTTTGATGCTCTTCATTTCTTTATGTAGTTCTGAGCTTCTAACTTATGTCATTTTCCTTCCTCTGAAGAACTTCTAACATTTCTTACAAAGCAGGTCTATTAGCAACAAATTTCCTCAGTTTTCACTTGTCTGAAAAGATCTCCATTTCTTCACTTTTTAAGGATCATTTCGGAGGGTATGGGATTCTAGGTTAGTGTATTTCTTCTTTCGACAACTTATATATTTTGCTCTATTCCCTTCTGGCTTGCATGGTTTCTGAGGAGATGTCAGAAATAATTCTTATCTTTGTTCCTTTACAAGTAAGGTATTCCCCTCCCCCACTGCTTCTTTTAGGTTTTTAAATTATTTTTAATTTTTTGTAGTTTGACAATGATGTGCTCAGGTGTATTATTATTATTATTATTTTACTTATCTTGACTGGTTTTCTCTGGGCTTCCTCAATCTGTGATTTGGTATGGTATTAATTTAGGGAAATTCTCAGTCATTATTCAAATATTACTTTTGTTTATTTTTTTTACTCTTTTTTATGTCTTTATTTAAATATAATAGATAGTTGTGCATATTTACATTGTACAATTAATGAGTTTATTTCAATTATAGTTGGCATACAATAATATATTAGTTTTAGTTGTACACATAGTGATTAGAGATCTATATAACAAAGTGATCACCCCACTAAATCTAGTACCCCTAATTCCTCCTTATGTATTTGTTACAATATTGTTAAATATTTTCCTTATACTACATTTTATATATCCATGTCCATTTCATAATTAACCATTCCAACTTCTTAATTCTTTTGTCTTTTATGTCATCTCCACCAAACCCCTCCCATCTAGCAGCCATCAAAATATTCTCTGTACCTATGAGTTTATTTCCATTTTTGTTGTTCTTGATGTTTATTTTGTACTTTAGATTCCACATGTACATGATATCATGTGATATTTGTCTTTCTCTATTTGACTTAATTCATTCAGCACTATACACTCTAGGTCTATAAGGCAATATCTTTTTTTCATTACTTCCTTTTAGTGTGTGTGTGTCTTTTAATGTGAAGTGAGTCCCTTATAGGCAGTATATGTAGGGCTCTTGTTTTCTTATCAATTCAGCCACTATATCTTTCGGTTGGAGCACTGAGTTCTTTTCCATTTGAGGTACTTGTTGATAAGGATTTAGTCCTTACCATTCTTTATTCCTGTTTCTGATAAACATTTTTTTTTCTTTTTAAAGCAGTCCCTCCACATTTTCTGTAATACTGGCTTGGTGGTGATAAATTCCTTTAGCTTATTTTTGTCTGGGAAGCTCTTTATCTGTCCTTCGACTCTAAATGATAGCTATGTTGGATAAAATATTCTTAGTTGTAGATCTTGGAATTCATCATATTGAATGTTTTGTGCCAAGCCTTTCTGTCCTGCATGGTTTCTTATGAGAAATCAGCTTCCAGTCTTATGGATGTTCCCTTGAAGGTAACTAACTGCTTTTCTCTTGCTACTTTTAAGATTCTCTCTTTGTATTTAACCTTTGGCATTTTAATTATGATGTGTCTTGGTGTGGAGCTCTTTGGATCACTCTTTCTTGGGACTTTCTGAGCTTCCTGGAGTTGTATGTCTATTTCCTTCAACAAGTGAGGGAAGTTTTCCATCATTATTTCTTCAAATATCTCTTAAACTTATTGTTTTCCTTCAGGTACCCTTACAAAATGGATATTTTACATTTAATAGTGTCCCATAGGCTCCTTAAATTATTATTATAGTCTTGGCTTCTTTTTTCTTGGTATTCTAACTAAGTGTCCTTGGTTTCCCCATTCTCTATATCAGTGGTTCGATCCTCTTTATCCTCTCTGTTGATTCTCTCTAATATACTCTTCATCTCAGATAATGTGTTCTTCATTTCTGACTGGTTCCCTTTTATAATTTCCATTTCTATTTTTATGTGTTTTTTAATCTCTTTCTTGAAGTTCTCACTGAATTCATCTTCACTTCCCATAAGTTCATTGAGTATCTTTATAACCAGTGTTTTGAACACTGCATTTATTAGACTACTTGACTCAATTATTCCTGGATCATTATTCCTGTTCAGGTCTCTCATGTGGTTTCTACTTTTTGTCTTCCTGCTTTGGCTGCCTTTCTGTGTCTGTTTCTATGTTCTAAGCAAAGCTCCTAAGTCTCACAGTCTTATTAGCATAGCTCTGTGTAGTATGTGTCCAGAGGCACAGTCCTGAGTGGTTTAGCCACACCCTGTGCCCCTCTGGGGCCACCTGTTAGGATTCGGCAAGCAGAGAAGTCAAAATGGTGTAGATGATAGAGGCTTTGTGCATCTGCTCTTACACCTACATCAAAGTTGTGAAAGAAACATGGAACAAACAGCAAGCAGAGTTACCTAGGGTCTAGATGAACAAGCCCTAAAACTAGGGAGAGAAATAAGAAGTCACTGTGTAATGGGAGGAGGTAAGACAGGGAGAGGACATGAGGCTACCTGGTCCTGAGTGACCGAGTGGGACAGAGGCACAGCAGCAGCAGCTGGCAGCTTCAGATGCCTCTTAAAGGGACCGTGCTCATGATCAGACTTTGGCAGTGACAGAATTGCTTGCTATGAGCCCCAGCACCAGGTCAGCTGCTCGAGGACCACCAGAAACTTAGGGGATGCCGAGTTGTTGGAGTGAGGGCTGGAGGTGAGGCTTTCCCCTGTAAAGAAGCTCTGGCAGTATCCATTGTTACTTTGTGGAGCTCTCCCCACTTCTAGTGTGCAGATGCAGTGCCACCATAGCTGACATCATTGAACTGGATAACAGAGGTCCCTCGCTCAGAGGATTCCCTGAAATTCCACCTCCCCCAACTAGTAGTGCTACCCAAACCACATTCAGTTGTGTCCTTTGTGAGTCCTGTGCAACCTGCAGAGCAAACTCCAAGACCCACACTGGTGGCAGCTGACATTGGTATCTAGCATAGTTTCTTGAGGCAACTATAAGTGCAGCATCTATGGATTGCTTGCTGAACCTTAACGGGTGGCTCTAAGGAACATAGAATGGGGCTAAACTTGTCCTGTAGCTGAATCCCTCTCAGGACTGTGCCTCTGGACACCTACTACACAAAGATACACTAATAAGACTGGGAGACTTAGGAGCTTTGCTTAGTACACATAAACAAACACAGAAAGGCAGCTGAAATGGAAAGACAAAGAAGCATAAACTATGTGAGAGAACAGAACAGAGATCCAAGAATAATGGATCAAACAATCAAACAGATGCAGAATTCAAAACACTGGTTATAAAGATGCTCAATGAACTTAGTGGAAGTGTAGATGAACTCAGTGAGAACTTTAACAAAGAGATAAAAACATAAAGATTGAAAATTATAAAATGAAAATTGTAAAAATGAACTGGTCATGAATGAAGAATACATTAACTGAGATGAAGGTTATATTAAAGGAAATTAATAGAGTAGATGAAGAAGAGGATCAAATCACCAATATAGAAAATTGGGAAGCCAAGGTCATCCAACAAGAAAGGGAAGAAAAAAGAAGCCAAGAACATAAAAATAATTTAAGGAGTCTTCGAGACAAAATTAAGTGTAAAAGCATCAATGTAATAAGGATACCTGAAGGAGAAGAGGGAGGGAAAAAAAGTGGAAAAGCTTTTTGAAGAAGTTATGATGGAAACCTTCCATCACTTGTTGAAGGAAATAGATATACAACTCCAGGAAACTCAGAGAGTCCCAAGAAAGAAGAACTCAAAGAGGACCACATCAAGGCACATCATAATTAAAATGCCAAAGGTTAAATACAAAGAATCTTAAAAGCTGCAAGAGAAAAGCAGTTAGCTACCTTATCTAGGGAACTCCCATAAGATTGGTAGCTGACTTCTCAAAAGAATCCATGCAGGACAGAAGGGCTTGGCAAAAACATATTCGATGTGATGAAATCCCAGGATCTATAAGCAAGAATACTTTATCCAGCAGTTATCATTTAGAGTCAAAGGACAGATAATGATCTTCCCAGACAAAAATAAGCTAAAGAAATTCATCAACATCAAGCCAGTATTATAGAAAATGTTGGAGAGACTTCTTTAAGTAGAAAAAACTTGCATCAAAATCATGAATAAAAAATGGTAATTACTACGTATTCTATCAACAACTACCCTAAATGGAAAAGAATTAAGTGCTCCAAGCAAAGGATAGGGTGGTGGAATGAATAAGAAAATAGGACCTCTACATGTGCTGCTTACAAGAGACTCACTTCAGATTAAAAGACACACACAGACTAAAAGGAAGGGTATGGAAAAAAGATATTGCCTTGATGTACCTAGAGAGTATTGCGCTAAATGAAATAAGTCAGATAAAGAAAGACAAATATTATGTAATTTCACATACATGGAGAATCTAAAGAACAAAATAAACAACAATAACAACAAAAACAAACTTACAGATACATATATTTTGAGGGCTACTAGACAGGAGTGGGTTTGGCAGCATGTTGCAAAAGGACGAAGGGATTAATAAATACAAACGGATAGTTACAAAATAGTCATGGAGATAACAAAGTATAACATAAGGAAAATAGATGATAATGTTGTAATAAATATGTAAGGGGAATGGGGTACTAGATATAGTGAGTTCATCACTTGAGCTCTAATAACTGTGCAGTACAATTGAAGTTAATATATTATTGTATGCCAACTATAATGGGAAAAAAAACCTTACCGAAGTGTACAATGTAAATGTGATCAACTAATTGTCTACTATATTTCAATAAAGCTGGGGGCAAAAAAGTTTCAACATTCAATCCACAGATGCTCTGCTTATAGTTTCCATAAGAGGCCACATCAGAAACAGAAGTCAGTTGCTACCACTGTGAGTCTTGGAGTTGGCTCAACAAAGAGCAGTGGACTCACAAGGACACAACTGAATGTGGCTTGGTTGGGTCCATGAATTGGGGGAGGCAGAGTTCTAGGAATTGCTCTAGGTGGAGCAACCTGTGTTATCTAGTTCAATGACATCTCAGTTACGGCTGCGCTGAGTCTGCACACTGGATCGGGATTGGGAGGTGGCTCAACAGAGGGACAATGGATACTGCCACCATTTCTGCCTGGAAGAGATCTCACTTCCAGCCCTCACTCTGACAACTCAGTGTCCCCCTTTTAGTCCCTGGTTCCCCCCGAGCAGCCTACTCGGCGCTGGTGCTCATAGCGAGCAAGTCAGTAACCACAAAAGTTCACTCGCGGACATGGCCCTTGTAAGAGGTGTCTGCAGCTGCCAGTTGCAGCTGTGGCAGGGCAGCCTTGTGTCTTCACCCCCTTCTACCTTCTACCATTGCAGGATGATTTCTTATTTCTCTCCTTAGTTGTAGTGCTTGTGTTCATCTAGATCCCTGGTGACTTTGCTGTTTGCTTCATGTTTCTGTCACAACTTTGTTTTGGTCGCAAGAGAGATGAACAAAGTCTTTATCATCTATGCCATTTTTTCTCCTCCCAACTTCTGTTCCTTTCTTTCTTCTTTTAGTATTCCCATTAACTGTATGTTACATCTTTTGTAGTTGTCCCTTAATCCTCAGACATTTGGTTCTATCTTTTTTTTAAAGTCTTTGTTCTTTTTGCTTTTCAGTTTTAGTGGTTTCTATTGATATATGCTCAAACTCAGAGAATCTTTCCTTAGCCATGCTCCATTTACTATTATTAATTATACATGATTTATGCCCATCAAAGGCATGCTTTATTTATTTTACAGTGTTTTTGATCTCTAGCATTTATTTTTGGTTCTTTCTTAGGACTTTCATCTCTCTGTTGACATTACTCATTTGTTCTTTTGTGCTGTCTACTTTATTCATTAGAACTCAGCATACTAGTTAGAGTTGTTTTACATTCATGGTCTTAAAATTCCAACATTCTTGCCATGACTGGTTGTGATATTTTCTGTCTCTTGAAATCATACTATTTGTCTTTAAGTATGCCTTGTCATTTTTTCTAATTGTTGGATTTGATATATCAGGTAAATAGATCTTTAGTAATGTGATGGTATGGTACAAAGTAGTAAGGTGGGAGGGGAAGAGTTCTTATATACCCATGATTGGGTCTCAGTCCTTTAGTGAGCCTATGCCTCTGGTCTGTGGACTTGACAAGTGTTTCTCAGATCCCCACTCCCACACTTAGTGGAAGGTGATGCGTAGAGTAAGTTTGAGTTTAGTATATCCCTTCTCACATGTGGAAAGCTAAAGCCAACTTCAGTTGGGTATTTCCCTTCCCCAAGTTCAGTTAGGCTATAGTTAACTAGTTTCACTTGAGGGAAAGCCTTGTTATGAAGAACAATGTATTCTGGCATATTTCAAAATGGTTCCTTTTCCCCTCCTTGCCAGAAGCATGAGAGGATTTTTCTTCAATATTTACTCTGGGAAACTGGGCTGAACTCATGGAATTCAACCTCACAATATTGTGCAGACCACCCTATGACTGTGTCTCCCTGAAGTTTTTAACTCTCGAAATTGTCCACACTGAGTCTCCAGCAATTTATCAATTATAGCTCAGGTTTTCCTACCTTAACACTGGTTCCTATGGTGCATTTGCTTGTGAGTCTATTTTCTGGTAAGTCATGAATTACTGTGTTTACTTGTCTATCTTGCCAATCTTATTGGCAGCAGTTTGCCCCATGTCCAAGACTCTCTTACAAATCCAAGAATAGTTATACATTTTTCAGCCTGTTCGAGTTTTTATGCATTGTTAAGATGAAGTGGCAACTTTCAAAATGGCAACCTTTCCCTTCATCTTTCCAGAGAAATTTTTGTTCAGTCATTACCGTGTGAACCTGGAAGGCTTCCTGAAGATAATACTCACAAGTGTGTGGGTCCCACTAAGGCCCGGCATCCTTGGAGTTTTTAACACTCAAATTTGTCCATGCTGAGCTTCTAGCAATTTGTCAATTATAGTTTAGTTTCCCTAGAGCACAACTGATTTCCATTATGACTTTTTTTTCTGTTCCCAAGATTTTGCTCCTGTGTAAGTTGATATTCTCTACCTCTGAGTTTCTTCAGTTTTCAGGGCAGCAGTTTTCCCTGTGACCCTAGTTTTCTTATGGTCTTAAGATTTTTAGTTTGTTCAGATTTTTTTTTGTCATGTGGACAGGAGTTGTGCCTTCTAACCTCCTTACATGCTGGATTAGAAACCAGAAGTCAGTACTATCATTTTTCCTATTTTATGGGTGGAAAACTGGCTATGAGATGTGTCAGGATTTGCATATGGATCCAGTTCTTTTGTTTCCCACTCCCATCCATCCCATCTCTGCTCTGCTTTCTCGGAGATATTAGTTCAGTGTTCCTAAATAGCCTCCACTCTCCCTTTTCTCCCCCACCATCCCGCTCACCCCTACTCTTAGTAGAACTTTCTCACAATTAGAGCAAGGCTCCTGAATATGGTGATGTTAACCTATAAAAAGTTGAGGCTGTGGAATAAATTAAAAGTTTATTTGGGGTCTTAAAGTATTTAAATCCAAGAAATACAGGTCCAGGTAGCAATCCAAACTGTGCTTTGTAGAGAACAAAGAATGGCAGGGTTAATAAAGGCAAAAACAACAAAATGTAATTCTTTCATGCAAATGAAGGATTGCTGGCTAAGTTAACAGGGATTGATTAGTTTTAAAATGCAAATAAGGGAGGTAAAAGTTACAAGGAAAGAAGTAAAGTCCATGTGTCCATACATTAGTTGTCATTCCAAGGTGTAAATGACTCCAGGATATTTATGACTTAAAGATGTTTATGACTTCAGGATATTTATGGCCTGGCCTTGAGCTGAGTTCAGCAACAAGTGTAGGAATTTGATAACAACTCTGATAATTGAGGTACAAGATGTGCATAGGCCCCACTTCCTTAATAGCCTCCTGACTTGCCTGAGCGAGCAGGCTAAAGTCAATCAGAACCTGAAAGAGGGGGGTGAAGCCTAAGAAAAAAGAAGATAGGAAAGCGCTTCGGGAGGGCATACCGTCACTGCCGCAGCCCCATCTTTATTTAGCACAGCCTTTATATAAGTTTTTGTGTACAATAGCAAAGCACAGGGTACAATATAGTAAAGCACAGGGAACAATAGTAAGGTACAGAGTACAATGGCAAAGCACACGTACATTACCATAGGAATGCTGACATTTACATAAGTTCCTATTCTTTTCTGGGCTGTAAAACATTCCACTATCTTAAGAAGATTTCTTTAGGAGGCAAACCTCCCCTCCAGGGTCAGTAATGTTTAACTCCACACTCTGCTTCCTAGAACCATTGTTTAAGCAGTCTCAGCAGCAGCTGCTGCTTCATGGCTATCAGCTACATGACTTCAGTGTCTCTTAATGGTTCCCGACACTGACTTTATTTTTTTATGCCCCGAATCGTATCTCCACGAACCACCAAGAAGCCGACACCGATGCAAGAGCAAGAGGGAGTTTATTTCAGACTCGAGTCCGGACTGCAGTCCACACATCGACGCAGCAGTGAGTATGAGGCAGTCCCGAACATGGGGCTTCAGGGGTATTTGAAAGGAAAAATCATAAGCATGGGGAGCGATGTCTTGGCGTTACAGGATTGGTACAACGAGCTTGTCGCTTAGCAGGATTGGCTGGGTGATGGTGCAAAGGAACAAGGTGGTGAATTTGGAGAGTTACTTTCCATAGTTGCTCTGATTGGCTGAGTCTAGGGTAGGGTGATGGTCTCGCTATCTGCAGCTTTTCCGGGAACTGGCCTGTGCTTACGATGGAGTCTTATACCTGAGATGGAGTCACTTTGGTTGTTCAATACTATATATGGGAACAACCATATTGGGAAACAATTTGGCCTTATCTAGTAAATTTTAACATGTGCTTATCTTAGAACCTAAGATAATTCTACTCTGGGGGATATAGACTGAAGCAGATCCTGCATGTGTGCCCCAGAAGGTAGGCACAAGAATATTCATAGCAGCACTGTTTGCCATAGCTTCAAACCAGAAAAAAACCCAACAGGAAAATGGATAAAGTGATGTATATTTAAATAGTGGAATACTACACAGCAGTGGAAAAGAACATGCTATAGCTACATATGTGGATACAACTCTCATAAACAAAACATATGATTTTATATATAGCGAAAAATGTGCAGAACTAAACAATATAGTGTTTTAGACTATATGCCTAGGTGGTAAAAAATAAACAAAGAAAGAGAATGACTAATACGAAATCCAGAATAATGGTTACCTCTAGGAGAAAACGAGAAGGATGTGATTAAGAGTCACATAGGAGATCTCTATGGTACTCTCCAGTAATGCTCTATTTTTAAGTAAGATAGTGGACATATGCATTTATCATTCTTTAAATGGCACATAGATGTTTTGCACACTCTTTTGTATGTTTAATACTTCATAATATTTTAAGAGTGTATGATTAAGTGGTAAAGTCTGTTTTTCAAACCAAGTGTTCTAATGATTTGGAGATTAAAGATATCAAGCCAAGTGTTCTAATATTTTGGAGATTAAAGATATCAAAGAGGACCAAACTCTTCAGAAAAGGCCTGAGACACAGGATCTCAAGGTTGAAAGATATATATAGTCATGTTGTCCAAACCACAATCTAATAGTTGAATCTCCTCCCCAATACATTAGGTGATGCATAAGAGTATCCCAGTTAAATCTCCCAACAATCCTGTAAGGAAGTTGTTATTGTTGCCCAGATGACAAAACTGAGGTGCAAAGAGTTTAACTAAATGTCCCAAGTTCACACAATTAGCAAGTGAGAGAACCAGAATTTAACTTCACAGTTGTAAGGTTACAAAGCCATTGGCTTATAAAGGAAAAAATATATATATATACAATAAAATGGAATAAACATTGCTCAGACAGTCACATAAAATTGAAGAACCAAAGTGACTCCATCTTAGGTATAAGACTCCATCTTAAGCACAGGCCAGTTCCTGGAAAAGCCACAGATAGCTAGACGATCACCCCACCCTAGACTCAGCCAATCAGAGCAACTATGGAAAGTAACTCTCCAAATTCCCCGCCTTGTTCCTTTGCGCCATCACCTAGCCAATCCTGCTAAGCGACAAGCTCGTTGGACCAATCCTGTAATGCCAAGACATCGCTCTCCATGCTTATGATTTTTCCTTTCAAATACCCCTGAAGCCTCATGTTCGGAACCGCCTCCTACTCACTGCTGCGTCGGTGTGTGGACTGCAGTCCGGACTCGAGTCTAAAATAAACTCCCTCTTGCTCTTGTATCGGTATCAGCTTCTTGGTGGTTCATGGAGATACGAGTCAGGGCATAACAGTATCACAATGAAAGTACTTTTCACTGCATACTTTCATCCATGTTTGATATTGTCAGCCTTTATCATTTTTGTCAATCTGTTAGATGTTAAAAAGTGTCTCCTTATGGGTTTAATTTGCATTTCCCTGATTACTAATTAAACTGACCATATTTTTCATATATTTATGACCCACTAACATTTTTCTCTTTTGTGAGAAAATGTATTACACTCATTTTTGTCTGTTGAGTTGTGTGTTTTTTTATTTATTGGAGCTCTTTGTATAATCATGTGTTCTTTTGTTGTATTTCCCATGATGATGCACACTGTTATCCTCATCCAGATTATTTACTTAGGGCAGGAATGCCCTTCCCTGGGCCTGAGGAAGACTAGGTAGCAGACAGGGAAGTTTTATGAATGGTCAGCCTGAGTCACAAGCAAATTAGAATAAATACCCTCTTTGCTCTTTGACCTCTACCTGGAATCACTGAAAGAAGTAGGGTTGGGAGATAAAGGCACTGATAGTATTTAAATCCTGAGTACCAGATTAAGTTTAACATTCTATTGCAAGATCTTGTTTAAGTTTCACAATGACCCTGAGAAATAGATATAATTTTTATTTCACAATGAAGGAAGTGCAAAAATGTAAAATCAAAATATATCCAGAATGTGTCCACTTCTAACCACCTCTACTACCAATCTGCCTAATCCAAACCACACTTATTTCTCAAACACACCAAACTTGCTTCTACTTCAAGGCCTTTGCATAGTGGTTTCTTCAGCCTAGGGCACTCTTCTCTTAGCTTAAAAGCTCATTCCCTCATTTATTCAAGTATTTTCTCCAATGTCACATGGCAGAGGTGTTTTCTGTGACATCTCAAATAGTAACTCTTATTATTCTGTCCTTTTACTCCACTTCATTTTCAGAGAACTTGCCACCACTGAACGTGTTGCATATTTATTGTCTGTCTTCTGCTAAAATGTAAGATCTTACATAAGAGTAGAATCTTTGTGTGACTTGTTTGCCCTTGTACTTCAGCCTCTGAACAACCATGGAACCTAGTTGGTGCTCACTAAAGATATAGTGACTGGAGAAGTCAGCATTCTAACCCAAGTCTATGTAACTCACATCTGGCATTATTTCTCCTACAGAAACCCTACTCCTTTCTTCAAAATCTCAAGGATACATTTCAGACTAGACTTGTAAGTGATGTGGCCTTGGATGGAAGGGAAAGCAGAGAGCAGGGCCCAGTAGAAAAAAGGCAAAACTGAAGCCTTGGGGAACCTGTGTAGCAGAGAAGGGCTTATCCTTCTCACCAGATAAGGAGAGAAGGTAGTGAACAGAAGACATGGAAGAGGCAGAGAAATATAGTGGAGGGGAGTTTGATTGCTGTCTCTGTAGTGTAGTTTAATAGGTACAAGAAGGTTCTCTGCCTCCAAATTTCTTTCCCACATACCCGAAATTCTATTTTTAGTGATTAATTTCTTTTCAGGGACTTATCAATGGATTTTGCAGAGGAGACTGAGTGTAACTTACTGGCCTGAAAGGGAGTTCTCTGAATCTTGTGGTAACTCTTTATGAGGCCCTGAAGAGCAAATTGGGAAAGACATCCCAGAGACATAGGAAACTTGGTAAGTCCACAGAGCTCATTCATGGAATAAAAGGATGTGAACTCTGCGCTTCCCTTTCCACCATTTGCTGAGAGGTGCTCTAGCCCTTTTCTATTTAAAGTATGGTGTCTATATCAGCAGCATGGACATAATCTGGTAACCTGTTAGAAATGCAGATTCTCAGGCCCCACCTCATACCAATTGAATGACAATCTGAATCTTAACAAGAGCCACACATTATTCATAAACACATTCAAGTATGAGAAGCTAGAGTTGTTTGTATTTATAGTTCTTTTATTTCCATTGCTATATAGTATTCCATTGTCTGCATATACCATGACTTATATATCCAGAAGCTAGAAACTTCTAGAGTAACAAAGGTGCCTGTAGGTGGGTAGTGCGGTGGTCCCAATTTGTTTCCTCCCAGCTTCACTCCTTTTTCATATGCTCTCATTTGTGCCTAGTGTTTCTCACAGTCTCCCCTAGGACACAGACCATGCCTAGACACAGATGGACAGACATTCATCAATAGGAGAATTAAGTAAAGACAAACAAAAAAGCTAAAAAATGAAGGAACAGGTTTTCAAAACGTACCTTTATATAATAATGATATATACATTTTTTCCTATCTGAGGAACCACCAACACAAAAGCCCCTTGGGAAAAATTAAGTACTTTCTGATTCTACAAATGTAGTAAGCATTGCAAAGGAAAGGTTTCTCTAAGGCTCAGTTGCCCTTCTTTCAAGCTAACTAATTCTCCTCTTGCCCTAGATGGACTTGCTTTGCTCTTCAGTCACCTTGCTTGAGTTTCCTCTGCTTCCTACCTATCCAACCCTGGTCCAGGTCCCTCCAAGAAACATGGGGCAGGCAATGTCTTATCTCCTGCTACATGACAGTGGCTTATCATAAGCAAGAACAGGCACCAAGGCCCTTGACTTCACTTTTTAAACTTCCCAAGTGGCCCAAGGCCCTTATCCCCCAATTATAGTTCAAAATAGACTTATAAATAGAGAAACGGACATTTTTTGAACACCAAGAGGACCAGACAGCTGGGAGGTTTAAACAACAGAACATTTGAACAGTGATGGTGCAGGGCCTGGTTACTTCTTGTTCATCTCACTGTGAGAGGCTAGAGGTTTTAGGACCTCCCCTCCCTTCCTTTGGTGCTTTCTAGAATGACTCACAGAGGGGAGAGTTTCTCTTTTCTTCTTTTCAATCCCCCAATTGTAATGTCATTTGATGGTGTCCCCTTTATAGTTTGGTAAGATAACAAGACTTTAAGCATACAATCCACATAGCCTGAACAATGACAGGTACACTCATATACTAACTGGAGTCTTGCTTGTACTCTAAGGAAAGCCGTGGGCCTGTGCTTTGACAGTTAAAGCATTGTGAAGCAGCTGTTTTAGTCAGGAGAGTAGTAGCAGAAAGTAATTGTAAGAAAGGTTGAAGTATGGAATTAAGCCTATTTAGGAAAGCAGGAAAATGGAGAAGTGGGCAGAAAAACAGAACCAGAAAAGCTGAAGAGGCAAGGCAAGAACATGCAGGTTGATACTTACACTTTTGTTCTTCAGTTTCAAAATTTGATTTTGAGAAAGGGAAGTCTCTGATTGAAGTGAAAATGTGTTCAGGCTGATAATGCAGATCGATAATAGCAGCTCTTAGATCTGGTTACATGTTTGAAAGACTGGCTTATCAAAATATCTCCGGGTATATGGACACTGTGCCCCTAGATCTTTTTTCTTATTAAGAATTGAACTGCGGTGAGGTCATCTTGCACATTAGGGCTGTTTGAGCTCAAGCCAGGATGGTACATCAGGCTGCTTAAAGTGTGGATTAGTGAGGCTTGGAGAGGAAGCCTTAGCTCCTATTATAAACAAATGTTCACAGAATAAAAGGCAACATCAGTGAAATGCTACCTCATCCTTAGACCCTAATTTCCAAACCCCAGTGTGCCTCAGACTCACTGAGGGTGCTTATTAGATATTCAGATTCTTCGTTCCCAATTCCCAGAGATTCTGTTTCAGGTGGCTCTGACTCACGTGGTCCCCACACTACTTTGAGAAACATTTTCTTAGGAGAAAGATGCTGGCCAAATGAGAGAAAGAATTTTAATGAATAATGTTTCTTCCCTTCTCTGAGCCTCAGTGCTTCTATCAGTAGATACCATTTTGGATTGGCTGGACCAGATGTTTACTATGGTCTTTTCCAATTCTATGAGCCAATAGATATGTATATACAAATTAGTTAGAGTGTGTCCTATGAAGGAGAAGACGGGGGTATGAAAACTAAGAAAAATGTCTTGGCTAACATGTGAAAGAGGCCCCAAACAACCAGGAGTGTGACTGGAAAGTGGTTGATGGAGCTAGGACTTTATAGATTCAAAAGGTAAAACTCAGGGGACATGATCTTTGGCTTCAGGAGAGCTAATATAGGGGAAAAGGAGCACAAGGGTCTATGTGGCCCATGCATAGAGGGGAAAGTGGGAGGAAATTAATATTTATTCCTAATTATGAAATGAGTTTCCATAGGGTTAATGAGCTACCCATCATTAGAGAGGCCGAGCCAGCATGATCTTTGCTTTATGGGAATGCCATAGGGAAGATTTAAATAGAAGATAGTGGTGACTGCAATGGTGGCTCAGGAATTGGAAGAAGAGAGGTTTGAATCAGATTGGCTTTACAGTCCTTTGGCAAAACACAAGAACCAGAGAAGTTAGGCTTTGGTAAGCCTGCTTCACTTTTCTGTGCCTTCTCGGCCCAGACCCCCTGTGCTACATTTCTAGCCTGTTAGGAACATACAATGAGGCTTCAGGAACCTGTGCAATCCCCCTCCTCCTCCAGAGGTTTTGACATTTTGAAAGAAGTCTGATATCAGTGGTAATGCTGAAGCTAATGATTGTGTTTCAGGCATCAGTCATTTGGGAGCAAGTGGTTTTAAGCATTGTTGCACTATTCCTATAGGTAAGGTTGTTCCTGAGGCAGAGAGCCCCTATATAGAGACTGGGAACCTGTGGTCTTATCTACCTATTGGCATTATCTTGCTCCACATTTTGGACTCCTCTGACTTCAGAAAAATCTAGGAAATCTTAAACAATCACCAGCATTCTGTCTGAGGAGTTGCAACTGTATGTTTTCCTAACTATGTTTTCTGACACGTAAAAGAATACATAATTTTAGAACACCATTGTTGTGTGTGTGTGTGTTGAAAAAGAGGAGAGAGAGAGGATAAATAATAATACAATAGTGCAGATGTTAAAAATCTAAAATTGGCTTGAATTTTAATCAAAAGGGCCGAAGCAGTGAGACCTTGAACTGCTTCAAAGAGGACTGTCTGACACTTGGATTCTATGTGGATCACTGAAAGAAGGATCTGTGAGGGAAGGCAGCCTGTGGAGTAGTAGAAGGCATACAGGGCTGATAGCAGCCCTGCTACTAAGAACCTCAGGCAAACTGACTTCTTTCTATGGTCCTCAGTATTACTGCCTATAATGTGAGGGCATTGGCTCAATGAGACATGGCAAGTGGAGTGGAGCCAGCACCTGATGCCTCATGATCATGTAAAATGAAAGCACCCTCAATAGTCATCCCTCTAATTTGCAAATGCTCACACAGCTAGACTCTAAGAGACTATTAGAAAGGCAGCAGAGGGTAATGATTAAGAGCACAGCTCAAGCTTCAGCTAGTCCTGGATAGAAATCTTGACTCTTCTATGTAGGAACTATGTGGCCTTGGACAAGTCACATAACTTCTCAGTTTTTCCATCTTAAATGAAGGCCTAATAGCAACTACCTCACAGGATTGTTGGGAAGATGGAGTGAAACAGTAATTAGTAGTACTTAGTAGTTTGTGCCAGAGTGAAAGCTAAATAAACAGTACCTATTATTATCATTATCCCATCCCTGCTGGTGGTGCCCTGGGATTTCATCCACATCATATGTGGATAGGAGCTGCATTGCTTAATCAGGGACAAGTTTGCAAATCATGACTGCCCCTGGATGTTGAGACATTGGGGTGGTGCCTTATGTTCCTGTAGGCTCTGAGTTAGGGCTTGAGTTTTCTGTTGGGCTGGGTGCATCCACAGAGCTGGTTCTCCCACTGCTCATGCCTTTGGTGATACAGTATTCCCGCTGGTTTTGAGGATGTGAGCCAGGGGATAGTGGGCTGTTTTCCACTGGCTGGGAATTTAGCCAGGGAACAGAGGAAATCATGCTGGGATGGGGCCAGGCTTTTTAGCTGGTGATTAGGAACAGTAAGAGGGAAGGACCCTATCTGGGATGCCTGAATGAGAAAGAAGAAGAAAGATAGACAGACAGAGGGGAGTTCCATGAAGCCTAACAGCCACACCTGCCTTATTTAGGCCATAGTCTACTATTAGCCAAGTGGCTTCTATGCTAACTTCTCTCATCAAGTGTCCTATATGTACTTGAAAATGGTGCTTCCTGGCAGGTCAATGAACTGTGATTATGGAAACATGCATGTACAGATTCATTACATACTGAGATACAATTTAGTGGAATGGTTAGGGGTAGGACTCTGTAGCCAGACTACCTGGGTTTGAACCCTTGCTCCAAAACTTACCAGTTGTGTTATTTTGCTTCTCTTTGCCTCACTGTTCTTATCATAAAATGCAGATAATAGTACTTACTTTGTAGGTTTGTTGTGAGCATTAAGTGAGTTAATAGATGAAAAGTGCTTAGAATAGTGTCTGACATACAGTAATCACTCTACAAGTGTTTATTATTGTCATTAAATCAACAAGCAGTTAAATCAAGACTTAAGTCAACAGTCAATGCTTACTCTGTGTCATGCTGGATACAGGACATAAAAGTGATACACTGTCACCTGCTCTCAAAGACCTCAAATCTAATGGCGTACTCCAAAGAGCTTTGAATGATGAGGTCAAAGATCCAGGTTTGAGACCTCACTCTACTACCTAGAACTGTAGAGTTGTAGGTTGAAATGGAGGTCATCTGATCCATCACGGTCCTCCTCCTGCCATACAATACATAAACTGCCTTATTCCTGCCAGACAAGGACAGTCATACTCTGTTTTCATGCTTGAAAAACAAGGAACTCACTCTCTGTCCAGATAAGCCATGTCACATTAGTTGATTACTTTATGCCTCAGTTTCTTATCTGTTAAAATGATTGCATATAATATGGACATTAGAGGCTTTCTGTAAACATCAAAAAAAGAATGGTTGTGAATTTGTTAAGCACCCTCAGACTCCACCAGGCTGTTAAATAGGGTCAGGGAAAGTTGTTTCTGGATATATGTGGGATTGACAGTTTTTGAAAAGTGGCAGAAGATTCTGCTCCCATTTCTTATAGTGCATGTGTGCAGGAGGGTAGGTGGCTGTGAAATAATGACTAAAGCTGGGATTAGGAGCAGAAAGTGGAGTTTGCATTCTCTCTGAGAATGGGAGTAAAGGGGATTTTCTCAAGCTCAGTGGGCTGTTGGAGCAGGGTCAGTAGGCATGAGGCTGTGTTGCCAACTTTCAATTCCAGCAGAGATGCACCTTTGCTGCCTGCTAAGCTGTGTCAAGGGGAGGTATGGCAGGTGGAACTTGTCTATAGGATACTGACAGTAGGCCAGGTCTGACACACTTCTAAAGACTGTCAACTTTTTGGCTGACACATGGATTCCTTGGCCCAAAAGCATGCTGCCACATTGAGTCGCCAAATGTCTGTAGCATTTTTAGTGTAGCTTTGGGTTGTGAGATGTTCAGGGCTATCTGGTTGTTCTGTTTCCCCTTCAATTCCTACAAACAGGAGGGGAGAAAGAGAAAGGAATGAGTTGGGAAGCAGCTCTGAAAGTCACATATCTTTAGGACCCACCCAAAAGGGCCTGTATTTGGAAGATATGATCTAGAGCCCTTCTTACCACCTTCTTAGCCAATCTAACAAATATGGACTTCTATCATTACCTTCCGGTATTAACAGGATGGCCCCTGATATAATTTGGTATGCCCAAAGCATCAGAAACAAGAGGGGCAGTGGCAGCAATGTTGACTGAGCCTTGAAATAGTTGGTTATAATGCTGATGCATCTTAGATCTGGGCATAGGAGGAAGTGTATAGCATGGAAATAATTTCAGACACTTAATGTCATGGATCAGCTAGCATGTACCCAGCCCTTTTCTGGGTGTGGTGGATTAATAAAAAATAGTGTCACCTAGGATACTTTCCATGGGATTCTGGCTCAAGAGGGCCAGCTCAGCTTAGCAGGAAAGGTTTTGAGCTGCAAGCATCAGAAATCAACTCTGATTTAGCCACTTAAGGAATATATTAAAAGATATTGGGGAGCTCACAGAATTCCTGAAAAGGCTGGAGAACCTGACTTAGGTTTACATAGCCAAGAATAGTGACCTTAAACCATGCCATAGGATTTGTCTGTAAGAATATAAATAACAGCTGCCACAACTAGGCACTATATACTATAATCTATACCACTAACACTGCTAGCACTGGACACTGGATACCCCATTAGCTGTTATTTTTACTATGAACCATTTCTTGGTATTATACCACTAGTATTGCTCATGGTTACTGATTTCTTGCCTCCAGAGTTCCAGAGTCAAAGTGCTGTTGGTTGCATCTGATTGACTGAGTCTAGGTCATCCTGGCCTGAAGGGAAGCTAGGACAGCAAGAATCTGCTATTTTCTATTTCTCTGGTGGGAAATGGGCTCTGCCTCCTGCCAAGCCTCATCAGGAGGAAAATTCTCCAAACATTAGAAGGAAGTTCAGATTTTGGGTGGCCTAAAATGACAGATGGCCTCCATGATAACATCAAAGAAGGGATGCAGTTAAGGGTCAAGGTAATAGTTTTCAAACTGTAGATTTAACCCATTAGTGGCTCATGAAATTGTTTTAGTTGGTTGTAACTAACATTTCAAAAAAAATGAAAGTGACTGAATAGAATAGAAAATATCAGAGTGCCTCATATGTGGTAAGGTTAAATACTGGTCCCTGAAACTTTTATTCGAATTTTTTTCTACTAGATTAAACCGTAATGAAATTACCAGAATTTGACTGTTTCTGGCTTACAAAAAAAAATTAGCAATTTCATATGATTCGACCTAATTGGTTGGCATGTACAATATATTTTTCTATTATTTTCAGAAAAAATGTTTGAAAGTCACTGGGCTAAGGGATGGAACTCGATTGCCTTTATGGCGCCCAGAATTTAGAAACAGAAGAAGTTGAAGATGCTCAGACACTCAGTGATGTGTTTCCAATTGGAAGGACAATGGTAGCTTCAAGGAGTGGGAAGGCACTAGGGAGCAGACGCCTCTGTAGGAGGTGTTGGTGGAGGAAAGGGAACTCTGGTTGGTTTCTATGACTGGCAAAATCTGACTAATGGTGAAGGATGGGCAGGGGTATGTTGCAGTAGAGGATAATGACAAGCTTAAGCCAGGACGTCAAAGTGAGCATGAGCCTAGAGTGGAAGTGGTGCTCTGGGGGTTATGGTAAGGAAGAGCAAATTCGACCAGGCTAGTGTCATTCTCCTTGGGACCAGGAGTAGCCAGATCAGGTCAGGATTTTCCCTTTTGCTTAGATATGTGTGAGCATGCAGTGTTAGAAAACTTCTCAAATTCTAGAATCCTGGGGCTTGGAGGATTTCTTTGAGGTTATTAGTCCATTCCCCTGCCTCCAGGCAGGCCTACACTTAACTTCTCCCAGACTAATGAAAATCTCCTGTTTTTAAATGTCTATAGAGATAAATATTAAACAGTCTCCTCTAGCTGACTTTTCCACTGCTTAATAACTTGTGGTTGGAAGGTTCTTCCTCTTGTCTACCTACCTTGTATTATATTTCATGTACTTGTCTTAGTGCCCACAATGGACAGTAAACTTTTAAGGAACGGTACTGCGTGCTTATTATCCTTATATGGAGTCCTCCACAGATGTAAACCAATTTTTTTTTTAATTTGCTCTGAGAAAGGGACCAGGGCCAAAGGGTAGAAGTTATAGGGAAACTAATGATCATTCAAAATAATAAGGGACTTGTGTAAGGATTAGGAGTGACCAGAAAAGTAAGCCTTTGAGAGATATGAGTTCCCTGTTTCTAAGAGGGGGCTCAATCGAACATTAGTGGGATTCTGTAGTGGTGATGCTTTTATGGTGGTGGTTAGTGGAGAACTCTAAAGTCCTTTCACCTTTGGTTTTCTGTAAACTTCATTCCATTCTTTTCCCTTCTCTGACCCCACGAATTCTGCAACTCCAACTCTGTGAGGTCACCTCAGCCCCTTGTTAGGGCAGAAGGGGAGCAGTTTTCTATGTACAACAGATTGAAGCTAGCCCGGAGAACATATTTGAAATCCAACAGTCTTCAAAGCCCATGCTTTGTCCATGTTCCCAAGATAGCAATGGATAAAATAGTTTTACAATTGTGTGCTTCTTGTATCAAAGTCATTGTATGCCATTCTTATTATAGTCACTTGACCTGCACAAATGAATTTTAGCAGTCCATAGGGAAGGTATCATTTTGACTATTTACCAGATGAGGCAAATGAAGTTCAGCAGGATTGGATACTGCCCAAGAGCCAGGATTCTAAACCAGGTTTCTGACTCCAACCTAGTGCACTTTTCCTTATACGTGTCATCCATTTCTCCTACTGTAAGTGAAGGAGTTGACCAACTTGGTGCTGTTCCAAATAATCAAGACTAGGGAGCAAAAATTATCAGAAGACAGATGTAAATTTTAAAGACAAAGAACATCCTAGACAAGAAGACTGGCCACATAGGGCTGCTTTGGGAATGAGTGAGCATCCCAACACTGGTAGCAAAGACTGGAAAATCATTTACCAAGAATGTTGAAGAGATAATCCAAATCTAGAAGGAGCAGAGAATAAATAAATACCTTCTGAAGTTGCCATTGACATGCCTTTTGAATCATCTACTCTTCCTGTAATTGTCCTTTTCTGAAAATGAAAGGCCCTAAAATACCTGCTCAGCACTTCAAGCCCCTCAAAGATAGAGGCTATTTTTTTCTTTTTTTTTCCTATGACTTCAGTCTAGCTAGTTAACTTATCCATGATCAACTGTGTGGTTTTCTGTACCTTGTTTTCTAAGCTGAAACATCCGTTTCCTCTCAGACTCTCTTCTAAGAGCAACAGCCTAGGCTCCATGGCATTTGCCTGGTACTTTGTTTCTCTTTCTCCTACTTATTATCCTCATTGAGATTTTGCCTGTGGAATGGGTATGGTATTAAGTATCATTCTCAACTATTCCTGATGCCTTCTCTCTGCTCTGTTTACCACAGAACCCCTTTCCTACTCCCTGCCTCAATTCTCCCTACCCTCTCTCCCAACCAGCCTAGAGCTCCACAACATGGCTTCAAGTTTTCCCAAATAGTAATTTCATCCCCAGGACATTTCCATCTTTTCCCCATCCCTCCATTCTGACTTTCAGGCTCCCCTAGTATCCTCTCACCATTTACCTGAGATGATTCGGTCAAGATCTTTCTTCAAATTTCACATGGGGAAACTGAGGTCTCAAGGAGGTGGAATGAGCTAATTCCTCTATATGGGGTTTGGCAAACATTTCCTGTAAGGGGCTTGACTGTAAATGCTTTAGGTTTTGAGGGCCCCTATGGTCTCTATCACATATTCTTCTTCTATTATTTTTACAACACTTAAAAATTAAAAATCATTCTTAGCTTGTGAGCCTTTCAAAAACAGGTCCCTGACTGAATTTGGCCTAAACTCAATAGTTTGCTGACACCTGCTGTAAAGATTTCTCCCAATCCAATGTTCAACAACCTTCAGTATCAAGAAATTCTCAATATCTAACTTCCGTCCCTTGTGGTGCAGTTTAAACCCATTTATCCTTTGTTAGCTTTTTCTGTAAGAAGTTTGTTGTTGTTGCTGTTTCCCAAAATACTCATCCTCATTGCTCTTGCTCATTTTTCAGAATTTTTTCGCTATCCTCTTTTTCTCCTCCTCCAATAGCAACATAATTTAATTCTATACTCAATTTTTCTGTCCTCTTTACTCACAAAATCATTTCTGAGGAAACCAAACTATAAGGGATTAGAAAGTGAAACTGGAGAACAAACCTTTGGAGCCGCACATACTGTTACCTGAGTTCCATTAGGCTCTGAACCTATGGGTTTTAGCGAGCAGGTTTTCCAAGCCGCCTTGCTGTTAGTTTCTCAAGATTTTTTCATGACTTTTTTAGGTCTCTCTCCTTTCTCAGTTAATTTATTGCTACCCAGGCTGTTCAGAGAAGTATGACATTAGTTTCCCCTGTGTCTCTTAACTTTTTCAACTTTGGAAATAAGCATATAAACTCCACTGCTGTATTTTAGGAGGTTGTTCAAAAGTAAGAAAAGATATATCAAGTACTTACTATGTATTAAACACTGTGCTAGATACCTCCCCACTTGTCAACTTATAAAATCATTATTATCTTAATTTTCCACATAGTGAAACTGAGGCTCAGTGAAGTAGAGTGATTTATCTGGGGTCACATAGCTAGCGAGTGATATAGGTAGGGCTTTCCTCCTACTATTAGATCAATCCACATGAAATTGTTGTTCTTATTGGCCGACAATGGCCTAATATTAACAATTTCATATGATTAAACCTAATAGAATGTAAACTTCATTAGGCTAAGAATGGTTTTCTGTTTTCTTCACTGTTATGGCCTCATAGCCTTGACTAGTGTTTCACCTTTGGTAGGGTCTCAATACATATTTGTTGAATGAATGAATGAAAAAGTATGTTTGTTTTTAGAGTGTGTACCTTTTTCCTATAGTGTCTCTCAAACTTCTGTCATCTTTTAACATCTATAAAAATTTTCCATATCCACATTCCAATGTACCTTTGAAAATCATCTAATGGGTGCTGATTATACCCCAGTGGAATGTGTGCCATCCTACTGCCCTTAACGCCCTCCTGGCTACAGGGAGGAACAGAAGTTAATAAATGTAGCAAAACAAACAAAAAGAAATACAAGTTATTAAAAGGTCTAGGATGCAAGCAGTCTTAAGGGGGAAAAATAAAGATATGTCTTCAAAAAAAAAACATGATAATTCAGTAAGAAATTCAGGAGTCTGTAGTATGTGAACCAAGACCATTCTCTCTCTTTTTCCTTTCATCTCTGAGAGGGAGAAACTCTACCGTATACTTCTGCAGCCCAGAACAGAGGACTCTTTCTCCCTTCAGCTCCTAGCTGGAAGGCTTTCCTCTCAAGAGGGGCAGGAGGTCAGCATTTCTCATTCCGCCCCAAGCTACGTGCTGCCAAAGCCAAGTCCCAAGGCAAGTTTTTTGAGAGGTGGAGCTTTCTCTTGCCATCCAGCCCCCAATTATGGGATGTAGGCTGTCCCTTGAGCACAGTATGCTGAGAAGATTTCCCCAGCTCTCGAGGTTGTGGTTCCACAGACTGCTGCCCTTGCCCAACCAAGTATTTATCTCCTAGAGTTCAGATGTTACTCAAACAGAAGCTTGCCATTATCCCCACCCCCAGCTCCAGAGCTCTATTTCAGAGATTGTGCCAGAGAGAGAAACAGGCCATAAAGAGAACTCCTAATCTCTTTCCAAAGAAATTGATGTCATTTGAAAGGAAGCATGACAAAGTTCAAAACTGAGGGCATTCTCAAGAACAATGGAGGTTGTGGTGAGAGACATTTGTAGGAGATTCAAAATGTAGGCTAAACTGCAAGCCATCTAGCTAGTTTATAGAAGACAAGTGAAGAATAAGACAGCTGAGAGGAACCCTCTGGGGTTAGAAGAGATATCAAACAGTGACCTCAGAAATCATTCCTTCAAAGGAGCCACAGTTTGACTGGATAAGTTTGTGGAGTAATTATGCTCCAGGGCATTGTTAAAAAGAATTTTGCAATCTGCCAGCTGTTAAACATGTTGGCAATTTACAAGTATGTGGTGATTGAACTATGTACCTAAATAAACAACGGTCTAAAGAAGAAATCAGAAGGGAAATCAGAAAATTCTTTGAGATGAATGAAAATGAAGACAAAATATTAAAACTTAAGGAATGTAGTCCTTAGATGTAAATTTATAGTTACAAAATGCCTATACAATAGTCTCCTTAATCCATTATTTCATTTTCCATGGTTTCAGTTACCCTCAGTCAACCACAGTCTGAAAATATTAAATGGAAATTTCCAGAAATAAACAATTCTTAAGTTTTAAATTGAACATCATTCTGACTATAATGATGAAATGTCATGCCTTCCTATTCCAACCCACCTGGGGCATGAATCATCCCTTTGTCCAACATAACCACGATGTGTAAGCTCTTTATCCATTAGTCAGTTAGTAGCAGTTTTGGTTATCAGATTGACTGTTGCAGTATTGCAGTGCCTGTATTCAAGTAACCCTTATTTTACTTAGTAGTGCCACATTTACATAATTTTATTATAGTATATTATTATAATTGTTCTAATTTATTATTAGTTATTATTGTTAATATCTTACTGTACCTAATTTATAAATTAAACTCTTTCATAGGTATGTGTATATAGGAAAAAACATAGCATATATAGGGTTTGGCACTATCTGGACTTTTGGATCCACTGGAGGTCTTGGAATGTATCCCACACAGAAAAGTTAAAGCTCTCAAAACAATAACTTAACCTTCCACCTCAGACACTGTAAAAAAGAACAAACTGAACCTATACAAGTAATAGGAAAGATATAATAAAAGAGTGGGGATTACTGAAACAGAATTGAAAAACAATAAAAATAAATCAATGAAACCAAAAGCTGGTCCTTGAAAAGATCAACAAAACTGGCAAGCATTTATCTAGAGTGACCAAGATAAAAATAGAGACTCAAATTACTAAAATCAGAAATAAAAAAGAGGACATTGCTACCAGGCTTACAGATATAAAAAAGGATTATAAGGGACTATTCTGAACAATTGTAAGCCAATAAATTAGATTACTTAGATGAAGTGGACAAATTCCTAAAGAGAGACAAATTATTGGAATTTTCTCAAGTAGAAATAGCCAATATGACTAGATCTATTAATAAGTGAAGAGAGTGAATCAATGATACAAAAACCTATCCACAAAGAAATGCCGAGACCCAGATGGCTTCAACATTGAATTCTATCCAACATTTAAAAAAGAATTAATAACAATTATTTATAAAATATTTCAAAATATGTAAGAGAAAAGAATACTTGCCAATGCATTTTATGAGGCCAATATACTCTGATATTAAAGCCAAGCACATCACAAGAAAACTATAGACCAGTATCTCTTATGAATATGGATATAAAAGTCTTCAACAAAATATTAGCAAAACAAATCCAGCATCATATAAAAAGAATTATACGCCCTGACCAAGTGGTATTTATCTCAGGAATGCAAGTTGGGGTTAACATTTGAAAATTAGTTAATGTAAAACATCGTAACAGTAGAATAAAAAATAAATTCTCACGATCTTCTCAATAGATACCAAAAAAGCATTTGACAAAATCCAGCATCTTTTCATGATAAAAACTTTCAACAAACTAGGAATGGAAATTCCTTAATTCAATATAGGGCATCTATGAAATATCCACAGCTAACATCATAACCCAATAAAGAAAAACTAGATGTTTTTGCTCTAAGATCAATGAAGAGAACAAGATGTCAATTCTCACCACTTTGATTTAATATTGTGCTGGAAGTTCTAGCCAGGACAATTAGGTAAGAGAATGAAATAAATGGCATCCAGATTGAAAATAAAGAAATAAAATTATCTCTAGTCATATATGATATGCTTTTGTATATAGAAAATCCTAAGGAGTCCATTGACAAAGTAATGAATGAGTTCAGCAAGGCTACAAGATACAATATAAATATACAGAAATTAATTTTATTTCTGTACAGTTGAAATTTAAAAAAACAATCGAAACAAAATTAAGAAAAAAATTTCATTTATAATAGCATCAAAATGATACTTAGGATTAAATTTAACAAAATAAGTGCAAATTTATGTTCTAAAAACTAGAAGACATTGTTGAAAAAAAATTTAAAAAGATCTAAATAATTGGAAAAAAAACATTCTAAGTTCATGGACAGGAAGACTTAACATAGTTAAGATGACAATACTCCACAAGCTGATTTAAAGATTCAATGCAATCATTATCAGAATACCAGCTGACTTCTTTATAGTAAGAACAAGATAGGCTGATACTAAAATTCACATGAAATTGCAAGCGACACAGAATGGCCAAAACAATGTTGAAAGTAAAAAAGAACAAAGTAAGAAGACTCACAATTCCTGAATTTTAAATTGACTACAAAGCAACAGTAATCAAGAGAGTGTGGTACTGGCAAAGGATAGACATATAGATCAACTGAATAGAATTTAGATTCCAGAAATAAAATCATACATCTATATTCAACTGATTTTCCACAAGGGTGCCAAGCCCATCCAATGGGAAAAGAGTCTTTACAACAAATGGTGCTAGGACAACTGGATAGGCATATACAAAAGAATGAAGTTGGAGCCTTACTTCAAACATTTACCAATATTAACTACAAAATGAATCAAATATCTAAATATAAGAGTTAAAACTATATAACTCTTAGAAGAAAACGTAAGAATACATCTTCATGTTCTTAGATTTGGTATAGTATTCTTAGAGATGTCACCAAAAGCATGAGCAATAAAAGAAAAAAATAGAAAAATTAAACTTTATTAAAATTAAAAACTTTTATGCTTTAAAGAACACTATCAAGAAAGTAAAAACAACTCACAGAATGGAAGGAAGTAATTGAAAATCATATATCTGATAAGGAACTCACATTCAGAATATATAAAGAACTCATACAATTTAAAAATAAAAAGACAAAAGGCCCAATTTTAAAAAGAGGCTGAATAGATATTTCTCTAAGGAAGATATATAAATAGCCAATAAGCACATGAAAAGGTGCTTAGCATCATTAATCATCAGGGAAATGAAAATCAAGACCACAATGAGATACCACTTCAGACTCACTAGGATGGCTAGAATCAACAAGTGTTGCCATGAATGTGTAGAAATCAGAATCCTCATATACTGCTGGTGGGAAACTGCTTTGGAAAACAGCCTAGCAGATCCTCAAACATTTAAGCATAGTTACCAGATGACCCAACAATTCCCTTCCCAGGCATATACTCAAGAGAAATTAAAACATATGTCCACACAAAAACTTATGCATGAATGCTCATAGCAGGACTTTATATGAGAGCTCAAAGGTGGAAACAACCTGTCGATCAATTGATAAATAGATAAACAAAATGTGATAGATACATATAATGGATTATTATTCGACTATAAAAAGTAACGAAGTACAGATACTTGCAACAGTATGGATGAACCTTGAAAATATACTAAGTGAAAATAGCCAGCCACGAAAAGCCGTCTATTGTATGATTCCATTCACATGAAATGTCCAGAACAGGGAAAATATAGAGACAGAAATTAGGTAAGTGTTGCTAGTAGCTGGGGATGGATTGACAGGTGAGAGAGTAAGGAGATAATAAATATAAAGTATGATTTTGTTTTTTTTTTTTTGAGGTGATGAAATATTCTAAAATTGACTGTGGTATAGTTGCACACATCTGTGAATATTCTAAACATTAGGCTGCACATTTCAACTAAGTGAATTATAGAGCATGTGAATTATATCTCAACAAAAGCATTTTTAAAATACTTATGGCTGATCCCAGAGGGGACACCTTGGACACCTCAAGCAGTGTAGAATTGCTGGCAGCGTCTGGTTGCAGGGGGCAGCACTAGGATTTCATGGGCTCGGAACCCCATTGCCCACTACATCCCCCCTTGGGGATGGTGCCCTGAGACTGAAGTGACCTCGTCATAGACACCCATTTTCCCAAGGGATACAGGGCATTTTCTATTGCTCTGCAGAGATCCAAGAAGCCTGAGCAGTGCAAGAGGCAATAAAAAACATGAATTTCTGCACCACCTACTGGAAAACAAAATAAAGACCTATTTTTATCCACCTACTAAATAGTAAAATGTCACTCTTTAAAAAAAAACAGATTTCATTCTTATAAATGCCTACGCAGGGAAGTAATTCATCAAATACCATGAAGAACCAAGGTAACAAGACAGCTTATAAATAAAATGAAAAATCTCTGGAAAATAAACTTAAATGTGTCTTAAATGATAGAGAATTCAAGATTGCAGTTTTGGGAAAAAAACTTGAGATACAAGAAAACTCAGATATGCAGTTTAATGGACTAAGATATAACATTAATGAACAAAAGGAGTACTTTACCAAATAAATTGGAACTTAAAAAAAAACAAATAAAAATTCTGGAGCTGAAGAACTCAATAAAAGACAAAGAATTAACTAGTAAGCTTAGGACATAGAGTTTACCAGATGGAGGAAAGAATTAGTGATTTCGAAGATAGAAATCTAGAAAGGATGCACATGGAAGAAAAGAGAGACTTAAAAGTAAAAAAAAAAAGAAACATGAAAACTCTATGAGAACTATCTGACTCCATCAGAAAAAATATATAAAAATAATGGGTAAAGAGAGAACCAAATGGAAATTCTCAGTAAAGCTATTAAAGTCCAAGATGAACTGTACCTAGTCTACATTGAAATGCAAATACATCTAGCCCAGGCCTCTCTTATTAGCTTTCTCTGACTCATATCTCAATTATGGTTTGAGTATAAGCCTTGAGAAGGGATCAAGAAAATACTGGAGAGGATTGTAATATTTATTGATCATTTAACTATCTGTTATATAAATGGATTAAATATGGCCCCTGTTATTGGGCCTTTGTTTTTATTTTTGTTTTACTTCTTCACAGTAGGCTGAGATTGCTCAAGAGCTTGCTGGCATCAACCTCAAATTTTTACACATCCAATTGTGTTAAATATGGCCCAAAATAAGCATATTTTAAACTATTTAGAGCCTACCTGCTTTGCATACCCTGTGAAACTGCACTCAACATCTGCTACCCATAAAAGACCCCACATTGCTGCTGCCCTTCCATTTTCTGACCCAGAGACTCCTGATCCTGCTGAGCAACATGACCTCCATAGCAAGGCCCCTCTCCAATATCCCTCTCCCTTGGGGTTCCCCCTTGCCCTCCTCCCCTTCTGTATGGTGTCCCTTCACCATTGGCACACATATATTTGTATTTTATCAGCTCTGAAATCCCTTGACTCACTGTACCGTTCAACTTGACTTGCCAGTAGACTCAAATTGGAAGTATGTTTTGAGTCCAAATGCTGACCCAGCTGGCTCCTATTTATCAAGGAACTGTTAGTTCATATGTCACTTCCTCAGTGAGGCCTCTATGATCATTTAGCACTCCTCCTATTCCCAGCGTTGGCACTTACCTCTAGCTGAAATTATCTTGTTACTTATTTTCTTGTATAACATCTGTCTCTCTCCACTGGGATATCAGCTCTATGAAAGTAGGGACTTTGTCATATTCGCTGCTCTATATCCAGTAATTAGCATAAGTACCTGACACATCGGAAGTATCCAATAAATATTTTTAGTGAATTAAATAATGGCTAGAATATCAAGTTTTGTGGAGTTCAGCTAAAGCAAGAATAACAGGGAGATTTATAACACAAAATGCCTATTATAAAAGAAGAAAAGTCCCATATCAATTACCATATTGTCTACCTTAAAAAAACTAGGGCCTGCATGTTCACCTGCCGCCCACCTGGAGATGCACATGCAGCAGTGATCCGACTGTGGCACCCAACCATACTAGCGGGACACGTGCCCTTGGATGCCTTGTGTGCAGGAAAGCCTTCACCTAGCTCCCCTAGCTGGAGCAGCAACTTTTCGTGCACTAGGGCGAGAGGCCCATAGAGTGCCACTGGTATGGATGGCCTTCGTTTGGAAACATGGCAGAGTGAGATGCCTCCAGATCTCTCCCCTTGAAACAACAAGCTAAACATCTAAAACTCAACAACAACAACAACAACAACAAAAAACACTCAAACTGCAAAACAGCACATCTTAGTGTGGGATCTGCACATAGAGCTACCACAGGTCAGAACCTCAGGTGTCAGGCGGTGGACTGGGAGAAACAAAGAAGCTGCCTCTCACAGTTGGAGGTCTCTATAGGAGGAGGGAGAAGGAAGAAGGTGAGGCAAGTTCCCTGAACAGCCTGCCTGGGAGAGGTGTGAACTCTATGTGGCCAGCAACAGGACCCAGTAATCAGGGCAAAGAGCAGAGACATGGGAAGGCAGAGAAACAACAGTTGGTCTTTATAAGCTCTGGTTGCAAAACCAAGGCTGAGCTGCAGCCCGCATCCTCCAACACAGAGGTCCCCTCCCCCAATATCCTCCAAGACTGAAAATCCCAGAGCCCAGGGGAATCTGAGTAAACATTACCGAAACGGTCACTAACACTGACAGGGACTGAGACTGAAAGTAGTGAATGTGATGAAATATCTTTTTAAAAGGCATTATTAAGGCTCGATACAAAGCAGGGATCCAAGAGGCTTAGACACCACCTACTAGAAATCAAAGAAAAACACCTTCTTGGCAACAAGCTAAAGAGAAACTTTTATATAATAAATCTTTTTTCCAGAAAAACTACAGAATACACTTACATTAATACCTAGTCAAAGAAATAGTCCATTAAACACCATGAACAACCAAGGTGACAAAGCATCTCAGAAAGAAAGAGAAAAACTCCAGAAAATAAGCTTACAGATATAGAAATATGTGACTTAAATGACATAGAATTCAGGATGATAATTCTGAAAAAACTTAGTGATATCTGAAAGGAGTCACATCTAAAATTTCAGGAATGGAAAAAAAAACACCTAGATGAGCAGAACAAGATCTTT
This sequence comes from Rousettus aegyptiacus, assembly GCF_014176215.1. Classification (NCBI taxonomy): domain Eukaryota; kingdom Metazoa; phylum Chordata; class Mammalia; order Chiroptera; family Pteropodidae; genus Rousettus; species Rousettus aegyptiacus. The sequence continues at coordinate 37,883,303 of NW_023416312.1, forward strand.
AGCAAGGGGATTGAAACCCTCCAAAAAGAACAGAATAGATCTTTGGGAGATAATAAACACATGCAAGAGTTGAAAAATGAAATAGCAAGCTTGGGAAATAGAGTTATCAAATGGAGGAAAGGATCAGTGATATTGAAGACAGAAATTTAGAAATAAATCAGAAGGAAGAAGAGAGAAATCAAAGAATGAAAAATGATAAAAGCGAAATAAAGGAACTACATGATACCATCAGGAGAGGAAACATACAAACAATGGGCATTCTCAAAGGGGAGGAAAAGGAGCAGGGATTAGAAAGCATTTTCAGGTGAATAGTGCATGAAAATTTCCCAAATTTAAGGAACGAGCTGGAACTTGGAATTGAAGAAGTCAACAGAACACCCAGTTATCTTAACCCAAAGAAGCTTTCACTGAGACAAATTGTATTAAAATTATCAAAAATCAATGACAAAAACAAAGTCTGAAGGCAACCAGGGAAGACTGTAATTTATAAAGGAAAACCTATTAGACTATTGTCAGACTTCTCAGCACAAACCTTACAAGCCAGAAAGGAGTGGAATTAAATACTCAACATATTAAGTGAAAGTAACTACCAGCCTAGAATAATGTATCCAGCTAAGCTCTTTTTTAGATATGAAGGAGAAATAAAGACCTTTCCAGATACACGAAAATTGAGAGAATTCTCCAGTATGAGGCCTGCACTACAGGAAATACTGAAAAGGGTCAGTTCGCCTAGAACAAAAGGACAAAAGAAAAATACATAATTAAGAGTAAGGTGATTACCAGGCAAATAGAAGCAAAGGAGTGCAACAGTTACTAAGAACAGGGCATTATAAGCTTAAATAATAAGAGGAGATTTTCTAGCAAGATAGTAATAAACGTTCAGCATACGTAGGGAAAATTGAGACAAAAATAACTGGAAAGTGGAGGATTCAAAGATCCAAATTCACAAAGGGGAATGGAGACAAGGCATGTGCAGAAGAAGAAGCAATGGAAACATCGAGATACCAGAAAACAAAAAAATAAAATGGCTATAAGATGACCTCATATATCACTAATCACACATTGTAAATGGACTAAACTCACCAATAAAAAAAGCACAGAGTTGCAGAATGGATCAAAAAATAAACCCAACCATATGCTTCCTCCAGGAGACACATCTCAGTTCAAAAGACAAATATAGACTTAGAGTGAAAGGATGGAAAATGATATTTCAAGCAAATGACATTCAGAAAAAAGCAGGAGTAGCGGTACTAATATTAAAGAAATAGACTTCAATATAAAAAAGTTAAAGAAAGATACTGAGGGATGCTTCATAATGATAAAGATAATTATGCATCAAGAAGATATGACACTTATTAATATCTATGCTCCCAAACAGGGAGCCCTGAAATATATAAAGCAATTACTAACAGAACTAAAGGTAGAAACAAACCAAAACACTATTGTACTAGGGGATGTAAATACCCACTGTCGGATATGGACAGATCATTCAAACAGAAAATAGATAAGGAAATAACGTCCTTGAATGACACATTAGACTAACTGGACATAATTGACATTTATAGAGCCTTCCATCCCAAAACAGCTGCTTATACATTCTTCTCTAGTACACATGAAAAATTCTCAAGGATCAACTACATTCTAGGACACAGACATAGCCTCAACAAATGTACAAGAATTAAGGTCATATCAACCACATTCTCTGATCATAATGCTTTGAAGCTAGAGATCAACTGCATAAAGAATGCAGGAAGAACCACAAATACACAGAGATTAAACAACATAGTACTGAAGAATAGTTGGGTCAGAAAAAAAAAAGAGAGAGTTGAAAAGATACTTAGAAGTGAATGATGATGATAGTACGACATATAACAATTTTGGAACAAGGTAAAACCAGTCATAAGAGGAAAGTTCATATTACTACAGGCCTATCTGCAAAAACAAGAACAAGTCCAAATAAGCAACCTAATGTTTCATCTTTAAAAAAAGCTAGAAAAAGAAGAACAAAGGAAGCATAAAGTCAGCAAAGGAAAGAAATAGTGTAAATTAGAGCAGAAATAAATGAATTTGAAAACAAAACAAAAAAAAAACAGAAAAAAATAAATGCAACAAAGAACTGGTTCTTTGAGAAGGTTAATAAAATTGACAAACCCCTGGCTAGACTCACTAAAGAAAAAAGAGAAAAGACAGTAATAAACAAAAGCAGGGACAAAAGAGGGGAAATTATGACTGATTTTGCAGAAATACAAAGGATCATACAAGAATACTTTGAAAAAGTATATAACAACAATTGTAATAACCCAGAAGAAATAGACCAGTACTTAGAGAAGTACAACCTTCCTAGACTGAATCAAGAAGAACTGGAAAATCTAAATAGACCGATTAGCAGTACTAAAATTGAAACAATCATCAAAAACCTACCAAAAAGTACAAGTCCAGGACCAGATGGCTTCAACAGTGAATTCTATCAAACATTTAAAGAAGATTTAATACCTATTCCCTTCAAACTCTTCCAAAAAAAATCAAGGAAGAGGCCAATATTACTCTCATAACAAAACCTGGTAAAGATAACACAAGAAAAGAAAACTATAGACCAATATCTCTAATGAACACAGATGCAAAAATTCTAAGTAAGTTACTAGCAAATTGAGTACAGCAACATATTAAAAAGATTATACACCACAATCAAGTGGGCTTTATTCCAGAGGCTCAGGGATGGTTCAACATATGCACGGAGATCAATTAATGTGATATACCACATAAACAATTTTAAAAAGCAGAAGCATATGATCATATCAATAGATGAAGTAAAAGCCTTTGACAAGATTCAGCCTCCATTTATGATCAAAACACTTAACAATTATTGGTATAGAAGGAAAGTATCTTAACATTATCAAGGCCATATATGACAAATCCTCAGCCAACATTATACTTAGTGGTGAAAAAGTAAAAACCTTCCCTCTAAGATCAGGAACAAGGCAATACTCTCCACTATCTCCACTGTTATTCAATATAACATTGGAGGTCCTAGCCAGTGCAATCAGGCAATAGAAAGATGTTAAAGAAATCCAAATGAGAAACAAAGAATCAAACTGTCACTGTTTGTGGATAACATGATTCTCTATATAGAAAACCCTAAGAACTCCACAAGAAAACTACTAAAAACTATAAACTATAAGCAAATACAGTACATTCTGGATACAAAATCTATTTTTGAAATTCCATAGCATTCCTATACTTTAATAATGAAGTGTCAAAAAAGAAGTAGAAAAAATTTCCTTTGCAATTGCAACAGAAAGAACAAAATACTTAGGAATATATCTAACGAAACATATGAAAGACTTATATAACGAAAACTATAAGACCCTATTAGAAGAAATCAAAGAAGATATGAAGATACAAAGAAATGGAAAGATATTCTGTGTTCTTGGATTGGAAGAATCAACTTAGTTAAAATGACCATATTGCCTAAAGCATTATATAGATTTAATAATGCTTTAGGCAATCCCCTTCAAAATCCCATTGGCAATTTTTTAAGAAATAGAACGAAAAATCATCAGATTTGTATGGAAACACAAAAGACCCTGAATTGCCAAAGCCATCCTGAGAAAAAAGAATGAGGCTGGAGGCGTCACTCTGCCCAACTTCAAATTATCCTACAAAGCAACAGTAGTCAAAATGGCATGGTATTGGAAGAAATATAGACACACAGACCAGTGGAACAGAGTCGAGAGTCTGCAAGTATACCCATATTCATATGGGCAAACAATTTTTGACAAAAAAAAAAACAAAAATATACAGTGGCAAAATGAAAGCTTCTTCAATAAATGATGCTGGGAAAACTGGAAAGCCACCTGCAAAAGAATGAAATTAGACTGTTGTCTATCAACTCACACCAAAATTAACTCAATATATTTTAAGGACCTGAATATAAGATCTGAAACAATAAAATGCATAGAAGAAAAAATAGAAACTAAACTCAAGGACCTTGTACTTAAAGAGGATTTTATGAATTTAACCTCAAAAGCAAAAGAAGTAAAAGCTAAAATAAATGAATGGGACTACATCAAATTAAAAATCTCTGCTCAGGAAAAAAAAAGTCAACAAGGTAAAAAGAGAACTATCCATATGGGAAAATACATTTGCAAGCAACACCTCCGAAGAGGGCCTAATTCCAAAATACACAAAGAACTCATGCAATTCAATAACAACAACAACAAAAATAACAAAAACAAACGATCCAATGAAAAAATGGACAGAGGACGTGAACAGACACTTCTCCCAAGAACACATACAAATGGCTGACAAATATTTGAAAAGATGTTCAACATCACTATTAGGAAAACACAAATCAAAACCACAGTGAGATAATATCTCACACCTGTGAGTGGATGCGGATAAAAAGGAACCCTCACACACTGCTAGTGGGACTGCAAAATTGTACAGCCACTATGGAAAACAGAATGGAGATTCCTCAAAAATCTAAGAATTGATCTACCATATGATCTGGAAATCCCTTTACTGGGTATTTACCCTAAAGACTTGAAAACCCATTTCCGAAATGATATCTGCACAATGATGTTCATAGCAGCATTATTCATAGTGGCCAGGACATAGAAGCAAATGAAGTGTCTTACGATAGATGATTGGCTAAAGAAGCTGTGGTACATGTATACAATGGAATACTAGTCAGCCATAAGAAGAGATGAAATACTCCTATTTGCGACAATATTGATAGACCTTGAGATAATTATGCTGAGTGAAATAAGCCAAACAGAAAATGTTGAAAATCACATGATATCACTTATCATGGGCATACTGGTCCGTGGCCTGTTAAGAACCAGGCTGCACAGCAGGAAGCGAGCAGTGGGCAAGCAATCAAAGTTTCATCTATATTTGGAGACACTCCCTAGCACTAACATCACTGCCTCAGCTTTACATCAGATCATCAGGCATTAGATGCTCATAGGAGCACCAGCCCCTGGTACCAAAAAGGTTGGGGAACGCTGCTGTAATGGAGAGGCCTCAATTCCAATTATTGGAGCCACCTCATTATCTCTCTAAATCTTTCTGTACACTTTTAGTTACTCCCTATGCAGTTTAAGACCATTCATTCTTGCTTAAAATTCTGTAAAAATTGGTGTTTTTTTTTACACCAAAGTTCTGAGCCTTTCTTCTTTTTGCCATATTCCCAGAGTTACGTCTTTCTTTTCACCTCTCATTTCTCCTCTTGGGGCCCATCTGTTAGCATCTGCTAATAGTAGACACACCTTGAATGCTCTCCTAGTCTCACATGTTTCCATGGAAACCAGACAAAAAAAAAGGACTAGAAATATGAGCCTGCTTGTTTTAGTCACATCGCTGACTACTGGAGCACTAGGTGCTGTGTGTTGAAGTCTAGATTTGATTCAAATCAAATGGATTTCAGTCACAATGTTAATAACTAAGTTGGACAACTCTACTTAATATTTTCCCCTGAAAAGAGTGCTTACTTGTTTCTCAATATTTACATAGTACATAGGAATTATTCACAACCCAGTCCTAGATATTGGTTTCAGTCATTAGTGGTACACACAAGACATCTTAAAGCAGTGATTTTTAAAAATCTAATTCAGGAAACCAGAGTTTAAATCTGTTATTTCATTGCCAAAGTAATTTAAAGCAACTACTTGCGAAGTCACCAGGGCTAAACCAGAATCAGTCCTGAATTTTGGGGCACCTAATCTGGCATAGCAGTTTTAAAAGGTAACTAGATGTTTAACAAAACAGATATTTGAGGTTAAATCTCCTTTTGATATATAAAACATATATAAAGCTATTTCTCATTTCTTCCACAATTTGGTGGAATGAGAGATCCCATATAAGTGAATTGTCTAGAAAGCTGAAGTAAACCCAATTCAATACTGAAGCTTTTAAAAGATTTAAATATTTTTAGATATAAACACCTATCTAAACATGTATTACACATTTTCCTACCTTAAACAAAATACATTTGACATAAATTAGCCTTTTCTTGATGACTTTTGTGGATGGATGTGGTTGAGCCACTTAATCTCTTTAGACCTTCATTTCCTCATTTAAATGAGGAATTAGACTAGCTGAGCTCTAGCTTTGCTATTCTATTTCTGATTCCCATATCACTACTGGATTTTAGGTAGGAAAGAATTAAGTATACAGCTACTTGTGTCTTGTGGAAGGGGGACTATAGGAAAAAAACTGAAAAAAAATTCTCAGTTCAGCAAGACTGCAAGGCAGGCAAAACAATTAAAATGAGCAAGCCATATACACCTGCAACTAAAGCCTTTCAGCTTTGCCTCCCTTCTGGGGATGGGTCTGGTGGAAACCTTTGGCCACATCTCCACTGGTTTTCCCTGTTGGTCTATGATTTCAGCCATCCTTAAGGCTGAGGTCAGTCTCTGTATGCTTTGAGGGCTTCAAAGTCCTCTTCTCCTTAAGACCAGAGAGGTGGCTGCTGAGGGTGCCACTCAATTAGGGAAGAACCTCAGAGAAGGCATATCAAAGTGTTGCTGGGATTTCTGAAAATGGTCTAGGTTCACCATCCATGTGGGTCACTTTATGAGAAATGGAGTTTCCATCCTGATATCTGTTTAATGTAAGGCAGTATGCTAGGAATTTTGGCATGCTGTTATATTGAATCCTCATACCAACGCAGTAAGAAAGACATCTTTTTCTCCATTTTACAGATGTAGAAACTGAGGCTTGAAGAAAGGAAATGGTATGTCCAAGGTCACATTAAGGAAGTGACAGGGTTGTGTAGAAGTCTTGTACCTGTAACTCTAGATTTAAAATGAAATCTAAGAAGTAGGGGAAGGGTAGTCAGGTAACCTGTTTTTCCTCTCTGGTGAGTGAGAGCAAAGGTGAGTGGTCTGAGTCAGATGGGATGGTTGGAGGGGAGCCCCAAGGAAGAAATCCATCATCACCATTATTATCTTCTTAAGGGGACTTTAAAGCACTGCTTGCCTGTGGCTTATCCCCATGCAGTGGATTGCTCTACTTATCCTACAGAAAGTGAAAAATCTAGAAGGCAGCTCATCCTCTACTAGAACCATTTGGGGGAAAGTGAGTGTTATTCCCCTACATCTCACTGACTCCAAAGTCCAATTTCTTTTTCTTATACCACTCTGTCTGGAGTGTGTATGTGGGAGATAATGAACTACTAGGTGGTTTTCCAGATTTCTTCCAATCCTGAATCTTATGCCTCCTTCCCCTAGAGTAACTAGCACATTGTTAGTGCCAAATATATGCTATCTGTGTGGCTTTTGTCATTCCTTAGTCTTTCTGCACTTCAGCTTCCTCAGTTCCAAACTAAGATAATAATAGTACTAAACTCATTGTGTGGTTGTGAAGGTTCAGTTAGTTAATACTTAAGAAATTACATAACACAATGCCTCTTTACATATTAAACATTCAATAAGTGGTAGCTGCTGATAAAAAAAGATAAAGTAAAATATAATTTCAGAAATTACTAATTGAGTAGTATGATGTGCCAGACACTGTATTATACTTCAATAAGCAGTGTAGGTGGTGATTAAAGAACAGTCTCTGGCATCAGAAAGAACTAGTTCAAATCCTGGCTCTAGGTATGACCTTGAACAAGCTACCTCTCTACTCTGAGCCTTCTTTTTGCATTTAAAATGGGACTCTTAGTACTTTCTAGCTGTGTGATGAGGATTAGTGAGATGATACATATAAAGAAAGTGCTTAGCCAAGTCCTTGGTTCTGGGTAAGTGCTGAAGACATATTAGTCATTATCATCCTTATTGTGTTAGGCATTGTCTCATTTAACACTTATAACATCTATATGGCACAGACAGCTGATTGCAAGATTGTTTGATATTTAGCACTGTGTTCAGATTCCAAGTGAGCTTGGGAATGAGTGTCTGTTGACCTAAGTGATTCTTGAACATGCAATGGCACCTTGGTAGGAATTAACAATGAATTATCTTTTATTATCCTACTTAAGATTCCTAAGGAAAGAGTCAGTTGCAGAAGAGTAGACATTGAACTTGGCACCAAATACCCATTGTTCTTGTCCTAGCTCTGCCACTTGTTACACATAGGACCAGGAGCCTTTAACTAGGCAAATGAAAAATATTTCCATTGCTAAATCTTACCTGTGTGTGTAATACTTCGAGTGATATAAATTAGTTCACTCTCTTGAGTCCCATTGTGATTATCTGTAAAATGTAGCCATAAATACCCACTCTAGAGGAATGTAAAAGCGGTAAACTATGTATATGTAAAATATTACTTACAGCTGGGGTCAGCAACTTTTCTTTGTAAAGAGCCACATAATATATATTTTAGACTTTTGAGGGCCATGCAATCTCAATTGAAATGGCTCATTATGCTTTTGAAGCACAAAAACAGCCATATAAAATACAGAAACAAATGCATTTGTCTGAGTTCCAATAATACTTTATTTACAAAAACAGGTGACAGGCCATGGTTTGCAAGCCCCTGATTTAGCACCAACTATTCACCAGACGCCTAGTAAGCAGTGAGGATAGCAAAGTATCTTGAAAAAGCTCCTGGTCTTATGAATGAGTTGGGCACAGAAACAGGTAGTCAAAATGTAGGGTGGTAAGTGCTCCCTAGTGACATGAATAATGTGTGTTTGCTTTATAACAAAGGATATCCCTGTTGTTGTGTGCTGTGATGATAGCTTTACTTCTGTCTTAGGAAGTCTTTTCGGTCTAGTGAATCTTATCAAATCATTGATAAAGATTTCGCCTCATATATCCCTTTTATTAACCTTAATTATATTATGAAACTCTTTAAAAATGATGCTTAGAACAAATGTTTTTTCTTAAAAATACATTTTTCTTGTGTCTATTCTTAAGTCTCCCCATAGAGAAATTTATCTCATTTGCTAGTGGATTTCCTATAAACACTTGAGCAATGAGAGAACCAGAGGGGCACAGTGGCCTGGCCTACATGCTGGGAAGCCTGGCTCTACTCTTTCTTTTGCTGGTTATGTGTTGGAGGCAGGTCCTTTGACCTTCGCCATCTTCAGTTACACTGCTGCAGCATAAGGGGCACAGCTATATGGTCTCTAACAGCTGTAGTCCGTGCATAAATATGCAGTTTGCACCTGACTTACTTTTAGCTTGAATTTTCTGTGCCTCAGTTTCATCCTGTGAAATGGTGGATGGAGCGGACTAGAGGATCTCAGAACTTAATGTCTAAGACTGGATTATTTAAGGGAATGTTCTTTTTAAGGATGCACTTGGAGAACAACCCAAGGGGAAGGACTATGGGCAGATTGAAAAATGGGGAAAGTGAGAGTCCTGAGTTCACCGGCCTAGTTTGGGAAGGATTTCTGTAGGAAGGTTATCTCCCACCAACTCCCCTCCCCTACTCTGAGCCTCGGCACCAGTAATGTTTCCAGATGTCTTTTTTTTTAGAGGCTAATTCTGCTCTAGTGCTGTCAAAGGAAGTCAGAAGATAGGCAAGCAGGCAGGCAGACTTGTGTATGGACCATCCTTTGTGTGCAAAGCCCTGTTCCAAAAAGGAAATATAGTATAATGATTAATGGCATGGCCTCTGATGTCAGTGCATGCAATCAAATCCTAACTATTAGTCATGGCTGTGGAGAATGTAAGCAAATCATTTAACCTTTCTGCATCCATCTCAATTGAACCATCCTTAAAATGGGGATGACAACATTACCCACCTCATGAGATTGTTGTGAGACCTAAGTAGATAAAGAAGAACCTAGTGCAGTGCCTCCCACTTGTGAATGTTAGCTGTTATTATCATTCTGAATTGTACAAAAGCCTACTTGGAGAAATAGAACTCAAGAATGAGGGTGGCATTGTAGAACAGAGGTAAGGACCCTTTCTGGCCTGGGAAGCAAGAGGACTGGGCTTCTATTCTTGGCCTGCCACTGGCTTGATGCTTGACCTAGGTCAAGTCTCTGTCCCTTTTTAGTCCCATTTCTCCAAACTAGATAATCTTTTGGGTCTCATCAAACTTGAACATTTTCTGAGTCAAACAGATTTTGTGCAGACTGTGTACATAAGTACAGGAAGGACATAGAGTAAAGACATGATCCAGGTTAGGTGAAGTGAACCTTGAAGATGCGAGCAGAGAAGGAGGAACAAACAGACCCTGAGGAAGTGAGCTGACCCCTGACAAAACCACCAAGAAAAGCAGAAACTGTCTTTACTGCTCTGGGCTCTGTCAAAGTTTTCCTCTCTACTATCCCTTTCTCTTCAGCCTCTGACTGTCTTGCCTCTCTCCCTTATAAACCTTGCTCTTATGCTGTGCAAGGCAGAAAGATAAGGAGCACTGAATGGTGTGAGCTCCTGGATCTAGTTCCCACTGTTCTGGGAAGCATTCTTGGGTATCCCTAATCTTCTCTCTCTCCACCTCTCACCAGCCTCCTCACTGTTTCAGTCTACTGTCCCTTCCTTTCTTCCCTCTAAGCTTCCACTGCCCCTGTGCATACCTCTATTAGAGCACTTATCAGGCTGTACTGAGATTGCTTTTGTCCACCAGTCTCTCCCAATATCCTGTGGGCTCATGTGACTAGCTGTGTGAGTCTGCTTCATCTCAGTTGTATCCTGCACCTAGTTGAGGGGTCGGTGGTGATCTGGAAGGCTAACTTACAACCTGCTGGTTTCTTAAGTGAATGGAGGAACAAATGAGAGAAGGAAATATGGACTGTATCCCTACCTGCTGCTCCTTTGGCTTTGGGCTTAGGCAAGACAGGTGTCTTCTCTGGATCTCCGGTGCCTGTCTCTAAAATGAGAGGATCAAAGTGATGTACTTCTGAGGTACTTTTCAGCTTTTATTTATTTCTTTTTTGGGGCTTTTAAAAAAAATGTATTTGCTCAGTTGTCAAGATCTGATAATAAAAGCTTTAAGTTATGTCCCTCTTAATTACATTTACATTTAAATAGGAATCAAAGCTTTCCTTGATACACAAGGTAAACTGTGATCTCCTCCAATCCAGATCCTAAATATTTTGCTGCTCGGTGGTAACAAAGTATACCCTATGTATTTATTTGTGACAAATCTGTAAAGAATCCTGTTTGGAGTTTTGCCTAAACTAACGCGCGCTCTCTCTCTTCTCTCTCTCTCTCTCTCTCTCTCTCTCTCTCTCTCTCTCTCTCTCTCTCTCTCTTTCTCTCTCTCCACTTCAGCAGCTGGAAATCACTGGCCATACCTCCTTCTGTGGCTTGGTGGCCTCATCCCTTGCTGTGATCATGGAGACCATCAGAAGCTGCTGGACTGCCTGCCTCTCTGACCTGATGCCCAACAGTTACCTGGCTCGGGTTTTCCCAAGTTGACCTGAGGTAGAAGGCCTGGCTGGGGAGGTGGGGCTGGAGGAGTCCAAGCAATGTGACCAGGGTGACTTGAGTTCCAAGAAAGAGAGTGGTCAAAACAAGAAGAAAACCAAAGTCAACAAGATCTGGAATTTTGTGAGCTTCAGAAAAGGGACCTCCAATCGGGAGATGTGACCTCAGTCCATGGTCTTACTGGGAGATACCTCTAGGCCATCAGAGTTGAAACCCAAAGTCGCATTAATGGATAGAATGAAGTTGTTCAAGTGGTTAAAGCCTTTGACTGGGGCCTCCAAGAATACTGCCCCTAAGAGCAGCCAGGCTCAGGAACCCCAGGAGTCTCAAAGTATCTACTGGATGAGGAAGGCCAAGGAGACCTCAAAATCATTCCACCATTCCTATGTGGCCCACGCTGAGGGCCTAGAGCCCTTCCTTGCAGATGTGCAGAGGTTCATGCATGCCCCTTACAGAATAAACCAAAAAGTGCTAGACTTCGATGACTTTGGCATCCAAGTGGAGGAAGATCCCTGGGAGGAAGGCGCCCCAGGACAGCCACACAGTGGCAGGACTATGAGCTCTCTGAAAATCATGTTCACTGAGGACAGTGAGGTCCCACACATATCAGATGGAGACTAGATCCAGGAACTTGAGGTCACCATCGAGGACTTTAACTTCAAAGGGAATATGGAAGGGGGCTACAAGGAAAGCCCTGGGCACCTGCACCGAGACAAGGCTGTGCCTTTTGGTGGTGTTGTTAAGTTCTTCAGCGACATGGATGAGGTGGCCCGTAAGTGGTGGGCAATCTCTCAGTAAGAGCCGCAGATGGGTCACCGCCGCTGCCGTGAGGCCTACCCTGTCCATGGCAGGGAAGACTTTATTCTGGAGGGTGCTGCCTCCCAGATCTCCTTCCAGCTCAACCTGCCCTGTAGTTCGCCTGAGCATGCGCTGCAGGACAATGTCATTGGGAGGTTTCAACACCTCCATCTCAAGGCCTCGCAGGCCTCAATCACCTTTGAAATGAGCATAGGGGAAAGGAAACCTCAGGCCAAACCCTCGCAGATCCCTGCCCTGCTGCTGCCTTGGCCTTGACCTCAACCTTGGCTGCCTTCAAGTTCCAGGATGACCAGACACCACAGAACTGCTACAGCTGCTGCTACAGCAGTGCCTTCACTGGGGAGCACGCCTTTTCTGACGAGCTCGATGAAGACACTCAGACTGTGGTCACCTTCCTTAAGGAAGATGACTGTGTTGGAGAGTCGTCCCTGGAGCTGGGCACATGTGCCAGGAGGGTCACTGTGGAAGCTGTCGTGGAGAAGCTAGAGAAGCTTAGTAAGCTGGAGAACCAGGAAGCCAGCAGGGGGCCCACAGGGTCCAGCCAAGCAGGGAAGCCCCAGGAATTCGATTTGGGTATGGGTGCAGTAGAAACAGAGAGTGAAGCCAACAAGGCCTGCACTGGAGTTTTCAGTACTCAGGTAAAGGGGGAGCTGTCTTTTAAAATCACCATTTGAAACATTCAGGACTCCAGAAGCCAGCTAAACTCCCATGTCATTCCCACAACCTCACTTTCTACCAGAAATTCTCCAGAAGGAATGCTCCCGCCAGTCAGATACTTGGGACTTGGCTGATCCTAAATCCCTGGGCAATTTTTGCCCCTTTCTTGGGCTCGATTCCTGTAGCTGCATCTCTATTTGGCCTTGACCAAAACTGAAGCTCTGGGAGTGACAGCAGAGTGACTAGGGTCATTTAATGATGGCTAAGATGTTGCAGGAAATGACACTGACAAAGGAAATTGGATGCTCAGATAACTTTGTAAGAGGAAGAATTTATTAGCTGGCAGAGCACATGGGCTTAACAGCACCAAACATGAGCTCCCTTTGGTTAGATTCCTTACAGCTTATATACCCTTGCAGTGTCCATGCAAGGGGTGCGTGATTCCTTTGTCTGAGGTTTCATGTGCATCTCATGACTCAGGATGGGGAGAGAGAGTTTTGGGTGGGGGCTGCAAAGGGGAAGAAATTCCCAGACCACTGGTCCTATCTATTTACAGATCATTTATCTTGTCGGTATAGCAAAAGTTTCTAGAAGGCCATTTAAAGATCTATAGGATGTGATTAATCTATAACAGGCTGAGTTGGTCATTTCTGCAAGCCCTTTCCTTTGTATTTTTCAGATGCCTCCTCTCCTCTCTTAAAGACACACTCATGGTCTCCTGTGGGACATTCCTCCTTTTTATTACCCTTCCTGCCCCCACCAACAGGAGATGAATCCAGAAATTGGTGTCGAGGAAAGCCTCTGGGATTAGTGTCACATATCAGAGATTTTTGTCCCAACTTCAGGTCTAATTGTATGACTTTGAGACAAGTCCTTTCATCTTGTTGGACCTCAGTTTCTCTGAGGGGAGACCAAGACAGTCTCCCAGAGATCTCTAGCACCCTCTGGTAACAACACTGTGTTATTTGACCTGAAAAATGTAGACAGAGGACAGCCCAATAACATTTTTCTCTCACCATTCATTGAGTGGTAGCATTATATCCAGCATCTTGCAGGGTGCTTGCTATCACATATGTTGTTCTCATTTAATGTTTAAAGTCACCTTGTGAGGTAAGAGTAATTATCCTCATTCTTCCAGTGATGAAAGAAGGTCAGAGAGGTTGAGTGACTTATACTAAGTCATACAGATTGTGATAGAATTCAAATCTCACTTTTGACCCCAAGTCTAGTGCTTTTGTCTAGTTGTCTTTAGTTTTTTTTGGGGGGGGGATCATAGTGATGACAAGCAGATACTCACCACATCCCCCTATTGATAGGCAAAAATAAATGAGCTCAAATTATAGTAGAAGGAATGTTAAATAAACACTAGAAGGGACTATCTGGCTTTGAAACAAGAATGTCTTCATAAGACAGTATATTATAGTTTCTCCAGATAATTTTAGGGTAAAGATATTTAAGTGTAGTTAATTAAAATTCTTCTTCTTGGTGGTGGAAGCTTGGTCTAGCTTGATAGTTCTCAACCTGTTCCATTATCCCTCACAACCCACTTTCAGAAAACTTGGGCCCCATCAGGACAGATGCAATAAGCACACTTTTTCTGAGAACATTAATATGTTTACAAGCATTCTCTTTCTATATATAATTTTTGGTAAACTTTAAGGACATAATAAATTGGCATAATATTATTGAGAGTAAATTTTATTTCAGTGGTTTTAAGATCAACAATCAAGAAAGCAAACAAATAAATGTACTTAATGACTCCATTAGCTGATAATTACAGTTGGGTACTGCATGTCCAAGGTTACCAGTTGCTAGGAAGAGCTTCACAGATAGTGTGTCACCTTGCTAAGGGATTGTGTGAACTGGGCATGCAAATGTTTTGTAGGTTCTTTAAAAACACAGGCTTTGGAGTCACAAAGGTGTGTGTGTGACTTGCCTTCTCATCTGTGAAATGGGACAAAACCCTGCATACTTAATAGGGGATGCTGTGGGGAATCAAAGAGCCAGAGTATGTAAGGTGCCCAGCACAGCACCATTTGTGACATGTTGTGGACATCCACAAAGTGGTAGCTGTTGTTATTATTTAAATTTAGTAAATTATTAATAAGTCTGAATAACATGCAACCAGAGAAACAATCCCAAGACAGTGCTGTAGCAACAGCTGGTTAATGCAATTGAAGGAGTAGTATATGAGGTCAAGAAACTGACTTCTAGTCTCATTTCTACCTCCTGCTTGTCTTGTGACCTTGAGACAAATCCTTTATTTTTCTGGGCTTCAGTTTCTCTATCTGAACCAGAGACTTTGCACCAGGTAATTCCTGAGGCTTTCTTCCTTGCTCTTCTGTAGTTTTCCCCCTCCCAGCTAAGCCTATAATTTTTTCCCTGAGTCTAGTGGGAGACTGTTTGCCTCCAAGTGGCTAATTTCTGAATGGCTCTACTTGACAGGCTTCTTGTGCCCTCTGCTGGTTGCTCGGAGATGTTGGATATCTTTCTTTGGGGTGTCAAATACCAGCCCAGACAGGGACTGGGGGTCCATGGAAAAAGCAAAGTAGAGTGGGAAAGCTGAATGTTAGGGCACATTGATATAAGTCACGGATGCTATTGACCATCTGGTCTAATAACTTTAATTTACAGGTGATGAGAACACTGAATTCCACAGAAGGGAGAGGATTTCCCCTGACAAACAAGGAAGTGAAAGTCAAGTAGGACCCGTGAGTTCAGAATTCCAGTCTTTGGTTCTGCCACAAATCCTCCTGACAAACTCCCTTCCCCTTCTAGGTTTTAGCAGCCTTCCCTTCTTAAATGGAAATCATCATCTTCCCTTTAGGCACCTAGCTGGTTGATATTATAAGGATAAATTGAAATAATGGGTATGAGAGCAATGCATTGTGTAAGTAGCATAGGTCGCAAGATTATGACCTTAATGAGAATTAGTAAAATACAAGTTGAGGGAAGAAATTGAATAATGATAAGCATTCTTTAAATTTCTACGGGATGTTATACTTTACAGAGTGCTTTCCCATATATAAATAGATTTGAAAAACTACTCTGATTGTTATCATCATCATCATCATCATCATCATCATCATTATTCTCATATAACAGATGAGGAACTTGAGGCATGATGAGAAACAAAACATTGAAGTTGGAGTCAAAATGCCTAATTTCAAAATTCTACCTCTTTTACTTTATTGGATATGTGATTTTTGATGTTATTTAACCTCTTTGATTCTTGGTTTCCTTCATTTGTCAACTGGAAATGAAAAGTTTCCCCTGCATCCTTCCCAGAGAAGAAAGAAAACAGCTGTATTGAACATCTACTACGTTATTTTACTTCTGTTATCTCATTTGATCTGCCCAGTGTCCCTGCTCTATTGATCTTGTAGCCACTATCCTATTTTATTATGTTTCTGCTTACAAATGATAGCCATAATCATACTCAGATGCAGCTAGGGCATTGGCCATTGTCCACATTTTATAGCTAAAGAAGCTGAGCTTTGTCTAAAGATACAAAGTGTGTCAGTGGTAGATGTAGGATCAGGAAATAGGGATCCCGGCCCTTATGTCAATGCTGAATCTACACTGCCTCTCACTCCATTCTGGAATCTCTCGAGAATTATTGAGCCCAGTATCCCATGTCTCAGCTGCTCTACATTTCAAAGCTGGTGGCATAACCTATGGACCGTGAAGGACTGTGTAGTTACAGTCAGGTTTTACCAACCAAATTGCTAGCTATTCTGGCCTCTCTCCTCTATCTCCTCCACCCCCATTAATCCCTACACACTCTATGGTTTCAGCTTCTCCTCATAGAGGCCCCCTAGCAGAGTGCAAAGGAGGGGTGGGCAGGGCACTCCCTGAATGAGCAAGGCTGCTCCTGTTGTGGTTGTCCAAACTCTCAAGAACACCTGACAAAGAAGAGGAAAGTCCAAAATGAGTACTACATCAAGGTGTTTCTGGACACACCAAATTGTGAAGTTGATGCTACAGGAGATCCAATTTGAGCAGCCAGGTAATAGATTTTCTTTAAATATATGATGGGCTACAGAGATTATAATCTTAATTCAGGATGGGACTTAGCCAAAGTACAAATAGCTGCCTCCCAACTTTCTTTTTTACCCTCTTCCAGCCCTGGGTAACCCTGCATCTTTCCTAAAATCTTTGAGCTGTTTAGTTCTGGTTCTTCCCAAAACTATAGTTTTCAATAGGTTGTGTCCTTCTGTATTGGGTAGAATTGTGTCCTCCCAAATATATCTTCAAGTCATAACCTCCAGTACCTGTGAATGTGACCTTTTTTGGAAATAAGGTCTTTGTCAATATGATCAAGTTAAGATGAATTCATACTGGATTAGAGCTGGCCTAATCCAGTGTTTGATATCTTTATCAGAAAAGAGGAATTTGAATACAGACACAAAGACACAGGGAAGAAGGTCATGTGATGATGGAGACAGTGGTTAGAATGATGCAGCTGCAAGCCAAAGAATGCCAAGGATTGCTGAAAGCCACCAAAAGCTAGAAGACAAGGAAACACCTTCTCCTAGAGACTTCAGAGAGAGCATGGCCGTGCTGGCACCTCAATTTTAGACGTCTGGCCTGTAGAATTGTGAGAGAATAAATTCTGGTTGTTTTAAGACACCCAGTTTGTGGTAACTTTATGGCAGCCCTAGGAAACTAATATGCCTTCTGTCCCTCAGATGAGAGCTTTGGCTCCAAGTACTGTCTGGAGAGCAATTTGATTAGGCTAACTCATATAGAGGTCTGTTTTCATCCTGACAAAGAAAGGTGAACCCTTAGTTCCACAATAATGCTGAAATTGGGGGATTGGTAGCCATTATGACCAGTGAGGTGAACATGCCAGGTCATATAGAAGAAAGAGGATTTTGGGGGCAGGTATCCCAAAAATCTTACAACAGAGCTTGACTGCATGCTCTTAAGGTAACTCCCCATCCTTTTACCCAGGATCAAAATAGTCCAAAGATCCAGTCTTTTCCACTTCTGAGCCTCGGTTTAGTCCTTCCCGCCATCTGTTCAAAGATTGTATGACCTACAAGATGGCTTCTAACTCAGTCGGTTTATAGGTGTGTGAGAAAAATAAGTAAGGATTAAGAGGAGGAGTAAAAAGCAATCTTGAGACCATGTCTTAAGATTCATACAGATGAAGTGCAATCTCTTATACCTTCTGCATCTCTATTTTCAGTACTACCCAGTAAATTTTGCTGTGTATCAGGATGAACCAACTTTGGTCTCCGACTTGGGAAATTGAGTTAGCAATTAGGCAGAGACTTTTACCTGGGTCACCCAAACTGTTAACTGATCAACACATCCAATCCTCTTAAGGATGAATGATACTGATGGAAGAAACTTGTACTGTCTTTATAATGGCTTAGGAGTGTTAAGAAGGAATTTGAAGGTGATAGGGGCCTAGGAACTACTTTTTAAAAATAATTTTCACATTATTTTTCAATTACAGTTGACATACAATATTATGTTAGTTTCGGGTGTACAACATAGCGATTAGACATTTATATAACTTACAAAGTGATCACTCTGATAAATCTCGTACCCATCTGACACCATATATAGTTATAACGATATTATTGATTATATTCTCTATTCTATACTTTACATACCAATGACTATTTTGTAACTACCAAGGGATTTCTTAATCCCTTTCTCTTTTTTTGTCCATCCCTCAACCCCCACCATCTGGCAATCATCAAAATGTTCTCCGTATCCGTGAGGTTGTTTTGTTTTGTTTGTTCATTTATTTTATTTATTTATTTTCTTTAGATTCCACATATAAGTGAAATCATATGGAATTTGTCTTTGAGTTATTTCACTCAGCATAATACCCTCTAGGTCCATCCATGTTATTTCAGATGGCAAGATTTCATTCATTTTTATGGCTGAGTAATATTCCATTGTATATATGTACCACCTCTCCTTTATCCATTCGTCTATTGATAAACACTTAAGTTGTTTCCATATCTTGCCTATTGTAAATACTGCTGCGAAGAACATATGAATGTATATGTCTTTTCAAATTAGTGTTTTGGGTTTCTTCAGCTAAATAACCATAATTGGAATAATTGGGTTCTTCTTTGTCTCTTGCTATAACATTTGTTCTAAAGTCTGTTTTGTCTGATGTTAGTATTGCTACCCCAGCTCTTTTTCTCAATTTCCATTTTCATGAAATATCTTTTTCCATCTCTTTATTTTCAGTCTGCATGTATCTTTTGATCTGAAATGAGTTTCTTGTAGGCAGCATATATAAGGGACTTGTTTTCTTAATCAATCAGCCACTCTTTATCTTTTGATTAGAGCATTTAATCCATTTACATTTCAATTAATAGGTATGTTGTTATTTTATTCTTTATATGTTTTATCATATTTCTTCTTCAAGTTCTTTATATATATTTTGTAGTACTGGTTTGGTGGTGATAAACTTCTTTAGCTTTTTCTTATCCGGGAAGCTCTTTATTTGTCTTATGATCCTAAATGATAGCTTTGATGAGTAGAAAAATTTTGGTTGTAGATACTTACTTTTCACCCCTTTGAATAATTTGTGACAATCCCATTTGGCCTGCAAAGTTTCTGTTGAGAAATCAGCTGACAATCTTATAGGAGCTCACTTGTAGGTAACTACTGTCCTTCTCTTGTTATTTCTTCAAATAGGTTTCAATTCCTTGTTCACTTTTTTCTCCTTCTGGTACCCTTATAATGTGAAAGTTGGTATGCTTGATATTGTCCCAGAGGTCCCTTAATATATCCTCATTTTCTTGGATTCTTTTTACTTTCTGCTGTTCTGATTGGATCTTTTCTGCTACCTTATCTTCCAAATTGCTGATTCGATCCTCTGCTTCATCTAATCTACTGTTGATTTTCTCTAATGTAGTTTTCATTGCAGTTATTTTATTCTTCATTTTGACTGTTTTTAAAAATGATTTCTATCTCCATTTTTATGTTTTCTGTCTCTTTGTTGAAGTTCTCGCTGAGATCACTGAGCATCCTTATAATCAGTGTTTTGAATTTTGCATCTGGTAAATTGCTCGTCACCATTTTGTTTAGTTCTTTTTCTGGAGCTTTGTTCTTTCATTTGGGATATGTTTCTTTTTCTCCTCATTTTGGCTGCCTCCTTGTGTTCGTTTCTCTGTATTAGATAGAGCTGCTACATCTCCCGGTCTTGGGAGAGTGGCGTTATGTAGTAGGTGTCCTGTGGGGCCCAGTGGCCCAGTATCCCTGGTTATCTGAGCCAGGTGCTTTAGGTGTGTCCTTTGTGAGGGTTATGTGTGTCCTCATGTAGTTGAGCCTCGGTTGCTGTTTGCAGGTTAGTGGGAAGAATAGACCCTCAGGCCGATTGGTTGTGAGGACCGGCTGTTACTACAGTGGAGGAGCTATTGTGCAGGGGTTCACCCCATAGAGCAGGATAGAACAGGATGCACTTTAACAATGCTCTAGTGCCTGCAGAGTCTACCCTTTGGGGTGTCATTTGTGGAGGTGTTCGGATGGTGTTCTGGAGTTGTCTGAAGCTGGCCACTGGGTGTGTTGGTTCTGGAGCCTTTTGGGAGGGGCTCTGCTTCTGGCCACTTAGTATGATCTAAAGATGGTTGCTGGTTTTCCTGGGCTTAAAGGTGCCTGGGAGAAGCTAAGCTGAGAAGCAAGGCTGGCTGCCACTAATGCCGGGGTTGGGGCTGCTTACCAACAGGTACAGGCTACACCAAGGTCAGATGCTGCTTGTTTAGATTTTATGAACCTTTGAGAGGTTTTAGGGAAGTCCACAGTATGAGCCAAGACAGGCCATTTTTATAGAAAAGTCACTAGAACTGGCTTGGGTGGGCATGCAAGATGGGTGGGGTGGGATCTCTGCAAATCACCATGGTGATACAATGTTAGCTAGGTCGATGGAGCCTCATATATGACACCTTCCTGATGGTGCAGGCTGCGTGGGGTGAGGGCTAAACAAAGGAACAACGGCTTTTGCCAACAGTTGTATTTGGGATAAAGCTGCCCCTACAGTCTTCACCCTGAAGCTAGACAACTCAGTTCCTTCCTATACATCCCTAGCACCTATCAAGCTGCTGCCCCAGCACTGGAACTCAGAGAAAGTGAGTCAGTCCATGTTTGGGCTCTTTAAGAGGATTGCCTTGTACTCCAACAGCCCTCCATCTCTCAGCTGGTTTTCACAGCCAGAAGTTGTGGGGACTTCTCTTCCTGGCACTAGAACCCTGGACTGGGGAGCCTAGTGTTTTTCTTGGACCCCTTGCTCCCCAGGGGGGACCTCTGCAGTTGAGATATCCCTCCTGATTTTTAATGGTCGCACATGGTTTTGGAACCAACTCATTTCTTCTTTCAACCCCTCCTCTCAGTCACAACATGACTTCTTCTGTATATCTGTAGTTCAGCTAGACATTGGGTGATTTTCAATGATGCTTGTTCTATAGTTTCATTGTAATTTTGATGTGGTTGTGGGAGAGGGCAAGCACAGCATTTTCTTACTCCACTATTTTGAGTGGAATTTTTTCTTGTCTAGAAAGGCAGAGTAGTAGCTTTGTAGTCAGATGTACCTACCATTTACTAGTTATGAGAAAACTAGGAAAACTCGTTTATCTTTCCTAAGCCTTGGTTACCTTATTGTAAAATGAGCTATCTACTTAATGGAGTAGTTGTAAGGACTGAATGAGATAGCATGCATAAATATAATTAGCAAAGTATACATACCAGGTTCTCTACAGATATTAATTCCTTTTCTTTTTTTCCAATTGAAGGTCAGGTTTTGGTAAAGAAAGAAGGATCTGAGATTCAAAGAACTGGCTATGCTGATAACAAAGGACAGGACTTGGACTTTGTCTTAAGCTAAGATGTGCTTCTGGCAGGAGAGGATCTCTCTCTCTCTCTCTCTCTCTCTCTCTCTCTCTCTCTCTCTCTCTCTCTCCCCCACCTCCTCTTTCTACCTCTCTCTTTTTTCCTTCCTCCTTCCCTCTCCCTCTCTATTTCTACTTTCCTTCTTCCTCCCCTCCTCCCTCTCTCATTCCCTCTCTTACACATACACACACACACACATACACAGAGATGCTACTTTCTTTAAATCAGTTATCTGATTTTTATTTTTCTCTATTGCCTCCTGTCTTTTAAGCTTTTGCTAATTGTATCTTTGCTTGCATTTATTGATGATACGTGGTAACCCTGCCTGGATTTGTTCCAGATGATATTTCACATTTTAAAGCTCTGTTATTTAAGCCAAGTGTTGGAGCACTCCTCACTCCCATTGAGTAACTGATCCTGATTAGTTTTCTTTGCAGGCTTTCTTTCCCTCAGCTGAATCATCACCAAGGATTGCACCCCTCAAAATCTTCCTGGCAAAATGCCACTCTCTGCCTGTCTCACAGAACATTTTCATGGAGCTGGATCAAGTGGGCTGGACGAGACCCAGGAAGCTTTGCACAGGTATGCCTTTTATGCCTTGGTTTCTGTGGCAGGACATGTCAGGCAGGCTTCACGCATGGAGAGACTGTGCTGTTGACATTTACCTTCCTCCTTTCTTGTGACCCTCTAGTTTCCCAATACTCTTCCTTATTGGTACCTGAAAATCCACTGTTAGTGATGCCTTGTATAGACTGTCCCCTCTCCATGCTCTTCTTTTAAAATGCAAATATGCAAATATCCCTATTTTGGGGGCCATTTAACTCTAAGCACTCAAATATCCCAGCCTTCAAAAGCTTCGTTTTTCCCCTAGGCCCTCTATACTTAATACTTTCTAGGTCTCATAAGTTTCAGTTCTTCCTATCTACCTCTTCACAGTTCTCTTATGTATACCTTCCTTGCCTCAAAAGGACCAGTCCCATAGTCTGTACCCTTATGGAGTCATCATAACCCTGCCTTTCTTGCCTCTTGCCTAGACTTACTCTCTATGGGTCTCAGTTCCTTACTCTCCTTCACTGACCACTGACCATGGAAAACCCCTCAAGGTTCAAGGCAACTTCATTTAAACCACTCAAAACCCAGAGGATTCCCCCCAGGAAAACTGAGTTACCTTCCAGCATTTCAGGGTACATCTTTTTAAACTCAGCCCACTGGTCCTGACTGCCAGACACTGGCAGTAAAGCTCTATCTTCTGCCACAACTGGGAGAATTTATGCTTTCTTACCCATGGGCCTAATACCATACCTTAACAGCCCCTGGGCCCGACTCCATTCATTGTTATAGACACATAATTTGCATGAATGCTGAAGACACATAAGACCTCACAGAATTCCTTTCCAAGTTTTCTATAGTCTATAAGCTCTGGTTCCACTTCCTAATGACCCAAACATTCCCTGAACTCCAGCAGCTGCTCTAGATTTGCTACTTATCTTCTTTTCTCTTTATTCTCCTTACTCCCCTCATGGAGGACATGTAGGATGCTTTGACTTGGAGCTTATTTCCAACCTTGCAATTCCTTGCCAGCATTCCAGGAAGGTAGGAGCCAAAGAAATCACAAGTTCAGATCTTTTGTAGCATCATTTTTCTAATAAATATCCAGAAGCCAGGAAGGTGGTAAAAGAAAAGTAAAGAATTCTGAAAACAGGGATATAATCCTTTACTGTCAGAACTAGGATGGTCCTTAGAGTTTGCTCGGTCCCCTCATTTTATGAATGGGCAAAGAAATTCAGACAGGGGAAAGGACTTGCCAAAAGTCATGTCAGTTCATAACTATTATAACTGAGTGCTTCAAACTTTTGACTTTCTACCACGCCAGAGTATGATTTTAACTCCAGTTCTAGAGCAAAATCTTCAATGTTGGGTTGCCAAGCCTTGGTTCCACTCAAGCTCACCTATAGATTGGGATTGCCAGCCACCTCATTTCCTTCAAGAAGGCTGCAGGTGGTGAGCACAAACCAAGGCAGCAGCAACCTGTCACATTTTCTAAGTCTTCTGCCTGGAAATAAGGCACTCTCTCACAATCCCCTGAGAGGTCAGGCCAGGATATCTAAGGCAGGGTATCTTGTCATAGCTGTTTCTCTCCTCCCTCCCACTTAGTAAGTGAACCCAATCCCTTAACCCCTGGCAACTCAGAGACTTTTTTGCAGCTGCTAGCACTCCACTGCCAAATGCATCAGAGTGCCCCCCCACCAACTTCCTGTTTGTTAGAAATAGATGATAGTCCCTCAGGGGAGGCTCAGGAAAGCCAGGGTTAATACCTACCTTAGGGAGTGATCTGGGCTTATTTATAGGCCATGGATGGGAAAATGTACTCCTGAGATCAGCACAGGTCCTGTCATCGCCTAAGCAACCACTCTCACCTCTGGGATATAAGTGGCTCCAATGTTGCAGCTATTCTTCTCAAGGCCCCCAACAGACACTTTGGCTAAAAATATTCCTAGGAAGGAGGATGACATCAAGATCTCATTTGGGAAGCTGGTTGTCATTCAGCTCCTTTTATAACCCTGACTCTGCTGGCAGTGGGATCCAAACATCCCATTCCATTATGTTCAGTATCTGCTTTCCCTCCATCTTACTCAGGGATCAAAGGACTTCAGTTTGTTTTCTAGTGCTCAATCTCTGGCTTTATGTCTTCCTCCGCATACACTTCTACCAGCCCCTTTCTCTCAGCTTCTAATCTGGATGTTCTCAGGAAAGACCAGTATAGAGGATTAGCTTTGGAATTGGACAGATTCTGGTTCAAATTTCTGTTCTGCCACCTTGGGCAAATCACATAACCTCTCTGGACCTCAATTTCCCCATTTAAGGATTGAGATGCTGTGTAACATCTGACTTACAGGATCATTGTAAGGACTGAGTAAAATAGAATCAATGAACGTCCCTGACACAGTTCCTGACATGTAAGAGTACTCAGTGATGGTAGGTTGCTTCTCCCCTCTGCCCTTTAACAATTTCATATGCCCAAGGATTTCCCCCCCCCACCCTATGTACACACATATACTCCACTGCCGGGCTCAACCTCAATCTGCCCTGTACATGAGCTACTTCCTTTCACTATTCACTCACTCACTTACTCACTCCTCATTCAACAAACACTTATTGAGTAAAATTCAAGGGTCAGTGGAGTTTGCCTTTTGAGAGCTTGATGTGCTGAAAGGATCAAAAATTTTGAAGTCAGACACACTTGAATTTGAATCTTGACTCTCTCACTTATTAGATGTGTGACTTGGAGTAAGTCATTTTACCATTTTGAGACTCAGTTTTCTTATCTGTAATATTAAGGTACTAGTCTGAACCTCACAGACAATGCTGTAAGGCTCAACAAATATAAAAGTGCTTTATAAGCTCTGAGATGTTATACACTAGATGGGAATGATAAAAATGGCAATAACAATGAACCACTTAGAGATAATAGTTGTGCCTTATACCTATCCAGTCCCCTGACATACAAGCATACCTCATTTTATTGTGCTTCACGGATGTTGTGTTTTTTACAAATTGATTCTCCACTACAAAAAAATTATGAATTGCTTTATTATAATACTTGCTTTATTGCAGTGTTCTGGACCCAAACCCAAAATATCTCTGAAGTATGCCTGTAGTTGCTTGTCAATAAGTACTTGTTGATGCCAATATTAGAATTCCGGATGAAATGTGTGTGTGTTGGGGGGGCGGGGCTGGGAAGGTTCTTCTATGTGTAAAGACCAGAATCTCAGAAGCAGCCCCACAGCAGGTATACCCACAAGCACATCACCCTACATATTAGCTGAGCTCTGCTTAAACCACCCAAAGCTTGGCTGACTCAGAAGCCTATTTTGGCGGCGACATTCCAATAATTTTCTACTGAGGCCCTCTCCCTCCTAGTAGGGGGTCACTCTGGGTTGGTGTTGATGTAGAGAGTTATAGGGTACAGCTAGAAGAACCTATCACCACTCAATTGAATGTCCCCAGGGCAGTTGGAAGGGATCTTAAGCAAGACAATGGCTTCTGAACAGGTAAGAATAAACTGATGTATCTTTACTCATTATTTAAGTATTTCTGTGGTGCTGATATCATTTGCCCACATTTTATAATGGAGCCAGGTGTCAGAAGATCTGAATTCTGTTGCTGGGTTTCTAAGTGTGCTTGTGTGCAGTCAGTTCCAATCATTTCTCTTCTGTAAGCCTCAGTATCCTCATCTGTGTTGTTTGGCTGTTCTGAGAACACAGATTTCACTTACTAACTGATTATGATTAGATATATCTTTGGTTTTACCTCCTCCCTGTTTTTTGAATACATCTAGTGCTCACATTTCCATTTAACAGGTGGAATACAGAAAGGATGAAAATTTAGAGGTCTTTACATTGTCCTTGGAAAGTGGTGGGAAGGGCAAGAAATTAGAACTATTGGTAGAAATGAGATTTTGACAATATTTGTGTATTTAAATTAACCAAGCTCTCCATGCCGCCTAAGATTTCAAGTACTATTGTCCAGACCTAGAATTCTTATCTTGTAATTCCAAACAAGAGCCCGAGTTTCTTTCCCAAGATATTCCCTAAGCAATGTAAAAAACTCCAGGGTACTTCAGATACTGTCTTTGGATTTCTTCTTAACTAAT
The DNA here is from genome assembly GCF_014176215.1 of Rousettus aegyptiacus. Classification (NCBI taxonomy): domain Eukaryota; kingdom Metazoa; phylum Chordata; class Mammalia; order Chiroptera; family Pteropodidae; genus Rousettus; species Rousettus aegyptiacus. The sequence goes on from NW_023416312.1 coordinate 37,909,619, forward strand.
ATAGGGACTAGAAGCATGTGTGTTACTTTTTAAAATATTTTCTTAATTTTTAATTTCAGTTGATATACAATATTATATTAGTTTCAGGTGTACAACATAGTGATTAGACATTTATATAACTTAATAAAGTGATCCCTCTGATAAATCTAGTACCTATCTGACACCATACATAGTTATTATATTGTTGACTGTAATCCTTATGTTATACTTTACATCCCCACTCTGCCCTCTGGGTGTTTTGTCCTCAGATGTGGCCCCAGATGGTGCTTTGGCTCAGATGGAAGCTGGCCACCAGGCATGCAGACCAGGAATATCTCCTTGGGAGGGACCCTGCCACAGGCCAAGTTTAGCTGTAGCCTGTGACGTGACCTGCCTGAGAACACCTGACATGAGCCACCAAGAAATCTGCAGATGACCACCACCCACACTGGGCCTGGATGTGTCTCAAGAGGCCAAACTGCAAACAGGCTGGTTGCTGCTAGTGCTAGGCTTGAGGCTTGTTCAGCATGTGCTACGTGCCATGCTGAGGCCAGGTGCTACTTGTTTAGGTTTTGTGAACCTTTGATAGCTTTTAGGAAAATCCGCGGCAAGAGCCAAGACAGTCAATTTGCATGGAAAAACCACTGGAAGCAGCTTGGGTGGGCCTGTAAGTTGGATGGGGTGAGATCTCAGAATCACCAGGGTAGAGTGACTAGTATTAGCCAAGTTAATGTACACTCAGATATGGCAGCTGCCTGTGTGTGCATGCAAGGCAGGGGAGGGATTAAGAATTGAATAATGGCCTCTGCCAGCACTTGTATCTGGAAGAAATCTGCTCCTCCAGCCCTCACCATACAACTTAGTTTCTCCCTGTATTTCCTTGGTGCCTTTCAGGTTGTTGCTGTGGCATTAGAGTCAGAGCAAGTGAGCCCATCAGCAAATAAATTTGTGCACAGGCCCCTCAAGAAGATCATCTGCAACTCCAGTGGCCCTTCATCTCACTCAGCCACAATCTCTGCTGGTTTTCACAGCCAGAAGTTATGAGGACTTCTCTTCCTGGCAGTGGAACCCTGGGCTGGGGAGTCTGGTATGGGTCTGGGACACCTCGCTTCTCCAGGGGAAATTCCAAAGCTGAGATATCCCTCCTGATTCTCAACTGACACTCACAGCCTGTTCCATGTTTCTGCCCCTCCTACCAGTCTCAAGGTGGACTCTTATATGTGTCCCTAGTTGTAGGACTTCTGTTCAGCTAGACTTCAATGACAGCTGTTCTGTAGTTTAGTTCTGTGATTATGAGAGGAGGCAAGCACAGCATTTACCTACTCCACCATCATGACCAGAAACTTCTGGAAGAAACTTTAGACATGGGTTTTTGGGCTAATTTATGACTACATTAATGTTGGGAGAATTAACCTTTTTTTCCTGAGGTTAATTTTTCTATAAGATAAATCAAAGACTTTATAACTTGCGTGTAGCCTGCTGCTGCCATTGTCTTTGGCTGTATTTCCTGTGGCAGGTAGGAAAGGTGTGAGATTTTAAACTCTGGGGACTTTGGTTTGCTTTTATTAACATCCTTTAGGTTCATGATCATCTTAGGTTCATGAATCGCCAGGGCTAACTGGTGGCATATTTATGGGCATTTCCTCAGAGAAAATGTTTCATAAATGCAGATATAATCATTGGCACTTAATAATTCAGTGTTAGCAGGCTTCTTTACCTCTATATATTTACACCCTTGTTTGTTGAATATTTAGGTGAACTTTTTGTAAGTGTAGCTTTCTTGCTGTATCTCTAGACATGTGCATGCCTGTCCATATAAGCCTATATATTCATCTTTGCCCATCTACATGCCTGTTAAAGTACTTTGTCAATGCACATATGGGTGTTCCTGAGTATGATGGCAATGTTTATTTTTAAATTAATTCTCTGTTTGTGTATGCATGCCTGTATGTATGTGTGTGTTCTCCATTCTTTTGTCTGAACGTGTCTTTGGGTGTTTTGACATCTGGTGTTTTTTTGTATGTGTTTGGATATATAGGCCTATCTATTTGCATCTTTTATTTGTGGGTGTGTACAGATGTGTCTATGTGTCTGCATGAGTCAGTCTTTCTGTGTGTTTGAATATATAAGGCTATAGCTGTGGCTATGGTGAGCAATGACAGCTGAGAATGCAACCCCCAGAGATATCCAGCCTAGTGCCTTAGCTTTCACTACCACCCTCCCACTAGAATATGTCTACTCAGAAACAGGCTTCTAGCCACAGAAGTTAGTCCTGTTTCATGACAACCATCATCTAGATACTCTTGGCCAGGAAGATGTGTCATGAAGTTGTTTTTTGTCACTGTTGTTTTTGTTGTTGCTTTGTTTTGTTTTGTTTTAGTTTGGGAGTTGCAGACTGAGGCCCAGAGGAAAAGGTTGTGGCACTCTATTTGTCTTCTGTTTCCTGCCGCTGTTCAGTTGCCCTCTTGCCAGCCTTTCCTCACTTGAGTTCCTTGGTCCAGACTCAGGTTGATCAATTCTTTCTTATACAAAGGGCACCAACAGGCAGGTCTGAGAACCTATTTTAATTTCAGCCAGGTCTCTATGCTGATTCTTTTGATTCATAGAACAAATGATCAGCATTTTACTAATTGGCAATTTATATGTGCTCAAAGATGGTAATTAGTCATTTGTAATAAGGCCCTTTTCCCAGGGAAGCAAGGCTTTATAAGACCCCAAGAAGTGAAATCCTGGGAAGCAGTCATAAAGGATAAAGTATCTATACTTAATGGTTTAAAGGAGTGTTGGGGGTTACTAAGAACACCTTGGGGGTGGGAGGCTCCATGGCATCCACAGGACTTGAAATGCTTAGCAATAGTTTTTTCAGCCCTGTTCGGCCCTTTGTTCTCCTATAACAATATAATAATAGTAATAACAATAGCTTAGATCTCTGACAATTTACAAAATGCTTTCAAATCCAACAGTTTGTTTTACTTCATGGCAGTCCTGTCAATAAATATCACCATCCCCTTGTTTTTGTACATGAAAACTCTGAGGCTCAAAGAGGGGACAGGACTTACCTAAAATCACCCTGCTGATGAATAGTAGAGCCAGGACCCAAACCTTCTGTATGACTCCAACTCAGGATATATTACCTAGATCTCTGCTCTGTCTTTCATAACCCTGGAGAATCCAGAGTTGGAAGCAAAATGCTTTTTCCAGGAACTAATCCAAGATAAGTTAAAAATAAGCATTTGATGGTAGGCTACAATATTCAAGACTTCTTAGAGAGAGTGGAATTTGAGCTAGGCCCTGAAGGATGCTAAGAGATTAAATAGGCAGAGCAGAGGCAAATGGCCTGGTAAGATGGTAGGTGTTATGACAAGGAGAGAACCATTCTCTTGGTCCCCAGGGAATGCTTGATTCAAGCTTTTCTCCTATTAACAGTGCCAGAAGTCAAAGGGAGCTATTCTTTACGTATGTGGATATCTTATAGTAAAAGAAAACTTTTAAACACTTACTACCACTTAATTCTCACAGCTACACTAGGGAGACTATGTTAGCTCCACTTTTCAGATGAGAAACTGAAACTGACAAAAAAGAAAGAGTTTCCTAAGATCAAAAAGCAAGTCGATAGCAGAGTTAGAGTGGGCCTTCTCATGGCTCTAAGCCCAATGTTCTGATACTTATTCTCACTTAGAGAAGATGGCAGGTTATCTGCAGTAGGTCTTAAAGCATATACATTTAGCCATACTGTGCTTCCGCCACTCCTACCATCTTCTGCCTTCCCCAGGGTTGCAGCTTGGCTGGCCTTGACATTGGCAGACTGAGTATCAGCTGATGACCTCAGTGAGAGAAACGTGCTATGACAGTGGCCCCACCTCACCAAGTCAGGAAGCTCTGGTAGGAATATGCTAGAGGCAAGGCCAGTATCCAGGCCCATAGTACTCTGAGGGAAAAATGTCGTTGGCTCCCCGTCAGTGGTTTCTCTTCTCTTCTGTAACCTTCATGGGCTACCTGTCAAAAAGCCAACCAAACTTTCCCCTAGAAGTTAAAATTAACCAGTTTTTTTCCAAAGGGATGCTGAGGAGATATTTTCCAAAATAAATCTATTAATCAAGAGAAATTGCTTTAGAGGAATTGAGGGGGTGAGTCTTGAGTTTCAGAATCCAGTCTATTTCCCTCAATTCTGGATTCTAGGCAAAGTTTTCTTTGGATCTGGTGGAAATTTTTTTCTCTATAGAGTAGATTCTGATCACAATAATTTAATTGTTGAACTTTTTTAAACTACAGCCACATGTGTTATCTCATTGGAGCTTCATACCCTGGGAAGGCAGGGCAGGTATTGTTGTCCCTATTTAACAGAGGCATAAAATAAATCTCAGAGAAGTCAAACAATGTGTTTAAAATCACCTAGATCAGTGGTCCCCAACCTTTTTGACACCAGGGACCAGTGTTCCTATGAGAATCTAATTCCTGACAATCTGAGGTGGAGCTGAGGCGATGATGCTAGCACTGGGTAGTGGCTGCAAATACAGATGAAGCTTCCCTCGCTTGCCCACCACTCACATCCTGCTGTGTGGCCTGGTTCCTAACAGGCTGTGTACCCATACCAGTCTGTGGACCAGGGGTTATGGACCCCTGCCCTAGATAACTACTGGCAGAACCAGAATTGAAAACTAAGTATCTTAATAATCAGGTCTGTGGGGATTTTAATTTTTTTTTTACTACATCTACCTGGATTACCTTCATGGACTTGGATTTTAAAGCTCCTTTTATTAAAAATCCAGATCATTTTGGTCAGCTTTATTAATGTATAATTCACATATAATAAAACTTACCAAATTTAAGGATACAATTCGATGTTTTGACAAATATGTATAGTCATGTAACTACCAACACAATTGTGATATAGAAGATTTGTATCACCCTAAAAAGTTCCCTCATGCACTTTTATAGTCAGTCCTGTCCCTCCACTCTCCTGACAACTACTGATCTGCTTTCAATCTCTATAATTTTGCTAGAATTCTTAAACTGATATTAATTACTCTTCAAAAAGTTGTGAAGACAGTAACGATCCCTCTTCTGAATCATGAAAATTTACAGAGAAATGAAATGATTTTCTCTGAGCTATCCAGTAAATTTTTTTATTCATTTATTTATTCATTCAAAAAACAGAAGCTCTTCCCTGAACTGAAATGGATGTTGGGATACAGAATTTAAAAAGACATCTGTGCTCTCAAGGAATTCAGTCTAATTAGGGGAGAACCATAAGCTAATGAGGAATAAGAACAATGTGATAGGTCCTAAAAAAAGGCTTGAAACCAGTTCTATAGAAGAAGTGTGCTTCATTCTGTTTGAAGAAATCAAGGAAATAGACTGGATCTTGAATCCCTGAAGATGTGTTCTAAAATAATGAACAGAGTTCTGAAACAGGTGAAGGGGGAAAGCTGAAAGGGATAGGGTTTGAGACCTCTCTCCAGGCTAAGAAAAGCCTATTTCCAAGCCAATAGAGGCTAAAAGTGTGAAGACACTAGGCTTAGAGAACTTCAAGATGACAGATTAGATGGTAGACATCCTGGCAAAAATTCAAAAGAGCCTTAAAGGACAGAGTTCCTAATGGGCTTGATAATAACCCTCAAATCAAATTGGAAACTTTTAGAAAGTGACTGATAATTATCTTTTTAAGCTCTGATATCTTGGGGCTTTCAAGAGCGTTGGGAGTTGGAGAAAAGTTCAGTATTGAGAGTAACTTGTACGTCCTTGCTTGGATGATATAGTTTATCCCAGGGACCTGGAGGATCTTGCACCATTTGCATTTTCCAGAGAGGGGAGGATCAGTAGAGGTTGCTCTCCTCTGCCCTAACTTTGGCTACATATCATGAGAGCTTCAGATTGTGGGGAACTCTGAGATAGTACTGATGTATATGTCATGAAATTGTTATGCTGCCAGCACTGTCATAGCTCACTATGAACTTTAGAAATTGATGAAACTTACTCTCCCAGAATCCAAAGGATTTTCTGAAGGAGAAGCTTTCCTCACCCAACCACTTGGCACAAGGCTCAGAAACTAGGTTCTGGAGTCAGACAGATAGGTGTTTCTACCTCCAACTTGACTGGGTTAAGGAACTGAGAGTTTTGTTTTGTTTTGTTTTGTTTTGTTTTCCCCTCTTTATACAAATCAATTCTATGATTTTTTTTACATGAAATGCATGTCCTACAATTCAACTCAATTCTGATACGAACTACACAGAATTAGCCTCAGACTGCACAGATTTAAGAGATCAGCCTCACAAGACTGCCCTCACTTTATACAATAGTCGTAAGTATTGGGTCTCTGGGTTACTCGCACTTCTGGCTACAAATTTGGAGGTTCCTACTACCCACAGAAAGTTTGATAATTCACTATAACACCTCACAGAACTCAGGAAAGTTCTTTACTTATTATTACTGGTATATTATAAAGGATACTACTCAGAAACAGCCAAATAGAAAAGACATAAAGGGCAAGGTATGGGGGAAGGGATGCGGAGCTTTCATGCTCTCTCTGGGTACACTACCCTCCCAGCACCTCAATGTGTTTACTAACTGGGAAGCTCTCCAAACCCTATTATAAGGAAGGAGGGGTTATGGAAGTTTCATTGTGTTGGCATGATTGATTAAATCATTGGTTTCGGATGATGGAACTCAATCTCAGGCCTCTCTCCCTTCCCTGAGGCAGAAGAGGGCTGAAATTTCTAACTCTCTATTCACATGGTTTGATCTTTCTGGTGACCAGCCCCGATCCTGAGGCTACCTAGTGGCCCCCATCCACAAGTCTCTCAGAAAATAAAAGATACTTCTGTCATTCTGGAAATTTCAAGAGTTTTAGTTCTCCTCCCGGAAATCAGGGACAAAGATCAAATATTTATATTATTATTATTATTATTATTATTATTATTATTATTATTATTATTCCACAGGACTCAAAGACCCCTTCTGATGGAAAGCCATAGAAAGAGTACTAAATTAGGAATCAGGAGCTCTGTACTCTAGCCCTGGCCTTGGGTGACTTAGGGGCCTATCTCTTCTCTTTCATTCCCAGGACTTAGTTTCTTCCTCTGGACATTAGAAAGTTTAACTGAATGCCCTCAGAGGTCCTTTCAGCTTTAACAAAGGCATGTTCTAGTAGCTAAAGGGGTCCCCTATATCGGTCCTCATAGATCCATGCCAAATCTTTATCTGGTTTTCTCAGGAAATGGGCTCTCTAGATTCATAGCAAAGGCAACATCAGACAGAGAAAAATCAACAGAGATGTTCTTTTCCTTCTGTCCACTTAGTCCCAGGGCTGGAACTAGGATGAGGTAAGTAAGGCACTTGCCTAGGGGACAAAATTTAAGGGGGTGTCAAAAATACTCAGAAATCAGGATAAATAATATTTTAACATGATATATTTTTAATTAATTAATTTATTTTATGGTGACATTGGTTAACAAAATCCAGTAAGTTTCAGCTGTACATTTTAACAGGAAGACATATATATATTTACATCGTGTATTCACTTCCCATAGATTTCTTTCTGTCACCACATATTTGACCCCTTTTACCCCATCTACCTTCCCCCTCCCCCTTACCCTCTGGTAACCACTAGTTGTCCATGTCCATGAGTTTCTTTTTGTTTGTCCTGTTTGTTTGTTGCTTTTAGGTTTATATCCAACATATAAGTGATATAACACAATTTTTAATGAAATTAATGCAAAAATCCACATTTAACAAAACATCAAAAATTTAAATAAAGACTGGCTCAGTATTACTGATTTTTCATTTTTCTTTGGGCTCCAATATGGCTGGCACAGTACTTCTTAACCCCCTTTCTTTTCTCCCCAGTACACAAATATATCTCACGTAAGGATCCAAGATGGAGCTGGATTTCTGCATTTTGGCTGTTTGGGGCTGTTTAGCATGTTAGGTTTGGGACCCGCTCTCTAAGAAAAGTGATTAGTATATAATAAGAGCATAATGCTTAAGAGAATGGCCTCTGGAGATAGATAGACTGTACATGAATCTGCTACTTATTCATTACCTGTGTGACCTTGGACAAATTACTTAAACTTTCTGTGTCTTGGTTTCCTCTTCTATAAAATAGGAATAATAATAGTATCTACTGCCTAAGGCTGTTCTGAGAGTTAAATTAATTAATATATATGAATATCTAAGCAAGGAATCTGGCATATGATAGTGTGCAGTGAACATTTGCTCTTGTTATATTTAGGAAGAATTTTGTTTAAACATCTTGAAGATTTAGTAGTGATACTGCAATAGATAACTGAGGTAGATTGTTGGGTCATCCTTCCTGCTGTTCTATAAAGCTTCTGAAAAGACTTGAGTTGCTTGAGATAGAGAGATGACATGCCTGACTCCTGATAGTTGTTTCCAATTTTTATGATGCCTGTAACAAAATAGTTTTTAAATTTGGAATGATAACTACTATTTTGTATTGATCTATCCAAACTATCCACGGAGTGATCACCCACTTCCTACACTGTGACTTTAGAGCCCTCTAGGCAGCATAGCCAATAGAATTTCCTTGAGGTTCTGGAATAGTCCCATGCTCTACTACCTCCTGAAGAAAGCTATAGAGGTGTGTGGGGGCATTGCCCAGATGCAGAACTCTCTGAAGCCAGAACATGCCTAGGATCAATTGATTTGTTAATTAATTTATTCTCATCTAGTTAATAAGCACTACTTGAGTGCCTACTGTGTTCCAAGTTTTGTGCTGAGCCCTTAGGATACAGGGAGGAGTCATACCCAGTCTCTTCTCTCAGCTCCTACTCTAATAGTGGGGAGAGACATGATCTCCTCTATCTTGAAATCAATCTCTGCATCCCAATCTGTATTAGGGTTCTCCAAAGAAACAGAACCAATACATATTTATATTTATATACACATATAAAGAAATTTGTTATAAGGAATTGGTTCAAGTGATAGTGGAGGCTGGCAAGTCCAATCTGCAGAGTGGGTCAGTGGGAAGGGAGAGGCAATGTTCCAGTTAGAAGGCCATCAAGGAGGAAGAGCCGAAGTTCCAAATAAAGTCTGAAGTCAGTCTGCTGGAGAATTCTCTTTTTTGAAGGAAGGTCGGTCTTTATGTTTTATTTAGGATTTTAACTGATTGGATGAGGGCCACCTGCATTATGGAGCTGCAGATGAGGGCAATCTGCTTTACTCTACCTCTTAAAATGTCAATTTCTTTAAAAAACACTCTCCAAGAAACACCCACACAAACATAGTTATAACAGAATAATAAGGAATTACTGTAACTGGCCACATCATCACAGTTGGTATCATGAACACTTTCTCCCACTATCCATTCAGTATTCCCTTTGTCCTCAGCAAGCACCTCAGGTGGTTGTGATTCTTCATTTGATGGGGCGACCCAAACCGTCATTTCTGAAGGGCCTGGGCTATTAATAATCCTATCTGATTTGAGCTGTAGTTTTCCATTGACTTTAGTCACAGAGCATGGCAATAGTAAGAGATACCTAAAATAATCACCTGTATCTCAATATAATCTTTCTTACCTCCATTGTGAAGTAACAGTCCAAATTCTCCTTGGTAGTTAGGATCAGTCACCCCAGTTAGCACAGTAACTCCCTTCTTTGCCTTTAATTTAGGAGCAAAATTTAGAGAACCTAAATAAAAATTGTATGTGTGCTACAAACTCCCAGATGATGAGTTACTGGTTGGGGAGGGGGAAGAAGAGGTGATTCCTGAGAAATTTCACAGAGAGTTCACTTTTGAGCTGGACCTTTAAAGAATCTCTGTAAGCCCAGTGCTGACCAGAGAGGGTGTGGAGGTGCCTCCAACGGAGGAATACAAGGCCATTGATTGAGCAACTGCTCTGTGCTCTGACTTTGCCAAAGTACTTAATGCTCATGCTTAATTAAACTGAGAAATCTTAGAAGGTAGAACTCAGTCTCTTATCTTGTCAGGACCCAGTTTCCTACACTTTCTCCTCTCTCTATCACAGTGTACTTAGGCAAAAGTCTTAGCATTGATCCTCCTTTCCCTACTGTGGTAGGCAAAATAGTAGTCACCCAAAGATGTCCTTGTCTCAATACCCAGAACCTGTGAATGTTATCTTATATGGCAAAAAGGACTTTGTAGATGTGATTGATTTATGGATCTTGAGTTCATGGGTTAATTTTGTATTATCTGTTTGGGTCTAGCATAACAACAAGGGCCTTTATAAAGGAAAGACATAGGTAGGAAAGGAAAAAAAGATGTGATGAAGACATGAGGGTCAGAATCAGAAAGAGAAAGATTGGAAGATGCTACTTTGCAGACTTAAAAGATGGAGGACAGGCCTTGAGACAAAGAATTAAGATGGCTTTCAGAACCTGGAAAGGCAAGGAAAGATATTCATCCCTAGAGCCACTAGAAGGAATGCAGCCCTGTATTTCAGAAGGAACAACACCTGATTTTAGCTCAGTAAGACCTATTTTTGACTTCTCACCTCCAGAACTGTAAGGTAACAAATTTGTGTTGTGTTATTTTAAACCACTAAATATGTGGTAATTTGTTACAGCAGCCCAAGGAAACAAATACTTCTATTTCAGCATTTCCCTTTGAGCCAAAACCTTCCTCAGAATGAAGATCCCTGAAGTTCGGCTTTCAAATTCCAGCCAGGAGGCAGGAAGAGAGGCTATTTCAGAACTCTTGGACAGACAAGCCATTATATATGCAGGACATCTCAGTTGTTATGCATGAATGTTGTCAGCTGGTGTGCCCAGCATGTCACATCTATTAGTTTCATAATGGAGGCATTGTCACAGTACCTGGTTGCAGCCACTCCAGAGGCCTTATCTAGGTTGATCCTACAGTAGCCTATGTGGCCTTCATGCTTCGCTTGAGTACTGTAGTCAAATGAGGGTAAGAATATCAAGAAATCTCACTTAATGCCTTGCATTACAAACTCCTTACCCCCACTTTCATCTGAAATGATACATTCCTAGTTCTTGGATTTCCCCAGCACTGCCTCCCACTCTCAGTAATCCCTACTCCTCCCTCAGTACCACTAATGGCTATTCAGGCTCATCTTCATCCACTGCCAATTGGTCCATAATATCATTTATATTTTATTTATTTTCCTTTTTCATTTTAGTCGAAATATTTAATTGAGATAATTGTGGATTCACATGCAGTTGTAAGAAAATATGGAGAGATCTTATGTACACTTGACCCAGTTTTCCCAAAGATAATATTTTGAAAACTATAGTATAATAGCATAACCAGGATATTGACAGTGATAAAATTCCAACAATTTATTCATCTTTGTGTTGGCGTCTATTGATTTTCATTTCTCATTTAGATTGTGAATTTCCTGATTTGTGGTGTGATGGGTCACTTTCCGTGTTTCCTGGACATATAGCCTATTATGGTTGGCAATTCTGGATCTTATTAAAATACCGTCTTTTAACAAAGGATCATAATGCTTAGGTTTAGCACACAGGTTTTGGCCTAGTTTTATGGACTTTGGTTCAAATGGCATTTTAGAGAGCCTTTGTGGTACTATATTGGTCTGCTTCATTTATCTAGTGCTTTTAGAACAAAGGGGCTTCCTGTACTGGGCTGCTTGTTCTGGTGTGCCTCCTGGAAGCCCAGTATATCTGGTAGAGAATTGGATTCTGAAGCCCATGGTGACAAAAAAACTTCTTCAGCCTAGTACTCATAACTGGATCTCCCTACTGATGTTCACCAGCCACTCTGATTTTTGTGGGAAGAGAAGGTTCCTCTTAGATCTGTAGGAACACAGAGGCTTCCTGAATAGGCCACTGGCTACAGCTGAGTCTCTCTTGTTTGTTCTGTGATTTTGCCTCCCTGTCTGCCTGTTGTGATGAGATCAAATCCAAGACCCACGGAGCCAATAGAGATGAATTGTGAGCCTTTATTAGCCGGCCAGCGACTGACTCTCTACCATGCAGGGTTAGAAGAGACCACATCCGAGCTCCCAGAAGAGGCAGTTTATATAGCCACCAGCACATCCCTGAGCAGATCACCACACCCTGGTTAACGGTTAGCCGTTAGCCTGTCCTTGATCAGATTACCCTGGTTAACAGCATCTCCTTGATCAGATTACCACACCCTGGTTAACAGAATCAGAAGTAAATATTTAATACTGGCTTACTGGAAAATTGTCCACCCATAACATTCCCCACTGGTTTTCTAGGGGAATTCAAATCATTGAACAGTAGGTCTAGGCCTCATCTAAAGCCATACAAAGGCCCCCTCATTTTAGGACGGAGAATCAAGACGGTCCAGACTGGACACTTGACAGTCTTATTTTAGTGGGTCCTCTGTCCAACACAGAGTCCATTGTTCTGATGTCTGTGGTGGATGCACAGCCCTGATTCTGGTACTGTGAATCCAATGACGGCGTCCAGCTACCTTGGCTGCTGTGGGTGTTGTGAGGATGGCAGGAAAAGGTCAATCCCAGCAGAGCTCAAGAGAAGCAGGCTGTACCTTTCTCACCCTGATCCAGTCACCTGGAGCGTGGTAGTTTGGCTGGGCTGGATGCTGAGCAGCTGTTCTGGTGGCAGAGACCAGTTGATGGGTCTCCTGTCATGTGAGAGAGAGCTTGCAAAGATTTAAGCAGTGAAAAATTATGAATTTCTGTTAGCTTTTCCTCCCCTAACTTGGGGAGGAGAGGTGGGGGTCTTCCAAACATTATTTCATAAGGTGCGAAGCCCTTATAATAGGGTGTTCACTGTGCCCTTAAAAGGGCAAAGGGGAGGAGACTCACCCAATTTTCGCCAGTTTCCAGCTTGAACTTAGTTAAGGTTTCTTTCAAGGTCCTATTCATCCTTTCTATCTGTCCTGAACTCTGAGACCTATCCAATAGATCCCTAACGCCTTTGCTAGAGATTGGCTGGTCTGGGCGATGAAAGCTGGGCCATTGTCGGACCCCAGTGTTATGGGCAGGCCAAACTGAGGCACTATTTCTGAGACTAATTTCTTTGCTACTATCTGAGCGGTCTCCTGCTTTGTAGGGAAGGCTTCAGTCCATCCTGAGTTGGTATCTATGAACACAAGCAAGTACTTGAATCTGAAGTTTCCTGAGCCAACCTCAGTGAAATCCAACTCCCAATGTTCCTCTGGTGCTTGTCCACGAAGTCTCATCCCTTGTTGTAGTTCCTTGAAGGGCTCCGGATTTACTTGTCCACAGATGTGGCACCGGGCTGATATCTGCTTGGCCATTCATTGCAGCCCCGGAATGTAATAGTCTCTTTTTAACAGTTCAGTTCACTTGGTTCCTCCCAAGTGAGTGCTCTGGTAAACCTGACTCCTTCTGAGACAAAGCTACTCTCATCCATAAATAGAGTAGCATCCGGATTTGGCCAAGGGCTGCCTGTCAGGTCCGGTCTGGTGCAGATGACGTTCTCTAGGACCTCAAGACAGTCATGCAAGGGTTGGCATCGTCGGGCAGTTAGGTAGCTGGGTTGAGTGCGTTAGTTTTCAGGAATTGTATGTGAGGTGGGTTGAGAAGCATGACCTGATACTGGGTGATCCGAGTGTTGGAAATCCACCGATCCAGTGGGCTGCAAAGCATTGACTAAACTGCGTGTGGGGCAATAATCTGGAGGGCCTGCCCTAGTGTCAAATTTAGGGCTTCCTTAGAGAGGATTGCAGTGGCAGCAATTGCCCTCAAACAGTTAGGCCATCCTGCTGCCACATAGTCCAATCCTTTGGAGAGGTATGCAACTGGTCGCTTCCAGGGCCCTAGGGTCTGTGTCAGGACCCCTTTAAAGTTATCCTGCGCTCCCGGGGGCTCATAATGTAAGAGCCCTGACCTCCTCATTCTGCATCCTTGAAAAGAACGAGGGGGCCTTCTTTTGGGGGGCTTGTCCTTTTTCAGGGCACTCATTCTTCCAATGTCCCTTTTTCTTGCAATATGTGCACTGGTCCTTTTATAACCCGACTCTTCTGGGTCTATTGTTCGCCCTGTGTGCCTGTTCTCAGCCTCTGCCTTTTCCTGGCGGTCCCTTTGGGTGGGCGTCTTGCATGGTTGCAAGCAGGACCTTGGTCATCCTCTTAGTCTGTGCTATATCTACCTCATCTCTATTGTTGAATACTAGTTGGGCTAACTTGACCAGCTCAGATAGGTTCTTTCCTTCAAACCCTTCCATCCTCTGCAATTTCTTTCTAATATCTGGGGCCGACTGACTGACAAAGGCTAAATTCACAGCCCTCTTATTATTAGGGTCCTCTGGGTCAATAGGGGTATATAACCGGTATGACTCTAAGAGTCGTTCTAGGAATGCCGCCGGCGACTCATCCTTAGTTTGGATGACCTCGCTTACCTTAGATAAGTTAGTGGGTCATTGGGCAGCAGACCAGAGGCCCTGGAGCAGAAGCTGGAGATATTGTTGGAGAGCCTCCTTACCTTGGTCGGTGTCGGGGTCCCAAGGCGGAGGGGTGTTCGGGAGAACATGTTGGATGTGGGTCGAGTCGGTGGAAGGCTACCCGTTGGGGTCTAATACTGCCTTTGCAGCCTCCCTCTGGATCTACTCCTGCTCCTCTGAGGTAAACAGGACCTGGAGGAGTTGCTGACAGTCGTCCCAGGTTGGCTGGTGGATAAAGAAAATAGTCTCTAGGAGAGAGGTTAATCCCTGGGGTTTCTCTGAGAATGAGGGGTTCTGGTGTTTCCAATTGTACAGATCGCTGGTGGAGAAAGGGACATAGACCATGAATGGCCTCTGAGTTTCTCCCCCAACTAGGGGAGCCAATTGCCAGAGCGGGGCCAGGACTGCTCTCCGGTTCGACGAGTCAGGGACAGTATCAAAGTATTGTGGGGGTTGGTACACAACCCCAGTGCGGATGTGGGGAGGACTCAGGAGGGGTTCTGCCTCCCTGTTAGATGGAGATAGGACTGGGTCATAAGGGGCGTAAGGGGGAGGATTAATGATCTCAGCGTCCTCAGGGGGCGCCTGTAAGACAGGGTAAAGAGGGTTAGGTCTTTGTCTGGACGATTTCTCCTTTTGCTCCTTTGGTGTAGAGAGAAGGACAGACTTGGGAGCCGTCTTTGATTCTTTTCTGCTGCGGCAGTCCTTCAGATACTTGGGGGCATCAGAAATAAAATCGATCCACACATCGATATATGGAGCCTGATCAGGGTGGCCAGGATTTCCGTAGATAATATTCCGCACCAGAAAGGCTGTGTGCAGGTCGATTGACCCCTCTGATGGCCACCCTGTTCCAAATGTGGGCCAATATAACTGGCAGAACCTCTGAAGGTCAAAGGGAGTGACACTGGCTCCGTAGGTGAGGGCTCGTCTCCTGAAATCCTTAAAATGATTAAGGAGGTACTGAAGGGGGGGTAGGACAATTCGAGGAAGAAGCTTGACTCATGTTAATAAAAACAGGCAAGACCCCCACAAAAGCCAAATAAGCCAGGGCTAGGATCAGCTTCTGACCTAGCATCTAATCAGACGGGGCCACGGAGGCCAGATCTAAGCAAAGAATTAAAATACCACACATCGTTATATGGAGTACGCTTATGAAAGCCAAGGTAATAAGAAGGTAACAGTGCATTTTGACCAGTCCAGACAGACAAACACAATATAGACAGACAAGAGCAGTAACAGACTAAGGTAGACCAGTCCAGACAGACATACACAATACAGACAGACAAAACAGACTACAAGTAACACAAAACGCTAGCGTATCAGGCAGGTACTGGGTCAGGATCTGACATCTCAGACCTAACCGTACTAGGGAAGTTGTGCTGCATCCAGCCTTCCACTAGTTCTTAGGGCCCACAGACAGGAGCAGGTCTAAGCTGAGGCTTAGATGAACTCCAGGGCTTACCGGCAGACAGGTCCAAGCCGAAACTTAGACGTACCCCAGAGCTCACGGACAGACAGATACTCAGAAACCTGAATACCTGTAATACCAGAAGTCAAGTCTGACATCTCAGACCTTGACCAAACTAGGGAAGTTTTGCTGCATCCAGCCTTCCACTAGTTCCCCGACAGAAACCCAGAAACCTGGATACCTGTAGTGCAGTCTGACTCACAGGTGAAGCTGCTCCAGATGGCTCATGCCCGATTGTTACATAATTGTACCTTTTGTCCGCCTGCCCTCCTGGGCGAGTCCGCCCAGCGTCTGGGGCTGAGAAACATCTCTCAGCAGTTGTCCCCTAGACGGGGCAGGTCCTCGCCAAAGGTGGCCGGGGTTGTGGGTCTTAGAAGATCTCCCCTTTGGAGATATCTCGCTGGGGCCTCCAAATGTTGTGGTGCGATCAAATCCAAGACCCACGGAGCCAATTGAGATGAATTGTGAGCCTTTATTAGCTGGCTGGCGACTGACTCTCTACCACACAGGGTTAGAAGAGATCAGCTCCGAGCTCCCAGAAGAGGCAGTTTATATAGCCACCAGCACATCCCTGAGCAGATCACCACACCCTGGTTAACAGTTGGCCGTTAGCATATCCTTGATCAGATTACCACACCCTGGTTAACAGAATCAAAAGTAAATATTTAATACTGGCTTACTGGAAAATTGTCCACCCATAACATGCCCTGGTATCCCTCTCTCTCTCTCTCTATTTTTATTCTTCTGCCCCTCATTATTCATCTTTTTATTATTTTATTTTTTTCTAATTTTAATGTTTTAAATTATAGTTAACACGAAAACAATATGGAGATGGCTTAGTATCTCTTGGGGTGGTAGGTAATGTCAGATTCAGTGGAAAAGAATGCTTCACCTGGTTGCTTATTGTCAGTGGGCCTCACAATCTATTTCTTTCTTACTGGTTCTGTTTGGCTCACCAGGTGATTTTGGCAGGATATTGCTTCAATTTAGGGAAAGAATGACTACCTTGGCTGCTGTCTGTTGCTAGATTGAAGGTAGGTCATGAAATGCACAGTTTTGGCTACCTTCTTATGTTGGGTGAGAGTATCATAAGATGCCCTTCCCCCGTGTTGTCCTTTTAGTCCTGCTGTCCCTAACCAGATTATCTTCCTCTTACCACCTTTCTAAGTTCTCCTTTAGTTGCCTCCTGTATTATTTCCAGGGTTTATAGCTGCCTTTAGAACAGAGGATCTTGGAAAAGTATGTCAGTATAATCGAGTCCAGACTAAAAGTCTATCTTACATATATTTTCAAACCTGTAAATAGTTCACAACTCTGTCACTGAGCCTCTCCTTCAGTGAATCCCCTTTTCCTCTCTGATTGTTGCTGAAGTCTCTCCCTTTCTTGAGGCCCCTTCTCACTGAACCCTAATCACTCACAGGACTTTCATTCCATGAGTCTCCCTTATCACTGAACTCCCTTGTCCTTATTGAGCCATCTTCTCTACTGTTTATCGCATCCCTTTCCTGAGCTCCTGTCCCTTCCCTTAACCCTCCTTTAAACATTGATCCATCATTCCATCATTTACTCTAAACCCATGGATTACCCACATTGACTCACTAAAATCTCCCCTTTCCCTTTCTTTTCATCCCATCAACTCCCATTCCTTCCAGGCTTAAATTAACCTTGTCTCTCAATTAACAACATCTCACGACTGAGCCACAATGGTGCTTCTTACCTCTCATATAGCCCAGAAGACAGGTTAGTGCAGGAGAGAGTCATCCTTGTCCATCTTAGACCCACTTAGGTCCCTCAGGCTCCCATTTCCAGATGAGGCTTTTGTTTATACCATAACAAACATAACAGTTATATTGGAGGCCTCTCAGGAATTGGGGACCAAGTGCTTCTCTTTCTGAACAAATGGGCTGTCCCCCTGGAAGCATGTTAATATTGTGGTTCCTTTGTTAGTCTGTGGGCCTGTTCAAAAGCCCAAAGACAGCTTGTAACAACACTTCTGCTGTGGAGTTACTGAGAGAATGAGTAATATGCACAAATAGCTGAGTCCATGCAGACACAGGTCTCCACTGGCATCCACAGGTATACTTCTCTAGTAATAAGGACTGCTATCAAGTGCCTTTTGTATACTGTGAAATCTCCATGTATAATTGCATTTCATCCTTACAATAGCTCTATTAGGGATGCCTGATCATCTGTCTTCATTTCATAGATGAAGAAACTGAGGCTCAGAGAGGTGAAATGACTTATCCATGGTCACATAGCTAGTAAGTGGTAAAGTTGGGATTTAAATCCACATCTGTCAACCTGTTTCCAAAAACCATGATTTTTTGAGCTGTTAACCTATAGATACTTTGCCTCAGCCCCATGACTAGGCAGACAAAGGGTAGGCCTTCAGGATGATGATACAATGACAATGATGATAAAAATCTAATATTCGTGCTTGCCTTTTCACATCTTGGCACTACACTAAGCACCAGGGGTACAGAGGTTATTTAAATACAACACAGAGTGTTCCCTCAAAGGGCTCACGGTCTAATTAGGAGTAGGGATGGTGGATAGATATATGATGAAATAATATTTAGAGAGCAATAGAGGAGCCCATTAATTAATTTGTGTAAGTTTGCATGGACAATGACATTTGAATGAGATTTTGAGGAATAGGTGGAAATTTTCCAGCTATAGAAAGTGGGTTGGTAGGGACAGACTATTAAAAAGCATTCTAGGCATAGGGAACAGCCAAGGAAAAGGTACAGAAGAATAGAAATTTATGATTTGTTCAGGGAGCAGTAAGTAAGTCCCATGAGAATGTTAAGGAGTTGGGCAAAAAAAAAAATCATGCTAGCAGGTGGCCACAATCACTTAGCAACCTACGTTACTTTCCCAAACCAATTAGGGGTTAATGAAAATTTCGGTCCTGAGCTCTGGATCATCCTGTGTTGTCCATGGGTGACCTAGGAAAGGTGCATGGATTAATGAACACTTGGTTTATGATGGCCTAGTCAGTGGGAGAAATAGCATGCCTGTGCCAATTCAGTGGATCTCCTATGGCCCCAACTCAAATCTTATATGACATGATCTCTGTCAGTTCCCTCTGCACAGTCTGCTCTTTCTTGTAATTGCAAGAAAACCAAAAACCGTAAAAAACCATATGGTCTTTACTACTTTATCATGCCCAAGTAATTTGCTAACTCACATGTGAGACAATATAAGATAACGTTTTACAGTGTGGACTCTGAAGCCAGACTGCTTGGATGAATTTACAACTTGACCTAACACTTCTTAAATGTCAATAGCTTGAACTTTGACTAACTATTGAACCTGGACATGCCTCAGTTCTTTTTTTCACTGTAAAATGGGGATAATAATGCTATCCTTCTCATTGGGTCATTTGAGGATTAAATGAGATAATACAAAGATCTTAGCACAGTGCTTGAGATATGTAAACATTTGGTAATATTTAGCTATTTTTGTAATTATTATCAGTGTTGTTGTCTGAAGATGTCCACCTAATTCTTCTAAGTCAATAATTATTTCTGCCAATAAAACATGTACAATATTACCAAAAACTTTATATTATTCACCACTTTCAAATATTCTGATGGATAGAAAATTCTTTTAGACTTATTTTATTTTACTTAGCTATTATCATTTTCATTTGTCACTGCTCAACTTAACTGCCCTTTGAAAAAACCATCCTAACCAGCCAACAATACCCTTCCCTGGTGATTCTCTGAGACCATGCCAGATACAACTTTCTGGCACACCCAGGCCACTTCCATTGGCTTTTCTGTACAAATGGCCTGTCTTAGCTCATGCTGTATACTTTCCTAAAGTTGCTCAAAGGTTCATAAACCCCAAACAAGCAACATGTGGCCCTGGTGGGCCTCGTGCTTTTGGCTAAGCAACCCCGAGCCTGGCACTATCAGCAGCCACCTCGGTTCACAGCTTAGCCTCTTCCCAGGCACTTTCAAGCACAGCACAAGGGGCAACCACTTGTAGATCACTTTCTAGCATATACCAAGTGGACCTCAGTAGGGACAGGCATTGGCTGACCTTGACCTGCAGCTGAGCCCCTTACAAAAGGCTCCAGGACCAACACACCCAGTGGCCAGCTTCAGACAACTCCAGAACACCACCCAACCACCTCCACAAACAACACGAATAAGGATAGACTTGGCAGGCAAAAAAAGCCCCACTAAAGCAAATCCTGCTCCATGGGGTTAGCCCCTGCACAACAGCTCCTCCACTGAAGTCACAACCAGTCCTCACAACCAATAAGCCTAAGGGTCAGTCCCTCCTATTGACCTACAAACAGAAACCAAGGCTCAACTACAACAGGAGGGTACACACGACCCACCCAAAGGACACAGCTGGAGCACCTGGCTCAGGTAACCAGGGAGACTGGGCCGCTGGGCCCCACAAAATACCTACTTCATAAGGCCACTCAACCAAGGCAAGGAGATGTAGCAGCTCTACCTAATACATAGAAACAACCACAGAGAAGCAGCCAAAATGGGGAGACAAAGAAACATGTTCCAAATGAAAGAACAAAGCTCCAGAAAAAGAACAAAACAAAATGGAGACAAGCAATTTACCAGATGCAAAATTTGAAACACTGGTTATAAGGGTGCTCAATGATCTCAGTGAGAACCTCGACAAAGATATAGGAAATATAAAAATGGAGATAGAAATCATAAAAAAGAACCAGTCAGAAATGAAGAATTAAATAACTGAAATGTAGACCACATTAGAGGGAATCAACAGTAGATTAGATGAAGCAGAGGATCAAAACAGCAATTTGGAAGATAAGGTAGCAGAAAAGACCCAGTTAAAACAGCAAAGGGTAAAAAGAATCCTCAAAAATGAGAATACTTTAAGGGACCTCTGCAACAATATCAAGCATACCAACTTTTGCATCATAGTGGTATCAGAAGGCAAAAAGAACAAGGAATTGAAAACCTATTTGAAGGATTAATGAAAGAAAACTTCTGTAACCTGGTGAAGGGAATAGACATACAAGCCCAGGAAGTTCAGAGTCCAAAACAACATGAACCCAAAGGGACTCGCAGCAAGATACAGCATAATTAAAATGCCAGATGTTCAAGACAAGGGGATAATCTTAAAAGCAGCAAGAGAAAAGCAGTTAATTACCTACAAAGGAGCTCCCATAAAACTGTCAGATAAAGCTCTTATTTTCTTTCACCTTTTATTTCTCACCAGAAACTTTGCACACCAGAAGGGATTGGTACAAAATATTCAAAGTGATGAAAAGCGAGAATCTACAACCAAGATTACTCTACCCAGTGAAGCTATCATTTAGAATCTAAGGACAGATAAAGAGTGTCCCAGATAAGAAAAAGCTGAAGGAGTTCATCATCACCAAATCAGTATTACAGGAAATGTTGGAGGCGCTTCTTTAAGAAGAAAAAGAGGGAAAAAAAGATTAAACATATGAACTAGAGTGGCAATAACTCCATATCTATCAATGATTACTTTAAATGCAAAATGATTAAATGTTCCAATCCAAAGCCATTACCATATGATTCAAAAATTCCACTCTAAGTGTATAACCAAAAGTATCGAAAGCAAGGGCATAGACAGATATTTGTATACCAATGTTCATTGCAGCACTATTCCCAAAGCCAAAAAGTAGAAACAATCCAGTGGCCACCAATAAATGACTGCATAAAAAGTAGAATACCTATACAATGGAGTATTATTCAGACATAAAAAAGCATGAAATTTTGATAGATGCTCTAACATGGATAAACCTTGAAAACATTATGCTAAATGAAATGAGCCAGACACATAAGAACAAATAGTTTATGATTCCGCTTCTATGAGGTGCCTAAAATAGGAAAATTCATAGAGACAGAAAGTAGAATAGAGGTCCAGGTGCTGGAGAGAGGGGTGAATGTGGAGTTAGTGTTTAATGGGCATAGAGTTTCTTTTTGGGAAGATGAAAAAGTTCTGGAAATGGAGAGTGGTGATAGTTGCAGAGTGTTGTGAATGTACTTAATGCCCTGATTTGTAAACTTAAAATGGTTAAAATGGTAACTATTATGTTATGTGTATTTTACCACAATAAAAATGATAGTGCTGAAAGACCAAGAATTGCCAAAGCCATCCTGAGAAAAAAGCACAAGGTTGGAAGCATCACTTTCCCCAACTTAAATTATACTACAAAGTGACAATAATCAAAATGGCATGGTATTGGCAGAAAAACAGACACACGGACCAGTGGGACAAAATCGAGAGTCCAGAAGTAAACTCATATTTATATGGATAAATAGTTTTCAACAAAATTGCCAAAAACATACAGTGGAGAGACGAAAGCCTCTTCAATGAATGGTGCTGGGAAAACTGGAAAGCCACCCGCAAAAGAATGAAATTAGACTATTGTCTATCAACAAACATCAAAATTAACACAAAATGGATTAAGGACCTGAATATAAGACCTGAAACAATAAAATGCATAGAAGAAAACATAGGAATAAAACTCAAGATCCTTGGACTTAAAGAGGATTTTATGAATTTGACCTTAAAAGCAAGAGAAGTAAAAGCTACAATTAATTAATGGGACTACATCAAACTAAAAAGTTTCTGCTTAGCAAAAGAAATTGTCAACAAGGTAAAAAGACAACAATCTGAATGGGAAAATATATTTGCAAGCATTGTCTTCTGATAAGGGCCTAATAATCCAAAATATGCAAAGCACTCTACAATTCAATAACAAAAACAAACAAACAAACAATCCAAACAAAAAAATAAGCAGAGGACTTGAACAGACACTTCTCCCTAAAGAACATACAAATGGCCAACAAATATTTGAAAAGATGTTCAATATCTCTAGCTCTTAGGGAAATACAAATCAAAACCACAATAAGATATCATCTCACACCTGTTAGAATAGCTATAATCAACAGAATAAGTAATAACAAAATTTGGAGAGGATGAGGAGGAAAAGGAAGCCTCACACACTACTGGTGAGACTGCAAATTGGTACAGCCAATATGGAAAACAGTATGGAAGTTCCTCAAAAAACTAAGAATTGAGCTACCATATGATCTAGCAATCTCTCTACTGGGTATTTACCCTAAAGACTTGAACACCCATATCCTAAAAGGTATTTGCACACAATGTTCATAGTAGTATTATTCACAGTGGCCAGGACGTGGAAGCAAACAAAGTGTCCTACAATAGATGATAGCTAAAGAAGCTGTAGTACATATATACAATGGAATATTACTCAGCCATAAGAAGAGATGAAATACTGCCATTTGCAACAACATGGATGGATCTTGAGATAATCATGCTAAAAAAAATAAGCCAGACATAAAAAAGTTGAAAATCACATGACAGCACTTATATGTGGGATATAATTGTAAAACAACAAACAAAAGACAAATAGAGACTCATGGACATGATCAATAGACTAGTGGTTACCGGAGGATTAGGGGGATGGGAGAGAAGGTAGGTAGATGGGGTAAAAGGGATTAAATATGTGGTGACAGAAATAAATCTATGGGAAGTAGACATGCAATATAATATGTGTGTATTCATATATGTATGTGAATATATACCTTACTGTTAAATTGTACACCTGAAACACTATTTCATTAACCTATGTCATCATTAAAAACAAACAAACAAATAAATAATTTTTTAAGTCTGTACTAACCTTAGAAGTTAAAGTATTCTAGAAATAAGAGCATGGGCTTCTTTATTGAATAGACCTGCATCTAAATCTAGACCTGGTAATGATGAGCTGTGTGACAACAGGCAAGCCACTCATCCTCTGAGGGCCTCTCTTTTTATTAATCCAAATAAAATTAAGAATATTTACTGCCTAGGCTTATCTTGAGAATTGGAGAAAACAGTGTATGTGAAAAGGATTAGCACAGTGCCTAATATATAGGTGCCCAATAAATGTTAACTTTCCTGTTTGTCCCCTTTCCCTCCCCCCCACAAAAAGAAGAGTTTCACTGTTCATCTAAATGATAATTGGACCCACAGGATTTAACTAGGCAGGAAAGAACTCTAATTCCAAAACACATATTTGTTATGGCCAACTCTAACTTATCTCTTAGACAACCCAGAGATTAAGAAGGTGTGTTTGTTTACCTTTAATAAACTCAAAGCCCAACTAAGAAGATGAGAAAGTCAACTTCTAATTATGGACATGTTATGCATGCCATAGGTAAGGTAGGAACAGAGCATTCAAGAGCATGGGGAGAGGGAAGACTGGAGGATCTACCTAACTCTAAGTTTTACTTTCTTTCAATAGACTATAGCTATACTTAGATAAATACTGAATATGTTAATTTTATGATTTTTGAAAAGAAATATGTAACTGGAGACTATTTGGACTGAACTAATAATGAGTCATATTTTTAATAAAACTGATGATAAATTAGCTCGATAGAAAACTAATTGTATAGGAAATGGACAAAATTTTCTCTCTACCACTATTTCTTTCTTTCTTTCTCTCTCTCTCTCTCTTCCTTCCCCTTGCCCTTTCTCATCTTTACAAGAATATTCACCTAGAGGAAATTAGCCTCTTCAGACCATAGCCCAGTCACCATTGTTCAACTTAGGGCAGAATCCCACACTGTTGCCATGGTGGCTGGACAAAAAGCTTCTCTCTGGGCTCTAGCTTGGCAACCCCAACTCCAGTATATCAAGATATGCATCCCAGAGTGCAGGGATAGTCCAGAAAAGAAATTAAGAATAAGAGTTTAGAAGGTCAGGCAGAGAGGCTAGGGAAGATGGAGTTTCTATCTCCCAAGTGATGATTTAGGAGAGCCTGGGTAGAAGCTGAGGTTTTTAGGGATGAGGAAAAAATATAGGCTTGGGAGATGGAGGTACAGAAAAAGTAACCACATTAATTTGCTGTAAGAGTGTATAGTAAAGCTATTAATCCCAAAACAAAAATTTTTTTAAAGTATGCACATATATATTTTATTTCTGTCTCATCTCTCTCTATATGTTCCCACCTCTCTCTCCCTCCCTCCCTCTACTCCTCCTTCCCTTCCTCCCTCTCCACCACCTTCTCCTCTATCTTTCTCTCTCCCTATTTTGTGAAAAAGTTCTGGGCTTGCTAAGAATTTTCCTGGCTTTTCTTTCTTTATCTCCCTCTCTAATTTACCCTAGTTACCACAGCTTTTAAATGTCAACAAGTGTTTGGTGAATATCAAAACAAATATCTTCCACATTTGCTTGCTGAGGTATTAGCCTTGACAGGTGTCATGTGCAATCCTATTATGAAGGTAGAAAGGATTGTCTAATGTGAAACAAGAAACATACTAGTTCGGGCCTTGGTAAATCCCACCCCACCCCCCGGTCCCAGTTAACTGCATCTTTTTTGTCTCTTCATTCTTTAGTTCTCATTTTCCTTCTCTTCAAAGCCTTTTTGCTACTTTTGTTGTTTTTAAATTTTCCTTTACCCTGTTCTATTCTTTCTCTTATTCTCACATTCTCCCATCCAGTCTTTCTTTTGCCCTTCTTCCTCATGCTCACTTGCTTACTGTGTCTGTCTCTTCTACCTAACTTTTACCTACTTGCTTGTTGTTTTTTCCCACTCCTACTCTAGCTTGTGGATCTTCAGAGTCTTTCTCTGAGTTTTTGATTCTTCCCCCTGGAGTCTGCTCTGTCTCTGTTTCTCTTCTGTCTGCAGTAGCCAGTTAAGATTATGGGGTGGGGCAGGGGTGGGGGGGCTTTGCGTCACCACTGCTCATCCTCTGCCAGGCTGTTCTTGCTGCAATCTGTTCAAAAAACTGACCCTCATGAAAATTCTGCCCACACACTGGCTCCAGGGGAGAGGCAGTGCAGCAGAAACTTACTGACCTGTCAGTTAGAAGGGAGCACAAGTCTTCTTACCACATGATTAGAAGATAAATATTGCAATGACAAGACACATCAGTAGTTCCACTGTGTCTGGAGCATAGCAGTTTATTTTTATACATTTTTTTATTTAATTAAACTATTCCAATAGTTTGTACACATCATCTTTAATCCTCTGGTTTTTTTTTTGAAGCTCGGCCTGGTGAATACATTGTTAGAACAGCCCATACTTGTCATCTGTCAGCAGGAGGAGGATAATTGAGGAAAATGTGTGTTGTTTTAATTGGAAGAGCCAGGATAGGAAGTGAGTGAAAAAGTTGGTTCAGAGATTTACAGGGGGTGTTGGGCATGGGCAGTAAGCAAATGGCTTTGGAAGTGGTGAGAATTGGAAGTTAGGTGGAAAGGAGATGAGGATTGAAAGTTTTGCTTTTGCAGCAGTCTTGATGTCCAAGAAAGTTCTAATACCATAGGAGAGTTGTTTTGTCCTGTAACTTATATAACAGCCTGTGTAAGATTGCTGGCACTGCCTGATGCAAACAGAATGCCTAAGGAGTCAGTCCATCTCATTGTTCTAAACCCCTAGAAAAACCTCCACTTTCTAATGCACATTCCTTCATCCTGATATATTCCCTCCTGACTATCCAGCAGGTACTAACACCTCTGACTCAGGTTCCAGTTATTCAGCACCTACTATATGTCAGGAACTCTCTGGGAGATACTTATTGGTATCTGCATTTTACAGATGAAAAAAAACTAAAGTTTTTACAAGTGGTTTAGTAACTTGCTTAAGAGCACACAGCTAGTAAATGAGCTAATATTCCTTGAATTGGCATAGATAACCAGAGCCAAAAGAGAATAGCTGTGAGTGTGAGTGTGTGTGTGTGTGTGCATATGTGTGTGCATGAGAGAGAGAGAGAGAGAGAGAGAGAGAGAGAGAGAGAGAGAGAGACTGAGACTGTTGGGTCTGAAATTTGAGGCAAAGATACCAAAACTCCCTTGCTTCTCCAGAACAGGTACAAAATGTATTCCTGCTGTTTTTTGTTACTGTGTGGTAATTTCTGTAGAAGAACTGAATAAGATACTGCTGCTAACAAACATCACAATAATTAGTTTAATTTCCTTTTGAAGCAGGTTGAGGGGTTCATATAGTTCTGCAGTGTTGCCAAGGAACCATGGAATAGAGTTGCCAAATTCCTTGTTATAAGCTCCCAGGGAGCATTTTGCCAAATTCCTTGTTATAAGCTCCCAGGGAGCACTACTTCATCATGCTCGATGCTCAGCGGGTTTAGACGGCCTAATCTGTAGTCTTAATTTGAGAGTTTCATTTACTTGGCAGAACCGAGATCCATTTTGATGCTCCAGGTCATTATTGGAACATGAAGAATTTCCCCTTGACTCCAGATCATATCCCAGTCATCTTGGACAGACCATCTTCTAGCCTTTGACACAACCAGTGCTGCCTCCCTCATACCATTCTTGTGAGGACCAATTAAGTCCACAAATGTGGAAAGTGCTCTGTAAACTTTAAAGTATTGTCTAGATGGAAGATGTTATTTTTTCAGTTTTAGCATCAGTTCAGGCTTTTTATCCTAATTTGTTATTGAGTTCCTGCCTCATACCTGGAGTGGCAGTACCATGTTGTGGTTAAGAATATGAACTCTGGCAGATTGGCCCAGCTTCAAATCTCAGCTCTGCAACTCACAAGCTGTTTGACTGTGGCAAGTATGTAACCTTTCTTTACCTCCATTTTCCCATTAGTAAAATCTGGTATTTGCTTTATAAGGTTATGGTGTGAGGACTAAATGTGTTAGACACTTAGAACATCCCTGGCACAGAGTAAGGGTTATATAAATGTTATATATCATATACATATTAAGGGCAGTGCTTTGAGACTACAGTGGTTTATGTTCCCTCCACTTTTTTAACCAGATTAAAACAGGTTAGCAAAGAGGATGGTGGTGGTGAGAGGAGAGATATAGTTTGGCATAGGGTTAGAGCTGAGATAACACAATTCTGGACCTATAATAGAGGTCAGACACTTTCAGAGTGACTCCTACAGGATGAAGGTAGCATATACTTGACTTTAATTATTGTCATCAAACAGTAAGTCAAGCTACAGCTGTCAAACTGCTCATCGTGGCTTTCTATCCCTTTAAGGAGATATGTCTAAATGGGGCTCAAGGAAGGGCTAGTTAGTAGTTGACCCTGGAGCCCGGGCTAAATCACTAACTGGAGTGAAAGCTCCCAATCTTTTTAATATAGTGCCAAGGACCTGGGTTTTACAGACAGATAGACCTCTATTTGAATATAAGCTCTGCCATTCACCAGCTGTGTGATCTTAGAAAGTCACCTTATCCCTCTGAGTCTGTTTCTTCCTCTCTAAAAAGTACAGATAATAATTGCATTTATCATAGGTAGATTGATTTACACATAGTAGGCATGCAGGAAATATTAACTTTTCATTTCTACCTCAAGCTGCCTTTTCACCCAGCAACCACAGGATTAAGTAGGGACAGGCTTGGTTGCATAGGGAATCTCGGGGTCATTATATCTGCAGTTATGCAGCCCAGTAGTTTGTGGCATGATGGAATATTCATGGGGTTTGAAGTCAGAGACCTGCATTCTATACCTAATCTACCTTTCGCTATCTCTGTCACCATTGACCTCTTTAAGCCTTTGTTTCCTTATCTTTCAAGCAGAGATTCGTCTCTACCTTGACTACTTTCCAGGATTGTTAGGAAGTTCAGATGAGTAGGTGTCCCTGAAACATACTTAATATGGTTACACGCAGGTGTGGTTTGAGAGATGAGAAAGCCTAATTGGAGCAAAGTGTGTGTTGCTAAGTAGTGCCTCTCAAAGTAAGCTAAGAATTTCAGATGATTCTTGGTAAAGACAAACCAAAGGACCTGCTCAGAAACAAAGACAGAACAGCCCAGTAACAATGAAATAAACTGCATGAAAATTTGAGAATAAAACCCTTGTAATTTCACCATTTTAGCATAACCATTTTTATTTCCTCCTATTGTATCTAAGCTGTTGCTTCTATTCTTAGGTATTTTTATACAGATCCAATTTATCTATTCCTTTAATAAACACTTCTAGGTACTTACTCTCTGCCAGGACCCATACCCAGCGCTGGTGCAACAGAGATAACTCAAATACTGCCTAGGCCTTCCACTGACTTGGAGGGGCAGATAGGCAAGAAGCAAATGATAGTAATATAAAATTATAAGTGCTGTAATAAAGCAGTTTATAAAGGACCTTGCAGCCATAGATGAGAGGCAACATAATTTTGTATTTTGCCTTTTTTGAATTACCTATACTTTTTCTCCCTCCATTGCAATACACTTGATAATTATGATCCTTTTCAGTGGCTGCCTAATATTTCATTGAGTTAATGTTCCAAAATTTACTTAGCAAAAATAGTGGAAAATAATCTCAGTGACTAATAACAAGAGTGTGGCTATTATTGCAAATGCTGAAAAGAACTAAATATGCAAAACAGTCTGATCACTGGAAGAGAAGCTTCCCATTGTACTCAGTACTCATTAGAGGACTTTATTTAGTTCTTGGCTCCACATTTCAAGGTGGACAAAGAGAGAGTGAAGGGAATGTTGAGGAGAGCCACAAAAGGCATTGGAAAATAATACCTCCAAAGAAAGATTAAAGAAGCTAAGATTGTTTAACTTGGAGAAGAGGAGACTGTGAGACCATTGAAAAATGGTCTTCAAATGCATGACCAATTGTCCTTTGTCTTCAGAGGCTGAATCAGGAAAAAATGGATTATCTTTAATATGAAGATTTTGGGATAAATATAAAGCAACATTCTTTACATTGAGAACTGTTAAACTTTAATATGAATGAGAAAGAGAGGCCTTGGAACTTTCTTCTTTAGAGCTCTTTTTCATGGGATAAATTTCTGCCTAACTAGGAGAGTATGAGAATGCACTTGAAATTACACAGTGGCTGAAGTGCCTCTCGAAGGTTCTTTCTCTCCCCCATCAAGTCCATAATAAATGGGGAAATGTTCCTCTCTTGCTTATCATCTGGTTAAAATTCCAAGATGATTCTTTAAATATAACTTAAATATTTAAAGTTGTAGTTCTAGTTCACTTTATCATTTTCTGTTTTCACAGAGAACAGTTCTCTGTAATAAAACTAGAGTTCAATTCAGTAAAGTATTAAGTATCCTTCTACTCCTTCCCCTTTGTCTTCTCCAGCCAACTAATTACAACTCCTTTAATTTTTCTGCATTGGTTGATCAGCAGGCAAGTCTTGCTTTAGGGCAGCAGTGGACCATGAACAGAAAGAAGTATATGCCCCAATTGGGCATGTTTAGGCAGCAAAAGCTAGCCAAAGGCTGTTCTCAGCAAGGAGCCGGCCCAATATGTAGATTGGCCAATTCAAAGGCCCAACAGCTTGCTCTATAGTCAGCCCAGTAGAGAATGGCTGCAAGTGACAATGAGCCAGCCCCAAGGTTCCCAGTCCCAGCTCAGGGACTCAAATTAGCAGCAACTGTCTTACCAACTAGAAAGGTGGACCTGTTTTCAGAAGTGAATATTTAATTTATGCTTTAGAAGAGAAAGTGAACTTGGCCACCATCTGCCCCCCCTTATACTCACACACACACACACACACACACACACACACACACACACACTACCAGCCAGCTCTAATTTTCTATAGCTTTTAATAACTTCATGGATTCCACTGAGAGTAGAATAAGTGTGTGTTGGTGTGGAATGGCCTTCTTCTCTCCACATAGCATATGGATTGAGAGTCATCATGAGCTAGTAGCTTTTTGCTGAGCTGAAAAAAAAGACTCCTTGGTACTCTGCTAAAAACCGGCAAAATAATTTTAGTCCCATCATTGAGAAAGTATTGAGATCTGAAAGATGGCTTCTCTGAGAGTGGTTTCTCTTGAAGCAGGAGATAAGAACTCCTTACCTCCAATAAGAAGACATTGCTTAATAAACAATGTTTTTAAACAACAACAACAAAAAAGTATATTAGTCTCCATGTCATGTCAAGTTACCTTGTGTATGAAGCCAAGTCCATTCTCTTGGTAGCTTCCCGGCCACACTTTTATTTTGCTACTAGAAATTCAGTTTTCATAGCATGAGTTAATCTATAAGCAAATGTTTGCTAAGAGCCCACTGTGTGTAGTGCATTGAGTTGAAAATTTAGCTTCAAGAAAGAATAGAAATAATAAAGTTTAATCATCCACAAGGAGAGAAGCGTGGAAGTAGACATGACCAAATAACATCTTTCTGGAATATTGTAAGGAGTGGAATGATTTCTAAAACTATAACTTTCACAAAATAACTTTCTGGTTAATGAAAAACATTGTCCTCTACTCTCCAGTTTCCTGCTACCTGCTGATTACCCACAGTAAAAGGAACTAAGCATCCATTAGAGAAAATCGAAGTATTCTCATCTAATTTTAAAGTATAGTGAGGTTATACTGGTGGTTTCAAACTGGAATTTGTAAAGAAGAGGGTTTGGGTGAGGTACTGTGCAAGATATTAGCCTCAAACTAGTTGACCTAGTCTAGAAGACCTTATCAGGTCTCAGAACATTACCACAGACTGAATAACAGGAGGCACTGGATGTTTCTTTTTTCCCTATGACCATTAATAAGCCCTCATTCCCACAGTACTTAGGTTTACATGTATGCATCTCCTATCTCATAAATCCTCTCTCTAGTCCAGAGAGGGAGGGAGGGAAACACAGTTTTACCTTCCCCTTTGAATAAGTGGGCAATGATGTAGAGACAGGAAGTAAGTAATTCAAAAGGTTATACAGCAACTGAGGATGGTGGCTGAGAATGGAGTCCATATTTTCTGACTTTATTCTTGACATTCTTGCTAAGTTAGCATCCAAGTATATTGATAATTCCTCCATGGTCATGTTCCCATTGAGACTTATGTTCACTCCTACAGCAGCTTCTCTATATTGCCTCTCCCCCAGAATCTTTTCAACCACCCAGAATGTCAGCATCAATTCAGTACCTCTCAGATCACTCTCAGATCACTATTAATAATATTGTAAGAAGTGGAACTTGAAGGAATTTAGCAGTTAGCCAGTCTTAAAAATCCCCTCTTGCCTTTTAAGATGCATGTCTAATAGTCATTAACAGGTTTTTGATGGAATCATCATTGGTATATTGGGTGAAATAATTTTTTTTATTAGATGGGTTGGTCCTGTACATCTCAGGAAGTTTTGCATCCCTGTTCCCATTTCACTAAATTCCAATAGAGCTCTCCAGACTGTGACAATGAAAAATGTCCTTCTTCCATTTCTAAACACTCTCCCCTATGTTCTGTTGAGAAACATCAGTGGCTTTTGAGGGGTAGGAAACAGTCAGGAATTCTCTGAGGTGCTGGAGTTTGCTGTGCCTTTCTTAAACCTGGGCTCTCAAACAAAATGGGGTCTTAGGACTTGTCTCTTGTGAGACTAATTCTGATATTATGACACTCTATACTCTTAACTTGGACATTAACTCCTCAATTTGCTTGAGAGACTTAATGGAAACTAGACATATTTTCCTTGGTGGTTCATCACTGAAAGCAGCCTATAAGAAATCCATGGAAACAGTATGGTGTGATCTAAAGAACAGGGGTTTGGTGGCCAGACAGACATTATCCAGCTCCAAGCTCTGCTACTTGTAAGCTATGTAACCTGAGAAAGTTACCTTAACCTCTTTGGTCCTCAAGTTTCTTCAGCTATAAAAATGAAGGTAATACCTTGCTGGGTTATTGTGAAGATTAAATGAGTTAATGAATACAAAGTACAAAGCATATAGTAGGCCCTCAATAAGTGTGTTTTCCTTCTCCCTACTAATTCCAAGGAGTAAGTTTGTCCTACCCCTGGTTAAGAGTGTAGAGTGCCATATTACCAGATAGGTAGAAAGAGTAAGTAGTCACAGAAGCTAAGGCGGAGACTCTAAGAAATGCTTCTGATTCTGAGGAAAATAAAAGATCCTGGATTTTAGGCCCAGCTTCCCCAGAGTCTTCTGGAAGAAGACTGAGGCTTGGCTGCTATCCACAGACATCTCTAAAATTGACTCTAACCCTGACTGTCAGTGAGGTAATTACTTAAATTCAATTGGCGTATTATTGATGCCCTGTAGGAGGGAGAAAGGGATATCTTTGAAGTAGAAACATCAGGGCTCTTTATGATCAAGTAGCATTAAACATTTGAAGAGGAAATTATATTGAGCTTCCTCCTCATTCGCTAAGCCTTAGTTTGTCTGTTTTTGTCCCCCCATACCATATAAGAACTAGTGATTCAAGCTCAGGTAGACAAAAACATGATCAAGCTCTTAAAAATAGTTATCAGAGCACTTAGTACATTCCAGATACTGTTGCAAGCACATTACATATATAAACTCATTAATCTCACAATGCCCCTTTGAGGTAGGTACTGTCTTGTTATTCCATTCATAGGAGAACAGGCATACAGAAGATAAGCAATTTGGCCCAGGTCATATTATAGCTAGTAAGTTGTACAGCAAGAATTTGGACCTTTCAGCCTGACTCAAGAGTCCATGTCCTTTGTCATTCCATGCTATCATCTCTATTTAGAGAGTTAATTAGGAAGTTAGAGCTAGAAGGAACCTTCCTTAGTGATCATCTATATTATTTTTCTTCTAGTCCATTTTACAGTTGACAAACCTGAGACTCAAGTTTGGTGAATTGTTCAAAGTTGCACAGATAGTAAATTGTAGTGCCAGATCTTGAACTCAGGTACCTTGCTGAATCTCTAGCTCCTAAAGCAGTGTCTGGTACAAAGTAGCTACTTGATAAATAGTTGGGGTAGATAAATGGATAATGGATGGATGGGAAGATAGGTTGCTAGATGCCAGAGCAATCCAAGACCAAGATCCTGGGCTACAGAACTGACTTTGAAGTTGGTACCTCTATCTGTAACCTGAGTTACTCAGAGAAGCATTGAAAAACCTAGAGAATTGAGGAGCACAATCAATTTTGGGAGATAGGGATCTAGTTGAGAAAGTTAGATATGAGTCTGTAAGGCAGGCATTGGTATTTCTTGTACCCATAGCAAGTTAGGCCAAAATAGACTACTCTAAATCTAGAGTAGTCTGCTTACAAATGCCCTCCAGTGCATTTTTAATATGACTTTAGGACATGATGCCTCTCCGACCCAACCCATTAAGAACTTCAAGGCTGAGAATATGGAGGCATTTTAATAATTAAACCACGGAATATTTAAATAGTAAGGAACTCAGAGATACTCATATTGAATCCCTTATCCTATAGACAGGAGGAACTCAGAGATACTCATATTTAATACCTTACCCTATAGACAGGAGTAAGTGATACTGAGAAGTCAAGTAACTTACATAAGGACACGCATATAATCCAAAGCAGAAACTGAACTGTAACCTAGGTCTTCTGACTCCTCATGTAGAAGGATTTTTCTACTAACTCATGGTGTCTTTGAGTGTAGAACAAATATCACTAACCCATAAAGCAGGTGATAATGCAGGGAAATCATTAAATCTTAGAATTCTAGGGTGATATGTACAGATTCCTGGGAACTAAGATGACAAATCCATCTCCATTTTCTCATACAGGGTATTTTAGCCAGCTCTGGCCCCTATAGCCTTTCAGCTCAGCCACAAATAGGACAGAAAACACTGTATTTTCTTCCTATAGGTTTCTACCTTGTTGGCTTGTTGGTATCCTTCTCCTGAGAGAATGCTCTTAAATGTATTTGCATATAGTTTGCATATTCATTTAATTCATTTATAGTATCTCTTGAACTAATGTCAATGTCTATAGAAATCTCTTCCACCCAACAGACCTGTACACACTGAATCTAGAGGGTTCTTAGTGTTTGCACATAAAAGCTCTGTGCCATTAAGCAGTCTGACTTGCCCCAAGAGACAAAACCTCTAAGAAAATCTATACTTTGGGGAAAAGTTTGTGATTTCAGGAATCCCTGTTAAAATACATATATATCTTGGGGACAATAACACCTATTATTAGCTTTCCAATCATGGCAGGAGTTAGTTTATCAATCAACCAGGAAACCTTGAGGCAATGAGACACAGACCTGCTTAGTGTTAGTGTTGGAGCAAGACAGACCTGGCTTTGAATTCCAGCTTAGCCATATGACTGTATAACTTGAGATATTTCACTCCACCTCTCTGAGCCTTGGTTCCCTCTGCTATCACATGGCACTGATGTGACAGCAAATGTGATACCTCATGTGGCTTTTGTAAAGATTAAAGGAGACAATTTAATGTAACTTAGCATAAGTTGGACTGGGTAACATGTGAGTCACAGAATGGCAGTGGGTTTGATTGGATTGTTCAATCAGAGAAAAGCAGATTTGGGGGGTGCTGGCTGAGCCAAACTTCTTGGATTCAAACCCTAATCTTAATATATGTTAGTTGTAAAAATTTAGACAAGTTATTTAACCTTTCTGTGCCTTAGTTTCATTTTTTATAAACCAAGGAAAAAGATAAACTGTACCTCATAGGTTTGCTTTGGTGATTAAATGAATAAATCTATATATAGACAGAGTGCTTAGAATAGTACCTGACATGTGGTAAGTGCCATATAAGTGTGAGCTATCATGTTTCACTGATTGTACTGGTTCCTTAGAAATCTCTCCTCTTTACTTCCTTTCTTTCACCTCCTCCCACGTCTAACCCACCACTCCTGACAGGACCCTCTGGAGATCATCCCATCCATAACCCCACCTCTAGACAACATCCCATCACATGCAGCTCTAGTGGAGAGCTCTCTTACTCTTAAAGGCCTACAGAGAAGTTTCAGCAGCTACCCTGGTAGGCTTAAACTGGCCTCACTCATCCTATAATCAGAACTCCTCTGCAGGCTCTGGTGTTTCATGCCTTGAAATGGGGAAAGTGGAGGCCTCCCAATTAGCCATAGTGTATAGTGGGAAGAGTGCTTGGGAGATTTTTTGGTGTCATATGGACCTGAGTTTAAATCTTACTCTGCTACTTACTGGACATATGACCTGGACCAAGTCAATTTCCTTCTACAGGGCAAGTCATTTCCCTTTCTGGGGCCTCAGTTTTGTCCACTGAAACGTGGGAATGATAAAAGTTAAGCACCTACTTCATGGATTAATGAAATAATTCATGTAAAGAACCCAGCTCAGTACCTAACATATAACTCAATAAATAGTAGTGCCTAGTCTTATCACTAACAATAAGAATGAAAGGTGCTTTTTATGCCTCCTATACCAGGCATTACTACTACCACTCCTTGAACTTTGCAGCCTGTTATGAATTGATTTATGTTCCCCTCAAATTCATATGTTGAATTCCAACTGCCAATACCTCAGAATGGAACATTTTTTGGGAATAAGGTCATTTCAGATGTAATTTATTCAAATGAGATTATACTGTAGTAGGTTGGGCCCCTAATCGAACAAGGCTTATAAGAAAGAGTAATTTGGATACAGACAGGGAGAACGTCATGTAAAATTAGAGTAGTGATCTACAAGCCAAGAGATGTTAAAGATTGCTTGCAAATCATGAGAAGTTGAGAGACATGGAACAGATTCTGTGTC
The DNA here is from genome assembly GCF_014176215.1 of Rousettus aegyptiacus. NCBI lineage: Eukaryota > Metazoa > Chordata > Mammalia > Chiroptera > Pteropodidae > Rousettus > Rousettus aegyptiacus. The sequence continues at coordinate 37,945,838 of NW_023416312.1, forward strand.
ATAGCCCTCAGAAGGAACCAACCCTGCTGACACCTTAATTTCAGGCTTATGGACAACAGAACTGTGAGACAATAAATTTCTATTGTTTAAAGCACTTGGTTTGTGATTCTTTATTATGGAAGCCCTAGCAAATTAATACACAGTCCAACAAAGTCTACCAGAGGTCAGGTATCCTCACTGTACCCTTGGAATTCAGTTGCTTCCTCTGTCTCTGCCATCAATCCCAGAAATACAGCAGCAGCAGCAGCAGCAGCAGCAGCAGCAGCAGCAGCAGCAGCAGCAGCAGCAGCAGCAGCAGCAGCTGGTGCTGGCATTCTGCTGATAGTCCCTTTGCAGATGCACTAGGATCTGGCTTAGTACTGCCCTATCTTTGCCCGATTGCCTGTATGGTGCTAACTGTAGCAGAAACTTGTTTTGTGTCAGAAAAAGAAAGAAGGAACCAGAGTGTAGCTTCATTTCAGTTACAAGTGACTATTTTTATCATCATTTTCTGAATAGAGATGGTCCTCTAGCTAGGCAATTTACATAACCCTTTGAGCTATAGACTCTGCTCTGTCCTCCTCCTTCTTATTCTCCCCAAATGCAGAGTGCTATAAGGTCAGGAGTCAGTTTTTCTGGCTTTTTGAGCTGGGGGCAAGTGCTAGAGGTCAGGCCAATTGCTAGGCCTACAGCAAAGACCTATGGAAGAGCATATGTTGGTGGTTCTGTATTAGTTGTCACTGTTTTCTCCAGAGGCTTAATCAAAATAATCACACATCACAGCAGGAAGAGGACTGCAACCCATCAGATCCACTTGGCAAGTCATTTGTTATTTGGCTGAATTGCATTTTCTTTCATGCTGTGTGCAAACATAACTCACTCTACTAGTTAGGGAAAGAAGAAAGAGAAGTAAGAAGATGGTGGGATATAAAAGAGAAAGAAGGAAGAGTTGGGAAGGAATAGAACAAGAAAAAAAAACAGAGTGAGAAAGAACAAGATTTGGGGAAATCAAGCTATAATGGCTCCAATATCCTCTTAGCCTTTGGGGTGGAATTGGGTTGAGGAGCCCTATTAAAGAAAAGAGGGAAATTGTCACTCTTATACTGGATTATCATTTACTGAGAACTGGTAGATTTATCAAGTACCTATTCCGTGCCAGGCCATTTCTATACACTACCCCCGTTTTATTGATGAGAAATCTAAGGCTTCAAAAGCCAAATTCCAAAGCCTGTGCTGATTTCACTTTATCACACTGCCTTCCATTTGGTGCAGGCATGTGTTTCTACGTGACTTGTGGGGGTCCTTAATTGGATTTGAGTTATAAATAACAAAGGAAAAAGTATAAGTTCCCAAAGACAGATATCAGGTTTTCAGTTTTGTCTCTGGTGTCAATAAAAAATTAAAATACAGGAGAATAATAGATCTCAATGCTGTATGACACCATATATACTAGTCCCTGCTAGATACTCTCTATAAAGTAATCATTTCCCAAACAATAGCAGCAATTGGGAGATAAAATGATAATCACAAGAGATCAGGGAAAGAAAGGAAACCTGAAACATGAGAAAGTTTCCGCATAATGAGCATAACCCATGGCATGCTTTAGGAAGATGATACATAAGTTAATTTGTAGTCAGAGCAGATTGGCCATCAATACCCCTGTAAGTGAACTGATCGCTAGTATATTCTCAAACCTAGAAACAGGGGCTTTAAACTGAAATCCCTTCAAGGTCTTTGCTGGATTACTGTCTTCTGGAATGTAAAATATTGGGGGTCATTGTTGGTGACTAATATTTTTGCCTCTCACAGAGCCTCACTTTGGGTGAAGTGGCACTGGTACCTGTAGAAAGAAGCTTATTTTTAAACTTTTACATTTTGACAATTTTGTTATTATTACATGTGGGCCTAATACCTTTCCCTGGGCCATTTTGGCAAAAAGAACTAATAAGAAAGGGCTTTTAATGAGCCTTAAAATGGCTCTATAGATAGTATGGTGCTTGGAATTAGCTTTCAGGTAAGAGGCAAAAAATTAAAAGATCAAGTGAAGAAGCTATCCTCAGGACAGAAGACTAGAGAATGGCCAGGAGAATTTTAGCCAAGTAATACCCAAGTTCCTGGCATGTAATTTTGTATCATTTTTGCCCATCAGTAAAAGAGTGAATCCATTGTAGAATCCAATTAGGCACACCTATCACTTTGTCCCTTGGGGCGTCCAAGGACCTAAGGAAATATACCCAAAAACTCAAACCCAGAGAACAAATGGATTCCATCAAGAAAAGATATAGAACTAACTAGTCCTCCAACCCTGACCAGCTTCAAACATTGGCCTTGAGAGTGTCTCACCTAAAACATTTGGTAAAGTCCACAAGAACCTGGGTTCCCTAGAAAAGTGTACTTTCTCTGTCCCAATACTGGGCTGTAGAAGAAGACTTACCAAAAACTCTTCTGCCCCCTGGATTTCCTGCTCTAATTTGGACAGAGGAGTCATGGCTCCATTTCCCAGGTTTCAAGAGACTCAAATATACCCTCACTGTTTCTCAGATTTCTGAGGCCCTGCCCTCTGACTCAGGATTAATCAGTAGAGTATGGCCTCGAAGCCTAACCCAAGCTCCAGGTTGGAAATTGTCTCTCCAGAATATAATCGAATGACACTTTGAGCTGGGTGGTCATCTAGTAGATTCCCTTCACTTATTAACTGTTGTAACCTTAGACAAGCTACTCCATCTGCTTGGACCTTAGTTTTCTCATCAGTAAAACAGAGATGAAATGAATAAAAGCTACTTCCAAGGGTTGTTTTAGGAAAATGAGAAGATATATGTAAAGGACTTAGAACAGTGAGTATATGTGTCAGCTATGATGATGATGACGATGACGATGACAATGAAGACGATGATGATGATCCTGCCACCAACATATTACAAATGAGGAAACTGAAGTGCAGAGAGGCAAAATTATTTGCTTAAGATTCCACAGCCAGTTTTAAACCTGAGATTTGAGCCCAGGTCTCTTGACTCAATGCTATATCTTCTAAGCCAAGATGAAACCATCCATGTAGAAAATAGTTTCATAGAAGTCTCAGAACCAGTTTTGGACAATTCCCAATTATTGGTCAGAGGCAAATTATGTCATATGTGAATTATCTAAATTCTTAGCAAGTATTTCAGAATCTAGCACATAAAGGTACTCAATTAATATTCATTTAATGAGTTTTTCTAAGCTTTCTCCCTACTTCTTTTTTTTCTACTATACAGTAGCAGGAAGGCCAGTTTTGCCCTGCTTTAACTAAGGATTGATTTCTACCTCCATAGTGGACAAGAAATGTTGAAATGCCATAGGAAGTATTTGGGATAGTTTTAAGGATAGTTTACTGGTAGTGAAAGTTTGCTAGGCCCTGGAACCAGTGGTATGCTGGTAGATGTTTAACAATCAGCTCTCTGGTAGGGTGAGGGGAGGTTGGGAGAGACCTAATTTGTAGCATTTGTCAATTTCAAACTATTAATTCCATGTTACTAAATGCAGAGTTGGTAAGAGATGCACGGTAACACACTATTATGTAGTATTTCACTATATAACAATAGTACAGATATTAGTTATATGTTACACATATATGTATATAATATAGTAATAATATTACATATAAATAGTGAAATTAGTAAAGCATTTTGGAAGCTATGAGTTTTGAATATTTTACCCTCTTTTGAATGTAATTGTAAGTTTATATAATTTATTTAAAATTTATTTTTCATTTTTAATCATGATTAAAAACACATTAGTGTTAAGTATATTTACATTATTGTAAAACAGATCTCCAGAACTTTTTCATCTTGCAAACTGAAACTTTATATCTATTAAACGAGTCCATATTTCTCCCTTCCCCAGCTACTGGCAAACACTATTCAACTTTTCATTTCTAAGAATTTGACTACTTTAGATACCTCCCATAAGTGAAATCATACAGTATGTTTTTTTTTGTAACTGGCTTATTTTAATTAGCATAGTGTTATCAAAGACATGTTGTAGCATGTGTCAGAATTTCCTTCATTTTTAAAAGTGAATAATATTTCATTGCATGTATATATCACATTTTGTTTATCCATTTATACCTCAACTGGACATTTGGGTTGCTTCCACCTCTTGGCAACTTTGAATAATGTTGCTATGAATAGGGCTATTAATTTTTATTATTAACTGTGTTTAACAATTGTGAATTGTTAAACACAGTTAATAATAAAATTTGACAATCAGGTCTTGAGAGCTGGTACCAGCTGATTTCAGCATACCACTGCTTGGAACCAAAGACTGGGGATGCACATGAACTTTCCCTTGAGGATCTTAAAACTGGGATATTTTGTCTGGGCTGATTTTAAGCATGCTTCCCACCTTGGGTGGTGTAGAGAAATGAATGAAATTATTAGAAATTTTATACTTGTGGAATTGAAGAACTGGGAAGTCCCTTGAGATAATTTTGCCTTGTTACTCAATGCATGGTTTGTGGAACTGGGAACTTGTTAGAAATGCAGAATGCCAGATTCCATTTCAGACCAACTGAATCAGAATCTCCATTTTAACAGGGAACTTGAGTAGCATTAGTTTAGTGCACCACCACTGCTAACATATATACTGCTCCAGCTCTCATACTTCTCTTAGCCCATCGTGCAGATAAGGAAATTGAGGTCTAGAGAAGGAAAAGGACAGTTCCAAAATTAGAGTGTATATCAGCTGAGAGCAGAACTGCTGAACATCTAAAGGGGACTTTCATATTTTTCATTCATTTCTGATTATAAAAAGTATATAAAAGGTACAGTCTGAAGTATTTCTAGATGAAATGATATGATGGTATGTTTGCAATTTGCTTTATAGTATTCTAGAAAGAAAGTTTGAGTGTAGAAAGGAACTTGGATGAGATAAGAGTGACCATGATTTGATAACTATTGAAGCAGAGTAGTAGGCACTTGGGGATTCACTATATGATTGCTTTTGTGTATGTTTAAAAATTTCCATAATCAAAAGGTTTTTTTTAAAATGTATAGTTGGGGAGGAGGTTCTGACAATATAGTAGTAGCTAAAGTGAAGTTTTCATATTATTTGTGGATTTCATTTACACCAGTAAATCCTGTATGCAGAAAGGCCTAGCAGTTGCATGAGACCCAGGTAGAAGGGAAGTTTGCATTCCATCCCCAGCAAAAGATACTCCCTCTCTCTAGAAGCCTGAGTATCTTGCACTTGGATCTGGGCTGGATTTGCATAAATAGCACTCTTTTTTCCCTCCACCACATGAGATAGGATAGTCTGGAAGAGGTCTCCCAAGCCCTGAAAAGCAAAGCCTCTCATCTCAGATCCCAACACACTGAGAGATTGCCTTGACAAGGCTCCCCCAAATCAAACTGTTTGGAAAACATCTATTCCTGTGAATAAATAGAGACTAGGGTGGGGATAAGTAGGGAAATATACATGCTGAATGTCAATTCAGCAAAAGTAAATTTTGGGAGAAGATGAAAGCTGGCCTTTCATGTTAGTTCTAAAGCTGACACTATATTTGCCAGATTTCGCAGAGGGCTGATGGATGTAAGCCAAGAGCTAGGGCTGGGAGCAGGGATGAGAGCCACATATCTCACTGGACAGGCATGTATTTTTCCCTTAGAAGGTTGGAGTATAGTTCAGAGATAGTGACTGACAGACAGGTTCTCACCCAGCATCTTATCTCCATTCTGACTGCCTTTTAGGGACCAGAAAAATCAATGAAGCTTCCCATTAGGTGTTCTAGAATTGTCTCTCAATGCTGTTTCCACTTCTATATTAGGGCTGTCATAGAATGTGAGAAGGATATGGAGTTGGAGGATGAAAGGGGCAGTCTAGCAGGGTCTCTCTCTCCAACCGAGGACCATTTTCCACCAGACATGATGTCCTAGAAGGACCTTATTCTCCAAGATTAACTTATATAGCTGCATTCTCTAGCCCAAAAGGCCCATATTCAACAACATGTTTGCTTGTGGCATGTTCGTTTGGTGGGGTTACCATCATAGTACACTGTAAGTCTCCCGATCCTTTACTCCCCAGTCAAGACAGGCCTTATATAAAATTTCGACCCCTGACCTTCCCCAAAGTCTTTTCAGCTCTCTTATTTCTGGAAATTATAACTTCTTATTTTACTGTATGTGAAAGGCTTTCAATACTACTGCGATTATTGGGTCTGGAAAACTACTAGGGGTGAGGGGTGGGGGCAGGTAGGCCTCTGAGGGATGAGTCATCTGGGTTGGAGGTGTGGTGTTCCTTATTTAGTAAGGTAGAAGGGAGGCCTAGCAAGGAGGGAGGGCTCTTTAAGGAAAACTAGAAATATTTCTCCCACTTGCAGCCTGCACCTAGAACTAGGGCAGAGGTCCTAGAAGTCAGTGATTCAGGAGAGAGTAACTACGGAGTCCCACGATACACGGAGAATTCTAAGAATTGGGGCTGGAAAATCCACTGTTTATATTGTTTGCTCTGCTTTTGTATGTGTTTAAAAGTTTAAAAGTACATTTCTGTCAGTCTAAAGTATAAGTGGCTTGATCTATCCCCCAGGCAAACTCAAGTAGGCCTGGATTGCCAAAGATGGACTGTTCAGGCTATACAGAAAAAATAACAAAATGGCCTTGCTAAGACCAAAGCACAGATGGACTTTAAATGCTCTTACCACTATATGTGCACTCTTTCACCTTATAGTACTCTCCAAAGTGTGCTCTCAGAACTCTGGGGCTCCTCCAAATTGCTGGATCAATCTATACCTCCTCTTTTTAAACATTTTTCTTTATTATCAGAACTTTTAAACATACACAAAAGTAAAGAAAACAGTATAATGAACCCCCATGTACCCATTATCTAACTTCAACATTTACTAATATATACATTCCTTCATCCACTTCCTCACCACACTCCTCTGGATTATATTGAAGCAAATTCCTGATATATCGTTTTGTCCAAAAATAGTATTAACTCTAAATTATAAAGATTCTAAACATTATAACCATAATATTGTTATTAAACCTAAAACTATACTAAGACTAATTTCTTAATACCATTCAGTATTCAGTCAGTATTCAGATTTCCATGATTGTCTCAAAATGCTATTTTTTAAACAATTTCCATAAAGATCTTAATAAAGTTCATACATTAAAATTGACTGACATGTCTCTTAAGTCTCTGTTAAGTTTAGGTTTCTCTCTCTTCTGTCTGTCTGTCTGTCTGTCTGTCTCTCTCTCCCTCTCTCTCTCTTTTGATGTTATAATCTCCTTTTTTTTTACAGATAAGGGAACCAAATTCTGACAAAAGGGAGGCTGACCAGAGCTGGAAAATCTACCAAGCTCAGGTCTTCTAACTTCGTATCTAGAACTCTTTGCACTGTATCTCATCCCACCAGGCCCTTGGAGTAGGTATTTCTTGAACAGGTCAGGGAGACCATTGGGAAGAGCTGCCTACTTTTTCTGTTTCAAGTAGAACTTCTTAGTTCTGTAGGGCTCTCTAGCTCCAGAACCTGCCCAGTATTCTTACAGCAGAGTTTAGAAAGGCTCCATCTGGGGAAAAAAGGCAGAGATGGGCGTTCTTACTTGTTTTGCCAAATCCCAAACCAGATGGGACAACGTGGCTCCCTCAAGGTCGGAGAGGAAAGAGATTATTTGGCTCAGAACAGCAGGGTGGGGTGTGTGTACAAACTGGTGGGACTAGATGGTTAGGGAAGTGCCCTACCTTCTGGGAGGAACATCCTGGGCTCGCTGTCAATGTAGTTGGGTAAAAGTAGAGGGGCAAGGGCAGGAAAAAGTGTAGAGTAGAGAATTCTGGGAAATTACTTTGAAGGAAGAGGTAGGCCTCTGGCACTGGTGCTCTTTATGGAAGGGAAGGACAAGGTTCCCAGCCTTGCTATAAACAACAACAAACAAACAAACAAAAAACCCTCTGCCTGGAGATTAACTGGTGACTGGTGACGGTTTGGCAAGTTTAGACCCTTAATTCAAAGATTGATTAATCTACTTATTTTTATCCATTTTAGATCCCCATCATGTTTCAAGGACCAAAGTGGGCTACTAATTGAGTATAGGTGATCTGGGAAGTTCTAAGTCTTGCACAGACCCTAGGAAGTCATCTCAATCCTCCAGTCTTCCTAAGAGATCTCCTAATTTCCTTCTCCAGTTTTATTTCTTTTTGCCAAATTTCACCACCGGGCAGTCTTTTCTTAGAGTTAACCCAAATCCCTCCTGATGAAGTATAAACCCATTTTCTCTTTTCCTTTCTTTTGTTGAGAGTAGACCATCTCTTAGCTATAATAAATAACTCAAGGACTATTTCAGACCTCCATTACATCCCAGGCTGATAATTGTACAAACTTATCTCTCTGCCTCATCTCTCACTTCTCCTATCCTTGTCATTTGGTCCTTGGCCAGATTAACCCTCACAGGGCATAGCGCTATTCATGTTAGAGAAGCTAAACAATATTATGGTCAGAGTGGAGGCTCTAGAAGCCAGATTTCCTGCTTGATCAATTATCCAATTAGGCTACTTTCTAGCTGTGTGATGGTAACTTCTCCGGGTCTCAGTTTCTTCATCTATAAAAATATATTGTTGTGAGGATTAAATTAGTTGGTATATGTCAGGCACTTAGAACAATGTCTGGCACATAGTTTAGGCTTTGGTTTATGAAATTTCTTTTGTCTCACCTAAACATTTCTTATTGCCCTCATTTCTATTTCTTAAAAATTTACCATGCTTCTAAGTCCAGCTGAAATGCTAACTATTCCCTGAAGCCTTCTTTTCCTGAGCTCTTTGGTTGGAAATGACCTCTTCCTTCTCTCAGAGAATTTTCATTTGTTTAACTCATATGACATCTTTACATATTGTCATGTGTTGTCATTGTTTACACGTGACACCTTAATGGTACTCACTTAAGAGAAATTGACTGCCACACACCTGCAACTTAGTCCATTGCTCAATTAGTGGGGATTGGATTATTCCTATATGCTTTGCTGTTTAAATCAGTGGTTCAGTCCTGGCTGTGCATTGGAATCACCTAAAGATCTTTTAAAAACTACTCGATGCCTGGGTCCCACACTTAGAGATTCCAATGTCATTAGTCTGGGGTGGGGCTTGAGCATTTATATTTTAAAAATCTTCCCAGGTGATTCTTATGTATAGCCTGGGCCATGAATCCTTGGTTTAAAAGGTTTAGTAACACAATTGATCTTATGTCAGGCTCATAACAACATTCATAAATTACACTGTAGACTGTTGCTAATACTGTTTTATAAATTAATAAACTGAGGCTCAAAGAGGTTAAAATTACTAGGCCAAAGTTATACAGACCTTAAAAAGCAGAGTAGAGAATAGCAGACAGTTTCTAACTCCAAGTACAGTGCTGTATCTTTCAAAACCCAGATCCTAAACCTCTCCTACTACATTGGTTGCTTCTCAATTTCAGGAACCGTGTCTTCAATGTCAGAAATGTTTCTTGAGGGGCAGAAATATATCCTAGAAGTCAGAGTTTGAGAGGTGGGGATTAGCGCAGTCTTCTGACTCCTAATCCAGTGTTTTTTTTTTCCTGCAATACATCTCGCCACATTTATAAGAAAGAAAGAAAAGAAAGGGAAGAGAAAGGAAGGGAAGAAAGGAGTGATTCATTTATCTTGGAATGCTTGAAGGTTGATAAGTTTCTACTCATACTGTGAGAAGGATCAAGCATTCCAATATTGCCATATCAACCCCCATCTCAGGGCTGCTTTTTGTCTTTTGCCCCTCTTCCCTTTCCCTTCCCTCCTCTTCCCTCCAATTCCTTTTTTATCCAGTTCACCAAGAAGCCTCGATAAGAGTGGGTATTCATAGCTAGTTTACAGGCACCATAGAGTTAAGTGACCTCTTTGAAGTCACAGACTGGCCTAGAACTTTCATTTCCTGCTTCTCAGGCTTGTTCCTCTTTTGATAAACTGCTGAACTCAAAGAGCCCTCTAACCCCCTGCATTTCAGTTGGTCTTAGAATCAACCATCAGGGAGATTCCTTTGCGGAGCCTCAAAGGCATGTTTTAGGTCTCTACTACCCTGAGAAAATATAAATGCTCCCTCATAGGGACCACCCCTTAAGTGTGGAATGGGAAGAATGCCAGAGAAAACATTTTTCATAATTTTTCTAAGAAGTCATATTCTAGGCATCAGGCTTTTCTACACCCAGGAATGTGCTTTTATTCCCTGAGGTCATTTACAGATGGTAACCATCCTTTGGAGAGATGCTAGTGGTGGAATTTTGGGCATCATTACAGGATGCTGGTGGTGGTATGGATGAAATTTAGGGGAATTGGTCTTATATATCACCCCTTGTAGGCAGGGGGCTGTCTACTCCAGCTCTGCACATGGTCAACTCTGACTGAATACAGGATGATGATTTTCAATTTGACTATTTTTGGTTTGAGCCTAAGTCTATTTAGTTCCCCAGGCCTAGCTGATTTGAAAACCTGTATCTCACACACACATGCACAAACACATAGCCATCCTTTTATCTTTCATATGTAAATTTCTCAACAATTGACCTAGTTTTTGGTTGGTGTTTCTTTGAGTCAGAACCATCAGGCTTTTTTTACATGGTGAAAAGAGGGGGGAGGGGTGATGGCTCTCTAGTTGAAAAGCAATTTCAGGTTGTATGCCATGAATACATATATTGGTGAGTGTGTTCACCCATGGTATGCTCTGGAAGCATGAAATGTTATGCACTGATTTCCTGGATCTAATGCTCCCAGAATCAAAGTGACTGTGCTAGGAATGACAAAGCCCATCTATACACAATGTGTGGAAAAGGATTCCCCTTTCCCATCTCTCTTACCCAAGGGCCATTGTATGGTATAGTGCAGGGATGGTAAATATGCCTCCTCTGCTCAGTCTTTACCCTAAGCAGACATCAGAAATCAGTTATGGCCCCTTTCCTCAATAACCTTTAATGTAGCTTTCTGTTAAAGAGTAAAAATTCAACTGAGTAAATTTAAAGATCTAATTGGCTTTATTAAACAATTCATGAGTCAGACAGCATCCCATTTAGTAAATACAAAAGTGCTTAGAGGAGCTACATAAAATGGAAGGCTTTGTAGGCAGAAATGGAGCAGGACAAAGAAGTAAAAAGAGTGGATTATTTCTGGCAAGGTCCTGCTCCTTCTCTAGCATCTCCTAGTTCACTATATTGTTTCTTGGGTAACTAATAAATTCTTCACATGATTTAATTGGAACCAAACATCATTGAGAGCTACTTTTTTACATTCCTCTTACCTCTCAGAGAACTCTATTCCTGGTTCCTTTGCTGACTCCTCTCACTGCCCAGCCATTACCTTATAGGGGTTCCTAAGCCTTCCATCCCGGGTTGGCTTCTCAATCCGAATGCTCTTTTTGGCCATCCTCAGCCACTCCTAGGACTTCAGCTTCTAGCTGCCTAGTTTTTTAGGGCTGTCATAAAAAAAAGAAAATCATCATAATTGGGTAGCTTAAACAACAGAAATGTGTCTCACATTTCTGGTGCCTAGATATCAGAAATCAAGGTATCAATAGCATTGATTTCTTTTGAGGCCTATGAGGGAGAATCTGTTTCATGTTTGTTTGTTTTTCTTCTAGATATTAGTGGTTTGCTGGAAATTTTTGGCATTCCTTGACTTTTGCTGATTTCCCCAATTTCTGCTTTTATCTTCATATGGCATTCTTTCTGTGTGTGTATGTGTGCATTTATGTCCATATTTTTTTATAAGGGCATCGGTCATATTGGATAAGGGGCCCACCTAAATCCAGTATGAACTAAGCTTAAATAATTACATGTACAATAAACTTATTTCCAATTAAGTGCACATTCTTAGTCACTGGGGTTTAGGACTTCAACATACAAACTTGCGGGGGAGGAATGCAATCCAACTCATGATACTTGTCTGCTGACTTCCCCCAAAGACTGTGGGTACTACTGTGTCTACTGATATTCAGACTTGTATTCAGCTGCTTGCTGTACCGAGTACATCTTCATGTCACTTGGGCATCTTCAACTCAATTAAGATGCTTTCTCTGCTACCATCACTTAGGATCTCACCTGAACTTGGTTCTCCTCAGTTATCTCTGTTGTTAGTTTTACTATTCTCTGGGTCATTTAGCTGTGATCTTCAGTCTCCTTTGACACCACCCTTTTTCTCGCTCTCCCCATGTAATCATTTATCAGGCCTTACAGATTCTAGTTTAATGATATCTTAATTATATCTTGCCCTGCTTCTCATTTGTTCTAATTGAAGGTCATTATTGCTTCTCACCTGACTGATGCAATAGCTTTCTTTCTGCTCTCCCTGCCTCCCATTTCACCTCCTCTGTTTCATCCTCCCTGGCATACGAGAGTCACTGTTTTTAAGCACAGTTTTTCCAGTAGTTTCACTCTTTAGGAACAGTTATTTTCCCATACCTGAGCTTTTCTTGTGTTGATCCTACTCTCCATAATGCCCTCTACTTACATTCACCTATTTAGACTATTAGCTGAAATGCCACACTTTCCACAAGGCTGCTGCATCACATGGGCCTTCCCTTGGGCTATATTTATATCTCTTCAATAGCACTTAACATATTCTACTCTCAGAGCTGTATAATTATGTCTTATCTCCATCATCACCTTCCTCACTGCACACTCAAACAATGTAATCGTGTTAAGACAAGATCTGAATCTTCCTCATCATGGCATTCTACATGTTTGGCTCACAGCGGGTGCCCAGTAAATATTGATTGAGTGATTTGAAAAACCTTGAAGCTTGCTACCCCAGTCTCTCTGTGCACTGCCATATATTACAGCATAAAAAGCAGGCCTTTTGGGTTTTAAAAAATCTTCTAAATTGGGCCAGTTCATAGACTAGGCATTTCAGCTGCTTAGTGCTCACCAAACTCCTCAGCAAGCACCTTCTAGTAAGCTGATAGGAAAGCAGGGGAAGGGAGAAGAGAGATTGGATGAGCTCCTCCCACCTAGCAGCAGCTGCTCAACAGTAAGGTGGGGGAGACTCAGAGAGCAACAAAGCCTAATATACAGGTCAAACCCGATTCATAGAGAGGAAAAATGTGCAGTGGCCTTAATGGCAAGGAGGCTTATCACCTGAAACCTACAGTAGCAGATAGCCCAGAAGCATTCAATAGAGGACATATCTCCAGCCAACCCCTATTTGAAATTTCATTTAAATCTTCCTTTGACTTTCCTTTGAAATAAAAGTTGTTGTTTTTTTGCTTCTAAAATGTCACTTAGGATACAGAAGTAATCACTTTTATATCCTGTGTTGTTAAATATGGACACAAAGCCATTTCTTCTGCCTGCTTCTCAGTAGTGGAACACAAGATATCAGAAAGGAGAACTGGCTTATGCAATATTACATGACAAGAAGGGCCCCGGGCTGGAATTCAGAAGCTGCCTTTGCCAACTTTTCTCCTTGTAAGTGTCCAAGGATGGGGCTGTGCACCACTGGAAATGGCCTCTCCAAAGGAACAGATAAGTCAGGTAATGAGATGCTCCGAGCAGACTCTGAGGTCTAGAAATTCTAATAGCACCACAGTAGCAAATGTCAAGGGAAAAGAATTGCCTACAGTTTAAGATCGTGGACCCTGGAATCTGACAGGGAGGTGAACAAATGACCCAAATGCATAGTGCTAAGTAGTCATAGGGCCACAGGGAGGGAAGTAGTTTGTTGAATGAATGAATGAGTTGGAATAGTTCCTCATTTCTCAGGTAGTAGATAAGAGCATGAGCCCCAGACTGGTCTGCTTGGGTTCAAATCTTGATTTTACCACATATTAACCCCGTGACTTGGGCAAATCATTTAGGTTCTCCAAGCCATAGGATTTAAACCTTAGTTTCCTTAGTTTCTTCACTAAGAAACTGGTACACATTCACAGATATTTATTGAACAAATACTAGGTAGGCACTGTTCTAGGTCCTTGGGATACAGCAATGAATGAAATCCCTGACCCTGTGGAGCTGACATGCTAGTAAGGGAAATAGTTACAAGCAATAGTTACCACCTCTTAGGATTGTGGGGGGAAAAATGAGAAAATTTGTGGCAAGTTCTTGGCACAGAGCTTGTACCTAATAAATGTTTCAGGTTAAACTATAGCTTGGCAAAAGGGGGCGATTAGATGTGACAGAGCAGTGGAAATGGTGCCTGTTTGACCTTCCATTTAGCTCTAGCCCTCTCCAGAATGGTATAGATGCTGCCCTGACAGACATCTAAGGTCAGAGGAATGTGGAGAAAGTGGCATTTGAACATGACCTTAAAAATGAATGTGAGAAGAAAGAGGTGGAAAGGTCATTACAGGTCAGGCCAAGGTCTTTAGGCTCTGGTACAAAGTGTGGAAACATTGACAGGTTAGGAGTGAAAGCGGCCACAGACTGGAGAAGCTTTTACTGGGTAAAGGGTAAGAGAAGATCTTTATCTTCAGTTCTATGAGATTGGAGATGGGTGATAGAGCTTTAGTTCTGTGATATGATGTGGTGTGATGCGTGCATATGTGTGTGTATATATTAACTAGAATTTCATCATGTCCCTCTGAGGGGTGAAATTCAGTGTTAATCCTTGGTAAAATATATGAAAGTCCTTATCATTGTTCTGAGCTGGAGTTTTCACAGAAGCCTGCTGAGGCTGCAGGGAAGCCAACAAAATTCAGAGGCAGGGCAGATCCAGGCAACTGGAAGGGCATCAAATGCTGGTCAAGGTGATTCAGTAGCTTGAGTCCAATCCATTATCCCCCCAACTCCTTTACCTCTGGTTCCATAGCACCTGTTTTTCCACGGAAAGCCAGCAAGATCCCTGACAGAACCAGGTCCTCCAGCCTTTGTTTCAGTGGGATAGAGAATCAGACATGGTTTCCAAATCTTGTGCCCTCTGTGGAAGGTAGTTAAAGGAAAGTTTGCTTGTGACCCCCAGCCTGAGATTATAGTTTCTTGCTGTAGTACTGACAGGGCCCTCATATAAGTCTTCCATTTTTTCTGCTCATGATGAGATTACTGGTTTTCTCCCTATTATTTGCTTTCTGTGAAACTTAACAGTAAAGAGTATGTGGGCTCTGGAAACAAACTGCTTGTGTTTGAAGACTTCCCCTGTTAATTTCAAGCAGTGTGATTTTGGTCAATATAGTTAATCTCTCTGGACCTCAGTATTCTTTTCTGAAAATCATGGATAATAGTAATACCTACCTCACTAGATTATTGTGAGGATTCAGTAACTTCCTCCTGATAAAGCTACTAGGATTTTGTCTGACTCATAGGAGGAGCCAGATAAATTATAAATTAAAATCTTGCTGCCCTAGTCATTGCTCTTTTGGGGAGCCCTATTTTCTCATCTGTGCAATACTATAATGCTTACCCTGTATAGCTCCCGAAAGACCAAATGGATGAGAAAGAATTTTGCTAAGAGAAGTCATGCAAGATGTAGTGTACTGGCAGGGGTTATAGTATCTTGGACACATTTCAACAGGGTTTTGGCTGTAGCTGTAATGCAAATTGTGGAAATTAAGGTGTGAGTATGATTGGTGACCTTTATGCAGTGACTTAGATAACAGAGATTAACTGTGGAGTATGGCCCCAACTCGTATTTTGGTTGACATTTGGGAGTCTCTCATTCACACACACTTTTAATTTCTCAGGCAGTGAAGTGTTTCACAGTTCCATTTTACTGTTGGCTATTACAACTTAACAATTATATGTAATTAATTTATAGCCAATTATTAATTGGATCACAGCTGATTTTATTCAGTCTTTTTAAAGGAATCATAGATAATTTACTGTTTTAAAAACTTTTTTAAAACAACAACATTGTGGTAACTAATCTTTAATCTTATGTTGGAGTTTCAGGATTTCTTTACAAAACCAAAAAATGGCATGTAAAACATCAGAAATGCAAATAAGTCCAGTCCAATCACAATTTTCTCATCTGTAAACTGGAATTGGTAATCCCTTCCTGGTTTTCCAGTATGACCATATTGTAATTCAAATGTGAAATGAATGTCAAAGTGAGTAAAAATTTGTAAAGTAATATACACATGTGAATTATAACAGTAATACTAACTATAATGACCATATATTGGGTATCTGCTTTGGGCTAGGTGTTTTTAATAATGAAAAACAACATGAATTGTAGTGTTACTCCATGCCAGATGCTATCCTACAAACTTTACATGAATTAATTCTCACAACAGCCTTAGTAGATAAATACTAGTACTATCATCACCCCTGTGGTACAGAGATGGCATAACACTGATGTAGAAAAAGGTGAAATCACTTGTTCTAGGCTACATAGCTGGTGCGTGGCAGATCCTGGTATTTGAACCCAGGTAGTTTGATTGTAACTACTATACTACATGCTTTCAGAAAGAGTATTTTCAGATTTATGTGGGGTATTATTGTTGTTTAATGACAGTTAGTCTAGTCTGAAAAGCCCTCCCACTGGTCGAGTAGTGACAAGTAAAAACAAACAAAAAACATACACACAGAAAAACAAAGGATGGCAATTAAAATGAGTTGAGCTTGTAAGAATCTTGAATCTATGAGCATACTAAAAAGCACAAATAAAATCACTGACTCAGTAGAATTGGGCAGATATACCTCAGACAGCAATGATAGTGACAATAACAGATGTTTATTGAGTTCATTGATTACTGAGTTTATTAGCCCATTTACTATGAGTCAAGCAAATAATGTATGCATATTAGCTCGTTCAATTCTCACTACTGTGTGAGGTAGATACAATTACTATCACCCCCATTTTATACAGAAGATAAACGAGACATATTATATCCAAGGCCTGACGGCTAGTAAATGGTAGTTTGAGGATTTATAATCTAGGTAGTTTGGCTCCAGAGTCCATTGTGTTCATCCTTCATATAATACTGCCTAAATGCATTCACTTTTATTTTTTTCTGAGGCTAAAGCCTGTGTTAATAAGTATAATAATTAATATTTATTGAGTGCTGACCTTGTGTCAAGCACTGTGGCAAGATCCATTACAAATAAATAATGTATTTAATCTTCAGGATTATAGAATCCTGAGAATCAGGGACTATTTTTTTAATCACTATTTGACAAGAGGAAACAGAATTTAGAAAGCATTACATGAGTTACTACTACAAACAAAACACCTAGAACTGTATCCAGTGCATAACAAGTGTCAAGAGTGAGGACCAATGATCATAAAACTAGTAAGTGTTGGAGTTGGCATTTGAACTTCTGCATTTCCCCCACCCAAGCCTTCTCAATGACTTTATCTTCACAGTCCCTCTAGATCTGCTCTCCACACTTCAGCCTGAGTGATCTTTTTGAAATGTAAATCTAAGCAAACTCCTTTAATGGCTTCCCTTTGGTTTTTGGATAAAGCTCCTCAGAGACCCAGTGTCTATAGCTCTGGGAGAGGAAGGCGTGATAGGTAAATAACTTCAGAGAGGGAGGCTGGCAGCAGATCTTGTAGAGCCTTGGAGGCCTTGGTAAGGAGTTTAGATTTTGTTCTGTGATGAGAAGCCACTTATAATGCAGGAGCTCCAAGCCTGGAACTTGCCTCTGGGTTTGGATATTCTGAAAAAACCATAGGAGGACCATTGAGGTGAGAAATGCTGAGCATTACTCAGGAGGCAGGGAAGCTTCAACAGTAGCTAGCTGGAGCTGCAGGAAGAAAAACTGCTGCTGACCAAGTGCAAATGGAGTTATTTATGCACACAAGCAGAGGGAGGAGTTATGTCATTGGAGGAGGAGCAGCTGCCTTCTCAGACAGGTGGGAGCAAGTCGTGCTGCTTGGTTATAGGAGCAGATAACGTCCATGGGAGCAACAGCAAATGTCCTTGGGAGTAGGCACTGCTGAAAGCTCTTTGTGTACTGCCTTCCTTGGCTGCTAGCCAGGCAGCTATCAGTCTTCTGAGTATGTGGAGGGGCTGTATTCTGAGTTAACCCTACACCACTGGAGGGGGTTGAGCAACATGATTTAAATGGCTATCTGGTTTCTGGGAAGAGAATGATATGTAAGGGCCCAAGGGAGCTGGGGGCCCAGCAAAAAGGCTACCACGATATCCAGGTAGGGGAAGGTGTTGGTTTAGACTAAGTGGTCAGATTCTGGATATATTAAGAAAGTAAAAGTAACCTGCTTTGATGGAGGACTGGATAGGAGTGTGAGGGAAAGTGAGAAATTAAGGATTACTGCTAGGTTTTTGGCCTTATCACAGTGAATGGTGGCACTGGTGGTTAAAGAAATGGGAACTATGGGTTAGTGGAGGGGAACAAAGGGAATTGAGAGTTTTTGCTGGCCAAGATTTAGGTGCTTATAGAGAAAGAAGCTGTGGGAATTCAGAGGAGGAGGAAGACATCTCTAAATGAGATCAAGGGAGACTTTATGAGGAAGGTGACATCTATATTATGCTGGGTTTGAAAAAAATAGGTAGGATTGGGTATAGGGATTTAGTAGAGGGAGGGTGAATGGGGAGAGGTTAGGGCAGCACTTCTCAAATTTTGTCTTTTACAGGCACCATTTTACTTACTATTTTCTTTTAAAGTGGCTCACTTGAAAAGTTTGTTTTATAAGAACAACTTTATTCTGGTGCTACAAATTGATTTTAGTTTTCTGTTTTGAATGTACATTTAAAATAAGCATCTATTAAAGATTTTGTTGATTTAATAATAGCTAGCATTTGCTGAGTACTTACTATGTGCTAAGAGCAATTCTAAGTGCTGCTAATGGATAATTTCATTATTCTCTTACATTAATTGCTTATAAATCCTTAAGTGCTTTACATGTACTAATTCATTTAATCCTTGTGACAATGTTATGCTATAGGGGTGTTGTCTTCTCTGTTTTACAGATGGGAAAGCAATAGCTCAGAGAAGTTAGGTAACTTTCCCGGTGTTGCACAAATAGTGAGTAGCAGAGCTGGAATTTGAGCTCCATATTCTGAACCACTACCCATTGGTACTCACCCTTTGTTGCATACAAAGATCACCTGGGGAATTTTCTAATACTCATGTCTAGGCCCCAATTAAATTAAAATTTCTGGGGTGGGGCTTCAACATTTGTGTCTTTGCAAAGTTTCTGGGCAATTCTCATAGACAGCCAGGAGTGAGAACATATGCCTTATGCAATAAAGCTTCCACTACCTATATTCATCTTACAATACTCTAGGTAACACGAGTTTATGGCATTTGAGGCAGAGAGAAGTGCTCAGGCAAAGGTATGAAGATGTTCATTAGCAGCTCAAAGAAATGCTTATGACCCCCTTTGGATTCACAGAGGTCCAGAAGTTCATGCACCTAGTAGGGAAATAGCAGCTCACACTGGGGATGTACTCTGTAAAAGGTCACATGAATCTCCAAAATGAACTTGGGTCACTTGGTTCTCAATCAACATACTGTCTGATCTTTTCTCCAAATTTAATCTGCTGGCAGATTATTAACTTCCAGTTGCTGAAGTGTGTTGACAACTAAAAGGGGGAAGAAAGCCTAGCAACCAATTGCATGGCTTAGCAACCAATTTCCACACCTTAGTTACAGCAGATCTGAGAGTCTGTCTGCAAAATTGCTACTGCTAGAGCTGGGAAGACAAGTCACAAACTAGCCATGCAGCCAGTTGCAGGTAACAAGTAAGGAGAAAGGACTCTGCCACTAACTCACTGGTCACTTACTTGTTTCTGGATCTCAGTTTCTCGCATTTGTAATATAGGGATAATTTGAATGGATTAAATGAAAAATGTCTTAACTTTTTCAGCAAATACAACCTTGGTTTAAGAGTTTTTTTTTTTAGTTTTGTATTTATCACTTATAGAGCACTCACTATGTGTATTTGTTTTGTATTGCTGCTGAACCAATTACCACAAACTTGATGGCTTATGACAAATATTTATTATTTTAAAAGTTGTAGAAGGCAAAAGTCCAAAATGGGTCTCACTAGCTAAAATTAAAGTGTCAGCCAGACTACATTCCTTTATGGAGGCTTTAGGGAAGAATATGTTTCCTGCTCTTTCCAGCTTCCAGAGCCTGCTGGCATTTTTCAGCTCATGGCTATCTCCTATCTGCAAAGCCACCAATGGCTGGTCAAGTCTTTCTCATATCACATTATTCTTACACCAACTCTTCTGCCTCCCTCTTCCACATGTAAGCACCTTTTTGATGACATTGAATCCACTGGATAATCCAGGAAAATATCCCTATTTTAAAATCACTGATTAGCACCCTTAATTCCATCTGCTGCCGTAATTTTCTTTTGTTATATAACCTATCATATTCACAGGTTCCAAGGATTATAACCTAGACATCATTGGGGAACCTTTATTCTGCTTATCATATCGTGTCTCAGGTATTAGTCTAAGTGTTTTACATGTTTTGACCTCACTTAATCCTCACAATAACACTTCTGAAGTAGAGAGTATTACTATTTTCATTTTACAGACAAGGAGACAGAAGCTTGCAGAAGTTAAGTAGGTTGACAAAGTTTCCACAGCTAAGAAGTGGTAGAGTTAGAATTTGAGCCCAGACAATCTAACTCCAGGGTTTATCTTCTTACCCACCCAACTATGCTGCAGATGTCCCAGTCAGGTTAGGGGAGAGTCTCGTTCAATTATATATACCCAGTGCCTAGCTCAGTGATGCACTCACATGCCTATTGCACTGAATCCAGTAAGTAAGCATTTATTTAAAGGAGAGCAGATATGTATACTTGATTAGAAGCGGAAAGGTATTATTTATGAAAAAGAAATAAAATGCCTGGAGCTGGGAGGAGGACCAAGAGAAAGATTATTTTTTTAGATATTTTACAAATATAGGGTTGTTATTAAGGTTATATCTACTTACATGTTTCCTTCCATCATCTATCTTTACCACCCCAAGGCCAAGAACTTTTATGCATGTTTTATGTGTTAGATATTATATTTGGCTGCTAGTAACAAACAAGATACAACAGTGGCTTAAATAAGGGAAACATTTTTTTTTATCAGGTGAAAAAGATTTAGAGGTAGGCTGTTCAGGGCTGCTGTGGTGACTTCGTCATTCCTACCACATGGTTTTCATCCTCAAGGTCACGAGAAGGCTACTAGATGGAACTCCAGCTATCATATCCATATTACAAACAGTGAGTAGGGAAAAAAATGGCACTTACTACCTAACTATCACTGTTTCAAGGAGCTTTCCTGGAAGGTCCACCTAAGAGCTTTCACTGACCTCTTATTTACCATTCTTATTAGTGAAGGAGGCTAAGGCACATTCACACTCAAGAAGAAAGGAAAATGGGTTTTTGGTAGATAGCTAGTAGTCTTTTTACCACAACTGTTAAGAGAAACAAGCCTCTTACATAGTCCATGGCTCTGCTTCCTCAGCCCATGTTCCTTCTAGGAATCCTGAGAAAGGAGCTTCTATCCTTTGTTTGGATAGAAGGGATATCCATTACAGCAAGGTTTTGGGTAGGGAAATCAACTACTAATGCCTATAGGGTTTTGGTTGGTAATTTACACGAGAGATCATACAGATTGAATGCATTTGGGAATAGTGGGGAACATGGCAAACTGGAGAGCACATGCCCTTTCAAGATGAGGTAGACCCTACTCAGCTCCACTGGATTTTGGCCATTTGGATAAGTGGACTTATTTTGCCAGATCTTCTGATTTTGTTCAGTAGAATTTGGAAACCCAGATTTTCTTGTGTAATATTCTGCTTTTTAAATGTTGAATCAACTTTTTTGTTAATTTTGTGGCATAAACTAAACATAGAGTCCAGCCCAAAGATGCTAGTTTTCAAATTAATATAATAGAAAGAACACTGTATTTTCAGAACAGGATTCTCGCCCCACATGTGTTGTATGATCATGTGTAAGCATTGTTCTATCTCTGGACTTCAAATTCTCCATCTTTAACCTGAAGGTGTTTGACTCGAGAATTTCTATGGAGCCTTTGAGCTCCAATCTATAAAATTTCCCTTGTATGTAATAGCCAAAGGAAACATTGCATTAAAAAAAAACTTTTTAGATGTTTATTTTTAAATTTTATTAAGAGATATAATCCATCATATATTGATTTGCTATCTCTGGAATTGTCACCCAAGAAAAATATCTAGTCATTAATTTAACATTTGTTGTCAAGACTTCTTAGAACCTACTTGCTTCATCCAATTGACTTAAAATTTTTAAGGCCACTGAAAGTCCTATTGAACTTAAAAAATTTAATGTGTTGTGTTCAAGGGTGATATCAACTAAAATGACTGGTATTGTTGTCTAATTTGATTGTTTTTGATAACTTTTCAGCAAAGGTCAGGGAGGATTGGTGGGACTTCAAATGAAATTAGTCGAATCTAAGAATTTCTCTGAGGATAGTACAGGAAGCAAAATGCTGATGGCAGAAGGAATATAAAATTAATCATTAAAAACTTACTTTTTGAGCAACTATGGCTGCTTTATATAAATCATATCATTTGATCTACTCATAAATCAACTGAGGTATTTTATCAACAGGGGCTGGTAAAATTTTTCTGTAAAGGACCAGATAGTAAATATTTTAGACTTTGTGGGCCATGTTAGGTCCCTGTTGCATATTTTTACTTCTTTTAAAAAAATCAACCTTTAGAAATGTACAGAAATGTACAAAAACCAGTCATGGGCAGGATTTGTCCCATACCTGCTAATACCTAGATGTGAAAGGTTAAGAGCATTTACATTGGAGACAGCAAGGTTAAAATCCCAGCTCCACCTCTCACTAACTGTGTGCAATTGAGCAAATCAATTAGCCTCTCCCTACCTCAGTTTCTTCATCTGTAATAATGGGATAATTATAGAACTTACCTGACAGGATTGTTGTGAGGATTCACTGAGTCATTATTTATAAGTGCTTAGAATAGTACCCCACAAACAGTGTTTGCTGAATAAATAAGAAAGCCTAGAATCTGATTTAGGAATGGGAGAGGCATGCTTGGGATGTGAGGCCTCTCTAGTGCTTTTCTGATTGTACCCTATGGGCAGCAACTCCTTTTGCATCTGTGACTAGTGGGCCAGGTTCTCCTATGTGCTCTGCTGCCTCAGATGATACCAGATACGCAGGATTGCTGGCCAATCCAGCCCAAGCCCATGTGCATTGAACCAGAAACTTGATGCCACACTTCTATATAGGCTAAACAGGGAGCTCTTAGGAAGCAAACTTTCCCTCTTCCTTGAGAACAGGTACCACTATTGTATTAGCTTGCCATGAGGCTAGACCCGTCTCAACCCTTAAAAGGATCACTCTCAGCATTACTTGACAAAGTTGACCACTCCATTTTTGAAACTTTTTCTTCTTTGGTTTCCAGGACAACACACTCTCCTGGTTTCATTCCTACCCCCCCCCAACTGCTCTTTCTCACAATCTTTTGCTATTTTATCCTCACTTCCTCAGCCTCAAAATGTTGGAAGGCCCCAGGGCTCAGTCCTTGGAGCTGCTCCCTTCTCCATTTGTGCTCCCTTCTTTGGTGACCTCATCTAGCCTCATGGCTTTAAGTAACTTTTACATATCAATGACTCATAAATTTATATCCCTGCCTGGCCTTCCTCAACCCATATGTCTAATTGCCTACTTAATATCTCCATGTGGATATCTAATAGGCATTTCAAGCTTGATATGTCCCAAACCGAGCTCTTGATATAAAACCCCAAATCTGCTTTTCCTGCTCCCTTCTCTACCTCAGCAACTTCCAAATACTTCCTTCTAGATAGTCAGACCAAAATCCTTAACTTATTTTCCCTCATACCCTACATCTATTTCTTTAGGAAATCTTGGTTCTACTAACAAAATTTGTGTAGTATCAATTACTTCTCACTATTTCCTCTGCTACCACCCTACCCTACACTACCATCATCTCTCACTAGGAGTACTACATTATTCTTCTTACTGCTGTTTCCTCCCTTAACCCCCCCTTACAATCAATTCTCTGTACAGCAGCTAGAGTGAACTTGTTAATTCAAATCGCATCACATGTTACTCCTCTGCTCAAAATCTTTTAGTTGTCTCCCATCTCACTCAGAGTAAAAGCCTACTCCTCACAATAATCTATAAGACCTTACATGATCGGGCTCTCATTACCTCCATGATGTCATCTCCCAACACAATCTCCAGTGCTCATTCTGTCCTTTTTTCTCTTCTTCAGAACTACAAGGCACACTCTAGCCTTAAGGTCTTGCTTGAGATTCCTTTCACCTGGAACACTCTGGCCTCAGATGTCTGCATTGCTTTGTCACCCCAATCAGGTATGGTTCACATTTCTATTTTTTCAATGAGACTATCCCTTACTATCCTTTTAAAAATTGCACACTTGCTACCCCCATCCTCTTTTCTGCCTTTTTCCCCAATAGCAGTTATAACTATAACCATCCGACATACCATAAATTTTATTTGTTTCTTTGCCATCTGTTTCTCACTACTAGGACATAAGTTCCACGAAAGCAAGAATTTTGACTGTTTTACTCACCAAATATCCACAATTCCAGGACCAGGAAGTGCCTAGCACATAAAAAGCCACCCAATAAATATTTTTTGAAAAAATAAATGAAAATAACTCCTCTCCTCCATCACCTCTTCATATTGTCTGTTCTCTTTCTGAGAATATAAAATAATCCTAACCACTCTGAGAGGATCCAGAGGCATGCTTACAGAGAAATCATATCACAACTAACATACAAAATTGAAACAAACTTTTCATGAAACAATATACTTACTATTTTCTTTGTAGTCTGATATTTTCTCCTCAGTTAAAATTAATTTTATCACCCAAATGAGTCCACTTCACCATTCATTAAAGACTTTCAAATCACCCTTTGAAAATCACTGCTTTAGTGTGAGTGTCCCCTTCCAAGGCTCTTCGCATTTCTCAGAGACCTTAAAAATGTCTTCAGACTCAAAGGGGATCATTATAGTCCCAGAATGTGAGGAATTAAGACAAGGTAGAGGTGGAGGCACCCCTAGCATGCCTCAGAGTGCCCAGTGAAAGTTTGACTCTGCTTGGCTCTGCCCATCAGAATCTTCTCTGTCCTCTGAATTGAAGCTCAGCCAGTCTTTTTATCCTTTCTCTGAACATCATTCAACGAACATTTTCTGAGCCCCTATGCATTAGGTGATCTGCCAGAGGCTATGGGAAAGCAAAATTATGTGGGGAGGGGGGACACGCTTGTTATGCCCCAACTCGTAACTCCACAAACCACCAAGAAGCCGACACTGATGCAAGAGCAAGAGGGAGTTTATTTCAGACTCGATTCTGGACTGCAGTCCGCACACTGATGCAGCAGTGAGTAGGAGGCGGTCCCGAACATGGGGCTTCAGGGGTATTTGAAGGGAAAAATCGTAAGCATGGGGAGCGATGTCTTGGCATTACAGGATTGGAACAACGAGCTTGTCGCTTAGCAGGATTGGCTGGGTGATGGTGCCAAGGAACAAGGCGGGTAATTTAGAGAGTTACTTTCCATAGTTGCTCTGATTGGCTGAGTCTAGGGTGGGGTGATCGTCTCGCTATCTGCGGCTTTTTCGGAAACTAGCCCGTGCTTAAGATGGAGTCTTATACCTAAGATGGAGTCACTTTGGTTGTTCAACGCTCATAATCAGATAACTACATAAAGCAAGCAGTAGCAAGTGGCATAAAAAGGGTGCCAGCAAAATGTCATGAGCATGCATAGAAAGGGAGATGGAGTTCAACTTGGGTTGAAGCTTCATAAAAGAGATGGATTTTGAGCATGACCTGGAAGGATGGCTAGGGCTTAGACAAGCAGAAGTAGGTGGTAAAATTCTCAGAGGGTATTAAAACAAAACGAACATGTGAGCTGAAAATGAGGATATATAGAGAGACTGAAAAAGATTTAGAGCCAGGTTATGGAGAATTGTTAATATCTTGCTAAAGAGCTTGAACTTTATCTTATAGATAATGTGGAGTCATTGAAAGTGTTTCATCAGGCAATGTTTTAAGGTTCTAACTCTGGCAGAAATGTGAGAACAGACTTGAGGGCAGCAAAAATGGAGGTAGGTAGATACTTAGGAAGCTGATGTGATAATCCAAGAGAGACATAAATGAGGGCCTGATCTGGAGAAGTCCTCATGAGTATGGAAAGGAGGGGACACACAAAAGAAATGCCATAAGTGTAGAGGCAACACTACTTGACAACTAATAATATGTTTGTGTGTAGAGGCAAAGACTTATTTCCTCTCTTCTGGTTTGCCCCTCAACCCAGGGCTTCTAAAGCATTCTGATGAACTCTGGAAATCCACCCATACCAGGAAGAGGAAGCATAGGTGTGGGTGGGTGGCTCCTGCTGTGCATTGGGTAAGGAAGAGGTGATTGTTCATCACAGACAAGACAGGAGGCAAAGTTAGACATAGCCAGCTTGTCCTGTTGCCATAGAATTTCAGATCACAGAATTTTAGAGAAGGAAAGGGACCTTAGGACCCTGATGTGAGGATGTCCTACTGTGAGCAGAAGCCAGATAAGTATGGAGGAGTCTAGCAAGGTAGGAGCCTTTAGGAAAAGAACTAGCCTTGATCTCAAATTAAACTCTTTCTCTTTTGTCTTCCTTTCCTTTCTCCCCCTCAACTTCCTCCCTTTTTGCTCCTTCCTCTTCATTCACCACTGCCCCTTCCTCCTCCTTCTTTTCCCTCTTTTTTTTCTTCTCTTTGTCTCTTCCTGCTCTGTTCTCTCTTCTTCCTTCTCTCCCTTTCTACTCATCCTCCTCTTTATTTTTTCTCCTTTTTTCCCCTCTTACCCTCCCTCCTCCTTTTCTCCCTTCTCTCCCTGACCATCATCAGTACACACACACACACACACACACACACACACACACACGCATGTTTTCCTCGGAATTCAGAAGATAGCCCTTGGGGCGGGGGCAAGTCCCCTAGTAGGAGCCTCATCTTCCATTAAATAGATTCCTTGCTGCATGGTAATGCTTTTCATAGTCAAGCAGTCCTCTGGCTTAAAGAGTCTCTTCCTGTCTTTTCACCACCTCTATGGAGACTGGTGTAGCAGGCCCATTGAACAGAAGGGTTAGCAATTTCCCCCAATACAGTCGAAGCTGGAGGCCACAGCTCTTGCTTGTTCACTTTTTTGCTCTTTCTATTGTCCTCTCACTTCTACCAGTGTGGTCCATGGACCAGCACCATTCACATCACCTGGGAGTTTGTTACAAATGCAGAACTTCAGGACTCACACCAGATCTACTTAATCAGAATTTTCACTTTAACAATAACATCCGTGAACCTTAAAGTTTAAAAAGCACTGCTCTACATAGACTACATCCCTCTATAGGCGCAGTCATTCCTAGAGCAACCCATTCTGGGTTTGCCTGAAACTGTGGAGGGATAAAAAACTGAAGGTCAGAGAGTCGTAGAGGGCAGGGGTTACCACTCAGATGTCTGCAGAGGCTAGCCAGGGGTTCTGGCTCTAAAGGAGGCAGCTGCCGCCCAGTTCCAGCTGATTGTTGTAAGGTAGAAATACCAGCTTAGGGCTGCCAGACCTTCTCATGTTTAAGAGAAGCTGGAATTCCAGATTTTTACATGAAATACCCTGTTCAAATGGCAAGATTTTGTTCTTTTTTTTTATTCCTGAGTATTATTCCATTGAATGTGTATATATATATATATATATATATATATATATATATATATATCATCTTGTTTATCTATTCATCCATCTGTCAATGGATACCTAGGTTGCTTCCATATCTTGGCTATTGTAAATAATGCTGCAATGAACATATTAACATATAGGTACACATGTCTTTCTTAATTAATGTTTTCATTTTCTTGAGATAAATACCCAGAAGTGGAATTGCTGGGTTGAATTGCAACAACATGGATGTACCTAGAGGGTATTATGCTAAGTGAAATAAGTCAGACAAAGAAAGACAAATGCCATATGATTCATTTATATGTGGAATCTAAAAAATAATATTTAACAAATGACCAAACAAAGCAGAACAATAACAAACTCATAGAAATAGAACAAACTGATGGCTGCCAGAAGAAGTGGGGTAAGGGATGAATGAAAAAGGTCAAGGGGAATAAGAGGTATGAAATTCCAGTTATAAAATTAATAATCCACAGAGATGTAATATACAACACAGAGAATATAGTGAATAATATGGTAATAACTTTTCACAGTGATAGGTGGTTACTAGATTTAGTGTACTAATGACATCATAAGGTATATAAATATTGAATCACTATGTTGTACACCTGAAACTAATATGATATAATATGCAAACTATACTTTAATTAAATATATATATATTTAACCTCCAACAAGTTTAAAACACTTTTGTGGACTGTTGGTCAGACTTTCCATTTACAGTCTTTAATGTAGTCTAAGTTTGTTTGTTTTTATCAACAGGGACTCTTTGACCAATCAGACTCTTACCTGAAAGCTTAACGTATTAAGCATATGAAAGGAGAACCACTCTAGCTGAAGTAGGACCCAGAACTCCTCCCATTCAGCCTCCCCCATGTCCCCTAGGACAAGAAGTAGCCTCTGAAGGACCCTCCCTATACTCTATAAAAGAAGAGGTCAAAAAGCATTGAGAGACTCTAACAACACTATTTGGCAGATGAAGAAACTCTGAGAGTCTTGTCCAAGGTCACACAGAAATTTAGCAATCCCCCAACTCCCAGACCAG
Source organism: Rousettus aegyptiacus (assembly GCF_014176215.1). Taxonomy (NCBI): domain Eukaryota; kingdom Metazoa; phylum Chordata; class Mammalia; order Chiroptera; family Pteropodidae; genus Rousettus; species Rousettus aegyptiacus. Next base: position 37,974,445 of record NW_023416312.1, read on the forward strand.
TGCTCTTCCCATCTCAGCCTCGCACACTTTTTTGCATGACTTTCTAGTGCAGTCTTCTATCAATGGAGGATTTATTCTATAGTGTCATTGGCAGGTGCTCTTCCAGACTGCTTGGATACCTTTAATGATGGGAAGTTCATCACTTCATAAGGTTGGACATTAGCATGTGAGTTTGGCTTGCCAGAGAATCTTTGATTAGATACCTATCGTTCATAAACTTTGCAGGTCCTGAATTCACCTAAGTTTAAGTAATACCTCTGTCCAGATGGCAGTTAAATTTCCTCATCAAATTGAAACTCCTCATGTAGTTAGTTCGGCTGTTGCCTTTGTATTGAAAAGGAATAATTGACTAAAAAGTAAAGTTCTTAGAAAGACAGGAAGTTGTTTGAGGCTGAAGGGATGGCATGGGAGAAAGGCAAGAGGGAAGTAAAGAGGAAAGGGATAAGTGCTAGGAAAAGGGGGTGAATGAGATGAAGTCATTTCTTTATACAAGCCTGAGAGTAGTAAAAGGCCCATGAAGAGATTAGAGGAGAGCAACTAGTGTGTCCCTACCACAGGGGAAGGAGAAGTCATTTTATCTGGATAGTTCCTATGATTAAGCTGAAGCGGCCTTGTGGGGAGGCTCTTTGGGCAAGGCCCCCAGAATGGTGCTTTCTGTAGCAGCCCATTGAGCAGCATCTTACTCTGTTGCCAGGCTCTGCCTGCTGAAGCCTGAAGAAAGACAAGTGTGGTTGCTTCCTCCCTGCCCTTCCCTGAGCTGCTTGAAGATGCTTCAAGAGTTACCTTCAGGTACCTTTGAGGTTCACTGGGTTTATTTTCTGGCCCCAGTCTGCAGGGTCGGAGAGCTACTTGGGAAACTTCAGGATGAGGAATTGCATTCCTAGGTGAATGGCTGTCCTAGCTGATGTTTCCACAAAGGAAGTGGAAGCCCACATGTCCAGCAAACCTTCTTCCCCCAATAAGAAACTCTAGCTGACCCCAACACCTCTATTATAATTCCAAATATAGATGAAGATGTGTTCTATTCTTTTGGAAGTAAAAGATATTATCTCAATGATTCCAGCATAGTGACAGGAGTTCAGTCTACCTGGGCTTCTCACACTTTAATGTGTATGTGAATCATTGAGGATTTTGTGAAAATGCTCATGTTGAGTCAGTAAGTCTGGGTGGACCTGGGATTCTTCATTTCCAACAAGCTCCAAGGTGATACTGATGCTGCTGGTCTGAGACCCACACTTTGAGTAGCAGCAAGGGGCTAGCTGACCTTAAGAATTCATCTAGCTGAATTTATCTTCTTAAAATCTAAGCTAGATTATATTTAGATATATTATATACCTATACAAACTTTTACTGTTACACTAACATCTTGCTTTAAATTATTTCTTGTGTTAGCTTATTTGGGATGAAATCTATTATGTTTCTCATTTCTTCCTCTCTTGCCTCCACAACACTTGGCTCCTTGGAAGCGCATGCTCTCTACTTCTGCTACCCATTATCCCTTCTTTTTCTTTCATATTCTGACATTCTGGTTCTGCCTTCTTCTCTGACATTATCTCCCACCACTATCTTATACATCACTACATTTTGCCATGTTGGCCTTCTTCTGCTCCTTGCACATATCAGTCTCATTTCCATTTCTAGGCCTTTGCTTTTGTCGTCCCTTCATATTCTGAATGGTCTTCCCCAAGATCTTTGCAAGATTGTTTTCTTATCATTCTGGCATCAACTCAGATGTCATCTCCCCTGAGATGACTTCCTTGGACACCTAGGTAAAACAGTTTCCTCCTTCCTCAGTTACCTTCTATTATATTACCCTATTTATTATTTTTATAATAACTCTTAGGTACCTAAGATTACTTTATTTATTGGTTTTTGGGTTCAGTGTCTAAATCTCTCCATTAGAATATAAGCTCCTTGAGGATCGAGAGTTGATCTGTCTTGTTCACTACCATATTGCCAATATCTAGAACAGAACTCGGCACATAGTAGGTACTTTATGTATAAATCTTGGCTGACACATTTTCTTCCTGGAAATTCTTCCTTGCTCACTGAAGATTTCAGCTTCTAGACCATCACTTATCTTCATTTTTCTCCTGTGTGTAACCTCAACATTCCTTTAGATAGCCTGCCTATTTAACTCTAGCCTCATTTTCAATAACCTATTTCTTCACCACACCTCAGCCAGAAAATTCCTGTGGTAACATGATGAATCATGTCATAGTAACTAATTGAATTGCTTTCAGAATCTTGATTTCAATCATCTCCTCTCTTATCATTGTCCTGTTTTACCAGCTCATTTACTCTGGTACTTCTATTCCAAAAATTCTTCCATGTCATCAATATCTCCAGTTTATCGACCCTACCATTCCATTAACCTTATACCCCATTGCTCATTACCCCTTCTCATGTCCTCTTTTCCTTTCTGGCCAGCATAGATTCCCTGGTTCATTATTATGATCACTGTCCTGATAAAGCTTGCAACTCTATTGCCCATTTCTTTTCCCATTGTATTTTCCTGACAAATCTCTCTCAGATTTCACCCAACTATTTATCTTCTCTACACCTGTGCTTGAGCAGTAAAATGTACTGGATAAAAGTCTGATTTTTTTTGTTTTACCACAATCCTCAACTGGGAACTCAGTACTTCCAGAAAACCCTACTACATGTCCTTAATGAGTTTGATTTTTCAAAACTAAGACAGTGGCTGTCAACCTTAGTTGCACATTAGAATAATCTAGGGATCTTATAAAAATCCTGATTCCCAGGCTATACCTCATTCCAATTAAAGCATAACCCCTAAAGACGGGATTTAGACAGCAGTGTTTCTTAAAGTGCACCTGGTGATTCCTGTGTGAAGCCAGGTTGAGAACTACTGCTCTAAGAGGACTATTTCATCCTTGGTTCTCCCTTGTATAACTTCAGAACTCCTTCCATTTGCATCTTTCAGCTTCATCTCTTTATTGAGAAAATAGAATCCATTTTAAAGGCATTCCCTTCTCTCATTTACCAAATCTACAGGCCCACCAGGAAATGCACTGTCACCCATTTTCTTCATCTTTTTTCCTGCTATATCACAGGAAAATACTATCAATGGAAAATACATCCTCTAATGCTCTAGACCCAATCCCTTCTCACATTCTCAAAGACTTTGTTCCTGCAGGTATCCTCCTAATACATTAGTGCTTCTTAGACTTTAATGTACATCCAGATCACCCGGGGATCTAGTTCAAATTCAAATTATGATTCAGTAGGTCTGAGATGAGGCCTGAGGTTCTGAATTTATAACAAGTGCCCAGGTGATGATGATGTTATTTTCTGTGGACCATGCTATGAGTAGCAAGGTCCTGTACCATCAGCCTCTCCTTCTCATTCCCATCATCATATAAGCATGCTCTTAACCTCATGTTAAAAGAAAAAAAAATAAAAAAGGACTTCAAATACCCATCCAAATGTTACACTATTTCTCTTATCCCCTTCAGAGCAAAACTAATCAAAGAGTTATCTATACTTATCTCCACTTCTTTACCTTTATTTATTCTTTTTTCCCTCATTCACTTCTCAGCTCACTCCAATATGAAGTTCCTCTTGTCAAGACCAATGATGATGACCATGTTGCCAGTACAGTGGACATATCTCTCATTATCCATTTAACTTCTCAGCAATATTTATTAAAACTCTTTTTTTTTTCACCTGAATGCAATTTTTCCTGGTTTTATTTTTACCTTGTTGACCATTACTTCTCACTCTCCATTTTTGACCCTTTCTTCTCTATTCAACTTCGGTTTAATTGTTGAAGAGCCTCAAGATTCAGTCCATGTTCCTTTTCTATCTACACTCTCTACCTAGATGATCTCATATTCTTGTGTCTCTAAATATCAAATATATGAGGATGACTGCAAAATATATATCTCCAGGCAGATCTTCTCTCCTGAGCTTCAGGCTTGTGTATCCAATTATCTTTCTGACGTCTCCTCTAATAATATGACTAATGGACAGCTCACACTTAATACATCCAAAATGGAAGTCTTGATTTCCACTCCTTCTCAAACCTGTGATTATTCTAGTCTTCCCACATCAGCAAATGGTGCCACCATCTACCCACTCGTTCAAGCCAAATCAAGTCATCCATAATTTCTTCTTTCTTTCCTTCACACTCCACATCCAATATATCACTAAGTTCTGTTATTTCAACCTCTAAATAAAATATATCTCAAATATAGTCATGTACTACATAATGATGTTTCAGTCAGGGATATACAACATATATGAGAAGAGTCCCATAAAATTATAACAGAGCTGAAAAATTTCTATTGCCTAGTGATGTCATAGTCTTCCTAATATTATAGCACAATGCCTTATGTGTTTGTGGTGATGCTGGTGTAAACAAACCTATTGTGCTGTCAGTCACATATAAGTATATCACACACAATTATGTACAGCACATAATATTTGATAATGATAACAAATGACTACATTACAGGTTTATGTGTTTACTGTACTATTTATCATTATTTTAGAGTATACTCTTTCTACTTATAACAAAATAGTTTGCCGTAAAACAGTATGCCATGCTATACTTGTAGCAGCCTCATATATCTCATGTTTATTGCATATCCTGATTGCACCATTCTCTTATGCTTGATTTAATCTCATGTTGTTTTGTACAGTAACAAACTGTTCAGGTTGTAACCTGAGTGTTAAGCTGTACCAATTAGCCTAGGTGTATAGTACTCTATATCATCTAGATGTGTGTAAGTATATTCTGGTGTTCACACAATGACGAAAGTGCCTCATAACACATTTCTCAGAAAGTATCCCCATCTTTAAATGGGTTCATGATTGTATTTTTATCTCTATCATCTTCAGTGCCTTTCCACTCCAAGTTAGTCTCTCTCCAGGATGATTGTAATAGCTTCTGTGTCCTATTCCTCTTTCAATCTGTTTACCACAAAGCAACCTGAGTGGTCTTTTGCAAATGTAAATCAGGTCAACTCATTCTGCTGATTAAAACACCACAGTTCCCTCCACTCTTTCTCCATTGTTCTCAGAATAAAATACAAATTCTCTACTATGACTTTCAAGGCTCTGTGTGACCTTGTTTCTGCCAAATTTGTCTCCTACAGCTCTCTTTTTTTTCTGCAGGTTTCAACCTTTTCAATCCTTTTGACTTTTGGACTTTCTGTTTTCTGTGCCTGGAATACTTTCTCTCTACCTCTTTATGCAGCAGGCTCACTTTAAGCCTGGAGACCTCAACTTAAATGTCACCTTGTTGGTGAAGCCTTCTTTATCTAAATTCTCTCTTTCTGCCCCCATAATTACTCTCTGTCTTTTCATTTTCTTTCTTTCATAGCGCTCATCACCGTCCGTATTAATGTAATTATTTACCTCATTTGCTTACTTATTGAATAGAAATCAGGAAATGAAAGATGTCCATCTTGTTCATTTCTATATAATCAGTATCTAACACACTGTGTCTTGCACAGTGTAGGCACACATGTTTATTAAACTTATAAATGTATCAATAAGAATAGATAGTGATAGTGAATATCATTTTGTCAAGTCAACACAGGTTATAATGTAATTGTTAGCTTTAGACTCTCAATACTAGCATTATATTACTTGTGTATTTTTAATTTTTATCATTTTTCACTACTGCATTTCACTTGCTACCAAACTGAAGGTGTTTGTTTGCCTGTGTGCATCAAAGACATGTGAACAGGAGTTTGCAGCAAAGTAAAGGTTTATGTAGGAAATAGGTGCCAAACTCGGATATGTAGGTGAGCTAGTGATTAAAGACCTGGTTCTCTGATGGCATGTAGGTTATAGATTATACAGACAAAATCATGAGACATCATGAGTTAGGAGTTGGGGGTCATGGTGCAGGTGAGTCTCTCTGTCTGGTCTCATGGGAAAGGAGCCAGGGGTCATTTCACCTTAGGCCTTAGGATCTGAAACATAAATTAGGTCAAGATGTTATCTTTAGTCTGCCAAATGTTTGGACCCTGTGACCATTAGTTAGGTCTGGGCTACTATCTTCTAATGCCGAGAGAGAGAGAGAGAGAGAGAGAGAGAGAGAGAGAGAGAGAGAGAGAGAAAATATTTCTATTATTTCTAGAGCTGGTATTTAAAACTAAATCTGATCAAGGCATAAGGACCCTAGATCTCATGCTCACTGTCAAAAATCAAGGGTATGAGTTCTAATTCTAGCTCAGTCACTAACTTACTTACTTAGTGACTTTTGGAGTTCTTTTCATTCTTGGGATCTATATTTTCTCATCTCTAAAATGAGAATGTTGAGGAGATAATCTTTAAGATCTTTGATGATTCTTATATCTATGGACAAGTGATTGCTTAACACTATTAAGTAAGAAACAATTATCGTATTCATTGTATCATTTGGAACTTGAGACTCAGAGAAGCTGGGTACCAGGTTATCCACCAGTAGTGAATTCAGCCCTTTACTCAATTATGCACAAAGCCACAGCCATGATTGGTAGGGACCAACCGGGGTGGTTCCTCTACCCCCAGAAGTATGATTCTGGTCTCTTTGAATCATTATGGATGCAAATAAAAAGAATGTACTAGACTGGGGACATGCCTAAGACTGTCTCTGTCCTCATGCTGCACATGGCTGAAAAGAGGGCAGCATTTGGCACTTGTCCACTGAGAGCTAGTGCCAGGTTGGGTACAAAATAGGATTCAAGGGAGAGATCTGGGGCACAGAGATTGTGGAGACCCTTTTTCCAGATTTTTATTATCCTGTCCCGAATGCTTACTGGTTTTCAGGTGCTGTGCAAAGTGCCTTCTTTACATGAAGGAGACACTATTATTAGCCCTATTTCACAGATAAGGAAATTATATAGATGCAGAACATTAAGCAAACTGTCCAGGTAAGTAGCAAAGCCAATAATTGAATCCAAGTAGTTCTGACCATAGAGCTTATATTCTTGCCTACTACGCTATATTACCTCTAATTGCTCACATGGTTCTAGACAACTAGGCACTCAGGACATACTGGATTCAATAGCTTCTATGCCTCTGAAATTAACATCTGCTCTTTTGCAAGAGTGTTTAGGCACATACATAATATTAGACTGTTTTCTCTCAAATCGATTTTTCATTCTTCTCCTAAAAACTAAATTTTATAGGCTCCCTTGCTATCTCACATCTTCTGTCCAATGGGGGACACCTGCAAGAGATTAGTGGGCAAAAAGAAAGAAGAAGGCAGGATATTTCCTCCACTCCCTGCTTTAGAAAGGTGTATTCTGTAAGTAGCTATATTTCCTTCATGACTCCAAATTTTGTTGAACAACTCCTTCATGCATGGCACCTGGACCATCAGACCACCCACTCCATGCTTTTACCTTCAGTTTAGCACCAGTTTCTGTGTTAATGGTAACATTACCTTTTCCCATTATCTATCTAGCCCTAGGAGTGATAGCAGTTTTCTGTGGTTGCTAAATGCTGGCTTGCCTTACCATCTCTTGTTTGGCTTCTTAGCTCTGACAGTATGATGTGTTCTCTGTATTAAATGTTCCCACTTTAAAATAACTAGGTTTCTATTTTCCTGATTGGATCATGATGGATATTGACAATGGGTATAATTCCAGGGCTATTCACTATCACATATGTTGGTTTACAATCTTCAAAGTATATATAACATTTATCTTATTTGTTTATTTATTTACTGTCTTTCCTTCTCTCCAAGTAGATTGTAAAGTCCATGAGAAACTTTGTTTCATATCCTGAGAATCTATTACAATGTCTGGCACATAGGCAGTCAATAATATTATTGAATGAATGCATCCATTAAAAAAATCAAGTTTTTATTGGCTATTTCCTATGTTGACAGTCACTGTTGTAGGAAATATCAAGTTCAGTAATTCATTGTCTCTGCTTTAAAAAACATTATAATTCCATTTAAGTGATGAGAAATAGAAAAATGTACACATGACCAGTATATTAGTTTGCCAGGGCTGCCATAAAAAAGTACTGCAGACTGGGTGGTTTAAACAACAGAAATTTATTTTCTCATGATTCCGAAGGGTAAAAGGCCAAGATCAAGGTAGTTTCTTTTCAGACCTTTGTCATTGGCTTATAGATGGCTGCCTTCTCCCTTTGTCTTCACATGGTCTTCCCTCTGTACTCATCATTGTCTAAGTTTCCTTTTCTTATAGGGACAGCAGACGTAGTGGATTGGAGATCACCCTAACGACCTTATTTTAACTTAATTACTGTTTTAAAGACCCTATCTCCAAATACAGCCATGTTCTGAGACATTGGTGGTTTGGTCTTAACATACAGATATTTAGTGAATACAACTCAGTCTGTAATAACTAGTAAGTAAAATATCATTTTTAGTTGAGAATACTAAATGGTAGTGCCATAGGAGTTAGATGGGAGATGATAAAACCAGTATCCTGGAGTATTCTGGGAAAGCTTTCTAGAAGTGGTGTGCCTAGGTCTTAAGGAGATCTTAAAGAGTCGTGACAGTTTCAATGGGCTGGTTATCAGTACATTTATGAGGCTCAGTGTGAGTGAAAACCCAGAGGTGGAAAAAAGTGAAGAGACCATTATAGAATCTCTGATTACTGAACTATTAAACTTGGGAGGAAGTTGAAAGGTCACTCAGGCTAAGCTCCCATTGGATTTAAGAATCCCTTGCCAAAGGACCATTCAGCTTCTACTTGTATACCTCCCAGGACTGGGTGCTCATCAAAGCAGACGCTTTGATCTTTGGCCACCTATGTCTGGCCAAAACAATGGCTTGGACGAAGTAGAGACAGTTTACTAGGAGGTAGAGGATAATAAGGTTGTGTGTGTAGCATGCAGGTGATATCTTCATAACAATCACCTTCAGGCACTCCTTGCTGATGTCATATTTTCATTCCCTCTTACTGAAGCTGTAATCTCCGTTTTTGTTCTTGCTTGACCTTCCCTATGGTTTAGGAGCCTTGAATTCTTGTCTTGTTTGGCTGTGATACCTTGGGCAGATGTTTTTCAATCTCTGGGCTTCAGCATTCATGTCTGTAACAAGGGGCTAATTAACATTCTCTGTCATTTCCATCTTTCAGGGTTATTGTAAGGACTATATGGAATAATGATGAGTGTGAATGTGACCAACAATGTCAACTCTGAGGGCATGCAAAGGCACCAGCCTGGGTTGCACTGCTTAGAGTTAAGGGCATCTTGAAGAGGTAGGCCGTTTCTCCATTCACCTGTTTTGCTGATGTTCATTTGACTTATTCTCAGCAAAATAAGCAAATGGAAAATTCATCCATCGACAAGCTACCTTTCATATTCCTGATGGTGTGAGAGAGAATTCGAGAATGGTGTGTGTATGTGCATGTGTGCATATATATGTGTGTGAGTGATAACAAAAAGAAGCTTGGAAAGATTCAGAAGGTAAAGTGAAGGTTTTATCTTTTTTTATGTGACCTTAGATAGGTCCCTTCTGACTTAGACTCCTCCATTTATTAATCTGTAAAATGGAGATACTAATGCCTTCTCCACAGTGTTATTCTGAGAAGTGAAAGTTATCATGATGACGAAAGCCTCAAGAGAGTACCCTGTAGGAGAGAAGCCCCCAGGGGAGTATGCAGAGGGAAGGCTGGGGGCAGGGAGGCAGGAGAGTGCTGGAATGGCTCCACTAGGGCAGAATCTTATTATTCTGGAGGCTGGCCTAACACCTCTGGCAACTTTGGAGAGGACTTTTTGCTGAATTGACAGAATTAGGGAGCCCCACAGCAAACATTATCTAACTCTAGCACGGTGGGAAACAACCAGAGGTGGCAGCTGTCTCCTCCCAGGCGGAGGTTATCCCCCTCCCCCCATCCTCTCCCTGCACCCACCTCCCAGTTCTTAAGCCTTGGCAGGGGACAAAGGCAGTCGTTTGGGACCCCCTCCCACGCCTCTTCCACAGCCAAGCACCCTCAGAGCTGCGGGCAGAGAGGCAGAGCCTGCCAGCTGAGATGGAACAACCTGACTGAAGGCGAGGTCCAGGGCGGAGGGGATTGAGCTGTAGGGCTGTGGAGGAGGGGAGGCGAAGGGGGCGCTGGGGCTTTCGCTAGCTCCAGCCCAGCCAGTCCAGCCAGCCCAGTCAGCCCGAGACAACCAGCGCCAGCCATCTGGCCTGGGAGAAGCCGGACTTCGTGGGCACCATGCAGTGGATAAGGGGCGGATCAGGAATGGTGAGTGCACATAACCCCAGCTTCCCCTGCTTAAGCTTCAATCCCCCAGCCCCACCCTCAGCTCCTCCGGCAGCCGCCATGCAGGGAGCCCCCTAGCCTCTGCTCACCGCCCTCCCTGCTGTCCTTGAGACACCAGAGAGCTTGCTGTGGCCATTTTAGGAGCCCTTGTTCGCCTTCCTGCGGAAAAAAAGCCCCCTCCCATCTTCTTCCGCATTCCTAATGCCTCCCCCCAACCCCAGAGGTTTGGGTGGAATGGTAATGGGGGTCACCTGGAAGGCCAGAAAAGCAAGGGGGCTGGCAGAGGGGCTCTCTGGGAACAGTAAGGATACCAGGCTGCGGGTCAGCTGGCACGGGGTTGGGAGGGAGGGAGCAGTGACATAGCCTGGGATTGTGGATGAGGCAGTGTGGGATAGCTATATGGTCCCCCAAATAGATTGCGAGTACCCCCCTTGTTCTGACCAGTCTCAGAGTGTGAGGGCTAGAAATCCACAATCTAGGAAGCTGCCTAGAGGAGCCCTGGAGCCATTCCTTGCCTGGGCTGGGGTCATCCTCTCCATACTTGGGGTTTTGTCAAAGAAAGACAACTACAGAAGCCCCTATCCTGGAAATGGATCTGGACTCCATTCAGTTAAGAGAGCTTTTCTTCAACCCCAAGGAGTGTGTGCTTGTGTATGTGTGTGTGTGTGTGTTTAGTATCATGTTCTAACAGTTTATTCTATGCCATATTACTCCCTTCTCCACCTGGAGACCTTGGAATGACTTCCCTTGTTGAGATGAAGTGGTGGCTGCATCTTGGTGCCTCCGACTCAGCCAGGGGTAGCTGAAGTCTGGTCAAGGACTTTGGGGGATGGGAGGCCCCATGTCTTTGTCCTCAGCTGGGAGGCACAGGCAAGAAGATCTTGGAGGGCAGTTGGGTTGGGTCTGCAGGCTCTTATGGCTATGCCAGCCCACACTTCTGCACTACCATCCACAACCTGCAGCTAAAGGAAAGTAGCCTGAAGCGGCTGGGCAAAATTTAATGTTCACCTCTTTTTTTTTTTTTTTTTGCTCTTATTCTGGAAGGGAGGAGGAAATCTGGCATGGGTTAGGACTGCATTCAGAGGAGCTGTCCTCTTCCTTTCCTCAGGGTTTCCTTAGGCCTCTGTTTTAGTGGTTCTTGAAGGCATCTAATTTATATTCTTATGTGCCAAGGCTTCAAGAGACTCTTGTTCCCAGATGACCCTCTTTTCTTGGGATCCCACCTGGGCTATTTCAAATGTTTATAGAACTGGAAAAGGTCAGGGCAGGGAAAGACTTTCAAGTCTGTGTCATCTACACAGGGAAACTGATAACTAGATAGTGGGAGAGACTCACCCAGGGTCACACAGCTCCGTGAAAGCAAAGCTGAGTCTAGCACAGGAGCCTCCTAACTCTATCACTATCCCTCCTCACTGCTCTACAGAATCATCAGTTCAGATGGTTCTGAGAGAGGCAAAAGAGAACAAAGAGTCGTGATCTTGGGAAAGGACTTCCTTCAGGATGAACTAATGCCATAAAATTTACTTGAAAAAAAATGCCAATCCCGGTATTTCTGTCAGCTGGGTTTCGGTGAGACTTTTCTCCTCTTCTAAATATATTTTAATATAGCAGTCCAGAGCTACCCATTAACAACATATTAAATTAGTGGAGAAATGTGAAGTTTTGCCAATTGTATGTGAGAGAGAAGAGATAGTAACAGACACCTTGTGGAGATTAAATAATTAAAGATTGATTGATGGGGAAATCTTATAATATTTTGGGGGTACTAAAGTGGTGAATATTATATGAGGAAAGTCTTTAACTCTTTTTAGAACTCAAGAAGTGGGAGTGGTACACTCTATTCTAGCTTGGAAGGCAGGAAACCTCTAATCTAGTCGTGGCCCTGCTATTGTTCAATAAGAATGCTTTGAGCCTCAGTGTTCTCACCTGTTAAATAGGGCTATTAATAATCACCAAAATTCCGTCTAGATCTGAGATTCTCAGATTATCAAAAGTAAATGTTGGGGAAAATTTAACTAGTGGCTCATTATGAAAAAAAAATGGGAGTGTATATCTAACCACCATTTTATAATGAGGCTAGTCAAAAGTCTTTGCTCCTTGTTCTTTCATTTGCAAAGCATTTGAAATTCAGATTGAGCTTTTTATAACAGTGAGATTTATTTTCAGAACATCTCAATATTATAATTGATTCCAAGTGTCACATATAAATGAAGGTCCTTGAACATAAAACATCAGTCAGGATTTTACAGAATAAAATATATCTCAGTAGACAGAGAGTGTGAAAAACTGTGAGTTCACTTTTGATGGTAAATTTTTCTATATATTTATTCATCGCTTCTCCTGACAATGCCAATCTGTGCTGGTTAGGTAATGTGTCTAGGGTGGAAAGAACACTGGTCTCAGAGTCATAAGTCTGAGGATGAGGGTCTGGCCTTTACACTTCTCAGCTCTGAAACAATTGCCAGTTGTCAAACCTTTTTCGCCCTCAGTATTCTTGTCCATAATATAAAGTTGAAGTACTTTATCTTACAGGCATTACTGAGGTAATTAATTCATTCATCAAAAATATAGAGTATCTACTCAGTTGGCATTGACCTAGATGCTGGGGAAACAGCACTGAACAAAAACAAAGTCTCTACTCTCATGGATCTTACACTGTGGAGGTTGGGGGGTTTACTAAACAGTTATGCAATGAATATACAGTATGTCAGGAGGTGCTAAGTACTAAGAAGAAAAAGAAAATCTGGTAAGAGAATAGAGAGAGATAGGAGGTGGGATGATATATTAAATCAGCAAGAGCCTCTCTGATTAAGAGACATTTGAACAGAGATGTGAAGGAAATGAAGAAACAACTTTTATGCAGCTGTTTAGGAGAATAGGGTCTAGGCAGAAGAAACAGAGAGAGAGAAAGAGAGAGAGATAAAGAATGCATATAACTCATTTAAGGAACAGCAAGGAGGCTAATGTCTTGGGGACATTTAATCTGTGTGAGATGGGTAGCTTTTGGAACGTTTTGATCAGATAAGGGACATAATCTTACTTAAATTTTAACAGAAGAATAGATTGTAGTGGGGTGAAGGAAAGAGCTATAAAGAAGCTCTAAAATTAGCCAGGTTAGAGGTAATGGTGGCTTGGACCAAAGTGATGATAATCTGCATGAAAGGGCTGGGTCTTTTCTTTTGTGGCATCATTTGTAGATGGTCTGTGTTTCTCCTTTCTGATCATCCATCTGATTCTCAGATGGCTGAATGTGGGGCTAGAATGAACTCAGAATGCGTGGATGTGTGCAAGGGTATTTCATATCTAAGTCAATGATCAAATTATCTGCTGCAGGCTCCCAGCCTCTAGTGGGGCTAATTGAGGATTGGTTCTATGTGGATTACCAATGAATCAGTTCCTTTCTTTCTGAGATTTTGGAGAAGATTAAGTAAATCGTTAGTACTAGATGCTAGATGTGGTACACTTAACATATGTGATATCTGGAATGGATCTTTTTTAGTACTCTATGACGAAATGATTTTCAGTAATAATAGCACTAATAATTACATTCCTGATTTATTTTTTTAAATTTAAAATAACAGTGAGAAAGAAGACTAAACTTCAATTTAAAATATTTAAATTCAGTAACATAAAATGATCTAAAATGTGAACTTACTAAACAAAAATAGTATACCTTTCAGTTTGTATTGTTTTCATTGTTTTATATTTTAAGCACAAATAAAAACTCCAATTTGTCACATAAATGAAAGAATTGATGTAATTTATGTGTTTTTTTGGACTTTGCAATCATTGTGCTATCATTTATTATGAACCTACTATTTAAATGCTGGAACATATAGTACCAGAGGTACTGCAGAAAAGAAATTCACCCAAACCTACTGGAATGTATTTAAACCTTTACAAAGTAAAGTGAAATGAAAGAACACATGCAAGATCTCTCTCATTCTCTCTCTCTCTCTCTCTCTCTCTCTCTCTCTCTCTCTCTCTGTGGGTGTGCGCGTGTGTGTGTGTGTGTGTGTGTGTGTGTGTGTGTGTGTTGGGGCAACTGTATAACTGGAAGTTCTCTGAATTCAACTTCCATGTAGAATACAATATTATTAAAAGATAAGTAATAGAAGTTGCTGTTTTCAAACTTTTTATAGATTATTAAAACTCAGTCATAACAATTGTTTAGAACTTTGGCCAACAAAATATATATTTTTCAGAGAGCATTTTATTACTGACATTGTTTAACATTACTGTTGCATGGTGACAATAAAGAAAACACTTTGATTTTTGATTTTTAGTCTTTAAAAAAAAATTCTCTCTATATAGTATACTCCTTCATTGCCTGCACTAAGGATTGTCCATGCCTAGTGCCCCACCCTTTGTATGCCATGGCTTTGGAGAAGAATACGGAATCTTGGACTAAATTCCATACCAAATTTCATGAGACCTTTATGAAAGCCACAACATTTGAGTTGGTGGAAATCTCTTCATAGGAAAGATGGAATGCCCAACTCCTAATTTAACAGTTGATTTGATTCTGCTATGAATAACAGAGATCTATCTAAACTGGCCTAAAGCACACAGGTTTTATTTTTTCACATAAAATAACTCAGGAAATAGGTATATCTGTGCCAGTATGGCAGCTTCAGGAAGTCTTTCAGAATTGCTTTGCTCTGCCATTGCTAGCATTTGGATTTCGTTCTTGAGGTTGCTTCATGGTCCAAGATGGGTGTTGAAGCTCCAGCACCTCTATTAATTTCCACATTCTAGGCAGCAAGATGGGTATAAAAAGAAGAAAAGGACTTGACCTTCTCTTTTAAAAGAAGTCTTCTTAGAAGTCTTATTTAATAATACTTCTACTTATATCTCATTGGTCAGAACTGAGTCACATGGATGCTCCCAGGTGCAAGGGAAACTTGGAAATGTAGTCATGTAAACTGGGTGGCAGTGCACACAGCTAACAATCACAGGCAAGTTTTCTGATACAAAAGAAGGGGAGAATGAGCTGTTGGGAGACAACGTGCAGTCATTATCACAGTTAGCCCACATGTATGCCTGTCAGTATAGAAACACAGAATCTTATGAGCTTGAACTCAACTTTGGACTATGAGTCACAGCCTGATAGATTTGGCCAATAGTAAAATTTGGTCAATTGCTAAAATGCTATCATCAGTCTGGTGAAGGATCAATCAAGACTTGATGTGCTCTAGTCCTCCTTTGCTTCCTTCAGTGACGGATTCTTCTTGTGAGACCAAGTAGATGGTGATATCCTTCAGAGATGAAGAATGCTAAATGAGGAGCAATGTTTAGGGACGAGGTGGAGAGGGGAGATAATAAGTACAGTCTGAACCATGTTGAGTCAGATGCTTGGACAGCCTTATATGGGAATTATCCAATGGGCAGTTGGTGATCTACATATTGAGCTTAGAGGATGATTGGGAGGCACAGTGACAGTTGATGTTCTCACAGATCAACTACTCGGTATTTTTAAATGCAGTTCGGCTTGGGGAAGTGAAGTGTAGGAGCAAGACTTGAGCCTTTTCCTTTTTGAGATGGTCTCTTAACCTATAGCAGACCCAGTCCACTCTGTTATATAATTTCTGGAATTTCCATGGCAACAATATAGTTTCAGGCTTTATTCTCTACATTGCTCATATTGCTTCTGGGCTGCCTCAGCTGCAATGTCCAAGCTAGATACCTTGGAAATAATTTAGCCCAACCTCTTAGTGCAGGGGTCAGCAAACTAGTCTACTGGTCAGATCCAGCCCACAAGTTAAGAATATTTTTAAATGGTTGGGAAAAAGTGAAAGAAGAATATTTTGTGACACATACATGAAAGTATATGAAAATGTATATGAAATTCAAATTTAAGTGCCCATAAACAAAGTTTTATTGGGCCATGCCATGCTTGCTCTGCCTTCATGATACAAAGGCAGAGTTTAATAGTTGTGATAGGGACCATATGGCCTGCAAAAGCTCAAATATTTACTACTTTGCCCTTTATAGAAAAGGTTTGCAGACTTCTGCCTCAAAGCCACAGGGTTGCCATGGCAGGGGAGGAGCTGTGCAGAGGCAAGAAAGAGTTTGGATCTTCTACCTTGATTTTACAGAGCACCTGGGTTGTCACTTAAGAGTTTGGAAAAGAGTTTTGTTTGCCTTGCATTCTCCCTACTTTTCACACAAAAATGTTTGAATATCAGTCATTATATGGATTGTAAAAACTGAATTTCAGAGAGGGAGGGTGCTTGACCCAAGAACACACAGCTACTCAGCAACTGGGAAAAGAATCAACATGTCCCAATTCCTAGTTAAGTGTGCCTTCTACAACATTCATGAGATAAAATTAGCAGGAGGTTAAGGAAGCTTACCTGTTATGTGACAGTTATAGTAAATGCTATCTTAATCCATCCTCACATTATCCTGTAAAAAATAGCTTTTGATATCAACATTTATTGATTTATAAGTTCATGCAACAAATATTTACTGAGCACATACTATGTGTCAGATATTCCTCTAGCCACTGAGGGTGCAGCAGAGAATGGAAAAGAAAAATATCCTTGCCCTTCCAGAGTTCATAGTCTAGTCCAGCTTGGAAATAGGGATAGAGAGTTTAAGTATCTAGCTAGCTCAGGGTCAAATAAAGGGCAAGAATCGGAATTCAAATCTAGATTTATCTGATTGTAAAGCCTTACTCTTATCACAACCCACCCATCCACCTTTGATTCATCCATTCTCCATCCCTCTATCCACCCCCATTCACTCACTAATCTACTCACCCATTCACCCATCCATCCATCCATTCATCCATCCATCCAACGTATTTTTTGATTACTTATAAACTACAAGTGCTGGCTGTATATCAGGTAGAGTCCCCTTAAATTACCAGGTGCTGGCTATACATCAGATAGAGTCCCCTAGCTTTCATCGTTCTGCCTTGGTATGAGCAACGTAGTGTAATGGTTAGGAACACAGACCCTGGAACTAGATTCCTTGCATCCAAATATTTGCTCTAGCCACTTATTGTCTGTGTGATCTTGGGCAGCCCCTGAACCTTTCAAGACCCTCATCTTTAAAGTTGGGAAGATAGTAGTACATACCCATTTCACAGGGTTGTGCAGATTGAATGAGTGAATACCTATAAAATACCTTGAACAGTGTCTAGCACAGAGTAAAAGTTATATAAATATTTGTTGTTATTATTTTTAGATTTCCTTTAGAGATCATCTCAACAACTGGCTCAGAACCACTGCGTCATTTGTGTATAATCACTGACTAATCATTTTATATTTCTCAGGGTCTTTTCTAGCTAATACAAAAAAGAAATTTATGTCAACACTTAATAACAGCTCAATATGCTCCCTCCCCCACATAACAGATGCATGACAGAAATTATTTATTGTGATAGGTAATATATGGGCATGACATAAAACTCAAAGAGTGGGGAAAGGAATGTGGCAAAAATCAAGTCTCCTTTCTAATTCCCGGTCCTTGGTCACACAGTTCAGAGAAAGTCACTCTGTAAGTTTCTTAGGTGTTTTGCAGAGATGTTCTATGCTTTTACAAGCATTTACTTATGTACACACACACATACACAAATTATTTTCTTAATACAGATAGCAGCATATTCTACAGTTCTGCACTTGCCTTTTTTTTCAATGAACGATATGTCTTGAAGATTATTCTATATCAGTACATACAGAGATGCCTCCTTTAGTATGGCTACATGGGAGTCTATTGTGTCCCCTGTTGATGGCCAATTAGTTTGTCTCCAGTTATTTGCCATGATAAACAATGCAGCAATGGACTTTAACAGGTCATTTTAAGAAAAAAAAAGGATGTTTATTAAGCAGCTACTATTTCCAGGGCACTATATACCAGGATGAGCTATGGGATAATCAAAGATAAGATGTGGTTTATGACTTCAAGAGGGGAGAAATAAAGTCAGTCTGGGTAAAATGATATAAGAGGTACAAAGAAGGTGATGTGAGTGGACAGGGGAGTAAGAATGTAGTAGAGGAGGGTTTCAGAGCATTGAGCAGGGCTTCCTAGAAAAGATAGTATTTAAACTGTACCTTTAAGCCTTTCAGATGACAGAGTTGGTTCGGTATGGGGAATAGGCATGGTAGGTGAAGGAAGAAATGTTCCAAGCAGAGGGAACAACATTAGACAAAGAATTGAGGCATGAAAGTACCAGTATGTTCTGAAAATAACATATGGGTGCTCTGCTGTTGCTGAAGCCAGTAAGTCTGGCAAGGTGAACTGGGGTTACATCAAGAAGGACCTTGAATGCCAGGCTCAGAAACTTTGCCTGGTAGAAAGAGCAATGACATAATGAGATTAAGAGGTACAGGATTTATTTGGTTACACAGGTAGAAGGGATGAGAAGAGGGGAAAGATGGTTGTATTTGACAACTGGAGGCTACACACACACACACACACACACACACACACACACACACACAGTTATGTCAGGCCAGAAGAATTCTGTTTTACTCAGTTTTTTTTTGCTCTATTAGGTCTTCAATCAATAGCAGAGGACAATTTCCACATTGGAAAGGGCAATCTCCTTTACTCAGTCTACCCATTCAAATGTAAGTCACAGAAATACTCAGAATAATGTTTGCCCAAATGTCTAGGCCCCCCATGGACCAGTCAAGTTGACACATTAATTGCCACATAGGCTCACTATCTTTCCAGCCTTCTGTGAGTAGATAGGTAAAGTTTGTGAACTGTGCCATTCTCTACCCATATGGGGAACAATTGATATTCCTGTCAAAGCAGAGAGAATACACACTTGGGTGAGCAGAATATGATCTTTTCTACTCCCCTGAATTCAGACCTTAGTAGACCAGACCTAACTTTTCTCTTCTCTGAGTGCTAAGAGATCCAACAGGAATTTTATTCACATGGAACAATCCTCTTGACCCATCCCAAGGCTTCCTGAATTTTTTGTTTGAGGAGAGAATGAAAAAGGCAGCCTCATGACCTGATGAGGAGAGCTTCTTTTTAAGGTCCCATCGCTCTGAGAAGTTTTCTTATTTTACTGTGGTGTGTGTGTGTGTGTGTGTGTGTGTGTGTGTGTGTGCGCGTGCACATGCACGCATGTGTGTGTATGTGTGTGTGTGTAAACATGACCAGTTCTGCAAGTGATTAAGCTGTTCAGTAACAGAAACCAGGAAGTAGGAGATATTTCATCAAAGGACCTGTCTGACATACCAGAGAAGTGACATTTAAGTTGAGTCAGCTGCGTAAAGATTTGGGGACAGATCCTATGAAAGCCACAGTGAGGCTGGTGGAGAGTTTGGGGGCAGGAGCAGGGATAGCCTGTGCAAAAGCTTGAGGGTTAGAAAGAAGGCCAGTATGACTGGAGCACAGGGAGAGAGGGGGCAAGTGAGATGATAAGAAGACAGTCAGGCAGGGACAGCTCACATAGGACCATGTTGGTCTAGGTTGATTGTAGGTCAGGGAGGGTGTGTATCAGTAATACTCAAAGGTAGTATGGTTCAGTGGTTAATAACAGACTCTGGAACCATACTGCCAAGTTCAAATTATGGTTCTACCACTTGTTAATTTTGTGACTTTGGACATGTTACCTAACCTTTCTGTGCCACAGTTATGCCCTCTGAAAATTGGGGTAATAATGGTACTATCCATAATGTTATTGTGAGGATTAAGTGAGTTAACATGCTCACAGTGTGCATGACAGTTCTGAGCAAGTATTGTTTATTCTAAGTACAATAGGAAGCATTTGAAGCAGTGGAATGATGGGGTCTGCTTTGTGATCTGGGAAGTTGTCTTTTGCAGACTATAAAGCAGGAGTCTCCAATCCCCAGACCATGGACTAGTACTGGTCAGTAGCCTGTTAAGATCCTGGTCGTACAGCAAGAGGTGAGTGGCAGGCGAGCAAAGCTTAATCTGTGTCTGTAGCCACTCCCCAACACTAGCATCACTGACTCAGCTCCACCTCAGATCATGAGGCATTAGATTCTTATAGGAACACTGGTCCCTGGTGCCAAAAACATTGGAGACCACTGCTATAGAGAATGGACTGAGGGTGGTGAAACTGAAGATGGCAAGCTCAGTTGAGAGGCCTTCACTGATATGAAGTCATTGGAGTTCAGAAGAGGATGGCAGATTTGTACTCGATTTTGGAGATAGAAACAGTGGTAATTGCTGCAGAATTGATTGAGATAGATGTAAGACAGGGAATAAATAAAGAAGATGATCCCTAGGTTTCTGGCTCTGCCACTGACTAACTATGTGACTTGGAGCAAGGGATTTAACTATTCTAATCTTCAGTTTCCTTATGTATTAGTCAGGGTTCTCCATAGAAACAGTATCAACAGAATGTGTATATATCTATATCTATATTATCAATCTATCTACAGAGAGAGATTTAAGAAACTGCCTCATGTGATCGTGGAGGTACAAGTCCAAAATCTGCAGGGTAGGCCAGCAACCAGGGAAGAGTTGCAATTTTAGTCAAAAAGCAGTATCCTGGAAGAATTCCTTCTTTCTCAGGGGGAGGTCAGTCTTTGTTCTATTAGGACCTTCAACTGATTATGTGAGGACTACCCACATCATGGAGTACAGTCTGCTTTACTCAAAGTCCACTGATGTTAATCTCATCCAAAAAAAAGTACCTTCATGGAAATATCCAGAACAATGTTTGACCAAATATCTGGTCATTGTATTCCAGACAAGTTGAAACATAAAATTAACCATCACATGTTAACTATGAAACTGGAAAAATAGCAGTACCTGGTTACTGGTACTATTGTGAAGATGAAAGGATTTAATCTATATAAAGCACTTGGTACAGTATCTTGCACAAAGCAAGGGCTCAATTAATGGTAGCCTTTATTATTTTAATAGAATAATAATCCCTCACATTTGTTCAGTATTTTGCATTTGCAAATCACCTTCACATACATGAATCCATATAAGCCTCACACTGTTGTTTGTACTTTAACCTATCTCCAGAGCCAGGATGAGAAATAGATCTGTAACTCCAAAGTAGCTCTTTCTTGCCAGAAGTGGATGTTTGCCTATTCTCCTTCATTCCAAAAGTTAGAGGCACCAGTGATAAGATTATGAGTGCAGTAAGTCTTGAGGATAAATAGCTAACATTTACTAAGCCAGCGTTTATCTTGTGCCAGGTACTGTTCTAAGTGTTTTGCATGTGTATCTAATTTAATCTTTCCAACAATTCTATGAGGTAAGCATAATTCTTCAGTGGAGGAAATTGCCAGGTAAGTTGCATAAATGAGAGGGACCCTCAGGCCATGTAGTGAGAATTTAAATGACTTTCACTCCTTCCTTCTTCACTATACATTCCAGAGATGGTGAAAGCTCAGGAAGCTCTTTGAGTGTGAGACACATGTATTTGGGTGTGTAAAGGGTAATGGGGCCTGACAGAGTGCTTTGTGTACAAAGTAGGCACTCTGTGAATATTTGTGGAACGGATGAGTGAGCTAATAAAGGAGGTGAACCCCAGGCTACCTGTAGCCATCATGCCTGGAACTGGACTCCGAAAGGGCAGAGGCATTTTCAGTAAATGTTACCTTTGGCCCAGGTAAGATGTCCCTAAACCAGCCAGGCAGTGAAGTGAGGTGACAGGCAGAAATAGGAAGCTTCAGAAGACCTTCCTGAGAAAATTTCTTAAATCCCCTGGATGTCAGTTTGCTCATATGTGAAATGGGGCTACCTCCCACCTCTCTCTCTCTCTCTCTCTCTCTCTCTCTCTCTCTCTCTCTCTCTCTCCCCCTACACACACACACACACACACACACACATGCACACATACACACACACACACCCCACATATATTTATTCATTCACTTATTCAATAATATTTATGGTGAACAAAGCAGATAAAAATTCTGTCCTCATGGAATAGATTTTCTAGTAAGGAAGGTACATGCTAAGCATACTATTAAATAAAATGTATAGTATGTTCTGAGTACTAAGGAGAAAAAAATACAGTAGGAAAGAAGGATAAGAAGTATGTGTGTGGGTGGTTAAAACTTTAGACTCCTATTTCCTTCCGCACTTCCCTCACGAGGTTGCCATGAGGCTGAAATGCAATAAAAAGCCACAGTATTTAGGAAGCTGTGAAGTTCTATTTAAATGTAAGCTGTAGTTATTCTTGGGGGGATAAGTTTCCCTTGGTTCTTATTTGCTGTTCTCTTCTCCATCATCAGTATAGCAAGAGTTCTTGTCTGGAGAAAAGGAAACTTAGGTTCTAGGCCTGGCCCTGGCACGACAAGTTTCTTAAAATCCAAAATGTATAGAATTTTACAGATCTGAAGCACTTTTCCCAGAACTGGGTCTTTTGGCTCTTGATCCTTTGTTCTTTCTCATTCTCCCATGAAGTGGTGAGAGTTGGGGTAGGTCACCTTTCTTCTCAGAAGTAAAGTGTTCCCTTTCTGTAAAATGGGAATAATTACACCTTACTCCTTGCCAGCCTTCTTGGTCTGTTGTGAGGTGTAAATCAGATAATGGGGATAAAAAGGTTTTATTTGTCATAAAATGAACCTGTAAGAGTCTGGTTTCTGGGATATGGAAACACGGTACTCTTGCTTAAGCAAATTGTTTTATTCTTTATAAATTGTTTGTATGTATAGAGTGGGGAGAGTTGAGTCTTCAGAGGCTGAGTGCCACTTCCTTTTCTTTCTGAGAAGCTGCTAAGAATAGTGGGATTATTACTGAGCCTCAGCACCTCCTCAAAACAGTAACAATTACTCAGAAACACTTGGCATCGCACGATGGAGTAGAAACTCCTGGTGTGCGGCCCCTTTAAAGAGGTGGCAATCAGGACTCATTTCCTTACATTGAATACCCAAATGATTCATGGCCTTTAAAGACTTCCACTTGCCCCTTAGATACAATCTAACTCTCAATGCTGTAGGTGGGAGTGAGGAGCCTCCAATAGGTAGAATCTTCATTTAGTATCTACCCCCAACCTTTTCTACTGTAACAATTCTTCACATCCTAATCAAAAATTTCTTACACAGAGCACTTTGAAATCCATTATCTCACCATCTCTTTGGTAGTTATTATTTGTTTTTTTTTCTATTTATACATAAGCAAACTGAGGCTCAGAGAGTATATGATTTGCCTAAAATTAAGGGCAGAGATAGTACTCAAACCCTTAAATAATAGTAATTGTTGACATTTATTGAACGTTACGATGTGCCAGACATTGTTCTACCTGTTTTACATGTATTCATTCATTAAAACTTCACCAACAACATTATGAATCTCTTTGTTTTGCAGATGAGGAGACTAGGGTACTGAGAGCCTGGGGCTTGCTCAAACTGAAAGGCAGAGTGAGCACCAGGGCATTATATCATTCACCACATTTCAAAGATGAGAAAAATGAGGCTCAAAGACATTAAGTGATTTGCTCAAGGTCACACAATCAGCAATTGGCAGAACTAAGGTTGAATCTCAGCAGGCTATTCCCAGTGTTTATGTTCTCAACTATCAAGCTATACTGCTTCTAAGGGAAGGCCTCTTCCTAGGTTAACTGAAGCATAGCATATTTAACAATTTTTTAAGTTTACTATTTGAATGGATCATAATTCACATAGTTAAAAAAATCAAACCATAAAACTATATACAGAAATGTTCTCTATCCACCCAGGTCCGCTCATTAGAGGTTACCAACTGTATAGCTTTTAATGTGTCCTTCCAGAGTTCTTCATACAGATATAAGCAAATACAAAAATGTTTTATTTCCCTTATTTTTACTCCCCAAAAGCACACATTTTACATGCTATTCTGTATCTTTCTATTTTTCACATAATGTATCTTTGAGATATCTCCCTGTCTCCAGAGAGCTTCGGCAGTCTCAGTTGGGCCCTCACATATCTCTATAAGCCTCCATCCATCTGCATGTCCTGCACACACGTCTCTTCTTTACCAGTCTTTGGTGGTGTCCAACTCTCTCTTTATTATATCTTCATTCTGAGCCTCATTGCCAGACTACCTTGGATATCTATAGAAAATAAAGTTCCTAAATCAATTCCTTAGTCTCCCTCTGACACATAATCCACCATCTTACAAACTTCCCAGCTGAACTAACCCCCTTCTCTCTTACTGCAGTTTCAAATTATTCTTATCATCTGCTTATCTACCTAGCAACCTACCTCCTTATCTATGTAATGTTTGTGGAGCATCTATTATGAAAAAAACTCCATGCTTAATTTTATGACTACTTTTTAATTTGATGATGATTGCCCAGTTGTTTACAGTTTAAATTAAGCCTATAAATAAATAAATAAACCTGGACATGAGGGTCAGGGTGGGAAGCTGGTTGAATGAGTCATATGGTCCAAGAATGAAACTACCCAGAAAATTAGGCTCTAAAACTGAACAGTGGGTCTGATACTGAGGGAAGCATTCACTGCTCATGTCATTTTTGAATTGATTCATGATTAGGTTTGGTTTTCCTGGAAAGATTCTGAACCTGATAGGAAAGCATCGAACTTCCCTTGAAAGGGCTTTTAGATCCTTGCTGCTCTTTTCCAACCAGTCCTTTCTATTCTCTGAAGAGGCAGGTTGTCTGGCCCACTAGATTACGTTAAATAGAACTGAAATAAGTCCCCCTTCAAAAATAAAAAAAGAAAAGAAGAAAAGAAATAAGCCTGAGATAGATTCATGAACAGCAATAGGAGGAAATTGCTGTTCCTGGGTATTTATTCAGATATGTATTTGATTGTTGGCCACAGGAGGGCGGTATAGGCAGTGTTTCTTGAAGGAGGCTCCTGGGTGGTGGTTTAGAGTGGTGTCTTTGCCAAGAGAGGACAGAAAACCAAAGAGATCCTGAAATTCTCAGCCTATAATTTGAAACTTTTAGTACCTTTTGAAGAAGTTCTGACTAATGAAGGCCTTTAGGGGGGGGAGGGCAGACAAATTTGGTATTCATAGGCTACAGCAGAACCTAATTTCCATGACACATTTCCTCTACCTCCTACATTGTGAGTCAGCAGGGCTATGCCTTGGTCTTCATTCATTCACTCATTAATTCATTTAGTTATTCAGTCATTAAAAATATTTATTGAATGGCAATATGGTTTTAGGTGCCAGAGATATAGCAATGAAAAAAAAATAGTCTCTGCCTTCATAGGGCTTGCAATTTATAAAGGGAGAAAATAAACCAATAAATAAATAATTACATAACATTTCAGGTAGGGATTGGGCTGGAGGAAAGCGAGATAACAAAATAAAGAGTGATGAGTTCGTGAAATTTTAGAGAGGGGTGGTCAGGGAAGGACTCCTTTTGAGGAGATGAAAGAGCTAAACTTGTAGATAACTATGAGAAAAGTCTTCAGGCTGAACCAAATTCTTAACCCTAAAAACCCCACCCCCTACAACCACATGTGCAACCTTATTCTTTAACTTAAGCTAATTACTCATTACACGTTCCTTAGGGTACCTTACTTGGGACCAACTCCATTGCTTCCCACACCTTTGACAAGACTGGTGAAGATTTAATGCAATCAATGATATATTTTAAGCTACAATTAAAAACAAGTCATAGCTTTTTGAACTTTAAGGAAGTTAAGAGATTTGTTGGAAGTCACCCAACTACCAAGAAACAGGGGCTGAACTTATATCTGAAAGTTTTAACTTCTCATCCACTGTTCTTTTCACTTTGCCATGAGCTTCTCAAGGCATTTTGGGGGCACAGCAGCACATGTGAGCATCAACCATTTTAGGTAAACATGAGCTCATAGTAGTTCTTTCTAAGGACCAGTGTTGAGGATAAGGAAGGTGGCATTACCACTCTACTCCCCCTTGTCACTCCCACCTAGATATGTGTTCTGAGAGATGTGGACAAACTAACAAGCAACCAGAGTGGGGAGGGCACTGCAAACCATGCCACAAGTGAAGAGCTTAAAGAAATGGTCATGTTTATACTGGAAAAAGTGTGTGTGTGTGTGTGTGTGTGTGTAGAAGGTGTACAGGAGGAATCAAAGTTTGAAACCGTGATAGATGTCTTCAAATATTTAAGAGAGCTATTGCTTAGAAGAACTTGGCCTTTTTTCAATGGTCCTGAGGATAGTGTTCTAACAAATGGGTGGAAACCATAGAATAGTGAATTTCAGCTCAAAATGAATAATGGTTTTGGAAGCTTCAGAATGAACTTCGTGAAACTGAAAATACTCCAGTGGCTTCTGGACAAAACTCATTAGGGATAATGGAAGAAAATGTCGGGCTTTGGAAACAGATCTCAGTTTAAATTCTGCTACTGCTATATCTTACCTGTATGGATATGAGAAATAATGCAAACACTCTGATTCTTAGTTTCTTACTCTTTAAAATATCAATAACAATTCTTTCTTTTCAGGTTTCTAGAGAGAATTCAGTAAAATAATATGTTGAAAGGCCTATCAGCATGTGTGCCCAAAGTAGGTGTTTCCTCTTCCCTTTCCCACTCTACATATGAGAGAGATTTCTACATAGGAAAGTTGAGAGGAAATGAAATGACCCTTTTCCCATTGGGAACATGAAATTCTATGATTTATTCTGTAATTATCAACAACTTTATTCACTATCTGATTGTTCTTTGGACCTTCAGTGCATGACACTGAAATTATGCATATTTATCACTATCTCCCCACTAGACTATAAGCTTTATGAAAGCCTCTCTGTACCCCTTAGCTGTCAGAGTAAGTGCTTATTGGATTTAAGTGACTGTGGAGGAATGACAATCTCTGTGCTGAATAATTGAGCTGACAAAGAGTTCATGACCTCTGGGAGCTGATTCTTAAATAGAGCTGACATGCATGAATGTGCAAGAGCATGTAGTCATATCAGTAACCAAGACAAAAAACAGATAGGATTCAATATCTTCAGAATGCCTGTGGCAAGCATCAGGGGTTATCGATTGCTGGGATGGGGATTGGAGTGCAAATAAATCAGTGACAGTGGGAGCCAGCACAAAATGTAGAACTTTCCTTGGGTACGATTCCTGGCAGTAGTGGGACTTTGGAAGCTGTTTGAACCAAGAGAGGAAAGGTAAAACCGAGCATTGGCTTTTCCCTGAAAGATGGCAAAGAGTTAAGGCCTATGCATCATATACCTGGGAGGCTACTGCAACTTAGGTCGAAACATCGAAACAGTTTATTCCTGTGACCTAGGTGACATTATGTCAGACCTATTGGAAGATGGCATATTGTCACCTAGTGGCATTTATATAGTACAGTGTTTAAGAGCATAGGCTCTAGAGCTAGACTGTTTGGGTTTGTTTGCATCTGGGTTCTACCACTGACTAGCCATATGACTTTGGGCAAGTTATTTAAGCACTGTGCCTCAGTTCTCTCATATGTAAAATAAGAACAATAATAGTATCTTCCTTATAGGGTTGTTGTGAGGATTAAAGGAGTTAATATATAGAAAGGGCTTAAAATAGTGCCTAGCACAGACTAAGCACTTTATAAGTATTTATTATTATTATTATTATTATTATTATTATTATTATTTTATCATCATCATCATCATCATCATCATCATCATCATTATCATCATCTAATGAGAGGCTTGAGAAATATGCTGGGTGCTTATAGTAATTTCAGTGTGAGTTGGGGAGATTTATATTCCAGACCATCTCATGGAGTGATTAGCTCCTCAGCAGTGGAAGAAGTGGTGATAACATTTGGATCAAAGGACTGAAGAACTTTCCAACAACTGAGATTGTCCCAAAGACAAATGAACTGTCTTAGGAGAATGGAATTCTCTGTCATTATGCATGTTGGATCTGAGACTGGATAATTACTTGGTCGGGATGTTGCAGAAAGAATTGAAAGATGGAATTGGGCTTTTGCTATACTAAGGGATTCTCTGATACTTTAATCCTTGTCAGCAGAAGGGCTGACTCTGGAATGGAGGTCCTGCTGCTTGAAATGTGGACAATGCATCTGATATTTTTGAAATGAGCTGAGTTGAATGGCCACCTCACTCGGAAAGCTAACCACTCATGGACAGGGCTGGTATCATATTCTAGAGTCCAAAATCTCTCAAAAGTACTTTTGAGACTCAAGAGACAAGAGTTTTCATTTCTGCTCTGCCAGTAATTAGCTGTGTAATCTTGGACAATTTGCTTCCATTCTCTGGGCTTCAGTTTCCTAATCTGGAACATGAAGATTTAGACCAGATTTTCTCTGGGGTCTCATCAGCTCTTGCCTTTTATGTTTGGAAAATATGATTCTCTAAGTGGAAACAAGGAGATTAAGGAGACATTGTGCATTCACCAGATGCTTATAAAACACCTACTAAATGTTAGTCATGTGTTGGGCATGGGAGGAGAAAGCAGTGAACAAGACAAGTGTGGTCTCTGCCCTCTTAGCTCCAGAGTCCAGTGTAGGATGCAAACAAAAATAACACGGCAATACAGTTTAATAAGTGCTCCTAGAGGGTTAAACACGGGGCCCTGTGGGAGAAGAATATGGTCCAGAATATTTTTGATGGAAAAACATCAAGAAAAGCTTTCTGGAGGAGGTGGCACCTGAGCTGAGCTTTAAGGTGAGGGCTGGGGAAGGATAGCAGCAGTTAAATAGGTCCTGAAGCAAGAGAACCTGGTGGGTTATAAGAACTAAGTTCTGTTTAGCTGGAGAATAAAGAATGAGAGGGCATAGGTAAGAGCTGATGATAGAGAGGCCAATGGACACAAAATTGACAAGGCTTTGTATACCATGCCACAGAATTTGTCTTAAATTCAGTGGGGAAGCGTGGAAGGTCTTTGAACAGAGAAGTTATATAAGTCAGGGTTCAGCTGCAGAAATTAAATCACTCTAGTTATTTTCAGCAGAAAGAGTTTTTAATACAGAAAATCAGGTGCTTCCAAAATTAGTAGAAGGGCTGGTAGAACAAGCTTCAGGCTGGGCCTCCAGGAATGACTCCCATAACACCAACAGGGGAGCTGTTTTCTCTGCAACAAGCAGGACGATGAGGTATCAAGGGCTTTGGGAGCACTTCACCTTATCTGTGATCTAGAGATCAGGAATCCACCACTCCCTTAACTGTTGACTAGAGTACCATTATGCCTGCCAGATTCTCAATGACAAAGACATACATTCCATTCTCTGCTGACTCAAATACACAAAACCAATGACTAGACACTAGGGCTTATGGAAAGGTAACATGGAGGCAGAAAACCCTAAAATCTCTACCACTGTTCATACCAATAGAAGCAGCAGAAATGTGGCTTCTGTATCACTTCCTTCTAAATATTGTACATGTACATATGATTGGTAGAAATAAATCATGTCCAGAACACTGAACCAAAAGAGTCTGAGAAATGACAGGTCGTTGTGTAGTTCTTTCTAGTTTTAGCTTTTCAGCAATATAGGAAGGGATGCTAGAGGGAGAGTGCTATGGCTCCTGAGTAACCAATGTATAGTGACCAACATAGGATTGGTGAGAGCAGAACTGCTTTTGACAGAGATAATTTTGGCAGGAGAGTAGAGGCTGAATTGGGGAGAGAGAGCCACTGAGACCAAAAAATGCAAGGTAATAGATCAGAGATGATGAGGAACTGATTAAAGGTATTGGTAATAGGAAGATAGAGGAAAGTCACATGAAAGAGATATTAAGGAGGAAGAGAATCATAAGGACCTGGAGACTGGTTGGCTCACAGTAAGGGGAGAGAGAGGCAAGACTTATGGATAGTTCTGTGTGCAACTTTCCTAAGAAAAAGAGATCTCAGGGGAAGGAGGAAGATGGCAGGAATGGGAGATTAATTCAATTTTGGACCTACTAAGTTTGAGGATTGTGTGAGTTATTCAGGAGGATAGATCTAGAAGGCAATTGAAGATTCATCTCTGGATTTAGAGAGAAGAGAGTTATCTGGGTGTCATAAGCAGTCATAAGCTCCATGCAGATAAGAGCCTATATCTGTTTTGTTCCTCATAATTTTGTATAGTAACTTTGTTGAAAGGAGGTGCATCAGTATGTAATGTAGGTGGTAATTCAAGACTTGGGAATGCATGGGTCCATTATTTAGGGCAAGGGTGGAATGAGAAGAGGACTGAGATTAGAAGAACCTTCAGAAATCATGACCTTAATGACTGAAAGAAGAAAAACTTAGGCAGGAAGTAAAGATTATATAACCACACAGGTCATGTGAATGGTGTATCCAAGGCAAAAGGAGCATTTCAGGAAGGAGAAAGGCATCAATGGAGTCAAGTGGGAGAGAAGTCAGGTAAGATAAAATGGAAAATTGGTCATGAGATTTAGGAACAAGTTGGTCATTGGTTTATAGTCACATGAAGTTCCAGTTTCCTATGGGATAGTGGGGGTGGAAGTCAGGCTGCAGTGGGTTGGAGTGTCGGTGGAGAAATAATAAGATTGCACTTTTAAGGCAAGAAGAAAGATTCTAGTTGCTTACATTATGCACCATCCTGATCACCAGTATCTGTCTCAACATAAACTAGTTAAGTGGTTTTTAAACTATTTTAACCATTACCTACTATAAGAAATGCATTTTAACTTTACAACCGAGCAATTTTATGTTTATGTAAAACTAAAAAAAAAAAAAACTTCATTAAACAGTATTTACTCTAACTATATGGACATTTCATATAAATGGAATCATATAAAAGCCTTTTGAGTAACGTCAGAAACATGGCGAGTGAGAGATGTCCCCAGATCTATCCCCTTGTAACAGCAATAAGATGAACATCTAAAAACAACAACAAAAAAAACCCAAGCTGCACACCAGCATGTCTGTGTGTGGGATCTGCTCATAAGGGCTGCCACAAGTCAGAACCCTGGGAATTGGGCAGTAGACTGGAAGAAACAAAGAAGCTGCCTCTTGCAGCCGGAGCTCCCTGCAGGATGAGGGGAAGGGGAGAAGGTGTGACAGGTTCTCTGAACAGCCCCATCTGAAAGAGCTGTGAGCTTCACACAGCGGCAGTGCCCAGGGATCATGGCAGAAAGCACAGAAGTGTGGACAGCAGAGAAGCAACAGCAGATTACCAGCTACAGTTGCAAAAACGTGAAGCTAAACCTCTGTCCCTATCCCCCAATGCAGAGTACCTCTCTCCCCATGTCCTCCAATATTGAACACCACAGAGCTCCAGGGTAATCTGAGCAAACGCTACCAAACTGTCCCTAACTCTGACAGGGACTGAAACTGAGGGTAGTGAGTATGATTATTTGTAAGGAAAAAAAGAGACATTTTAAAGAATTTATATAAAGCAGGGATCAAAGAAGCTTAGACATCACCTATCGGAAACCAAAAGAAAAATGCCTTCTTTGCAACAGGCTAAAGAGAGACCTTTATATAATAAATCTTCTTTCTGGAAAAAGAGTAGAATACACTTCTGTTAATGCCCAGGTGGAGAAATAGTCCATTAAATACCATGAACAACCAAGATGACAAGTCAGCTCAGAAAGAAAGATAAAAAATCTCCAGAAAATAAGCTTAAAGACATAGAAATATGCAACTTAAATGACAGAGAATTCAGGATGGTACTTCTGACAAAACTCAGTGAGGTCTGAAACGAGTCATATCAAGAATTCCAGGAACTGAAAAAACAACTAGATCAGCAGAATTTTTTTTTTTTAGCAGAGAGATTGAACCCACGAAAAGAACCAAATAGAACTAGAGATGCAGAGCACACTGCAAGAGATAAAAAATAAAATAGAAAGCTTGGTAAATAGAGTTGACCAAATGGAGGAAAGGATCAGTGACATTGAAGACAGAAATCTAGAAATAAATCAGAAGGAAGAAGAGAGAAACTGAAGAACGAAAAAGAAGGAAAGAACTAGCTGATACCATCAGGAGAGAAAATAAGAATAATGGGCATTTTAGAAGGGGAGGAAAAAGAGCAGGGATTAGAAAGCATTTTCAGACAAATAGTCGACGAGAATTTCCCGAATCTAAGGAAATAGCTGGAGCCTGGAATTCAAGAAGTCAACAGAACATCCAGTTATCTCAACCCTAAAAGGCCTTCTCTAACCCACATATTAAAATTATCAAAAATTAATGACAAAGAAAGAATTCTCAGAGCAGCCAGGGAAAAGAAGACAGTAACCTATTAGATTATTGTCAGTCTTCTCAGCAGAAACCTTACAAGCCAAAAAGGAGTGGAATCCAGTATTTAAACTATTAAAAGAAAGGAATTACCAGCCAAGAATAATGTATCCATCAAAGTTCTCCTTTAGATATGAAGGAGAAATAAAGACCTTTGCACACATACAAAAATTGAGGGAATTCTACAATACAAGGCCTGCATTACAGGAAATATTGAGAGGGGACAGCTCACTTAAAAGAAAATGACAAAAAAATACATAACTATGAGTAATATGACCCCAGACAGATAGAAGCAGAGGACTGCAACTCTTATTAAGAACAGGGCATTGTAAGCTTAAACAATAAGAAGAAATTTGCTATTGCAAGATTCTAATGAATGTTCAGCATACATAAGGACAAATTGAGACAATAACAGAAAAGGGGAAGATTCAAAAATATGAATTCACAAAGGAGAATTGGAGATAAGGCACATGCAGTAGAAAATGGACTACCATATATAAATAACTAACCTCTACATATTTGTAAGGTAACCACATGCCAAAGATTCAGAACCGAAGTATATAACATAAACAAGAAGAACTAGTGGGAAAACCCACAATACTGAACCAACAACACCCCCCAAAAAACACAAAAAACAACAAACAAACAAACAAACAAAACCCAGACACACAAGGACAAGAAAGCAATGGAAACACGGAGCTACTCGAAAGCAAATGAAATAGTTATAGGAAAACCTCATATTCTAGTAATTACCCTAAATGTAAAAGGACAGAATTCACCAACATAAAGGCACAGAATTGTAGATTGGATCAGAAAAGAGAACCCAACCATGTACTGCCTCGAGGAGACACATCTCAGTTCCAAAGACAAATATAGAAGCAAAGTGAAAGAGTGGAAAATAATATTACAACCAATTGACATTCAGAGAAAATTGAGCAGAGTGGTACTAATATCGGATGAAATAGACTTCAAAATAAAAAAGTTAAAGAAAGATACTGAGGAACACTTCATAATGATAAATGGATTCGCGCACCAAGAGACTTAACACATTAATATGTATGTTCCCAGTTAGAGAGCTCCAAAATATATAAAGCAGTTACTAACAGAACTAAAGGGAGAATCAGACCAAAGCACTATCATAGTAGGGGACCTTATACCCCACTGTTGGATATGGACAGATCATCCAAACAGAAAATCAATAAGGAAATAACATCCTTAAATGGCACATTAGACCAAATGGATATAATTGACATTTAAAGAGCCTTTCATCTCAAAACAGCTGCTCATACATTCTTCTCCAGTGCACGTGGAACATTTTCAAGGATTGACCACATACTGGGACATAGAAATAACCTCAACAAATACAAAAGGATTAAAATCATACCACTATATTTTCTGATCATAATGCTTTGAACTAGAGATCAATGGTAAAAAGAGAGAAGAATAAATACATGGAGATGAAATAACATGCTACTGAAGAATGACTGGGTCAGAGAAGAAATTAAAAGAGAGATCGAATGATAAATAGAAACAAAAGATAATGATAGCACAACATATCAAACTTTTGGGACGTGGCAAGAACAGTCATAAGAGGAAAGTTCATATCATTACAGGCCTATCAAGAACAAGCCCAAATGAAAAACATCACACTTCATATTAAAAACTTAGAAAAGGAAAAATAAATGAAGCTTAAATTCAGCAGAAGGAAAAAATAATTAAAATTAGAGCAGAATTAAATGACACTGAAAACAAAACAAACAACAAAAAAATAGAAAACAAATGTAACAAAGACCTGGTTCTTTGAGGAGATTAATAAAATTGACAAACCCCTGGCTAGAGACTCACTAAAAAAAAAGAAATGACACAAATAAAATCAGGGATGAAAGAGGAGAAATTATGACAGATACCTCAGAAGTACAAAGGATCATACAAGAATACTATGAAAGAGTATATAACACCACATTTAATAACCTAGAAGAAATGGACAAGTACTTAGAAAGATACAACCTTCCAAGGCTGAATCAAAAATAACCAAAATATCTAAATAGACCAATCAGCAGTATGGAAACTGAAACAACCATCAAAAACCTACCAAAATGTAAAAGTTCAGGACCAGATGGCTTCACTGGTGAACTCTACCAAACATTCAAAGAAGATTTAATACCTATTCTCCTCAAATTCTTCTAAAAAACCGAAAAGGAGGCAATATTTTCCAACTCATTTTATGAGGCCAATATCACTCTGATAATAAACCTGGTAAAGACAACACACACGAAAAGAAAACTACAGACCAATATCTCTCATAAACACAGATGCACAAATTCTAAATAAGATACTAGCGAACTGAATACAGCAACATATTAAAAAAGATTATACATCATGATCAAGTGGACTTCATCCCATGGGCACAGGGATGGTTCAACATATGCAAATCAATTACTATGATATACCACGCACCACATATGCAAATAAAAAACTAAGAATCATATGTTCATATCAATAGGTCCAGAAAAAGCCTTTGACAAGATACAGCATCCTTTTATAATCTAAACACTTAACAAAATCTATAGAAGGAAAGTACCTTAACATAGTAAAGGCCATATATGACAAACCCTTAGCCAACATTATATTTAATGGTGAAAAACTAATAACCCTTACTCTAAGATCAGGAACAAGACAAGGCTGTCCACTATTGCCACTGTTATTCAGTATAACACTGGAGGTCCTAGTGAGTGCAATCAGGCAAGAGAAAGATATAAAAGGCATCCAAATAGGAAACAAAGAGTCAAACTATCCCTATTTGTAGATGACATAATTCTCTACATAGAAAACCCTAAAGACTCCACAAGAACATTACTAGAAACAATAAGAAATACAGTAGCATTTCTGGATACAAAATCAACGTTCAAAAACCGATAACGTTCCTATACTCTAATGATGAATTGTCAAAAAAAGAAGTGGGATAAACAATTCCTTTTGCAACTGCAACAAAAAGAATAAAATACCTAGGAATAAATTTAACAAAACATGTGAAAGATCTATATGATGAAAACAGTAATATCCTATTAAAAGTAATTGAAGAAGATACAAAGAAATGGAAAGACAATCTGTGTTTTTGGATTAGAAGAATAAACATAGTTAAAATGATCTTGTTAGCTACAGTGTTATATAAATTTAATGCATTTAATAGATTTAATGAAATAGAACAAAAAATAATTAGATATGTATGGAGGCACAGAGCACCCCGAATCACCAAAACCATCCTAAGAAAAATGAGCAAGTCTGGAGGCATCACTCTGCCTGACTTCAAATCATACTACAAAGCTACTATAATCAAAATGGCATGGTATTGGCAGAAAAACAGACACGCAGACCAGTGGAACAAATCAAGAGTCAAGAAGTAAACCATTTTAATATGGGCAAATAATTTTTGACCAAAGAGCCAAAAACATACAGTGGAGAAAGGAAAGCCTTTTCAGTAAATGATGCTGGAAAAACTGGAAAGAACCCGGCAAAAGAATGAAACTAGACTGTTGTCTATCATCACACACCAAAATGAACTCAAAGTGGATTAAGGACCTGAATATAAGACCTAAAACAATAAAATGCATAAAAGAAAACAGGAGCTAAACACAAGGACCTTGAACTTAAAGAGGATTTTATTAATTTGACCTCAAAAGCAAGGAAATTAAAGGCAAAAATTAATGGATGGGTCTACATCAAACTAAAAACCTTCTGCATAGCAAATGGAACCGTCAACAAGGTAAAGAGACAACCATCCGAATGGGAAAATATATTTGCAAGCAATGCCTCTAATAAAAGCCTAATATCCAAAATATACAAATAACTCATACAACTCAATAAGAACAAAAAAACAAACAATGCAATTCAAAAATGGGCAGAGGACCTGAACAGACACTTCTCCCGAGAAGATATACGAATGAACAACAAACATATGAAAAGATGTTCAACTTTGCTAGCTATGAGGGAAATGTAAATCAAAAACACAATGAAATACCATTTCACACTTGTTAGAATAGTTGTTATAAACAGGACAGGTAATAACAATTGTTGACGAGGGTACAGAAATAAAGGAACCTTCATACACTGCTGGTGGCACTATAAATTGGTACAGCCACTGTGGAAAACAGTATGGAGGTTCCTTAAAGAACTAAGAATTGATCTACCATATGATCCAGCAATCCCTCTCTTGAGTATTTACCCCAAAGTCTTGAAAAATCATATCTGAAAAGTTATTTGCATACCGATGTTCATAGCAGCATTATTCACGGTGGCCAGGATAGGGAAGCAACCGAAGTGTCATACGATAGATGATTGGCTAAAGAAGCGGTGGTACATATATACAATGGAATATTAGCCATAAGAAGAGATGAAATACTTCCATCTGCGACAGCATGGATAGACCTCGAGATAATCATGCTAAGTGAAATAAGCCAGACAGAAAAAGTTGAACACCACATGATATCACTTATATGTTGGATGTAAACCTTAAAGCAACAAAGGAATAGGACAAATAAGTGGAAACTCATGGACATGGACAATAGACTAGAGGTTACCAGAAGGTAGGGGGGAGGGGCAAGAGGGGAGGGAGGAGTGAGATGTGGTAAAATGGGTTAAATATGTGGTAACAGAAAGAAATCTTACTATGGGCAGTGAACACACAATGCAATGTATATATATATGCCTTACCGTTGAAGTGCACGCCTGAAACTTATTGAATTTTATTAACCGATGTCACCATAATAAAAATGAAAATAAAAAATAAAATAAAAGTCTTTTATATTTTGCTGCTTTCACTTAACATAATATTTTCAAAGTTCCCTTATGTTGTAGCATGTAACAGTACTTCATTCTTTTTTATGGCTGAATAATATTCCATTGTACAAATATACCACATTTTATTTATCCATTCATCAGTTGATGGGTATTTGATTTGTTTCTATCTTTTGGCTATTGTGAATAATGCTTTTATGATCATTTGTGTACAATTTTTTGCATGGACATGATTTCATTTCCTTTTAGGTATGTACTTAGGAGTGGACTTGTTAGATCAAATGGTAACTGTTTTGCTTTTTAAGGAACTTACAGACTTTTTCCAAAGTGGCTTCATCATTTTACTTTCCCACCAACAGTGTTATGAAGGCTCTATTTTTTTCATATCCTCCAACACTTGTTATTATCTAGCTTTTTTATTATAGCC
Organism: Rousettus aegyptiacus; assembly: GCF_014176215.1. Classification (NCBI taxonomy): domain Eukaryota; kingdom Metazoa; phylum Chordata; class Mammalia; order Chiroptera; family Pteropodidae; genus Rousettus; species Rousettus aegyptiacus. Next base: position 38,011,907 of record NW_023416312.1, read on the forward strand.
ATCCAAGTGGGTGTAAAGTGGTATTTCATCACTAATAACACAGTACCTATACCCTGCATTTGAATTTATATTTTTCTGCATTTGATTTGTATTTTCCTGATGGCTAATATGTTGAGCTTCTTTTTATGTGCTTGCTTACCATTTTTTGGAGAAATATTATTCAGCTCCTTCGTCAATTTTTTAATTCGGTTATTTTCTTTTTATAATTAAATGGTAAGAATTCTTTATACATTCTAGATACAAGTCTCTTATCAGATATATAATTTACAAATATTTTCCTCCATTCTCTTGAGTCTTTTGTCATAGACTTGATATTGTCCTCTGACGTTCAATAGTTTTTAATGTTGATGAAATCCAATTTATTCTTTTGTTGCTTGTGCTTTTCATATCATATCTAAGAAACCATTGCCAAATCCAAAGATTTACACCAATTTCCATTTTGTTAAACTTTGCCACAATATCATTATCACATCTGAACTGTTAATAGTAATTTTTAATGTAATCAGATATTCGGTTTGTTCAAATTTCTAGTTGTCTCATAAATGTCACAAATATGTGTGTGCACATATGCATGCACATTCACAAGTTTCATCTGAGTAAATTTCCCATTTTTCTTCCTACTTGCTAAAAAACAGGGTTGTTGGTCCTGTACTTTTTTGTATTCTGTGTTCCCATATTGCCATTTAACATGTTTTTGTATCCTCTGTACATTTCTATAAATTGGATCTGAAAGCTTGATTCAGGTTTTTTTGTTTTGTTTGTTTTGGCAGGAATCATTCACAGGTGGTTTATGAACCCAAACTTTTAAAGTGGGTACTTTTTTGGGTTCCATTCTATCTTGTAGGGCCAGGGACCATTTTATGGCCTGCATTCATTCAGAATTTCCAGTCATCTAGTTAAGATGGATTTCTAAAGAATAGAAAGCAATTCTCGTTCCTCTTAGAATCTGTAGTATGGTAGGAGTTCCAGAACTTAATTTGTTTCTATCCCTGGCTAATCTAGTTTCTTCTCCCTCTCCACCAATATCTATGTTCACATTTACTGTCCCGGAATATAAGAGTAAGAAGGGCCCTTACATTACATACCTTCTGTATAAAGGAGGACTGAGTTTTTGAGGGCCCAGGAGCCTGCTGAAATTATATGTATTTTTCTGAGGTGAGAATTCAGAGGTTTCACTGAATTTTCAGATAGAGCTAATACCTCATGTGACAGATGGAGGTCAGAAAGGGAAAAGGCATTTCCCTTAAGTCATATAACAAGCTCCAGGTTGTACTGAGAGTAAATATAAAAATTCTGGTCTCTAGTCCACGACCTTTTCTTTACCTCCAGACACAGGGTCACACAGAGCAGGGCAGTGATTACAAGCAAATCACAAGTTTTTTGGAAGCTTCTCTTTCACAGTATCCCGCATGCTGGGAAATTTCGAGCTGTAGTAGTTTAACCATAGGTAAGAAGGGAAATCCGACTTGCAACACAAGGATATCAGAGAAAGTCAAATAGAATTGGATTGTGAATAATTTGTAGTATATCCTTGTGGTCCTGTCCACAGCACCAGTTTGTTGAATATATATAGCTAATTGTGAGTTGCCTGTAAATACTTACACAGTAGCCAAAGGCACTTTTGGCCCAGGATCCAAAGTGGGTGCCAAGGCATATCTCTTCCTCATGTATATATCCCTTTTATTCCATTTCTTTTTCGTCCTCCTCATCCTTTTTCCTTTCCTGTCCCCCACCCTGCTCTTCATTTTAACACTTGTCTCTCTCCTTCCCATCTTTCCTTCTCCCCCCACCCTCGGCTTCCAATGGTCTTCCCCTGGTTCCCTCCTCGTTCCCTCCTCCCTCCCTCCTTGCCACGCTCTCTCCCCTCCGCCCCCTTTTGTCTGCTCAGTCACTCAGTCCCTCTTTCCCAGTCCTTTCCCTCCCAGCCTCCCCCTCTTCCAACAGAGCCCTCAATCTACCCCCAGCGAGCTCCCCACCCCCACACCAGAACTGGTGGCTGGTGGCTCCGGCTAGTCAGAATGGAGTGAGCCAGTTTAGGAAGCCTTGGGACCTCTAATTGGCTGCTTCTGCTAGCACGCCAGAACAAGTCCCACCCTCTGGTGAGAAAACGCGCCGCTGCAGCACCTGCTATTGGTCGCTGGGTCTGTCAGAGGCTGAGGCTGAGCCTCACGCAGGCGCCTGCTGTCGCTTGTGAATAAAAACGCAGCCTACGGGATGGGGGGTGGGGAGAGGAGAGGGAGAGAACCAGCAAGGCAGGGTTGGAACTATTAGCTGACAGCTGGGAGCCTCGCGAAGAGAGCTAGAGAGCGAAATAGAGGGGAGTAGCAGAGACAGAAACTGACCCGTAGCTAGGCAGACAGACGGACGCACGCCGGGACAGAAAAACTGAGCAGACGCTGGAGAACCTCGAATTGGTTCCTCCCGCCTTTCCCTTTGAAAGCCAGGATTTTGCCTTTTCCGTGGCGCCCGAGAGATAATGCTGGACTCTGCCGACTTCAGCGCAAGCTAAGAATTCTCAGCTAGGGAAGAAAGATCAGCTCAATCCTGAGAAGGGGAAAAGCAAGCTCCCCTGTCCCCATTCCCCCTCCCCCCCATACCAAACTCGGGCGCCAAACCCAGCCCTTCCCTAACCACCCGACTTCCTCCTCCCCTTTCTAGCATGGTGGCTGTATGGACAGTCTGACAGAACAGAGACTGACATCTCCCAATCTGCCAGCCCCCCACCTGGAACACTACAGTGTTCTGCATTGCACCATGACCCTGGATGTGCAAACTGTAGTCGTTTTTGCCGTGATTGTAGTTCTCCTGCTTGTCAATGTCATACTCATGTTTTTCCTGGGAACGCGTTGAATGGAGTCCAGCCGCCTGAGCTGTCGCTAACTCTCGCTTTGATTTCATCCAGAAAACCACCGAGAAAAAAAAATCAAGAGAGAGACAGGGAAAGAGAGGGAGAGAAAGAGCAAGCTTTCTTAGGGGGGAAAGCGTTTTGAGCTTCAACATGGCCTCGCTGTGATATGTATGACGTTGGTATATTATCTCTCCCTAAATCTTTTGTTATGTCTTGTCTTTTAAGTATGCTTGTGAGTGTAGTTGCTTATTGCTTGAGTAAAATTGTTGATAAATGCTTTCTATTTAAGTGTGCATGTGTGTGTGCATTCGCCATTTATGCAATGTTCACGGAGCAAATTCTGTCCTTAAGCAGTGGTTTTGCTGTTTGTGGTGTCTTGTCAACTCATTTTCTTGAAAACTACCTTTAAATTCTATTAGGGAATTTTAGTCAAAATGTCGTTCATGCCATCAGGAGGGCATTTGGGTTTGTTTGGGGGCAGGGGGCTTGTGGAAAGAGCGTGATGGATTTTTGTCGTCTCACGAAAGACAGCCTTGCACTGGATGTTCAGAGGGAACAAAATGGATAGAAGGAATGAATTTAGGGGAAATGATTCTTTGGTATGACGAGAAGAGAGAATTTGAGAAGTGATATGGTGAGGTACATACATTGAGCTGGCAGTTGGTGATTATTTTGAATCTTGATTTGCCGTCCAGAGTTCGCAGTTTCCAATTTGGAAAGAAGCCACCTTTAAAATATTTCTTAAAACATTGAATGTCAGTTTCTTTCTAATCATGTAATGGAACGTAAAAGCGTTTTCTGATCTTTACGAATTGGCAATAGAAGACATTGATGAGTTCTTATTGGATTTCTTTTCCTTTAGACTACCCCGGATTTGATTTTGAGGATTTTCTCTGTGTGTCCTCCAAAAAATCAACAAAAGCCAGCTCTTTACCCACCATAGGAATAATACTATTTGAATATGCCTCTTTTGGTTATCTCATTTGCAGTGATGTACTTGAACTACATTTTACATAGAACTTGCTTGTGCTAATGAGAAAGTGGTGGTTTTTATTTGCTTACTTGTGCATTCTTTAAGATCAGAGGTCTCTCTAATTGAAAGATTCTCATAACAAAATGAAAGTATGTATCTTGCTAAGTAAAGTTTTGAGCACCCCCCCCCACCCCAAGAAGTCTGGATGGAATGGGATGAGAGTTCAGAAAACATGAGCTAGAAACAACATTCCAATTTGACATATATTTGCATGTCCGTATCAGATGTTGGTGGTGATGATTGCTGTTATTATTGCTATTGTTATTTTTATATTTTTCCACTAAGCTCTTGGCAAAGGGGGGTGAGGTAGGGTGGGGGTGGCCGCGATGCCTCTGATGCCAGTGTGCATAATACTTGTTTTTCCCCCTTTCCCCACCCACTGATATAGGCAGATATTCCTCATTCCATTGCTTACCTGATTTGAAATAGTTCCATTTCAGTCTCATGTAGCAATGAATCAGAGTTCGTACACATCCACACACTTGTCCTCCATACACACATGTGGGCGGCTGCTCATGTGTGATGTGCAAATTTGCTGTCATTGTGCTGTCAACTTCCATATCCTGTTCAATCTCTCTAGAACTGATTATGAAGGGAGAGGGGTCATGAAGGGAGCTCTTGAAATTGTCCTGACTTCAGGACCCAGAGAATATTATTTAATGGCGTCAGAAGAGGTTTTGAGTTTTGAGGTATGCTCTTGTTAGCTTGGTGTGGGTGAGAAGCTAATTTTTTATTCCATTGGTACCATGGTATAAGCATGATCTGGGAAGTTTTCTGGCATTGATTTTTATTTACTCTTTGGTCCCTTTGTGGGGACTCCCTCGGTTGAGCTTAGAATTTGTTTCTTTGCAAAGAGAATCTCGTGAGACCTCCCCCTACCCATCCTTAGCTCCAGCAGCATTATCAAAAAAAAGCTTATATTTTGATTGGGCACTTTGTTTTGAGACAACATTGAAGACTGAGGAAAGACTCTAGGCTGGGCACTAAAGACCTGGGTTCTCTGTGTTCAGTGGCTATTTGACCTTGGGCATTTTTTTCTTCCTCAGTGAGTTTGAGGTTCTCTGTGAAGTTGGCATTTGGGTATGGTTAGATTAGGTGGTCTTCAAGTTCTTGGATTTTGTAATTTTGGGTGTCCATAGGCAGTTGAAATAAGAGGGGGACTAACTGTAAAGACAAATGAAAACGAAAATGAAATGCTAATCATGGGGTGATGGGAGGTGGGGGTGGGATATCTGGAATATCTGGTTGCTGCTATTTGGAGAAACTTAAGTTTTATTTAAGATATTTTTCACCTATCTCTGTGGGAAGAAAAGTACTACTACAATGGAATGTTTTTTGTTTGTTTGTTTGTTTTTTAACTCCTAAGGGGAGAAGGGTTCTCTAAAGCTGGTCTTTGAGCCAGGTTTATGATGAACTGGTGTCATGAAATACCACAACCTTCACGACTGGGTGCCTGCCAAGCCCTTGGCAGAAAGCCTTTGGGAACGTATGTGTGTAGGTTGTGTGACAGTATGTTTGTGGGTGTGTGTGCACACCCTTCTCTGTGTAGGGGGTGAGGGTGGGTGGGTCTATACTTCTAAATGTGGGTAGGGGTTGGTTGTGCTAGGAATGAGGAAAAACAGAAGGTCGTGCACTGAGTATCACAGCTCTGAATGACCTCCTTTTGCTAGGGGCGTAAGGATTTGACTGGGGCTAGGATGGATGGGTATTCCCCCTACCAGTCCTCTCACCTATCCTATAACCCCTTAGGCTAAAGGGGTAGCTTGACTGAGCCCTTCCATCAGTAATTTAGCTAGCAAAATGGGTAAGCATTTTCCAGATGAAATTTCTAGGCAAATAAGGGGATGTTGCTAGTCAGATGGCAGGCCATTGAACAGCAGCTAAAAGGGAGTTTGGGGAATAGAGAACCAAAGTTGGCAGTGTGACTTTTACTTGCTTGAATCCTAAAGGTTTGCCATTTCTCCTTCAGACTTGTGAGGTTATGCAAAATAAAAAAAGTGGGAGAAAATGAAAAATGCAGCAATAGGAGTAGAATCTTCTGCATTTTGACTTCTTCAATTTTTTTCTTCCCTATTATGCCTTTATTCTTTATCTTCCCCCCCTTCTCTCTTTCCTCTATTGCCTGATAAAGCCTCCCCCTCTCTGTAAGTGGGTAGATAAGAAAGAACATAGAGGGCTTTTCCTATCTGATTTGTTCCAACTTTTCCTAACAAAGTTCCTCATTCCTCTTTCCCCTCTCTGACCTCTTTGGGTAGGAGATACCTTTTGCTACTTAGAGGAGTAAAAGTCCAGCTAAGGAATTTTGGCTTCCAACTGCCCACTAGGAGATGCAAGAAAATGCCCTCAAACGATGTCCTACCAACCCATGCATAACTCAGCTCCTGCTGAGCTCTAGGGCCCACCCTTTAAAGGTCCAGGCACCAAGGCCTCTGAAGAAAGGGGGCTTGAGCCCAGCAAGTCTCAGAGGGATGCTTTGAGGGAGAGGACAAAGAAAAAGCAAGATATTCATTGCCTGCAAATGCCTAGGAAACATGTCCACAGAAGGCATAGATAGCCTAGCCTTGTCCCAGCCATGAGGCTGTTTATTGGAAGGCTCCTGGGTTAAAATTCCTCTTCAGTCACTGCCTTCTTAATATTAACTGAGCCATTTCACAGCCCAGCTTTAGTATAAGGAGGTCTACAGACCCTAAAAAATATATTTTTTTCAACCTGACTTTTGGCTGAGGCAGGGAGAAAGTGAAGGGACGGTGCAGTAGGGACAAACTGAGCAGTGCCTGTCCCCATTGAGGCAGCTCCTATTTGTCAGAACATGCAACATCAGCTTGTGCAGTATGCCCCAATTTTGTTTGTGGTTTAGGGAGGCCTGGCCAGCCTAGCTGCAGTATGAAATTTGGGAGATTTTATTTCTATGTTGTTGGTCTCTGAGTAGTTTTCATCTGGGAAGGCCAGTTTAATTGTGGGGTTGGTGAACAAGGTTTGGGCCCTGATTCAGATTCTTTGATGCACTTAAGTGTGTGTGTGTGTGTGTGTGTGTGTGTGTGTGTGTGTGTGTGAGATTAAGTGGCTAGGGAGCTAAGGGATCCCAGTGAACCTGTGGATGAGATACTCTTCTGCCCTGTGGTGAAGCCCAGATTAGGAGTGCTTGGCTGTGACCAAAGGGTACACTCTGGTAGTTGCAGGAATGATGCCAAATCATGTCCTCCTCCTAGCCTTTGTCTGCTATCTTGGCCTCTGTTCCCCTTGGTCTGTGGAGTGCTTGCTCTGGACAGGGACATGATTGGGAATTGAACCTATTGTCCCAAAATAACTGCCTCCTCAGAAGACCTCCCACACAGCATCTGGATCCAGCGCCAGTGGCTTTGTCCTAAGAAGTGGGATGGAGGTGGAGGATCTTAGACTCTCTAGCTCTTATTTCTAGATCTGCAACTTGTTCTAGGCCAACGGAGTTTCTTGCTTTCCAAGAATCCTTGATCAAAGCTTAGCTCTTCTGATATCTGGCCAGAGTGTCTCCTGTCATTAGATGGGTCTACCTTTCAAAAGTGCTTTACCCTGGCACAAAAGTAGAAAGCTGAAAAACTAGAAGGGGGAAGGACCTAGAGGAGAGAGAAGACTCAGAAATAGTCCAGTAATGGCAATACTAATAATCCCTTGTCAGTGCATGGGCCTTTAGAGTTTACGAAGCAGTTTCACACCCTTGTTTCAAGCATCACGTCAGCCTTGTGAAGTGGGTAGGGATGATTGTTATTCTCAGTTTTACAGGTGAGGAAAGTAAAGGTCAGAGAGATTCATGGGATGGAAAGGGGTCTCCTTTTCAACCAGAGTAGAGGGGGAGTCAGAGTCGATCATTCCTAGTTAGTGTGAAAGTGAATTGAGTCAGGTGGAGACAGAGGTAGGTGATTCTCCCCTGGAGTCATGCGAGCTAGCTTCCCTAGCTACTCATTTATATTTTTAGTGCTTTTTTATACCTTTCATTTGTATAACAATTTCACACAGAATTATTTAGGAAATGCTACCTTTTTATCTTGAATATACATCATAGTTCCCTTCAGTCTTATTAAGACTCACTATTTGAGATCTTCAAGAGAAAGGCAGTATGAATTGGTGAAGGCTGAAATATAGAATGTTTTTGAAAGAACTATGGTTTTCATACAATTGTCCTTCCTTTCAAAGCACTATTATTTTGCTATATTTCTTTAAAAATGTGCTGCCCAGAACTGATCGTGCTACCCCAAGTGCCACTTGATCAGGGTCAAGTACAAAGGGACTTTGATCTGTCTGTGAAATATCTAATAATTCAGCCTTGTACTGGTTCTTAAGCCTCACTAAACATTCAAATCAGTTGAGGAGATTTTAAACACCCATGCCGAGCCTCACCCTGAGAGATTTTAGTTTAATTGGCATGGGATACAGGTCCCCGACAGCTTTTTTTTTTTATTTAGGGCTCCCCAAGGTGATTCAAATGTGCTGCCAGAGTTAAAAGCCACTGTATTAGTCCTTTGGGCTATAAGCTCAAACACTAAACACTGTCTAGTCCAGTCCTCTACTTTCTTGTGCAATTGGTGTTTTGAATCAAGCTCCTAAAATTTTATTTTGTTTGGGTGGTCCATTATTCTAGATATTTATGGGTTTTTTAAATGTTTCTTCATATCGTGTAACAAATTACCAGTCTTTTCTATCATTACATTAGTGAAACTTTATTTTCTTTGGTTGGTCTATTATAACATTTTGTCGGGGGAGGGGCATAGAGTTAATTTTTTTTCTTCAAGCCATGAAACAGACTGACACTCTTCTAGCATTGCATCATTTGAAAACTGAATAAGTATTATTAAAGTTATTGGTTCAAAGAAGTGTTCAATATGATGAGGTTAATAGTAGATCTTCTAACATCTCATCGGAGCTCCCTCATGGAGTTGGAGCCCATTAATTTATATATATATATATATATATATATAGTCGATCAGTACAGAATCCATTGGGCTCTACCATCATCTGTCTTACAAATGTGGTAATGAGGATAATGTGGCATGATAAACTTGTATTTTGTATAGAAATCAAGATGTATGCTAGGTTCATAGCAATCATCTACGAAGCCAAGTGATTCCATTAGGAGTCTGAGCCACTTGGTATCTTATTCCTGATAAATCCTGTTGCAGCCTCCCACAAACTGTATGTTTCCTTTCTGGGTCCAGAATTTGCTTGAGCGTCAGTGCTACAACTGTAGTTTTGTGTATCACTTTTCCCTCTTTGGAAAAGCAGGACCGTATAGATGTAGTTTTAAAACAATATATTTGGTTTTCAAAAAGTTCAGGAAACTCTTTGCATTTGTTTCCCTTGGTTGGCATAATTGTTTCCATTAACCTAGTGTTTCTTAGTCCTGGCTGCACATTGGAATCACCTGGGGATTTAACAAGACTAACAACAATTTCTAGAATCTCTGAGGGAGATCTGATTGAGTTGGTCATAGTGAGGCCTTGGCATCAATATTTTTTAAAAGCTCCCCTAAGTGACAGGAATGCTCAGCCAGAGATGAGAATGACAGTTATGTTCAAAGGAAATGTCACCTCGGCCTGAATATGGTTTATTGCACACGTGAATAGGCAGGCTTCACAGATGGTGAAATTTTATTCTAGGATTGTGGAGGCCTTGACAAATTCTAGGGGCGTGGGCCCATTCTAAAAAGGAGGATTCAACCCCGAAGAGTAAGTTGTCCGGGGACCTATTTGGGTTTAAAATGATCAGCTGTGAGATGCTTTGAACCTTTCAGGGAAAAAAGCCAGTTCCTATGCATTTGCTATATAGTGGGGAAAATTCTAAGTTTTTGCTGGGTAACTTTGGGGAAATTACTTCTACCCTCTGAATTTTTGTTTCCTTATCTGTAAAATAATGTTAGGTGGATTAGATAGCTTCCAAAATTTTTTGGAGCTCTAATGATCTGTGCTTCCTTTGTGATTAATGCTAATGATTAAACTGATTAAAAATATTATTGTTCAAAGCCAGCAGGTAATCTAAAGACCCCTTTTAGCAAGTTCGGAATGCATAGAGTGATTGTGGGGGTAATAGAATTGCCTTCCTAATTATATTTGGCTTATGTTTCTTCTAGAACAATTGAACTATAGGTTGTATTCCTTGAGTATACACTAGCTGCCAGCAGGGAAGGGAGCCCTAAAGTGAGCTGAGTGGCAGGGGGATGCCAATTTTGGATTTAGCATTTATTAAGAGACATGTTGCATGGATAACTGCAAATTGCCTCTTATAGATAAAATACCAGATTCATAGGTCTGGGAAAGCCTAGGAGTCAAGAGGCTGTCTGCTTTGACAACCCAGAAACCCTTCCTGCAATATTTTAAGTAGCCATTCATTTAGTCAGTACTGTCACTACTGTTAATAAAACTTTCAACAAATAAAGTTCCCTAGTTATTTCATTGGCTTCTTCCCCAAAACTGGAAGTAGTTGAGGAAACTGAGGCTCAGAGAAATTAAACAACCTACTTAAAGTCACACTGTCCAGATGTAGTTCTTGGCCTAAAACCCAGGCCTCTTGATACCACATCCTGCAGTTCTTCTAGTGTAGCCTGCGTGGTCAACTCTGTGGTCAGAATATGATTATGACATAGAGCAGAAATCAGGAGGAAAGTTTAAAGAAAGAAACAAAGGGGCAACCTGGATGGAAGGGGAAGATTAAGGTTGGAATGTGTTTGAAGTAAGTTCTTTCTTGCCCTTATCACTCTTCTGTGCTAGTTTTAAGGCCCTGACAGGAATTGGACATTTGGTCTTTGAGCATCAGGGTCGAGTTGGTAGCAGAGAAGAGGTAAAGTTGTGCATGCATGACAGAGGGACAACACATAGAAGGCACACCTTCAGTAAGAGAAAAATAAAACACTGGAAATGGCCTTGGGATTTCTGAGAACAAGCTTTGGCCCTGTACCTACCTTGCTGCTAAACTTGATTAAGGTCCTTCACCAGTAGACCTCAGTTTCCATGTCACTAAAATGAGCTGTGGATTCAATAGAAGAACCATATCCTCAAGTGAAATTTGAGCCAGAAGCTTCTATATGAAATAGGAAAAAGCAGAACTGGTCTAGTTGAAATAGGCCTGAGATGGAGGTGGAGGGTAGAGTCTGGAGTTTCAGGCAACCATCTTGCCAATGAAAACTTTAGTCACAGTGGAATTGCGAGAGTAGGGATGGCTCTGCTCGGCTCAGCTAGACTGCTTGGAAAGTAGGACAGCATTGGGTAGGGGAGGGAGCATTTCATTTAAGTGGCCAGGATTCACAGAGAAACACATAGAGACAGAGTACTTTGGAGACCTGCAGTATGCCTCTTCTCTTCCTCTTTTACAAATGAGAAAACTAAGCTACTGAAAGGGAATGGGACTTGTCCAAGGTTGCAGTGATGGACCTGGGATTCTGACTCCTCAAATCAGGCCCATGCCCCTTTTAACCTGCTACTTCTGCTACAGGCTGCTGGCTCTATGCTCCCTTGGCTAGATCAGAGACCTGAATGCTCTCAGGTTTGGTTGGAGAAAGCGAGCTGACAGAGAGGTTGGCTGGGAGAATGAGAGTATTGTGTAACCTCCTGGAGGGGAGAAGATCTGTCAGCAGCCCTTTGGGTGCCAGGCATTGAGATAGGGGTGGGGGGAGCACAGAGTCTTCTGCAGACTATTTTTTCTCCTAAGGAGGAAGACCTGGATGCAACCCTGTGCTGCAAGGCCATGCACCCTCAGGGGCCAGAGTCATCACTAGACAGCTTTGGAAATGGCTCCAATCTCTCTGCCTGCCTGCCTTCATTAGGGGAAGAGAAACCGTGCACCTCTATGCCCATCTGGCTGCAGGAAGGATGTGCTAAGAGCCCACCCCCCGCCCCCTCAGTGTGTGGTGCCTAAAGGCAGCAGCTACTTTTAGCTGTACCTCCCTCAGCCTCAGCTCCACCCACTCTATTCCTTCCTCCTTTCTCTGGGAACCCTGCTGGTTGACAGGAGGGCCGGGCAGTGGGTGCTTTGGCATGGGAAAGAGGCATGGGGGAGCCAGGCATCCCTTGGAGAGGCTCTGATAGGTCTGGCATGATGGGAGAGCTCAGAACAAAGGTAAAAATGATGAAACAGCTTTGTGCTTAGGGCTCAAAGGGAGTGAAGGGGTTTATTAATTTCCTCTGAACCTGGCAACCAGCTGAGGTGCTTTTCTTTTGATTACAGATTGAATTGCACAGGAGGGCTCGGGAAGATTTATTGGACAGAACATGTATCGTTTCTGTACTTGAATTTAGAGCAGGAGTCTCCAACCCTTTTGGCACCATGGACCAGTGCTCCTATGAGAATCTAATGCCTGATGATCTGAGGTGGAGCTGAGGTGGTGATGCTGGTACTGGGGAGCAGCTGCAAACACAGATGAAGCTTTACTCACCTGCCACTTTCCTCCTGCCATGTGTCTCAATTCCTAACAGGCCAGGGACTGATACCGTGATTTAGAGAAAAGCAACTGGTGCTAGTGGATGCTCACTTGATTCTTGACTCTCCCTCTTGAACACTGTCTTACATTTTGTACTGGATTTTGTACATTGTTTCACTTGGTCTTCTTTTTGGCCCTGTAAAGTGAATGGGACAGGGATTATCTTCATTTTACAGACGAGAAAAGTAAAACTCAAAGATTTGTCATACAGTACTTGATATGGGCTCAAGCTCTGGAAGTTATAGTGCCATTTAAGGTCATTCCAGATGGCTATATCTTCTAAAAAAGTCTGATTCCCTCATTGTTAAAAGCCAGAGAACTAGGTCCAGACAAAAGACTCTCCCAAAGAAACAGTATACTTGGGGTAGTACTGAAGCATACTATGTTGCTGGGATTTGAGTTCTTGGACCTATAAGACTTGCAAGCTGCTCTTGTCTTTCAGGGATGGCGAGGGAAAACTGTGCAGTGTGATTGAAGGCCAAGGGTCAGTGAACTAGTAATTTGTCATTTTTTAGCCCTGTGACCTTAGGCAAGTCACTTAGCTTCTCTGAGTTGGTTTTCCTTTCTCTTATTTGGAGCTGATAATTTGTGAGAACTCTCTGAAGGAGAAATATCTGGATGAATGCTAGAGTGGAGGGGCCTGACACATGCTAGGCCTTCTGTAAAGATTTTGTTAATGAAAGGCATACACATGAATAAAGAATGGCTGTAAATATGAACTCAGTTGCTGGATTACTTTGAACAAATCCCATTATCTTTGTGCCTCATTTCTCATCATTGGAACATAGAGGACTCTTTTTTATTTTCCTTCCTTGGAAAGGCAGAAACTCTGTGGCCTAGCCCCTGTCTTCCTTTCTTGGTAGGAAGCTGGGATTTGTTTTTTATAAGACACTTTGTTTTATTTACCCCCAGCTCCTTCCCCCCACCCGGCCACATACATTGTTACTATGAATAGCAGACTAGTTCTCTCTCCATATCTCCTGTGAAGCTAAAAGAGAAGATTGAAAGAAAGCCAAAGTTATTATTATTATTTTTTATTTAGTGCCTTTTCAAGTTTATCAATCCAGAACTGGCTAGGCACTCAGCAATTAAAAACCAATTTTTGGCCTCCGAGGCCTTGGCTAAGATTTGTGATGAACATTACTGTGTTTTCACGATATAATTAAGAGTTATGATAGAATAGCAGACTCTTAACAAATGTCCTACCTAGAACAAATACACACTTCACCTTTATCTGTATCATTTTGTTTTGGAAAATTCTCATTGCTCCTGGAGCAGGGTGAGAAGATAAGGGCTATTGTATAGTCTTCCTGTCTCGATCTTTGCCCCAGAATTCTATGGAGTGAGCAAGGCCAGGATTATTCTCCCTAGTTTTATGGCTCAAGAGATTAATACTTAGAGAATTGCTTTGATTGACTTAGATCAGTGCCGTCTCTTAAAAGCAGCTGTGTGCTAGGAAGAGCATAGTATATAGAGATAGCTGTTATCAACCCACTCATACCAAATGGCCTTCACCAAGGAGTTTGTTTTAAGAATGCATTTTGCACTTTGCTTCTATCTAAGTCTTATAAAAGTTAGTCAAGATAGCAGAGAAAACTAGGCAGATGCCACTAGGTAACTCTGGCTAGGTTGGCGTTGAACCACTAATAGACAATTTATATATCTCTATTTGAATTACGATAAGTCCACCGAGATATCATATCATCCTGGGATGCATAAGAGGCCTTGCCAAATGCAGAAGAGTGGCCCTAGATTTTGTGGCTCTTTGTGCTCTGTTTGGAGGTTTTCTCTTTAGATTTATCTGGCCTTGTTCTTAAAGACTAGGCTTTGACCCTAAAAGCTCTTCTCATTACTATCACTAGTTTCTGCAGTCATCCCAAAGGATAGGGAAGAATGCTTTGAATGCTTTGGATAAATCCAATCTCATTTTGTCTGAACTTTGGTGAATATTGTATACCTTTTGAACTTTATCCCTTTTTTCAAAGTGGCTTGGGACACTGAGAAAATGAATATGGAATGACAGATTTAGGAAGGCAACCAGTAGCTTGCCAGGGCTTGTGGGAGCTTAGCTAGGATGAGACATCTGTACGTGCTAATCCACATGCACATAGCTGTGTTCTGTCTTTTTGTGGTGGTGGTAGTAGTGGGATAATGGTGGTGGTATGAGAGAACAGAGTTAGTCCATGGTGCTTCAACTGAGAAAGTCACTGGATGAGAATAAGAAAGAACCTTTAAGACAATTGAGCCTATTCCCTCATGGTACTTCTGGGAAAATTGAGGCCTAGAGAGAGGCAAAGGCTTACCGAAAGTCTCAGAGTTAGTCCACAATTCTTGTCCTGTCTCTCTGTTCAGTTCTTGGCTGTTGTGAGGCCCTTTGGATGAATGGGGTGGTGGCTAAGCCTTTGGGGAAGCATCTATGGCCACCACATTCAGAAAGTAACAGAGATTAAATTTAAAACCAGGCTCTTTGACCTGCTTCAGAGAAGATTGGCCCAGGTGTCTTAGAGGAAAGTTGTTAGAAACAAATTATGGGAGAAGAAAATTGTTTCAGCCTTGCTGTCTATCCATGTCTTCCAGGTATATGATGCACACTTACACTCAGACACATGTGGGGCATATTTGGAGCACACACGGGACACGTGTAGTATTTATTTTCACATCGACACATTTGAAGCGCACACATTCAGTTAACCATGGGGCACACTCACACTTCTACATTTTTGGCACAGGCAGGGTACACACAGAGACACACACAAGGCATGCTTATGCAAATTTGTATGGGCACACATGGATTCATATAAAACAACTGCATACCTGTAGGGCATGTGCAAATAGGACACATACATGTAGGGCACAGAGATACACAGTCAGAGATGCACCTGCACTCAAGACACACACTCCTATCTCTCAGATACACACTCCTAAGGACTTACTTGGACAGACAACCCTCTCTCCATGAGACATATTTGAACACACCTATGGGACACAATCACATACCCCACACACCCCTGTGGGACAGACTGACGAAGAATACATTTTACCCCTAGGGCTGGCCTGCTGTTCCAGTCTTCCAAGTGGGCATGACAGGGCACTAGCCCCATCTGATGGTCCTCTGTCAGTTTGCTCTGGATTCCCCTTTATCTTTGAAATCAGGCCTCAAGAGATCAGTGAACTCAGGAATAAAATGGATACTGAAGGTGGCATGTGTTACAGCAGGCTCCGCAAAGCAAATAAAACTTAAGAACCAAGCTCCTAGATGTTGAGTTAACAGGCAGATGGAGAAAAATGGAGAAGATAAATTGATACCAATTAATGTAGAAAGCTTGAGCCTACTCCTCCATCCCCCAATCCACTTACAAACCATTGTGGAAATATATGATTGTGAAGTAATGTCCTAGAAAATCTAAAGGAACTGAATATTAAAGTTCATTTTCTTGGAATGAAGTAACAACTTGGACCTGAGCAAGTATATCTGAATTGTGGGTGGGAGGGTGGGAGGTGAAGTAGTAGGATGTATAATGCAGTAGGTTGCATGAAGCAGGGCAGAGGCCCAGAGTCTCCTGGGTCAGTGGTGGGTGGAAAGAACAGCCCTATCTTTAATGACCACAGCCCTGCCCCTAGGCATAGCAGGTTCAGCCATCTGGCCCCACTAATGAGGGTCTGCTATTTTTAGAGTTTCTCAAGCTAGAAATCAGGTTGGGGTGACCTCGAGAGGCCTTTATGGCTCTTGATAACAAAGGCTGAAACTGGAAGGAGGAGGTCCTAGACTGAGTCCAGATGAAGGGTGGGGAACAGTGAGATCAGTGGCCAGAGTGTGGCAGGTCTGTTCTGGAGCAGTGTCCTCAGAGCCCCAGTCAGTGTTGACTGTGACAGCCTCATGCCAGTTTCTCAGCTTTGGACTGAGATCGAAAGTTCTAGTTGCTATTCTGCCACTTAGGGTGTGCCTCAGTCAGGTCCCCCTCCTCTGCCTATGTCTTGTTTGATGTAGAAGTGATATAGCCACTATTGCCGCCAGATGCTGGTAAGGCTCATCTAGGCTAAGAGCTGAGAAAATGCTTTGCAGATGTACTTGTTCTTCACCTATGAAGCTATACCTCCGTTGCCCCCTAAGCAGGCCTTGGTTCCCACCAACAACTGGGCCTGACTCCTGTCAGAGTAGTAATTGAAAGAAAGGCCAAAGAGGGGCCAGGGGAAGGCAACATCATGGAGTTAGGTTGTTCAAAATTATGCTGAGGTCACCCCCACCTATACAGATGCTTTTCAATGCCAGGTCAATTCTTTCCCAGAAAACAGGTTTGTAACATTTAGGTAGGTGATCATAGAGGTTAAATATCTCAGTAACTCTAGGTAGTGAGAGAAAGCTGGGGGCATCAGGAACAGAGACTTCTTCCTAAAAGTCCTGCCACTTGCCAGAGGAACCAGCCAAGAGTGCCAATTCTGACCCTGAGAGAGTGCCTTATTCTAAGTTTTGTATTTAGGGCCATTTCACCTGCTTTGTTTGAGAGGGTGGGTTAGGAACTAGACCATGTAGCTCAAATTCAGATTTGTCCTCACCCCATACATTGTGGACAAAGTTCAGTTTTCTCATCTATAACATGGACTTTAAAGTCTCAGGATTGTTGGATATAAGAATTTATGACCGAAGGATCTGAAAAAAGCCTTGTAAATTGTTAAACTACTTTGCTGCTGTTTGGATTGTTAAGAGTTCATCCAAGTAGTGATTACAGGTAATTTGGAGGTAACCTAGGAGCATGTCTTCACTTTATTTCTCCATTCCTTCTCCTGCCCTTCTTTTAAGCCAGTGTTGTCTCTGTTTTACAGATGGGAAAACTGAGGGTCAGAGAAGGAAGAAACCCACATGGAGATACAGGATTAGGTAGTGGTTTAGGACTACGGGTCATGCCTTCAAAACTGTTTGCTGTTCTTTCTTTGGCCCTAAGCTGCCACCCAGTGAATTCCAGTGCTAAGGGAAACTGCTGGTGGCAGTTGAAGTTAATAAGATATGTTAAAAACTTAGATTTGTCTCTAACACATAGCAAGGAAGTGGGCTCTCTGGGGCCCAGCGTTGGCCATGAGAGGCACACTGACTGACCCTTCATCCTTTTCACAGCAGCTCACGTCCCACTCGTCTCCTGCATGGTGGAAGCAGTGAAGCATTGGAGAAAATTCTAAACTGTTGTGAAAGGGAATTGTGCTGCCTGTTTAAGGAGGATCCCTGAAAGCACTTTATCCACCTTGACAACTCCCACCTCCTCACAGCTTCCTGGGTACAGAAGCCGTGTGTGGCTGACCTGCTTGAGGGGTTAGACCAAAAGGTATCTGAGGAAATAATGTTTGAGGGCCTTGATCTGTGGATTATTTTGCCTATTCTTGGATAAGATGATGGAAATCTAAGAACCGAAGCTGAGAGAATCCCTTGAGACCATCTGTGCTGACTCTCACCTGGCCTCAATGTGGACATTAAAACCCAGCTAGGCTGAATTTTTCTCCTTTAGTGTGTGCTCTTGTATACCACAGACTTTTGAGCTGGGCCAGATTTCCTGGAGCCTTTCTAGCTTGTTTATTTTTGGCTTTCTGAGCCCCAGAGAGGAGTGAGTAGTCACACTGAGACAGAGTGATGAGAGGAAGGAGATGGAATAATCTTTGGATCTCAAGCCTTGGGTAATAGGTATTGGGGAAGAAGGCCTTTTGTGTTGTTCATCTGTCCTGCTGCTAATATGTTGTTTTCCTATAGCCTGCTGATTGGCCATGGGAGCCTAACCTAATCTGTTTCTATTTTCACTTGTGCTGCTAAAATCTGTAAATGACAATAGTATTGGCCTTTCTGGGGAGGATTAGACAAGCAATGTCAGGGTTGGGGAAACTGGAGGATAAAAGGAGAGAGATACTTCCTGGTCTTCAAAATTGAGAGCCCAAAGTTATATAGGGAAGGGTTAGCACCAACACTCTGTTAAGAAGCAGCCACACTGTTTCCTCAGTTCTCTTGATCCTAGAAATCTCATTTTTCAATATTTTATTTTTGAATAGAAAATCCATTTACATGGTTTAAAATTCAAAAGGTACAAGAGGGCGCACAGTGAAAAGGCTGCCTCCTGTCCTTACCCTCCAGCCTTTCGGCTTCTTCTGCAGAGGCCACCCATGAGTCCTTTTAGAGAAATGTTCTATGGATATTTAAGCATGTATGCATACCACAGAGATATTGTAGGTTTGATTCCAGATCACAATAAGCAAATATTTTAATACAGTGAATCAAAGGAACTTTTTAGTTTCCCACTGCATATAAAGTTGTGTTTACACTGTACTGTAGTCTATTAAGTGTGCAATAGCATTATGTCTGAAAAAATGTACATACTGTAATTAAAATTACTTTATTGTTAAAAAATGCTAACCATCATCTGAGCCTTTAGCAAATTATAGTCTTATAGCTGGTGAAGGATCTTGTCTTGATGTTGATGGCTGCTGGCTGATTAGGGTGGTAGTTACTGAAGGTTAGGGTGGTTGTGGTAATTTCTTAAGGCAGCAATGAAGTTTGCCACATTGATTGACTCTTTCTTTCACAATTTCTCTGTAGCATGCAATGTTGTTTGATAGCATTTTACTCACAGTAGAACTTCTTTCAAAATTGGAGCCCATCCTCTCAAACTCTGATGTTGCTTTATAACTAGTTTTATGTAATATTCTAAATCCTTTGTTATCATTTCAACAGTCATCACAGCATCTTCACCAGGAGTAGATTCCATCTCAAAAAAACCTCCAATTTGTAAAAAAAAATCAGTATCTACGAAGCACAAAAAAGTGAAGCACAATAAAATAAGGTATGCTCGTATATGAATATATTTCTCTTTGTCTGTATTGTGATAATATACTATACACACTGTTCTATATCTTGATATACCTTGGAGGTTCTTTGACCCTGTAGGGGTGTGAGGATGTGTATGGAGAACTGAGGTTAAGAGCACTGGTTCTAGAGTAAAATTACCTGGGTTTTGATTCTGGTCCTGTGTGCCCTTCAGCAATTACTTTAGCTCTCTGAATCTTAGTTTCCTCATTTTTAAAAGAGGAATCTAATAAGTTAGTATATGCAGAAACTTAGGTATGCCTCTGCCAAGTTTGTGCATAGTAAATATTAGCCATTTTTTAAAAATTAGGAGGTAAACATTAAATAGTGAGTCAGAAGATCTGGGTTTTCTTCTAGCCTCTGCTTCTGGGGTCGCTGACTGACTTCCATTGTCCAAGCCCATTTCCTCATTTTTAAAAAGTAAGGTCTCACCCCTACTCTGCTTATCTCTCTGAGTTGATCAGACAATCCAGTGAGCTAATGAATATGAAAGCAACTTAGAAACTATAATGTGCTAAGCATACGGAAGGGGTGCTGCTAAATCTTTTCATAGAAGCTGCTTGGGATAACTTGAACCTAAAGGCCAGAACTGGGTAGAGAAGGCAGTGTCTTTTCTCCTGTCAGTAGAACTGAAAGGCCATTTTTGTACTGGAGTTCTCTTCTGGGTGGAGGTAGCCCATGGCAAAAATTTAAAATAGTCAAATTTTGTCTTCTGACTTTTGTTACCCCACCCCAACCTTATCTTGACCTAGATATTTCCATGTATTTTCTATTCCCCTCTGTCTCCTTTGTCTCCCCCTGTCTCTTGTCAAAACTTGCTTTTAGAAGAAAGGCAACGACATCTGTCAAAGACGACCCCAACTTTCCATTTGCAATAACCTAGTCCAACTAGCTCAGTAAAGAATTATATCTGCCCAGGTTCATACTACAGGTTAGTAACCAAGCCAAACCTGGAGCCCATTCTTCCCATCCCATTTTTTCACTAGTATTTGCATTTTTGTGTAGATCTGCATTTGAGATTCCTTAGCAAAGACATTGCTAATGAGGGAGATTCTAGAAGTGTGTCTACTTACTCTTCACACTGAGGTATTCTTAACCCTTAATTTCTAGCATCCAACTTGTTTGGGGCGCACTGATGGGAGGGAGAGGCATGTATTGGTTGTAATACTGAAGGGATGTCTTCTGTAGAGCAGAAGATAAGGAGCACCAGAAAATGTCTAAAACAGTGATCTCCAAAGTGAAGCTCAGGGAGAAAATATTAGAAGTTCCTTATATTTTAAACTGTTAAAATCATTATTATTTAATTTATACTTTTGTGCATATTTTTATAAAGTATATACTACATTAGTAGTATTTAGATATTGGGGTAGGTGTTCATTTTTTTTAACCAATTGACAATTTTTTACTGGAAATAATCGACAGCCATTATTCTAAAAGACTGTAGACTTGGTTTCTAATCTTGGCTCTGATGCTGACTAGCTTGACGTATTAGGCAACTTCTCTTTACCAGAGCCTCAGTCTTCTTATCTGTAAAATGTTAGATTCAACTAAGTGTGCCAGCTTTTGGAAGTCTCCAATCCCGACCTTTTCTGAGTATAAGAATCCACTGTGTCAGAGTCAAGAAGAGTGGGTTCAAGCCCTGGCACCTTACTGGATGCTTTGTTTCTCAGTCAGCTGTCCTGGGCCCTTTCTTTACCCCAACCTCCTCCACATAGCCCAGACGGGCAGGCAGATGCTCTCTTACATAAGCCTGACTGACCTACTTGAAGTCCTTCTGTTACAAGCACAACCACTTTTCCTGTACACACAGACCTGATGCCATCCCTCTAGGGCCCTGAACGTGGGGTGGGGTGGGGAGGGCGGTACTGATAGTGCTTCTCGTGTGTCCTTTCTATCAGCCTGTGTTTAGATGTATCATCCCTCTGTTTGAAATCTTTAATGACACAGGCTGAAGGGAAGCAAGCTCAGCCAGTTTGAATCCCCTGGGGCCTGAACCAGTGGCTGCTCACTGAACACCTCTGCCATCCATTTATCCACCATTTGGTATTGAGAACCCAAGACTGTGTTAGACTCTGTTAGAAGAAACATGGCCCATCTCTAAACATGAAACACTGCTGACAGAGATTAGAGGTACTGCTAAGTGCCTTGACCAATGTCTTTTCTCTCTAAGTAAGCCAACAGGCAGAGGGAAATCAATAAGCCCTTGGAAACTATCTTCCACTTTCTGATAGGCTGTTTGAATACAGATTTCCTCTTTGGGTTATAATGTAAGGACTCCCCAGGAGACAATTACATTCTCTTTTGAAATGAATACTAAGGCTCAGAGCCTTTGCAAGCCTGTGTCCTGAGTGGGCCTGCTTAGTAGACCTCAAGGTAATTTACCTTGATTGAATTATATTTATTTATCCTGTTTCTTCTCCAGGTATAGGAGCAAGTCACAGTGCCCCTGACTAAATGCTGTTCCTGTTCTCACCACCTTAGACCAGATGGCCACATTTAAAGGCATTAGAATCATTAATTCCAACCTATATCCTGCTCTGTTCCTCCCCTCCACCTACAGCCCTCCTTAACATACAAGATTTTAACACGACATCTGTCAAATGGATAAAAAATGACTTTCTTCTGTCTGCCTTGCCCACCCACCCTCTGGCTGTGGTGTTGATGACTATAGAACTATATATGTGGGAGGCATGGAGGACAGATTCTTCATGCAGTTCTAGCCCCCTCCTCCTACCCTTCTGTACACCTAGAAGAGCCCCACCCCACTCCTTCCCAGGAAACTTCAAGGTCGGCCTTCAAGTAATAGTCCAGGAAATTTAAGGCTTCCAGGGCTGGTCCCAGTGTAACTACATGAAGAAATTCAAGAATCTAGGTACAGGGCCCAAGATATGTCTAGGTTACCTCAGGGATTTGGGGGTCTTTGAGACCCCTGTCTCCTGTCTCTCCCCTAGTCTTGTCCTGGCCATGTCTCAAGGTATAAAGATAACAAAAAAACCCAATGGGTGCTTCAAACTTATTACCTGAAGCAAGTACAAGAAGGGTAGGAACATTTTGGAGATAGGGCACAAGGTGGCTCAAGAGACAGGTAGGGGTCAGGGTAACCTCCAGCTTGGGATGGGATGCTTCTGACTCAATTCATGAAGAGACCCTTGCTAAGTCATTTTTCTTTTGTTTTACTAATAATGTGTCTCTTAGAATATTAGAGGCTGACTTGGGTAGATTGAACATAGCTCTAGGAAATTGCCTATAGATTTTAGTATAGAGGCATGCTGTGAGAATTTTCCATCAGGGCCATTGAGGGCCTCAGTACTGAAGGTCGGGGTCAGGGTGAGAGTGGAGATGTAACAGGGAAGTTGCAGATAGCCTCTTAAGGCAGACTGGGGAAATCCTACTGGACAAGCTACTATAATTCCTCAGCCTGCCTGGAACCTGACACAAGAAGCCAGGAAACAGAGTTTGATATTCTGGTTATTTCTGAATGGTCCAGTGCAGTCTTATACCTCAAACTCTAATTGTAGAAAGTTTAAGATACTTAATCTCAGTATGATGTATGATTCAGAATCGCTTGGGATGCTTGTTAAAAATTCTGGGGTGATTGTGAGCAGGGGTCTGTGGACCATACTTGAGAAACTTGTGTAATGGATTGGAACCACCTGGATTATACCAACAGATCCCAGAGCAACTTGATAGTAACTCATATTTCCAAGATGTTTTGGAGATGCAAGCTGATGTTTTTCATATTGGAGGCTGCTCTGGTGTGGAAAAATTCTATAACCAACAGGATCATGGTTGGTGGTCCAGAAATATATCTTCTCTCTGGTCTGTGCAATCCTTGGCTCATCTGGCTGCATTTTCTCTAAAGTACTTATTTCTCAGCAAGACAAAACTATTAACTACATGAAATTTGGGGCATCAGCCAAGTCTCACTTCAGAAACTTCTGGGCCCACTAGGCTGAGCTAGAGGCTGGAGTTCCATACCAGAAGAGTCTATTGTTGAGGTCTAGACCAAGCAAGCAACTACCCTTCCCTCATACGCTTGGTCACCATTATAATTGAGATGCCTTCTAACTTCCCTTGGAAGAGGTACGGAAAGAGCTGCCATTTTTTTGTTATTAGTCTGTAATGAATGAGAACATGTTTTGGATGGTTTATACCTTGAGGTACTTGTCTGGGGTTTCCCAAGCTTTTAGGTCCTGCCAGATATTATTTGGTTTGTAGCCAAAGTACTTAATGGCCTCTGGATCAGATGGTCTGTTTTGTTCTTGCTGAGCCCAATCTACATCTAGGCTCACCTTTCCAAATCAAGCCAGGCCAGCTGCATTTCACGTCTGTCAGGTGTGGCTGAATCCAATAGGTGATCTTTCATTTTATTAAAGTAAAAAATAGATGGTATGGTGGAACACTGAATAAAGCCAATGCCTAATGACTCACAAATCACATGCCCAAACTAGGAAAATGATAATTATGTTATGAAAAGAATGATATTTGCATATTTTTTTCAGTACATTTACAGTCATCATCGCTTGAGTGCATTGATTATTCTTCTCAGAAATGAAATTATTTAGTTATGGGCCATAGCAACACCCAGATTAAAAGTGAAACCAGTCAGATGTGAACTATTAAGTCATAGGAAAAAGAAAAAAACAATTCTTATGATTTTTTTTTATATTCATAGTGGGTGTTTTCTTACCTGGTGTCTCTTCTCTTTTCCCTGATGACCATTGAGTACCTGTACAACTCTTCAACAAAAACCAGCCCATTCCAGAAGCCATCTGGTCATAAATCCTACTAACAATAGATTGGCCTGTAGGCTGCCTAGTATATGTTATGTAAACTATTTCCTTGGCCCCATAGAATATTCTGCAACCAAGCAGAGATGTTAACTGTGTTGCTGTGATCTACCTCAGAGCTTGCCTGGTTTTAGGGCTCAGGTTGTAGAACTTTAGATAGATGCTAAAAACAATTTTGTTAATTATGGATTAAGTGATGCTTTAGATCTACTGTTCACAAGTGTACATTCTGGTTGTTTGGAGAATAACACTCTGGTTGACAACTTGAATAACTCTATATTGTCTTATTTTCTTCTTATTTTAGGTAGGAATTAGTGACAGGCAAATGTAGAGAGGATATAGGGCTAGAATCATCAGGGAAGGGATTAAGGAACATGTGGTTCAAGATCACACTGCTAGGAAGAGGTAGCCTACCTTCGGTGTCCCTTTACTTAATCATGGTTAAGGGTATGGCTTAAGTAGAGAGGCACAGAGGTAGAAGTGCATCTGCCTGCAAGAGATTGTGTTAAGCCAGAGTGGAAGGGCCCTGCCAAGTTTGAGACAAGAATTGGATCCATAGGTAGGCTAGATTAAGGATAGTTTTGAGAAGTTGACAGAAAGGAGTTATTAAAACTTCTTGAGCATGGACAATAGCACCAGCAAAGAGTTTTGAGAAATCACTAAAAAGTAGCTTGAGGAGGACAGAAACCTATAGGTAGCATTAAGGCCAATTGGGAGGCAACTTGAGGTGATTAAGAACTGTCCTAGGAAGGAGCATTGGAAATGAAGATAAAGCACCATATCTGAGAGAGAGAGAGAGAGAGAGAGAGAGAGAGAGAGAGAGACAGACAGACAGACAGACAGACAGACAGGCAGACACACGGAAGAAAGAAATAGTAGGCCCAGAAGAATTAACATAAATGGGAAAAATTAGATGGAGGAGAATGGGGGCACATGAGGAGTTTTATGTGTGTTTTATTGGAGGTGGCAGCAGGCCATGCAGTGAAATGTGAAGCAGGCAGCTAGAAATATGAGGCTGAAAGTAAGTGAGAGCAGATAGCATGCAAAAGATGATTTCTTTGAGCAGCTATGTGGAGAGAACAAAAGAGCAAAGGTCCCCCATTGACTTTTGAATGGGGCAGTCAAGAGCTAAAGTAGAAAATCCATTCCTCAGTGTTCCCAGCCAGTCTGATTGGCCTGTGCTTCATTGTGTCACCAGCAGTGACCGAGTGAGTTGGATTCAGTAAGGGACTAGTCAGCTCCAAGTTCTCATTTTCCTCAGCAGATAACAGTAAAAGCATCCTATCGAGCACATAAGAGAGCAAGAAGAAATGAGCTGCAATAATGAAATTCCTGTGTTTGTAAAGTTGGTGTTAGCCTCAATGGAAAGCCAGACTGAAAGGTATTTGAGAGGTTGTCAGTGTGGTTCAGGTTTGCAACTTTATTGGTAAACAGAAACAGATAAAGGGACTCGTTTATGATCATCGAGTGAGTTACTGACAAAACTTCTGATAGCCAGTCTTTGCTGTACACCTAGGTGCCTTCTATCAGTTGTTTGAATAGACTGGGACACACCTTTTCTGAAATGGGAAGGATTGCTGTCCTCCAACACTTTGGGCAAGATAGCCAGAGTCTGTTTACAGGACTGTATTAAAAAGACATCTGGTTATTCAGGGGAGAGCATAAAATCCCAACCTATTTTAGATGTGCTTAAAGGGAACAAAGGAAGGGATTTTGCCCTTGTACATGCCTACCTGTTGGGGGAAGGGACTTTCTGAGGGGATGGGGACAGGCATCAGTTGGAAAAATACCTGTAGAGAGACAAACCCCCCTCATGTCCCTCTTTGTCCTTCTGTGAAGCTTCTTATGGCAATTGGCACATTTGCTATTATTCACAACATGTTTTTTAAAGCTTTCCACCTTCTGCTTCTTGCCATTAAAACTAATATTTCTGGCAGCCACTCAGGCTAATTAAATAACTATTTGGGGGGTGGTACTGTTCAGCTAGAGGGCAAGAGCAAGAAGAGTAAGATAACTGGTGTGGCTCTGGAAAACTAGGTAAAGGCTGTCATCCCAGTTTTTTTTTCCTGTGTTGGCAAGGTCTGGCACTGGGAATGCCCCTTACCTGACCCCAAATTCCCTATCTGAGACATATCAACCACTGAGAAAGGCCTTGTAGACAGGCAGGGAGCCCAATCTATGGGGTGGCATGGGGATCCCTGGAAAGAATGAAACATCAGGAGAAGCAAGGGTAAAGCTTAGACTAAGAGGGTCCTCTAGACCAGTGGTCCCTGAACTTTTTTTGGCACCAGGGACCAGTGGTTCTTTGATAATCTGATGCCTGATGATCTGAGGTGGAGCCGAGGTGGTGCAAGTACAGATGAAGCTTTGATAGCTTGCCTACCACTCACATCCTGCTGTGAAGCCTGGTTCCTAAGAAGCCATGGACTAATAGGGGTCTGTTGCTCAGGAACTGGGGACCCCTGCTCTAGGCCAATGGTTCACCAAGTGTGAATCCTGAACCAACAGCATAGGCATCACCTGGAAAGTTGTTTGAAATGCAGTTTTCAAGTCTCACTTCAGACCTACTGAATCAGAAATGCCTGGGGCCTAGGAATCTGTGTTTTAACCAGCCCTCAAGGGGGTTGAGAACTACAGCTCTCTGTCATTCACAAGATAGATTGGTCTCCCTTAAAAGATACTAGCTGAGAGCTGTCTCTGCCTTCTTGACAGGAAGTATGTGCTGACAGCTCCATTTTGTTTTGTTTTGTTTTGTTTTTCTGGCAAAGTAAAGCTATAAAATGAGTCTGACTAGAGATTCAAATCTGCTCCACTACCTACTAAATGGGTGAGTGTGAGTTACTTAGTTAATCTCACAGGTTATCTTCAGTAAAAATAGGGGTGCTAATGCATACCTTAGAGAGCTATAGAGACTGAGATTACAAAAGCTCATTACTCAATGCCTGGCATATGTTTTCAATAAATATGTTATCTTTCTTCCGTACCCCTGAAAATGCCCACTGACCACTCCAAGTGAGCTGTAGATATATGCCTTGTTGTTGATCAGAAACCAGACTTAGAGGTCAAGCTCACAATGCCTCCAGGATATGGTGATCATATTTCCAGGTTAAAAGTCAGGGCACGTGGGTCTGAAAATAGATGTATATATTTGTAGGAACAATTGCATAGAACAATTGAAATAAGGATTGCCTTGGGAAATCTAAGTATAAAGGAATAGAATCTCATTACTTCAATACGAATTATGATTCTTCTCCCTCCCCACCTTATTCATCAACGAAAGTGTCTTTGGTGTGAAAGTGCAAAATACTGTATGTCCCACTCACTGGCAAGTGTGAGCAAGAGCAAACCTATATTTGGTGCTGCACCTGATACATTCTGGTGATTGGGAATTATTTTGTTAGAAGTCACATCAGTGCAGTCCCGAGGCCAAGAGCTATTTGGGTACCTTGCTAGAGTAACCTAGTACTATATTCTGGTTTTATGTTGGGCTTGCTGGATGAAGGGGTGGACATAGATGGGAAATTAGGGCTTTTGGTGTGTGCATGTGGGGGTATAAACCAGTTTAAGAAATAAAGAATTTAACCTCTGATATAGCAACTCCCAAACAGCCTTTTTTGGCTTTCCTCTGTTGTAGCTTTGTACCATTTGATAATTTGATCAGCTCCTGTTGCTTGAAACTCTTGTCTTTGGCTTTTGAAAGATTGTACTTCTTGATATTCTAATTATGTGCTGACAGCTCCATTTTGTTTTGTATCTCTGGCTCCTCTTCTTGTCCTCATCTCCAGTTGTTGCTGTTCCTTAAGTTTCTGGCCTTCTTTTTAAGCACTTTCTTCCAGGGCAAACTTTCTTGGTTTATACCGTTTTTTTTTTTTTTCTGGGCCATTGTTTCCCAAACCTGTATAACTGTCTCCCCTAACCTTTCTTCATCTTCAAATCTACCTGAATGTCCTTCTGGACCCCTAAATTCAACACATTAAAGAGTATTTGTCATCTTTTCTCCCCCTCCAAAACCAGCATTTTCTCATAACTTGTTTTCATGCTTTAATGCTTTAGTGATCACACTTAGGATTGAACCTTCCCCCTTTACCAAATCAACTCTGACTTACTCATTTTCCTCAAACTAGATTTAAGAACCTTCAGACAGACTCAAGCCCACCCTTCCAGGTTTCTTTCCACTATCAGACTCCCCTTCCATAGCCCTTTCTAACTCCACTACTTATTTGCCATCAAATTCCCCATAGTCTTCACCTCTGGGACTTTAATTAATCTCATTCCTCTACCTCAAATGCCTTTCCTACTTCCTTCTCTGTTACAATCCTACTCATTCTTTAAGACCTATCTTCAGTGCCCCACAAAACTATTCTAAGCCAAGTAGTTACATATGATCCTTCCTTCCTCTGAAGTCTTGTACTAGGCCAGTATATACCAAACACTATACTAGGCACTGAACATCCAGCACCCAGTTCACTCTGTCTGTAATCTTGTCTGTGAGGCAATTATTATTATCCCCATTTTATAGATGAAGAAACTGAGGCCCAGTGTTATTTAGCTTGAAACTCTTGTTCTTGGCTTTTGTGATATTGTACTTTTTGGTATACTAACTGCATTATGGCAGTTCCATTTTGGTTTGTTTTCTGGCTCCTTGTCTGTTCTTCACTTCCCTTTCTAAAAAAGCAAAGCCCAGAATTGAAGCTAGGTTTGCCTGTACTTAACCACTTTTGCATACTGCTTGAAGGACATTCACTCTTGCCACATGAAGGGCCTTTGATTTTCAGGTAAAGACTGTGGCTGAATCATATTAAGCAGATCCCTGCACCCAGTGGGAGCTCACTAAATGAGTGTTGGATGGAAAATGGATGAGCAGAGAAAAGTGCATATTTATGTGAATAATTATAGCAAGTTAAAAATCAATCCTGTACACAAAAAAGAGATTTAAAACTAATTTCCAGCCCCAATTTAATTTACTTTTAAAATAACTTGGAGGATAGTGGAGGAGCCTATTTCTCCTGTTATTCCTGCTTGTATCTGTGACTAGAGAGCACAGGAGCCCCATACGGCTACCAGCCCCTTCAGGATTAAACCTGCTTTCATCATATGCACACATATCTGTCAACTCTTGGTTGGTTCAGTGTGTTATTATGGCTCATGAAGTAAGTGGGAGCATAGAATTATTCCCATTTATTAAGTGAAGAAACCGAGATCCAGACACAGCATAGTTTATAAGAGTAGACACTCTAGATCCAGGCTTTGCCTACATTTTAATTATGGCTTCAATACTTACTGGCTGTTTAAATTTGGGCAAGTTATTTCAACTCTCTGAGCTTCAGTTTCCTCATCCATAAGATAGTAATAGTATTTCCTCAAAGGGCTGCTATAAGGCTTAAATGAGTTAATGTGTGTAAAGTACTTAGAATAGTTCCTGACATATATTAAGTACTTTATATTAGTTACTTTTATCACCATTATCATTACAGCTTTAGCAAGTAGCAGAACTAGGTCTTAAATCCAGATGTTTTGTTTCTGCCTTCTCTATCTATGGTGTTATATTGTGGGTTGGGGGAGTTCTAGGGGATTTGCCATTTGGCAATCATAGGCAAGTCACTCTTGCTATATTATATCTGATTTATAAATTGAGGGCTTTAAGGGTGACGATCTTTGTAGTACTGTACAGTTCTGACCATCATTGATTCAAAGTGGGCCCTGATAATGGTTAGTAGCCGCTGGGTCCTGGATTGGCCTTGTCCAGGGCACAGCTGGGCTCTTTGACCCAAGGGCCCAAGAAAGTCATGTGGACTAAATGGGACAAGAGTGAGCCACTGCTTCTGGGAAAAACCAAGCATAGAGTCCCTAAAGAGAAAACCCCACTGTAGAAAAAGCACAGGCAGTAGAATCTGCCAGATCTAGACCTAGGGGACCTCAACAGCATCACAGATATTATCTTGAGCCGGGTGGTAGTAATCGATGTCAATATATTCTTTTGATCATTGATAAAAAGCCAAGGATATAGCTTTAAATCACAAGCCCTCATGGTGCTCTGAGTTGGTGTTGTATGTGCTTATTGAGCTCTAGCAACACCCAGTTGGAACCTACCTTTGGCAGGGGAGGGGAGACTTCTCTATAAAGATTTATTTTACTGAGATCAGTGACAAGAAAATTTTCTCCACTGTGGTCAAAACAAGAAGAAATTGACTTTTAGAGCAATTGGAAGAAAGCAAGTTCAGCCTAAAAATGAATCCCCTCATAGGTAGGAGTACCCATGAATAAAGGCGGCTGTTCATTACTTGAGGTTCTTAAGAATAAAAGCCATTTGGTTTATATAATGGACAGAGTTCTGTGAGTTCAGGATAGCTAATTAGTAGACATTGGTAGTACGATATGATGGCTATTAGAGCATATGCAGTCAGAAGACAAGGCTCCATAATTTATTACTTGTGTGATTGTTCAAAGGATCAGGCCACCTCTCTGAATCTCAATGTCTTCACCTTTAAATACGGCAATAATGAGACCTGGCTTATTTAGTAGGGTCAAGTGATGCAGTAGATATGAAAACACTTTGTAAACAGTAAAGCTTGAGGTACTTGAAAGGTGGTTTTATAAAAGGCCCTATTGGATATCTCATTTACATCTATGCTAAGGAACTCCCCCTATGCCTTACCTTCTGTGGAAGTCACAATGGCTATAACACTGAGCAGTGTAGGATGCCTCAGGCAGGGCCTGACCAACAGAATTCCTTAACTAAGTTAAAGTATGTATGTTTGTGTGTTATGTTTGATGCATTTTAACTTATGACTATAGGGTTATTCTCCAGCTGGTATTTTGGAAAGCAGACCTCTGTGAGAGAATGTATGTTCTATATCCTGTCTTTGTTGTCTTTGAACTGTTTTGTCATTGGTCTTGTGGTATCATGATTATCTTGGGAAATCAATTCTTTCTAAAAGCAGACTGATGGAAAAGTTGACTTATAAAGGACATGTTCAGCAATTCAGTGCTGGAGAGAGAGTGTTTGAATCCTTTGCCTGACAAGCCATATGTTCTCTGTTTTGGAATCTGTTCCTTCAAATGCCAGGAAGACTGGTGGCCCATACTGGCTGGAAACATTTGGGGAAAAAAGAGAACAAATAACATTTTGGTCAGGATGGTAGCCCAAGAGAGGCAGACTATTCCCCTACCCCATGCTCATCACTGTGCTTAGATAATTGTTGTGAATATGAACATTTGTGTGTGTGTGTTTATGTTTATGTGGTAGAGAGATAGTTGTCTGCCTGCTGCTGTGTAGAACCCAGTCCTGCTGGCCACAAAGTCTAATGATCAGGGTTAAGATCAATGTACAACCAGTGCCTCGCTAAATGACCCTGAGCTCACCCCTTAACTTACTTGTTGCTCAGTTTTGCCATCTATCAAATGCAGACATCAACC
This sequence comes from Rousettus aegyptiacus, assembly GCF_014176215.1. Taxonomy (NCBI): domain Eukaryota; kingdom Metazoa; phylum Chordata; class Mammalia; order Chiroptera; family Pteropodidae; genus Rousettus; species Rousettus aegyptiacus. The sequence continues at coordinate 38,043,275 of NW_023416312.1, forward strand.
TAGACCTCCCTATGTATCTCACAGGGTAATTGTACAAATCACTGAGTGAATCTGTGCCAAGGCTGAGTTTCTTGGAAGCAGGGCATCACCGAAAGCCATATTCTTTCATACCCATGACCTCTCCGAATGACATCATGTATGGGTGAGAACAGAAGGCTGCAGGACTGGGGTCCATTGTGTGTGAGGAATGCCATGGTCTGTAACCCCTGGGGATGGGATACAGCAGTGTTAAAAATGTACCACCAACTCTCAATTGGTCAGTTTTAATAAGAAGGAGGAAAAGGGGAGCACAAGGACTTTAGAGCGAATTTGCTCCAGCTTCATTTTAGTCAGTGATTTCAGCCTCTCTACCCATTCCAGCCTCTCTACCCGCTCTACCCAGGGCTGCCTTGAATCACCAAGGAGAGATGGACTGGAGCTTTCTTTCTTCCCTGGGGAAGGAGATCATGCATAGGGATAAAAGTATGAGGTCTATGTAGTCCATATTCGCATTCTGGGTCATTCTACTCATTGGCTAATGGAGAGTTGACAGTATTGTTTGTCTTGTGGTGCCTGAAATTGCCAGTGCCATCTCTCTCACTCTTACTCTTCACCACTAGTATGTGCCTTTTTCCATAAAGTAGTAGAGGTCTATGGGTGGGGGAAGGGACAAATAAGGTAGTCAGCTCCGTGGACTGAAAACATTCTCATTTTGTCTCCTAAGCTGATCACTGGAGATTCCATCGTTAGTGCTGAGGCAGTATGGGATCACGTCACCATGGCCAACCGGGAGTTGGCATTTAAGGCTGGCGACGTCATCAAAGTCTTGGATGCTTCCAACAAGGATTGGTGGTGGGGCCAGATCGACGATGAGGAGGGATGGTTTCCTGCCAGCTTTGTGAGGGTGAGTGTCAGTCAGCCTTCACTCTCCTGTTTCCTTGGCTGCCTGCCCCTGGCTTCCTCCTCACCAGCCCCTGTTCTACTCATTCCTCTCCTGGTGGCTCCTCTCACATTTTACTTCATTTTTTTGGTCTCCTACCCAAAACCTAAGCTTACTTTAATTTTTTACCCTTCTAATTTTGAGACTTTTCCTTTTTCTCTTATTTTAATTGTCTCCACCTCCTGCCTCCTGCCTCCTACCCACTATAATGTTGTACAGATTACTTCCCTTTTGACCTTGATGGTTTTTGAAGATCCTTTTAACTCTATATTGCTGTGAACTTTTACTTTTCTTATCTCTCTTCATTTCTGCTTTCTTTCTTGTCCTTGTCTCCTCTTTTTTTTATTTTTTGTTTTTATAGATCTCCCTCTTCCTTTCCCTTCCTCACTCCTTTCTGCTCCTTTCTCTCATTTAGGAAAGTGTTAACACCCCTGTATGTTGTCTCAGGATTGTCTTCAGCTGCTAATGTAAGAGTATAGGCTCCTTGCTTTCTCAGGGGCTAGAGTTTACTGATTGGAAGTCTTACTTTTTGCAAGAGTCAAGTGGCTGGGATCTAAGATATACTGCAGGTGAGAAGCAAGCACCCTGATGGGATGTGCAAAGCCTTGACCTATTTGATATTGTACCATGAAGAACCTGGCCTTGAGGCAGTATGGGAAGGGGCTTTTGGGATGAGGCTCTTTACCAGTTTCTGCTTTCTTCAAGTCACCAATTAGTATGTTATGAAGGAAAGATATTGCCCTTGTGACCCAACTTTTGACTTTCCTTAGAGTTAGGAGCTGGAATCAGCTATTTGATAATTGTGAGCTCTGATTTTCCCCATCCACAAAATGGTATTGGCAATTCCTTCATGCCAGGGCGTGTCAGTGAATGTGATAATACATGTGAAAAAAGCTTTGTGGAAATACGAGTACTAATGCCACATCAGGATGTCTTATGACTATCCTTACCACATCCTATCATCCTTTGTTAGTTTCTTCTGTAAAATAAGGCCGAAGTCTTGACCCAGACAAAAGATCGGAATGGCTTGGGCCTTTGGAGGATGATGGGCCTTGGTATTAGAATGATGGCATTCTAGTGTGACATGAGGAAAGGAGCAGGACATTTGGAATCAGACAACCAAGATACAGTCTCAGGTTTTTTACCTCATAGCTCTATGGCTTTTGGTAAGACTTTTACTTTTCTGAGCCTTGATTTCATCATCTGAACAATAGGGATAGTTGAGTTTTTACAAGAATTAAATGAGATCACATATGTGAGTAAAGTATCTAGCATAGTGCTTGGAACACAATGGGTACTTGACAAATGGTAACTTGCTGTATCATCATTATCCTCCTCATCATCACCACCACCACCTTATTAGCTCTAAGAAGGTCTATGTATCAAGGCTGGCCATACTGGTTGAAAGAGGACTTCTTCCTTGGAGGGTTGCAGACCCAGGAAGCATTGTTAATGATTGGAATGATTTGAGTGAGGTCACTGGTCAGAAGCAGAGAGGAGGACAAAATGACCTCTTATCCCTTTATCTTCTGAGAGTCTTCTAATCAAATATCCAATTCCTTTTAACTCTACATATGTGGCATCTTCCATCAGAGTTTTCAAATGCCATCTGTGTCCCAGCTAAGCGTTTCTGGTTGATGAATCAGTCCCAGAGGTAGTTAGAAAGAGCACATCAATAACCAGGGGCCTTTGGAACTAGCATGAAGCCCTATACACAGACAGCTTGTATGTCTTGGACTGGCAGTCTCTCTCTTTAAAAGAAGAATTACGCTGCACCCAGTGACAATGTCATCTAAACCCAAATGTGGTTCACTTTCAGTGAAACATCAGTTTTATAATAAACAGTAAATGAAGGAATTGGATGAAATGACTGAGCAAGGCATAATAGTTCAGGATGGCTAATAGCAAAGCCAGACTTTAGAATATCAGTGAACCGACATTGATATTCCTGCATCCAAGGCCAGGAGGAGTTTTCCTCCAAATACACAGTTGGATGGGCTGACACTGACCTTTGAGAAGACCACTGGCAAGCCCAGGGATGCCTGATATACAGTGTAGCCCAGTGATTCTCAGCTGCACGATGAAATTAATCACTTGAGTAGTAGTTAAAAAAAAGCAGTCTCTAGGCTGATTAAATAAGCATCTTTGATATTGAGAACCATTGGTCTAGATAAGCACAGTCCAATGGAGATAAAATGTGAGACACAAATTCAAGGCACAAATTAAAAATGAATTGGATGGTTCTCATCAGTGGAGTAGGGTATAGGAATGAGGAAGTCCAGTGTTCTGAGGTCTTCCAGTATTTTCAAGAAAAGCCAGGAATTCAATTTTATGTAAAAATCTCCATATTTAAAAAATGTTGACAAGTAATTCACATTTTTTTAAAAGAAAAACTGTGAGGGTCAAACAACACATCTTTAGGGGCTAAATTACTACATCCCCCCATGCACAGGTCCCAGCTTGTGACCACTTATCAGCCTGACTTTCTCATTGTATAGATCCTGAGGAAACATAGGCCCAGAGAATCTATAACAAAGCCAGGACATGAACCCAGGGCCATAAATATAACTTAAGTCAGTTGATTTACAGTCTTTGTCTAGTAAATACAATGCTTATTTTTTTTGTCATGTGAATGGGCCATAATTTTCTGTTTCTTTGTATGCCGTGTAATTTTGTTGTTATTGTTGTTGAAAACAGGGCCTTTCGAATATTATAGTGTGGTAACTCTGGAAATTAGATTCTCTCCTGTTCCCACAGTTTGCTGTTATTGGTTATTGAAGACTGCAGTTGTCCATTTGTTTAGTGACTTTTCCAAACTACGTTTGCAAAGACTGTATTCTTTGTTATTTGTGGCAACTGAAGTTTCTGTTCTGTTATCTCATTGGTCAGCCAGTGAACTGACAATCATTTCTCTAAATACCTGGAGCCAAGAAGAAGCAAACAAATGAATAAACTACTCTCTTGGTCTTTGCAGCTTGTTTCTCAGCTTGGGTGCTCCTTTATCACTACTCCAGGCTACCTAAAACTCTACCTTAGTTTTCTTCTACTCTCCTGCTTGCTTGGAACCCACAGATCTTCCAAGAGTACAAATGTACAATCTTCTCAAACTTTTTCTGAGCATACATCTGGTCCAGGGCATGTGTGTTACACTTCACCTTCCTTGGTATGCATGGTGGTTGTCCTTCTGAGTCATTATTCTTTCACGAAATTTAGTTCTCAGACTCTTCCTTCTTATGATATTCAATCTGTTTGCTGCTCGCCCCTTCCACCATCTCATCCTCAGCGGGCTCGGGTAGTGTATGTCTTTAAAATTTTCAACAGAGGCAGTCACACCTCAAAAGCCACTTCAACCTGAGGAATTGGGGGTACAAAACAAAGGCCATCCTCTGCTCTTGTCCCTTAGAGCTAACCAAGTCAAAACACATAGCCACAGTGTTTTAAGAACAAGATCATTAGCCCCCTAGCACCAGCAAGCTGCATGAGGAATGTGAGGCATCCTTCTTTCAGCTGCTGGGGAATAAGGGATGGTAAGCAAATGAATGAAAATTCCTCTGTGTTCTCTTATCAAATTTTATCTGCCCTTTTCTGCATCATGCAATCCCCTAGTTGTTGCGAAGTTTGGATTAGATTCCATAATTCTGAAAATGTCGATTCTGTCAGTCTTTGTTAGCTAAGGGTTTTTTCAGTGGAGGGACTGATCTTTTGTGCATCCTAATCTGACACTTTTAGTGTTGTTACCCCCTTCTAAATCTTAATTCTGCGTTTTCTGTGCTAAAGAACAATGAAGAAAGGATATGCTCGGGCTGCTAACAAGACTGTTAACACTTGAGGACTTACTTATAATTCCAGGCTAATGACAACAGAATTTTCCTTCCTTGGGATGAATTCAAATATGCTAGCCTTTGTTTATCCATTCAAGCTTCAAGTAGGCATAGGCCTCTAGCCTTAACCATTTATGTAAAAGGTGTTGTCTGTGGCCCTAGAGGTGACTCATTATAGTATCTGTGAGTTGAGGCTGACATTAGCAGGGAGGACCTTTCTCCCTGGATTACAGAGATTTTTCTCCTCCATACTAGAATTTCAAATGACATCATTAGCACTCATTTGCACTCATGATACATCTTAATGGCTTCTTACTATGCACATGCTTTGGATGACATTAATCATTACATCTTTTGGCTAATTGGAAGGGATTTTTTTTAATGTGGAGCAATCTCTAACTCAAAGAGAACCTTAAATCTGGCTGTTGCCTGACTCAGGTGATTTCCTCCATATTCAAGTAGGTGACCTTACAGGTCTCTCTTAGAATGCCCAAATTGAAAGCAGCCCTAAAGGTAACGTAGTCTATTCCCTAGCCTCCAGGCAGGGCTATAAGTAAATCACCATCTTGAACTTCTGAGAACCTGGCCAGCATCTGTCAGTAAAGCCTGAACTACTTCTTTATTTAAAGCTGCTAGCCCTTATGCTATAGTCTAAGCCAATTTCTTGAAGCATGTTGCTCTTTGCACTAGGAGGATGATATTTAAGAGCTGACACCAGTAGAAGACACTCTGAATTGTTCTCTTAATGGTGGAGTTTTCCTTCCAAGGCCCTGTTGTTGATCCATAGCATGAATCAGTGACTTGGTTGATTTACTGAGTTGAAGACTGTGATCTTGGGCCTGGAGCCAGTTTTTCTCTGTGTAGCCAACCTCTGGGTTTATTTAGGGATCAGCTTGGGCTTCCCTAGTACCATGTCTACACTATTTTGTTGGTCTTGATGATTTGAGGAGAGGAAGACCATGATTAGTTGAGTGTTTGGAGATGAGGTCTGTTTCTGAGTCTCTTTGGGAATTGCAAAATTTTAGAAAATCATGAAATATATATATATATATATATTCTTTTTATATTCTTTTTTCTGTTAGTATATATATATTCTTTTTATATTCTTTTTTATAAATATATATATTATATATATTCTTATATATATATTCTTTTTATATTCTTTTTTCTGTTAGTATAGATATTATTATGAGTCAGAGTAAACCTCATACTTTTTTTCTCCTCATGGTTTTTTATTACTAGTGATATTAATATATCCTTGCCAGTATTTACTAAGCCCTAAACAAAAGTGATTGCCCAGCACTTAGCAATAGATACCTTTTTGAGCTAGGTAAAAAGGATGAGGGTATCTGGCATCTTGAGAGGTCTCCTCCCAGGCACGTTGTCCTGTTTATTAGAGGATCGCCAGAGAAACCATACTCAGAAGCCTGTGGGTTTCCTTTTTGATGTTCGAAAGTGTTCAAACTTTATTTGGGATGCCTTAACATTAAATGAGAGAATTGACATTTCCTACTTTAGCTCTGTTCCTAGAATGGGCTTGATCTCTCAAGTTAACATAGGATAGTTATTTTTGGAGGACGTGGAGGCTGATTGCCTATCTCTAGGATATGAGCTGCAGGGCAAAGGATCTGAGGGCTCAGGCCTCCTTTGCACTCTTCCTGTTACATATCCATCCAGAAAGGGAGTCTAACACCTCCTGGTCTAAATACATGTAGGTACCATTGTCTTTCAGAAACATTTTCTCTTCTACCAAAGGATAGAGATAAAGAAAAAGTAGGCCTTAGGCAAGAAACCAGACTCCACCACTGAGGATGGGACTTTCTGAGCATGGTGGTCTGGACTGATCAATTGAGCCATGTCAGTTCTTAGGGGACCTAACTATCCTTCCCTTTCCTTGACTAAGTTTAGAACTCAGATCCAGTGAGATCTTAGTCACAAGCTGACTTTTTATGAGTCTTTTGCTATAGAGGAACCAAGGGGTAGGTGGACGATGCTAAGAGAGCAGGAGAGACATATGAATAGGAAGCTTCGGGCAGAAATTTTTCTAGCCTTTGAGGTTGACTGGCCCTTCTCTATTGAAAATGTCCCATGTAGGCATATCAAAGGTCAGTTTTTTTGCGTATTGAGAATGAGCATTCTCTGTGGAGGAATAGGGAATAATGGAGTTCCTAGGGATATAGAAATTAAACATCTGTTAGATTATGCAGGAAGAGCACAGTGAATATAGCAGGAATGTTGGGCTGGGAAGTAAGAGACTTGAACTGAAAGGACAACTCTGCTGCTGATTATCTGGGAGGTGTCAGGCAGGGACCCCCTTTCTCCTGGCTTCAGTGTTTTGACTGACAATTCAAGGAGTTGAACCAAGTAGTTTTTAAAGGCCCTATCTGCACCAGTCTGAGGTTCTTCCATGATTCTAGAACCAGAATTATCTGTGTATACAAGCCTACGTCTACTCAGAATACATCAAATTGGTTTGATGGAGCTGTCCAGTGTAGCGAGAAAGATCTGACGTGATACTACAGATGTTGAATAGAGGATAGAGGGACCATTGGCACATTAACAGATAATGGACAATCTCTAGGTGGCGAAGTTGTTTCTGTGAGGCACTAGCTAGTGGTTACTACAAGAGAAGATGACATGAGGTGGCATGAATAAGCAGTTCAGCTCAGAAGCTGTACCCTCCTGTCTTTTGAGCAATCAGACTCTAAATTAAGAGACAATTTGCTCTTGATCTCTGCCAAAGCTACTCATATCTTTTGAGAAGGAAGCTTCCAGAGATATAAATATCCAGACCCAAAGGTTGCCTTATATATGCCCCTCTCATTAGCTCTCTGAAGCTAGGATGCTCTTTATTAGGAGCCAGAGCCTTTCATTTTGTAATTACAGCTTTTCTTTAGTATCCAAACCATTCGAGATAATAGAAGAGACTATTAATTTTAGCCTATTCATACTGAAGTATAGATGATTGTTATCAAACCCTTTCCTGAGAATGATTTAGAAGGGAAAAATAATCATGAGAGAAACAATAAAAGGAAGTAAAATAACAAAAAAAGGTGGATAGAAAACAAAGTTGAGTAGAAACATCATGAGAAGGGAGTGCTGCTAGCACACTTTTCTAGCACCTGCATTTGCTTGAGGCTGGCTGGCCCTTCACAGGGACTGTTTTCTAAGGCTTCATGCCCCTCAGGGCATACTTTTAATTCTAGAGGACTGGCCTGAGAGTCAGATGGAACTGACTTCACATCTTATATCCAGTGCTTGTGAGTGGTATGATCTTTAACATATTTCTTCATAATTTTGAACCTTTAATTTTTCTCACCTGTAAAACTGCGGTAATGAGCCCTGCTTTTCCTCTGATATTAGACCCTGATATTTGAACAGCATGCTGCAGTTTGATATAGCTTTTTCAGGCATGGTCACAATTTGCCTTCTCTCATGTAGAGAGTTCTAAAGGTAGCAGAGCAGGGCAGAGAGGCTCAGTCCGTGTTTAAAGCTGAAAACTAGAGCATAGAAAGTAACGTCTCCAGAGACCCAAGTCACTTCCAGTAGTACCTGAAGCTTGAGCTTCTTGGGACTCACAATCCAGTACCTTCCCCATTCCGTATAACTATTTTGGGACCAAAAAGAGCTAGTTGGTATGAAGGGAAGTTAGCAACTCTGAAGTATATGTCCCTATGAGTGATTAGGCTTTCTCTTCTCATGAGAGAGAAGCTTGAAGATTGAGTTGGCTTTCTTGAGGGTCAGAGACCACAGTTAAAACAGAGGATTGAGTCATTGCAGAAGGCAGCCACCCTTCAAAGGAGTACCCTTCATATTGTCAGGGCTACCAACTCATGATAGCTTGGCCCTGACAATTCTCTTTGGCTTCTTTCAGTTACAATTCTAAGATGGCAAGATTCTTAGCTTCTGTCCTATCCTGGGACCAAAAGTATCCCTGGCTAAGCCATACAAGAGCCAGGGTTGTTGGTAACATTACTGAGGTTGCTAGTCTCCAGGCCTCTTTATGATTCTGTAAGGGCCAGCTTCTCTCTTTCCTGACCCCCTCAAAAGGATCTGGATATACCTATAAAATCTCGCAAGTCTACCAAGTTTGGCTTTAGAGTGTACCTGTTTCTCTAATTTCCCATCCTTGGTCTTTTCACTTCCCTTCCCATCTTTCATATTATCACTCACAGTCATTGAGATAACTTGTTCCCCAGAGCAGTGCATCTGATCAGGTGAGCTGTTGTCCCAAGTGGATACAAAACTCAGGTGTGGGCTGAGTTGGGCCCACGGTATATCAGAACTAAGGGTCAACACTGAGTCTGCCAGTCACAGAGAGCTGGATTTCTAGTCCTTGGGCAGCACTTAGTGCTTCAAGATGAGGTACCTCCCTCAGGTCTTTGTACTGCTTGGCTGATGCCAGAACATTTAATAGTCATGAGATGCTATCCAAAGGAATTACATAATATAGGAACACATGGAAAAAATATCCTTTCCCTTTTGGTCTTTATTACTTTTCCAAGACTTCTGACCTATACTTCCTCCATTTCTCTTTCTTGATTGGGGCAGATTGAGGACTGTTCCTGGTCTGCCCCCCACCCCTTGTCCCTAAATATAATCCTTCAGCTCTAGAACAGAAACACCTAGAACTGACAGGTAGATTCACTCAACTTCATTTCTGTTGTCTCACATGAGATGTTAGACATGGCTGTCTTTGAATGAGGTATCTAGGCATTGAGAGGGAGGCTGGGGATGGGGTTTTAGATAATCGGGTATCTAAAGTAACACTAGGCCCAGGCACTTCCTCTTTGATCCTTCTATAGGGATAGTGCCGAAGAAGCAAAACAAAAGTCTCCTGCAGGTGCAGGTGATTTTCCTTAAAAATTAAAGGAAGGCCTGGTTCATCAGTGGCCAGTTCTCTATTTCACTTTGCTTTTTTCCCCTTTCTGCTGGGAGAAGATGCAGCTATATAGGGAAAAAATACACATGGGATTGTTGGGGCATGGAGTTCCTTGGTTAAAAGTAGTTGAAGAAGAAATTTGGGATCTAACTTTTCTGCCTCTCCTTCCTTTTCACCACCACCACTTCACAACCACGTATCCCGCTATCCACCCACTCACTGCTCCTTACCCAGCAGTAGAGGACCAAAAAGGTGAAATTGCCCCTAAACAGATTAAAATAACATCATCAGCTATCTTGGCCTTGTTAAATAGAAGATATAAACTAAACAGATGACAGGGGCAGAGGATGGGTGAGCAGAGTGAGCTGAAAGGAGGGAAGGAGAAGTACTCATGGGGAGGGAAAGGGAGAAAAACCCTGGAAGGATTTTCATCACTCTCACCATTACTACCAAGTGTAGATTGAGCCTCTCCTTATCCAAACCCTCCATAGTTCTAGAAATCTCAGTTAAAAGAAGTATTTACCCAGTTCTCTGGAATCCCATTCTTTCATTACTTTTACTAGCTAAACAGATGGAGGAATATGTTTTGTTATGATAATTTCTTACATTACTTAGGGACTTTTTAAAAACCTTTATGGATTACTTGATTCGTACCATCTCACGAAAGCCTCTCAACACCAGTCCTTCTCATCCCCATTGCAGGTAAGAGTATGAGGGATCTGAGGTTCCAAGATGGGACACGACCTATCTAGGGTTCTCTAGTAAGATAGGCTTGCAGAGCAGAATCAGATCCCCAATTTAGCCCTTCTGGTTTTTAGTTCAGTGTTGTTTCCATGACACCACATTGCCTACTAGGAGTTTTTGCTCTTTTTGAAGATGCTTGAGAACAGGAATTTTGTTTTAAATAGCATAAATATCCTCCCTGTAAACTCACTTGTACTAATAATATATTTTGTGAACCTTTTATTTACCCACATGGACCATCAAAGAGAAACCTTCAACATTGGTATATTAACAGTATATATTTTTTTGTATTAATGCTCTAAGTCATTTTCTGTGACTGTCCATGGGCCCTTGCTTAAAAAAGGACATTCTGGCCTAAGTTTATATTTGATTTGACTTGGTTTACTTGGATGTAGGAAAAAGGCCTCTGGATTCATCGACCCTTCTTAAAACGTTCTATGGGTAATGGTTGTTGACTACACAGCCAGGGAATTTTAAGGCTTGGGGAGATTTTAAAAGTCATCTAGTTCAGCCTCTTTGCTGATATTTGAACCCCTCCAGAATATTCCTGCCTCCCGAGTGGTCATCAAGTCTCTGTGTTTACACCTCCACTGCCAGGTGGCTCTCTACTTTTTCAGAGGTTGTGGCTCAGGTTGTAGCTCAGGACAGCTCTGAATTTGCCCATATGTTAAACTAAATCTGTCTTTCCAGAGCGTCTGCTCATAGGAATGGTATATGTAGCTAAGAGTACTAGCTGCAGATAATCTTTCTGGATTGGAATCACAGCCTTGCAATTAACATTGAAGCTATGGGCAGGTCACTTGTACTTTCTGTGCTGCAGTGACCTTATCTGTAATTTGATGATATAATAGTATCTACTTCATTACAGGAATATGCAAGAAAAGGACTGATAGTAAGTTGTGACACATAGGAAACACTAATAATACTGATGATGCTAGCAGCAAACTTTCAGTGTTAATAGTAGAAATAATGTTGTTATTCTTCCATACTCCCAGGAATACACTGACCTTCTACTCTGTCTACAGCTCTTCAGAGGTCTGAAGCCTGACATGAGGTCTGCTAAGCCTTTCCTGTTCTCCAGGCCTCTGATTCTTCATCCTGTCCCTCTGTGTTAGCTTTGTGCTGCTACTACAAATGGCTACACTGAGGCCATTTGGACACTAAAGACTTCTGTTCCATCCCATTCAGCCACTTGTATGAAGATATGGGCTTCATGGAGCTCTGGGCATGCTGATACTGCCAGTTTTCTCGAAACTAATAAGAATGGTGTTGTAGCTTATGAGTCTGCTAAATATGTAATTGGACAAAGTACTTTCTTGGCTTCTGACAAAAGGTATAATAATGTCCCTGGGGTTGTGCATAGTAGTTAACCCTCGTACATGAGAGTTCAAGAATAAATTGGAAAACATCTTTTGTAAGATATACAGGGGAAAGAAGACATAATAATAGACCTGTTTTAGTTGTTTTAATAATCTTATTAAGATAGTGAGGTTATTGACATTGCTACTCAGTGATGCTTGGGCCTGAGGCTCATGTGTGGGGTACAGTTATGCCCATGTTTAGCTATATGTTAGGTAATCATAGCATTCTCTTGTGGGCACATTTAATAATGGTATTACATATGAGACAGGGCCACAGTAATCCTGAAATTGCAGTACAATTGGATAAACTTAATTGAAGGCAGGTCCTAGAAGTTCACCTTCCCATGTGCTTTGGCATAGGCTGAGGGCATAGGATGATTGAAGTCCCTTCCAACTGCTCATGTGGGAAGAAAGTTCAATCCAGTAAACAGAGTGAAGTGTCATTAGGCACAGAAGTTGGCTTTGTTGCCATGACAAATTGTTGATATTAGTGCATCCAGCATCAGGTTGTTGGCTCTGTGCCAGAAAGCAGGTAACCAGGAATCCAGAGGCAGGCAGTGTGAAGTGAACCAATAATGGTTTCCTCATCTGTAGAATGAAGGACTTACTTATAAATTCATTCATATAAGAGATGATCATCAAGTGGCTACTGAAGAGGCACAGAAATACTTTAGACATGGAGCCTATCCTACAAGAGACTAATAGTAGATATGAGAACTTATACAGAAAGGAAATTACTTGCCTAAGCTCAGAGACCTTAGTCAAATCATTCTCTTGGCCAGGTTTCAGTTATCTCCCCAAAGAGATGGAAGAGTTGGACCAGATAAACTCCAAGAACCTTTCTAACCCATACTCTATAATTTCTTTTCAAATTGAGGTAAAATGCACATAATATAAAGTTTACCATTTCAACCAGTTTAAAGTGTAGAACTCAGTGCATTTACGATGTACATTCATCACCTCTATGTAGTTCCAGAATGTTTTCATACCCTGCCCCCAAAGAAACCTATACCCATTAGCAGTCATTCTTCATTCCTTCCTCATCCTAGTCCTTTGACTCCATAACATTTTGTACACAGGTCAGCAGATGGAATGCAGAGGATAATTAGGGAAGGGATGTGGTTCAGGAAGATGCTGAGGTCAGGAAGAGGCATATGACTTGAGTAGTCATAGAAGAATACCTCAGCCTGGATAGGGATTAAAAGGGGTTAGAAATATAAGGCAGATAACTAGAAGGGGTTAGAAATATAAGGCAGATATTGCAGGAGAACCCTAAATAAGGAACGTGCCAGATTTGGTCACTGGTAGAGTTCTGCAGGATCAGACTCTGCTGGTTGATATACTAGTAAATGGCATAGCTGAGACAAGATAACAGGTCTAACTCCAAAACCAGTGTTTTGCTAGTTCATCACCCTGGGGTAGTTTTTCTGAATGACTATCAAATATAGTTTTCTGGGAGATGAGTAACTCAGATCAGCTTGCTTTTAGCCTTCTCCCTTAGTGTAACTTTGATCATGAAATCAGAGGTCAAGGCTTTGTGTTTCCATATCACATAGCTTAACTAGAAACCTCCTCTTTCTTTTAGTCCAAACAGAAAGCAAATCAAAGGAAATATAAAAAAAAATGAACTTCTAAATGTCCCAACACAGTCAATTAATATCTATACATCTACATGTTATTTGTTTGTTATCCGCCATACCAAGAGCACAGGGCTCTGCACACACTAGTTAAGGAATAATTCCTGGGTTATTTGATTAAATTTTATCCAAGTATTGCTTTTGTGAATATTTGACTAATATAAATCTAAATGCTGTCAGATCCTAAGCAGGGTCATGAAAACCAATAAAAGGTGACGACTTAAGGGTAGAGTGGAGAAAAGAGTTTGTCTCAGAGACATCTAGTTTTTTTTTGTAACAATATACTATTAAATATAGATTTGAATACATATTTGAATACATACATATTGAATATATTTAAAGTATTTGAAACATTTAAGAGTATCTACTTAATCCAACTTAAAATATTGTTTCAACATTTAAAACTATTTTTGCCAAATAACATGTAGATATATAGATATTAATTGACTGTATTGGGCAAAAATATATATTTTTTAAGGTCTACAGTATGGTGTTTGGATATACAAATACATTGTGAAATGATTATCACAAACTAATGAACATGTTTATCACTTAAAATCTCAGCTAATTTCAAGTATACAATATACAATAATTACTATATTCAACATACTGTGCATTAGATTTCCAGAACTTATTCATTTTATAACTGAAAGTGTTTCTTTTTCCTGATTCTACATATAAGTGAGATCATGTGATTCCACATATAAGTGAGATAATTATTTTTCTGTGTCTAGCTTCACTTAGCTTAATGTCCTGAAGGATCATCCATGTTGTTGCAAATGGCATTATTTCCTTTCTTAAAGGCTGAATAATATTCGTGTGTGTATCATATTTTCTTCATCCATTTATCTATCAACCGATATTAATGTGTTTCTTTTTTTATTTAGTTTTAACTTTATTATGGTGACATTGGTTAAGGAAATCCAGTAAGTTTCAAGTGTACAATTTAATAGTAAGGCATATAATACATATATATATATATGTATATATATATATTATATATATGTATGTGTATCTATATCTATATCTATCTATCTATCTATCTATCTATCTATCTATCTATCTATCTATCTATCATCTATCTATCTATACTGCATTGTGTGTTCATGGCCCGTAATTAGATTTCTTTCTGTCACCACATCATGTGGTTTCTATATCTTGTGAAAAAAGCTGTAATGAGAATGGGAGTGTATATTTCTCTTTGAATTAGTGATTTCATATCCTTTGTGTGTGTCATACACACACACACACATGCACACACACGCACACATACTCAGAAGTGGGGTTGCTGGGTCATATAGTAGTTCTATTTTTAAATGTTTGAGAAACCTCCAAACTGTTTTCCATAATAACTATACAAATTTACATTCCCTACCAACAGTGAGTGCACATGGGCTCCCTTTTCTTCACATTCTCACCAACACTTATCTTCTGATTTTTAGATAATATCCATCCTAACATACATGAGATGATATCTCATTATGATTTTAATTTTATTTTCCTAATGGTTAATGATTTTGAACATCTTTTTCTTATAACTGTTGGATATTTGTATGTCTTTGGAAAAATATCTATTCAGGTCCTATGCCCATTTTTAAATCAGGATATGTTTTTGCTATTGAGTTGCATGAGTTTTTTATATATTTGGGATATTAACCTCGTATCAAACATATGATTTGAACATATTTTCTCCTATCTAATAGGTTGCCTTTGCATTTTATTGATTATTTCCTTTGCTGTACAGAGGCATTTAGTTTGATGTAGTCCTGTTTGTTGTCGCCTGTGCATTTGTTGTCAATTCCAAAACATCATCGTCAAGACCAATGTCAAGAAGCTTTGTGAATGGTGTAAGATAAGGGTCCAATTTCATTTTACATCGAAATTCAGTTTTCCCAACATCATTTATTGAAGAACTATCCTTTCCTTATTGTATATTCTTGGTACTTTTGTTGAAAATTAGTTAACTATATATGTGTGCATTTATTTCTGGACTTTCTATTCTGTTTCACCATTCTCTGTATCTCTTTTCATGCCGGTACCATGCTGTTTTGATTACTATAGCTTTGTAATATAGTTTGAAGTTTGAAAGTATGATACCTCCAGCTTTGTTCTTCCTACTCAAGATTACTTTAGTTATTTGGGGTCTTTTGTGGTTAAATACATTTTTTTCCTATGTCTATAAGAATGTCATTGGAATTTTGATAAGATTGTATTGAATCTGTACATTTGTTTTGGGTAGAATGGACATTTTAACATTATTAATCTGTATAATGCATGAGCATGAGCTATCTTTCAATTTGTGTTTTTAATTTCTTTAACATTTTACAATTTTCAGTATATAGATTTTTAACCTCGTTGGTTAAATTTATACCTGAGTATTTTATTATTTTTCATGCTATTGTAAATAAGATTGTTTTCTTAATGTCTTTTCCAGCTAGCTCATTGTTACTGTATAGAAATGCAACTGATTTTTGTCTTAATTTTGCATACTTCAGATTTACTGAATTCATTTATTTTAGTAGTTTTTTATAGCATCTTTAGAGTTTTCTTTATATAAGATCATATCTGCAAACAGAGACTTTTATTTCTTTCTTTGCAGTTTGGATGCCTTTTATTTCTTTTCCTTGCCTAATTGATCTGGCCTGGGCTTCCAGTACTATATCGAAAAAAAAGTGGTTAGAGTTATCTTGTTCTTTTCTTGTTCCTGATCTCAGAGTAAAAGCTTTCAGCTTTTCACCATGGTGTATGATGTTAGGTGTGGGCTTGTCACATAGGCTTTTATTTTTCAAATGCTTTTTCTGCATCTATGAACTGATCATATTTTTTTATCCTTCATTTTGTTAACGTGGCGTATCAATTTTTTTGATTTGAATATATTGAAACATCCTTGCATCCCAGGGATAAATATGACTTATTCATGGTGTATAATTTTTTGAATGTGTTGTTGAATTTGTTCTTTAGTATTCTGTTGAGGATTTTTGCATCTATGTTCATCAGGGATATTGCCCTGCAATTTTAACTTGTTGTAGTGTCCTTGTCTGGTTTTGGTATCAGGGTAATACTGCATTCGTAAAATGTATTTGGAAATGTTCCCTCTCATTCAGTGTTTTGAAATAGTTTCAGAAGGATTGGTTTTAATTTTTTAAATGTTTAGCTTCACCAGTGAAGCTATATAGTTTTTGAGTTTATTGGGAAATTTTAGATTACTGATGCAGATTTCTTGCTTATTGGTTTGTTCAAATATTCTATTTATCCACAACTGTGTCTTGGTAAGTTTTATATTTCTAGGAATTTATCCATTTTCTCTAGGTTGCAAATTTGTTGGATTATAATTGTTCATAGTATACCGTTAATAATTCTTTGTATATCTATGGTATCTGTTGTAATGTCTCCCATGTTATTTCTGATTTTATTTGTCTGTGTCTTCTCTTTATTCTTAGTCTAGCTAAAGGGTCGCCCATTTTATTTATCTTTTCATAAAGCCAACTCTTAATTTCACTGATCTTTTACTATTTTTTTCTTATCTCTATTTCATTTATTTCTACTCTGAATTTGTTATTTCCTTCCTTCTACTACATTTGGTTAAGGCTTGTTTTGTGGCCTAACATATATACTATCCTAAGTAATGTTCCATGAGCACTTGAGAAGAATGTGCATTCTGCTGCTGTTGGATGTATAAGTCTGTTAGATAATTTGATCTAAAGTATAGTTCAGGTCCAATATTAACTTATTGATTTTCTATCTGAATGATCTATAAATTGTTGAAAGTGAGATATTGAAGTACCCTACTATTACTGCATTGTGTTTTCTGCCTTCAGATCTGTTAATACTTTTTTCATATATTTCAATTCTCTGATGTTTGATGCACATACATTTCCTCTTGTTATTCCTCTTGATGAACTGACCCCTGCTCTCCTTTGGTTTCCATTTGCATAAGATATCTTTTCCATATCTTCACTTTCAGCCTATGCGTATCCTTGAAGCTGAAGTGAATCTCTTATAGGCAGCATACAGTTGGGTTTTGTATTTTATTAATTCAACTACTCTCTGCCTTATGATTAGAGATTTTAGTCCATTTCTATTTAAATAATCATTGATAGGTAAGTACTTATATTGCCATTTTAAAAAAAATATGGGTGTTTTGTGGTTACCATGAGGCTTACACAAGACATCTTATAGTTATAACAGTCTCTTTTAAGCTGTTAACAACTTGTTTGTCCACATACAAAAGCTCAACACTTTTGCCTTCCTGCACACATTTTATGTTTTTGATTTCATATTTTGCATCTTTTTATATGGTGTATCCAATAACAAAATATTGTAGCTACAGTTATTTATAATTATTTTGCTGTTTAGCCTTTGTATTAAGGTAAGTGATTTATATACTACCATATTGTGACATTAGAGCATTATTAATTTGATTATATATTTATCTTTACCAATGAGTTTCATACTTTCATGATTGCATGTTACTAGCAAGCATCCTTTCCAGTTTGAAATACCTCCTTTAGCATTTGTTGTAAGACATCTGTAGTGGTGAATTCCGTCATCTTTGTTTGTCTGGAAAATATATTTATCCCTTCTTACATTGTATTTGATAGCTTTGATAGGTAAGTATTCTTCCTTGGTAGTATTTTTTTCAGTTATTTGAATATATCATTTCTCTTTCCTGCTCTGCAAGGTTTCTGCTGAGAAATCCTCTGATAAGCCTATGGGAGTTACCTTGTATGTGACAAGCTTTTTTTCCATTGCTACTTTCAAGATTCTCTCTTTTTCTTTGATTTTTTTTTCACTTAAAGGTTTTTTTAAGTATTTTTAATTTTTCAATTATAGTTGGCATTCAATATTATTTTATATTAGTTTCAGGTACACAGCATAGTGGTTAGACATGTATGTAATTTATGAAGTGATCGATGCACTAAGTCTACTATCTACCTGGCACCATGCATACTTATTACAATATTATTGGCTATATTCTTTATACTGTTTACATTCCTGTGACTATTTTGTAACTACCAATTTGTACTTCTTAATACTTTAATATTTTTGTTGTAATGAATCTCAGGGAAATCTTCTTTGGGTTGAGCCTGCTTGGGGAACTTTGAGATTCATGTACCTGAATTTCCATATCTTTCCCCATATTCAGCCATTGTTTCTTAATATAACCTTTCTTTTTTTCTTTTTTTTATTTATTATGGTGACATTGGTTAATAAAAACTAAAAAGTTTCAAGAGTACTGTTCAACAGCAACACTTCCAACACTTCTTCTCCAACACTTGTTTTTTATTTATACACACACACACACACACACACATATTGCATTGTATGTTCACTGCCCATAGTTAGATTTCTTTCTATCCTCACATATTTCACCGTTTTTACCCAATCTACCTCCCACCTCCCCGACTAACCCTCTGGTAACCACTAGTATGTTGTTCATGTCCATGAGTCTCTATTCGTTTGTCAAGATTGATTGCTCCTTTTAGGTTTATTTCACACTTATAAGTGAGATCGTGTGGTTTTGAACTTTTTCTCTCTGGCTTATTTTGCTTAGCACGAATATCTCAAAGTCTATTCATCTTCTCACAAATGGTAATATTTCATCTCTTCTTATGGCTGAGTAATATTCCATTGTATATATGCATTATAGCCTCTTTATTCAGTCATCTATTGTAGGACACTTCAGTTGCTTCCATGTCCTGGCCATTGTGAATAATGCCGCTATGAACATTGGTGTGCAAATCTTTTTGGATATATGTTTTCAAGTCTTTGGGATAAATATCCAGCAGAGGGATTACTGGATCATATGGTAGACCAATTCTTAGCTGTCTGAGGAACCTCCATACTGTATTCTATAGTGGCTGTACCAACTTGCAGTCCTACCAGCAGTATATGAGGGTTCCTTTTCTCTGCATCTTCTCCAACACTTGTTATAAGTTGTTCTGTTGATAACACCCATTCTAACAGGTGTGAGAAGATATCTCACTATGGTTTTGACTTTCATTTCCCTAATAGCTAGTGATGTTCAGCATCCTTTCATATATTTGTTGGGCATTTGTATGTCTTCTTGGGAGAAGTGTCTGTTCAGGTCCTCTGCCCATTTTTTAATTGGTTTATTTGTTTTTCTGTTGTTATTGAGTTGTATGAGTTCTTTGTATATATTGGATATTAGGCCCTTATCAAAGGCATTGTTTGCAAATATATCTTCCCATTCAGATTGTTGTCTCTTTGCCTTATTGATGGTTTCTTTTGCTGTGCAGAACCCTTTTAGTTTGATATAGCCCCGTTCATCTGTTTTTGCTTTTACTTCCCTCGTCTTTAAGGTAAAATTCATAAAATCCTCTTTAAGTCCAAGGTTCCTGAGTTTAGTTCCTATGTTTTATTCTATGCATTTTATTATTTCAGGTCTTATATTTTAGGTCCTTATCAATTTTGAGTTAATTTTGGTGTGCGGTGATAGACAACAGTTTAGTTTCATTCTTTTGCAATTGGCTTTCCAGTTTTCCCAACACCGTTTATTGAAGAGGCTTTTATTTCTCCACTGTATGTTTTTGGCTTTTTTGTTGAAAACTATTTCCTCATATAAATATGGGTTTACTTCTGGAACCTCAATTCTGTTCCACTTGTCTCTGTTTCTCTGCCAATAACATGCTATTTTGATTACTGTTTCTGTGTAGTATAATTTGAACTTGAGCAAAGGAATACCTCCAGCCTCGTTCTTTTTCTCAGGATGGCTTTGGCAATTCGGGGTCTTTTGTGCTTTCATACAAATCTAATGATTTTTTTGTTCTATTTCTTTTAAAAGTGCAAATGAGATTTTGATGGAGATTTCATTAAATCTGTATAATGCTGTAGGTAATAAGGTCATTTTAACTATGTTGATTCTTCCATTCCAAGAACATGAACTATCCTTCCATTTCTTTGTATCTTCTTCGATTTCTTATAACAGGGTCTTATAGATTTCAATATATAGGTCCTTCACATGTTTTGGTAGGTTTATTCTGAGATATTTTATTCTTTTTGCTGCAATTGCAAATGGAATTGTTTTTCCCCATTTCTTTTTCTGACACTACATTATTAGAGTACAGAAATGGTATGGATTTTTGAACATTGATTTTGTATCCAGAAACTTTACTGTATTTGCTTATTGTTTTCAATAGTGTTCTAGTGGAGTCTTTAGGGTTTTTTATATAGAAAATCATGTCACCTGCAAATAGTGACAGTTTGACTTTTTCCTTTCCTATTTGGATGCCTTTTATTTCTTTCTTTTGCCTGATTGCACATGCTAGGACCTCCAATACTTTATTGAATAACAATGGTAATAGTGAACAGCCTTGCCTTGTTACTGATCTTAGAGTTAAAGTTTCTAGTTTTTCAGCATCAAGTATAATGTTGGCTGAGGTCTGTCATAGATGATCTTTATTATGTTAAGGTACTTTCCTTCTATACCGATATTGTTAGTGTTTTGATCATAAATTCATGCTATATCTTGTTGAAGGCTTTTTCTGCATCTATTGATATGATCATATGATTCTTATTTTTTAATTTGTTTATGTGGTGTATCACCTTAATTGATTTGTGTATGTTGAACCATCCCTGTGCCTCTGGGATGAAGCCCACTTGATCATGGTATATAATCTTTTTAATATGTTACTGTATTCGGTTCACTAGTATCTTATTTAGGATTTTTGCATCTGTGTTCATAAGAGATATTGGTCTGTAGTTTTCTTTTTTGAGTTATCTTTACCAGGTTTTGGTATCAGGGTAATATTGTCCTCATAAAATGAATTCCAAAGTATTGCCTCCTCTTCGATTTCTTGGAAGAGTTTGAGGAGAATAGGTTTTAAATCTTCCTTGAATGTTTGGTAGAATTCACTGGTGAAGCCATCTGGTCCGGGAATTTTCCTTTTTTTTTTTGTAGGTTTTTGATGCTTGTTACAATTTCCATACTGCTGATTGGTCTTCTTAGACTTTCTAGTTCTTGATTCAGTCTAGGAAGGTTGTATCTTTCTAAGTACTTGTCCATTTCTTCTAGGTTATTAACATTGGTGTTATATACTTTTTCATAGTATTCTTGTATGATCCTTTGTATTTCTCTGTTGTCTGTCATAATTTCCTGTCTTTTAATCCTGGTTTTGTTTATTTATGTCCTTTCTCATGTTTCTTTAGTGAGTCTAGCCAGGGGTTTGTCAAAGAACCAGCTCTTCGTTGCATTTATTTTTTTCTATCATTTTTTTTATTATTTTCAAATTCATTTATTTCTGTTCTAATTTTCATTATTTCTTTCCATCTACTGATTTTAGGATTCATTTGTTCTTCTTTCTCTAGTTTTTTTAAAGATGCAGTGTTAGGTCGTTTATTTGGGCTTATTCTTGTTTTTGGAGATAGGCCTGTAATGATATGAACTTTCCTTTTCTGGCCACTTTTGCCATGTCCCAAAAGGTATGATATGTTGTGCTATCATTATCATTCATTTCTACGTATCTTTTGATCTCTCTTTTTATTTCTTCTCTGACTGTTATTCTTCAGTATCATATTATTTAATCTCTATGTATTTGTTCTTCCTGGTTTCTTTCTGCAGTCAATCTCTAGTTTCAAAGCATTATGATCAGAGAATATGGTTGGTATGAATTCAACCCTGTTATATTTGTTGAGGCTATCTCTGTCTCAGTAAGTGGTCAATACTTAAAAATGTTCTGTGGGCACTAGAGAAGAATGTATAACCAGCCGTTTTGGGATGGAAGGCTCTGTATATGCCAATGATGTCCATTTGGTCTAATGTGTCATTTAAAGTTGTTATTTCCTTATCGATTTTCTTTTTGGATGATCTGTCCATTTCTGACAGGGGGGATTTAAGTCCTCTACTACGATAGTGTTTTGATTCGTTTCTCCCTTAATTATGTTAGTAATTGCTTTACAAATTTCGGGGTTCCCTGATTAGGAGCATAGATATTAATATATGTTATGTCTTCTTGGTACATGATTCCCTTTATCATTATGAAGTATCCCTTGGTATCTTTCTTGTTTTATTTTGAAGTCTATTTTTTCCAATTTTAGTACCACTACTCATGCTTTTCTCTGAATGCCACTTGCTTGAAATACCATTTTCCATCCTTTCACTTTGAGTCTATATTTATCTTTGGAGCTGAGATGTGTCTCCTGGAGGCAGCATATGGTTGGGTTTTGTCTTTTGATCCATTCTGCAACTGTGTACCTTTTCATTTGTGAGTTCAGTCCATTTACATTTATGGTGATTATTGAAATATGAGATCTTCTTGTAGCCATTTTATCTTTTGCTTTCTGGTAGCTCGATGTTTCCATTGCTTCCTTGTCCTTGTGTTTCTGTTGTCTTTATTTTGGTTGGCTTTTTTTGGTTTTCCCTCTGGTCCTTCTTGTTTTATGTTATGTACTTCGGTTCTGAATCTTTTGGGTGGTTACCTTCAAGAATATGTAAAAGATAATTTTATATATAAAATTATCTTCTGTGCATGCCTTATATCCATTCCCCTTTGTGACTTTGGATCTTTGAATCCCCCTTTTTAGTCATTGTTATCTCAGTTTGTCTCTATGTACGCTGAATGTCCACTACTATCTTGTTATAACACATCTCTTTTTATTATTTAAGTTTATGGTGCCCTGTTCTTAGTAAGGTTTGTTCTTCTCTGCTTCTATCTGCTTGCTATTCACCTTACTCACAGTTATGTATTTTCTTTTTCCATTTTTTTAGGAGAGCTGACCCCTTTAAGTATTTCCTGTAGTGCAAGCCTCAAAGTGGAGAATTTCCTCAATTTTTGTATGTCCGGAAAAGTCTTAATTTCTTCTTCATATCTAGAGGAGAGCTTAGCTAGATATATTATTCTAGGCTGATAGTTCCTTTCACTTAATAGTTTAAATATTTGATTCTATTCCATTTTGGCTTGTAAGGTTTGTGCTGAGAAGTCCGACAATAATCTGATGGGTTTACCTTTATTATTTACCATTTCCCACCCCCCCCAAGCTGCCCTGAGGATTCTGTCTTTGTTGTTGATTTTCGATATTTTTAATACAATGTGTCTTGGTGAAGGCCTTTTTGGGTTGAAATAATTGGGTATTCTGTTGAATTCAGAATTCCAAGCTGTAGCTCATTCCTTAGACTTGGGAAATACGCATCACCTATTAGTCTGAAAATGCTTTCTAATCCCTGCCCCTTTTCCTCTCCTTCAAAAATGCCCATTATTCTTATGTTTCCTTTCCTGATAGTATCAGCTAGTTCTTGAATTTTTCTTTCATTATTTTTCATTCTTTGGTTTCTCTCTTGTTCCTTCTGATTTATTTCTAGATGTCTGTCTTCGATATCACTGATCCTTTCCTCCATTTGGTCAACCTTATTTCCTAAGCTTGCTATTTCATTTTCAACTCTTCCAGTGTATTTATTTTTTATCTCCAGAAGATCTACTCTTCTTTTTGAGGGTTTCAAGCTCCTTGTTCTGCTCTTCTAGTTGTTTTTTTTTTTTCAGTTCTTAAAATTGTTTATATGACAATTGGATCTCTCTGAGTTCTTTCAGAAGTATCATCCTGAATTCTCTGTCATTTAATTTGCATATTTCTATGACTGTAAGCTTATTTTCTGTAGATTTTTCTCTTTCTTTCTGAAATGCCTTGCCACCTTGGTTATTCATGATGTTTAATGGACTATTTCTCCACCAGAGCATTAATGGAAGTGTATTTTGCACCCGCCCAGAAAGAAGATTTGTTATACAAAGGTCTCTCTTTAACCTGTTGCTAAGAAGGTGTTTTTCTTTTGGTTTCCAGAAAGTAGTGCCTAAGCCTCTTGGATCCCTGCTTTATATAAAGCCTTAATAATGCATTTTTTTCTTATAGGTATTTAATCATGCTTGCTGCATTCAGTCTCGTTCCCTGTCAGGGTTAGCGAGTTTTGGTAGCACTACCCTCAGATTCCTCTGGGTTACGTGGTATTCGATCTTGGAGGATTTGGGTGGAGAGGCCCTCTATATTGGGGAAGGAGGCTTTGGCTCAGCCTCAGTTTTGCAGTTGCAGCTGGTAAAAATCAACTGATGTTTCTCTGCTGTCCCTGCTTCTCTGCTGTCCCCAGTTCTCTGCTTTCTGTTCTGATGACTGGGTACTGCTATTGACTGCATGGAGCTCACAGCTCTACCAGGTAGGGCTGTTCAGGGAACTCACTGCACCTTCTCCCCTCCCAGGTCCTCCTACAGGTAGCTCCAGGCTGTGAGAGGCCACTTATTTCTCTCAGTCCACTGTCCAACTCCCGGGGTGCTGACCTGTGGTAACTCTTATGCACAGAATTCACGTTCAGACATGCTGATGTACAATTTGGGTGTTTTTTTTTTGTTTTAGATGTTCAGCTTATTGTTTCAAGGGGAGAGATCTGGGGACATCTCTCTCTCTTCCATGTTTCTGATGTCACTCCATGATTTTGTTTTCTTCCACTTATTTGAACAGACTTTTATTTTCTCAATAATTTGGAATGCTAGATTTTTCTGAATCATGTCTTTATATATATTGATTGACTGTTACTTTCTATTTGGTTCCATTGGCTTATCTTCATTACTATAATTTTATTATATATTTTGTCACCCCATTTTGATTTTTTCTTCAGGTATATTTTGGCTATTTGAGTTTCTTCATAAAAAATATTTATTTAAATTAGTATAATGTATACAGTATCTTGGTTAGACATCTATATAATTCATAAAACCATTCCTCCAATTGCTCCCTCCCTCCCCTGGCTCTCCAGCTAGCCATCATATTAATCCTGACTGCATTCCCTTTACTGTGCTCTCCTGTAACAAACTATCAACTAATAATTTGTACTCATTTAACCCTTCACCCCATTCTCTCACCCCCCAAACCTCCTCCCCTCTGCCCATTATCAAATTGTCCACTATAATGGTGAATCTGTTTTTAATTAGTTTGTTCTTTGTGTTCCTTAGATTCTACATATAAGTGAAATCATATGGTATTTATCTTTGTTTGTCTGACTTATTTCAGTCGGCATAATAACCTTTAGGTCCATCCATGTTGTTACAAATGGTAGGATTTCATTGTTTTTAATGGCTGGGTAATAATCTACTCTATATGTGTACCATAATTTCTTTATCCAATCGCCTGTTGATGGGCATTTAGGTTGCTTACATATCTTGGCTATTGTAAATTGTGCTGCCATGAATATTGGAGTGCATAGATCTTCACAAATTATTGTTTTGATTTTCTTTAGATAAATACCCAGAAGTGCAATTGCTAGGCCAAAAGGTATATCCATTTTTAATTTTTTTGAGAAACCTTCATACTGTTTTCCATAGTGGCTGTACCAATTAGCAATCCCACCAACAATGTATGAGCATTCCCTTTTCCCTGCATCCTTGCCAACACTTGATGTTTTTTGATTTATTGATGATAGCCATTCTGAGAGGTGTGAGGTGATATCTCATTGTGGTTTTAATTTGCATTTCTCTGATGATTAGTGACCTCAAGCATCATTTCATGTGTCTATTAATCATCTGTGTTTTTTCTTTGGAGAGGTATCAGTTCAGGTATTCTGCCCATTTTTTAATTGGATTGTTTATTTTTTTTGTTGAGTTGTGTATGTTCTTTATATATTTTGCATATTAACCCCTTATCAGATAGATCGTTAGCAAATATCTTCTCCCAGTTGGTTGTCTTTTTGTTTTGTTGATGGTTCCTTTGCTGTAAAAAACCTTTTTAGTTTGATGTAGTTCCATTTGTTTGTTTTTTCTTTTGTTTCCCCTGCCCAGGGAGATATATCCAAAAAGAAATTACTGTTAGCAATATCGGAGAGTTTATTCCTATGTTTTCTTCTAGAAGTTGTATAGTTTTGGGTCTTATATTTAAGTCTTTAATCCATTTTGAGTCTATTCTTGTTTGCTGTGTAAGAAGATGTTCCAGTTTCTTCTTCTTCTTTTTTTTTTGCATATATCTGTCCAATTTTCCCAACACCATTTGTTGAAGAGACTGTCTTTATCTCAGTGTATATTCTTGCTTCCTTTGTCATATATTAAGTGAGCATATAGGTGTGGATTTATTTCTGGTTTCTCTATGCTGTTCCATTGATTGATGTATCTGTTTTTACATTTACAGTACCATACTGTTTTGATTACTGTAGCTTTGTAGTATAGTTTGATAATCAGGTAGTGTGATACTTCCAACTTTGTTCTTCTTTCCCAAGATTGCTGTGGCTATTTGGGGTCTTTTACAGTTCCATATAAATTTTAGGATTATTTGTTCTAGCTCTCTGAAAAAATGTCATTGGTATTTTGATAGGAATTACATTGTATCTATAGATTGCTTTGGGTAGTATGGCCATTTTAACAATGTTGATTCTTCCTACCCATGCATATGGTATATGCTTCCACTTATTTGTATCTTTGTCAATTTCTTTTTTTTTCAATGACTTATAACTTTCTGTAAACAGGTCTTCTTCCTTCTTGGTTAATTTGATTCCCAGGAATTTTATACTTTTTGACATAATTGTAAATGGGATTGTTTTTACTTTCTCTTTCTGGAAGTTCATTATTGGTGTATAAAAATGCCACTGACTTCTGAATATTTATTTTGTAACCTGCTGCCTTACTGAATTAATTAATCAGTTCTAACAGTTTTTGGGTGGCAACTTCAGGGTTTTCTATATATAGTATCATGTCATCGGCACATAACAAGAGTCTTACTTCTTCCTTTCTAATTCAGATACTTTTTATTTCTCTTTCATGTCATATTGCTGTGGCTAAGACTTACGATACAATGGTGAAGAGGAGTGGTGAAAGTAGGCATCCCTGTCTTATTCCTGAAGTTAAGGAAAACACTTTTAGCTTTTCCCCATTGTGTGATGTTAGCTGCAGGTTTGTCATATATAGCCTTTATTATGGTGAGGTATCTTCCCTCTATTCCCACTTTGCTGAGAATTTTTATCATAAATGGATGCTGAATTTTGTTGGATGCTTTTTCTACATCTATTGATATGATTGTATGGTTTTTATCTTTCAGTTTGTTTATGTGATGTGTCACATTAATTAATTTGTAGATATTGTACCAACTTTGCATTCCAATAATAAATCCAACTTGATCATGGCGTATGATATTTTTAATGTATTGTTGAATTCGGTTTGCTAATATTTTATTGAGGATTTTTGCATCAATGTTCATAAGAGATATCAGCCTATAGTTTTCTTTTTTTGTAATACCTTTGTCTGGTTTTGGAATCAAGGTAATGGTGGCTTCATAAAAGGAGTTAGGGAGCCTTCTTTCTTCTTGAAATTTTTGGAATAGTTTGAAAATAATAAGTGATAATTGTTCTTTGAGTGTTTGGTAAAATTCACCTATGAAACCATCTGATCCACGACTTTTGTTTTCTGAGAGGTTTTTGATTATTGATTCTATTTCATTGGTGGTAATAAGTTGGTTCAGATTTTCTGTTTCTTCTTGATTCAGTCTTGTGATTGTATGTTTCAAGGAATGTGTCTATTTCTTCCAGATTGTCCATTTTGTTGGCATATAATTGCTCATAGTATTTTCTTATGATCCTTTGTATTTCTGTGGAGTCCGTGGTATTTCTTCTCTTTCACTTCTTGTTTTATGTATTTGAGTCCTCTCTCTTTTACTTGATGAGTCTGGCTAAGGGTCTGTCAATTTTGTTTATTCTTTTAAAGAATCAGCTCTTGGTGTCATTAATCTTTTGTATTGTTGTTCTAGACTATTTCATTTATTTTTCCTCAGATCTTTGTTTCCTTCTTTCTATTCACTTTGAACTTTGCTGTTCTTTTTCTAGTTCCTTAATTTTAAGGTTACATTGTTTATGTGAGTTTTTTTCTTGTTTCTTGGGGTAGGCCTGTATTTCTATGAATTTCTCTCTTTGGACTGCTTTTGCTATGTCCCATAAATGTTGAGTCATTGTGTTTTCTTTTTCATTTGTCTCTAGGTATCTTTTGATTTCTTTCTTGATCTCATTAATAACCCATTTATTGTTTAGTAGCATGTTATTTAGCCTCCAGGTGTTTGTGTATTTTCCAGCTTTTTTCTTGTAGTTGATTTTTAGTTTCATTCCATTGCGATCAGAGAAGATGGTTGATATGATTTTAATCTTCTTAAATTGATTGAGACTTGTTTTGTGTCCTACTATGTGGTCTGTCCTAGAAAATATTCCACGTGCACTTGAGAAGAATATATATTTTGCTGCTTTTGGGTAAAATGCTCTGAAAACATCTATTAAATCCATCTGTTCTAGTGTATCTTTTAGGCCCATTGGTTTCCTTGTTGATTTTTTGCCTGGAAGATCCGTCCATTGGTGTCAATGGTGTGTTAAAGTCTCCTACTATAAGTGTGTTACTATTGATCTCTCCTTTGTCATCAGTCAATGATTGCTTTATGTATGTAGGTGCTCCTATGTTGGGTACATATATGTTTACCAGGGCGATGTACTCTTGATTTACCAATCCGTTATCATTATGTAATACCTTCTTGATCTCTTATTATTATATTATCATATCTTATTATATATTATATTATTATTATTATTATTATTATTATAGCCTTTGTTTTAAATTCTATTTTATCTGATAAAATTATTATTACCCTGGCTTTTTTTTTCATTTCCATTGTGTGAAATATCTTTTTCCATTTCCTTACTGTCAGTCTATGAGTGTTATTTGATCTGAAGTGGTTCTCTTGTAGATAGCATATGCATGGATCTTGTTTTTTTATTCATGCGGTTACCCTATGTCTTTTGATTGGAGCATTTAATCCATTTACATTTGAAGTGATTACTGATAGCTACATTGTTACTGCCATTTTATTATTCATATTTGTTATTTCTATTTTCTTTCTTACCCATTATTTTTTTACAGAAGACCATTTAACATTTCTTATAATATTGGCTTGTTAGTGATGAATTCCTTAAGCTTTTTCCTGTCTGGAAAGCTCTTTATTTCACCTTCCATTTTAATTGTAAGCCTTGCCGAGTAGAGTATTCATGGTTGTAGATTCTTGTTTTTCATAACTTTTAATATTTCTTGTCAGTCCCTTGTGGCCTGCAAAGTTTCCCGTGAAAATTCTGCAGACATTTGTATGGGGGTACCCTTTTAAGTAATTGGCTGCCTTTCTCTTGCTCCTTTTAAGATTCTCTGTATTTGACTTTTGGCATTTTAATTATGATGTGTCTCGGTGTAGGCCTCTTTGAATTCCTCTCATTTGGGACTCTTTATGCTTCCTGGACTTGTATGTCTAATTACTTTGCCAGGTTAGGAAACTTTTCTGTCATTATTTCTTCAAATAGATTCTCAATATCTTGTTCTCCCTCTCTTTCTCTGTAGGTACTCCTGTGATATGGATATTATTTCACTTCATGTTGTCCCACAGGTCTCTTAAACTATCCTTATTTTTTAAATCCTTTTTTGTTGTTTGTTGTTGTTCTAATTGGGTGTATTCAGCTACCTTGTCTTCCAATTCACTGATTCGATCTGCTGTTTTGTCCAATCTACTGTTGAATCCTTCTAGTGTATTCTTCATTTCAATTATTCTAATCATTTTTGTTTAGTTCTTTTTAATGGTTTCTATGTCCTTTTTTATGCTTTTTAGGTTCTCATTGTGCTTATCCATTCTCCTCATAAGTTCATTGAGCATCCTTATAACCATTATTTTGAACTCTGACACTGATAGGTTGCTTACCTTCATTTTATTTAGCTTATTTTCTGGAGTTTTTTTTTCCTGTTGTTTCACATGTGACATGTTTGCCTTTTCATTTCATTAGCCTTTCTATGTTCATTTCTATGTGTCAGGAATATTTTGTTTGTCTCTTAGCCTTGGCCAGATGGCCTAATCTGGAAAGTGTTCTGCGAGGCCAAGTGGTGCACTCTCCCTGATCCCCTATGCCAGGGGTTCTGGACGTGATCTTTGCATGTGTTGTGTGTGATCTTCTGTTGTCACTAAGCCTTTATTGTTGTTAGTAGATCAGCAGATGTGATTAAAGCTCAGGCTGACTTAATTGCAGGACTTGGCTGCACCCGCAAGGTAAGAGTTGCTGTGTGGGGGTTGATTCCACTGAGTGGAATTTGCCCTAACAGGCTTGTGTACTTGTTGTAACCACTCTTTGTGTGTATCACTAATGAGACTTGTCAGGAGTTGCG
This sequence comes from Rousettus aegyptiacus, assembly GCF_014176215.1. Taxonomy (NCBI): domain Eukaryota; kingdom Metazoa; phylum Chordata; class Mammalia; order Chiroptera; family Pteropodidae; genus Rousettus; species Rousettus aegyptiacus. Next base: position 38,073,792 of record NW_023416312.1, read on the forward strand.
CCATTGTGGTCTGGTACCAACTTCCTGATGTATTAGTTTTTTGGCCTCTTGGGAAGGGCTTCCCCATAGGCCAAGGTCAGCCACTGCTTTTCATTGTTCAGGGCTACCTGGTGGGAACTACAAAGCGATCCACAGATGATTGTTGCCTATGCTGGATCTATAGGTAAGTGGAAGAGAAAAGGCTATAGGAAGCAGTTGGTCATTCCCCATCCCTGACCTGCAGCAGTTTAGCAGAGGGACTAGAGCTCCTCAAGGCCTGACACTACCTGTCAGTTGCCTGTTGTCTCTGAAACTGGATGAACTTCTGGGCGGTATGTGTGTTTGGTGGTGAAGGGAACTTGGGAGTCTCATGGGTCTATTGAGTAAACTTCTCCCTGCCACTGCAGTGTCAGTTAGCATGTCAATGCTGTCTCCGTGCCTCCCTGTACAAGTTTCCACTTGTAGCAAGGTCAGCTGCTGCCCACCCTGGGCCTGAATGTGCTACCCTCTGGCAGGGGCAACTGCCTATCAATGTGCAGCAGGTACTTTGTGTATTGTATGGGTCAGAAGCTCAGGGAGTCAAAAGCTGTTATGCCAATACAGACTCCTGTGATCCCCTCAAGAGATATTGCAGCTGGTACAGGCAGCAGTGGTCTGTCCACAACTGGTTTTCTTGAAATGCGCTCACTTTGTTATCAAAGGTCTGTTGTTTGCACTGACTGCACAACCCCAGAGCCAAGCAGGGCACAAGAGGCTGCTTGTCAATGGGCTGCAGGCACTTTGTGGCTTGGGTAAAACGGGATCTCAGGGAGACAAGGAATGTCTGGCCTGTACAACCTCAGTTTTGCTGCAACTTCTGGGCCCAGATGTTTCTGCTGTAGTCACAGATCACAGTGATACTAGCTGCTGTCTGAAGGGGTCCCACAGACCCCTACACTTCCTGAACACAATATTGCAACTCTTGCAAGCAGCAAAGGTCTGCCTGATGCTGATTTCCATGTAGTGCCCGCCCTGTGCTAGCCAAAGTCTGTTGCCTGTGTGGATTGGGAGTTCAGGGGAGGTGAGGGGCAGGACTGCGGCAGCTCACTGTCAGTGGGTCGCCTTGGGCAATTTGTGGGTAGAGTAAGGTGGCGTCTCAGAGTAATAATGACTGTCAAAAGAATACAGCCTCAGTTTTCCTGCAACTTTGGTAACTGTTCACACATTCCTGCAGAAGTCCCAGTTCACAGCAAGGCCTGCTGCTGTCTGGGACTGGCTCACAGTTCCTGGATATCTGCCCAAGTTCGAGCAGGCAGCAGTGATCCACCTGTCCCTATCTTGGAAATGTGGCTCACAACACTGGCTGCTGAGGGATTGGAAACAAGGCTCTAGTCGGTTGCAGGCTACGAATGCTTGGCCCTGCATTAGACCAGAGCTTGGTAGCCAACCAACAACATAATCCCCAGGCAATCTACAATTTGGGTGGGGCGGACTGATCCCTTCTGACCAGAGCTTCCTAATGGCTCTGTGGGAGGGGTCTGCACAGTCAAGCTGGCGTGGTCAATAGATTGCCCTGTAGGGGAGCTGTCTAAGGCACTGTGGTGGCTGCCCTTCCAGCCCTCATTCTGGGACCAAGTAATGCAGACCTTCTCAGAATGAATTCTATGCAAGCCTCTGACCCACGGGGTGAGTGTCCACAGGTCAGAAAGCCTGTGCATGGGTCCTTCAAAGGGAAGTGTAGGGATTCATTCTCCTTCCATCTCACCCAGACGGCCAGAATCCCCTCTGGTTTTACAGTCAGAGTTATTGGAATCTCCTCTTCCTTGGGCTGGGAGCCCAGATGAGACTAGGAACCCTCTCTCCTTCAGGAGAGCTTCTGCAGCCTCACTCTCCCTCTAGGTGATCCTCCACCACCTGTGGGTACTGGTTCAGCCTGATTCGCGGCTTTTCCCTTTCTACCAGCTTTGATGTGGTTCTTTTATTTTAGATGTAGGTGCTATGATCACATTGATTATTTTATAATTTGGTTGTAATTCCAATGTGGACCTGGGAGGAGATGAACCTTGCTTCTACCTAGTCTGCCATCTTCCTCCATTCGATGTTTTATCTTATTTTAATAAAAAAGAAAGTTAGCCCATTTCCCCCTTTCAGCTATGATTTCACTGTAGATTGAAAGCTAATAAATAAATAGTTTCTTTTTTTTCTGATGAGATAACATTAGAAAAAAACTATTGCTTAAAACATCTATTTCTTGTGTGAGCAACAAATAAAATAAAATTTAATTATTAGACTATGCTTACAGCAATTGTTTATTAAGCCTGGGGCTTTTTAAAAACAGGTATATAATTTTTCATCTAATCTAAATTTTTCATTTTTCTGTTTTTAAGTCAAATTCCAAGAGGTCAAGGTCAAATTTTGATGGAACATCCAGATGTCCTCAGCTGTCATGGAGAATATTTATCATATTTGTTTGCATATTTTTCCCATTGTATTGGCAGATACTTAGTTATTAACATGGAAGAAAGAAGTGGATTAAGGAATTAATTTATCAGTCACTGTAGCCTAGGTTCAATAGGCTTTCAGTTTTATTTTATTATTTCAGAAAGAAGTCATTATTCCATAAGTGGCTAATAAAACAGTAATAAAAATAAGGATAATGATGATAAGAAAAAAAACTGATACCTATTGAGTACCTACTAACCAACTACAAAAGTATGTGCACATGCACACACACAAACACACCATTCTCCCTCTTCTCTCTACCATAATTGCCATCACCTCATCATACACCCATGCTTTTCCCTCTTGGTTAAAAAATGGCAAAGGGGCTTATTAAAACCTACAGAAGTCTTTGAGATGCATTGATTTGATTGATTTGGTGTGAAATGCCCTCACAGGTATAGAAATGTTGCTTTAACTAAGAATTTGTCTGCTTGGTCCAAATAGTTGCAGCATTATGAAGGACATTATTTTCACTTCAAAAAGAAGGATCAGCAAGGGAAGAAATGCAGAAGTAATTGCTTGGAGTTGTGGGGAAAAAATAACTTCCTTGTTAGAGATCTAACTTCTCTCTTAAGCCTTAAGAACAGAAAATAACAGCCCTATGAATAGAAAAATTGTGGAAATACTGCCAGAACTGAAAATTCCAGCTCATAGCAACTGCCAGTCTTAGGGAACTTCCAGAAGTCTGGAAACTACTGCTGCTTTGCCCCCAGCAAAAATTAAGAAAAACGTTTCCTTACCTGTTATTAATTGCCAAAATATGTGTGCCAAGACTTATTTGATCCAAGAGCTTCTTGGGAATTTTACATATGAATGGAGAGAAAAAAGATACAATGACAGTTTTGCTATTCTTTTTTTTAACTTTTTAAAAATTAAGTTTATTGGGGTAACATTAGTTACTAATTTAGTTAGCAATTTTCAAGTGTACATTATAATTTAACATCTGCATATTCTATTGTGTGCTTACAAACCAAAGTCCACTTTCCTTCACCTACAATATATTTGATCCCCTTTACCCACTTCACACTCCCTTTATCCCCCTATATTTGACCCCCTTTACCCTGTTTACCTCCCCTCTCCTCCTCCACGCATAACCTCTTTTTATCTTTTTGTTGCTCTGATTGCGTGTATTCTGCTACCTTGTCTTTCAGTTCTCTGATTCGATTTTCTGCACATCCAATCTACTGTTGAAGCCTTCTAGTGTGTTCTTTATTTCAGTTATTGTATTCTCCATTTCTATCTGGTTCTTTTTTATGGTTTCTATGTCATTTTTTATGCTTACTATCTTTCTGTTCATAGTCTCATTGTATTCTTCCATTCTCCCTATACATTCGTTGAGCAGCCTTATAACTATTATTTTGAACTCTGTCTGTGGTAGGTTGCTTGTCTATTTCATTTAGCTCATTTTCTGGAATTTTTCTCCCATTATTTCATTTGTGGCATGTTTCTTTGCTTTCTCATTTTATTAGCCTTTCTGTGTTCATTTCTATGTGTCAGGAATATTTGTTTTGTCTCTCAGCCTTGGCCAGATGGCCTAAAATGGAAGGTGTTCTGCATGGCCCAGTGGTGCACTCTCCCTGATCCCCTATGCCAGGGGTTCTGGACATTTTCTTTGTGTGGGTTGTGTGTGATCTTCTGTTGTCACCAAGCCTTTATTGTTGTTAGTAAATCACTGGATGTGATTAACGCTGAGGCTGACTAATTGTGGGAATTGTCTGCACCCACAGGGTAAAAGTTGCTATGTGGGGGCTGACCCCATTGAGTGGGATTTTCCCTAGCAGACTTGTGTACTTGTTGCAACCACTCTTTGTATGTACTGCTAATGGGACTAGTGAAGAGTTACTCCTTCCTGGTCTGGTGCCAGCCTCTGGAGGCATTGGTTTTGTGGCCTCTTGGAAGGGGCTCCTTTATTGGCCAAGGTCAGCTGCTACTTTTCATTGCTCAGGGCTACCCTGTGGGAACTACAAAGTGATCCGCAATGGTTGTTGCCTATGCTGGATCTATAGGTAAGTGGAAGAGACAACACTGTAGACAGAGGTTAGTTATCCCCTGTCCCTGACCTAGAGAAGTTTAGCAGAGGGACCAGTGCTCCTCAAGGCCTGATGCTGCCTGTCAGTTGCCTGTAACTCTCTGAAACTAGACGAGCTTCTGGGTGATATGCGTGTTGGTTGCATAGTTACCCCGGGAGTCTCTTGGATCTATTGAGTAAATTTCCCCCTGCCACTGCAGTGTCAGTTTATGTTCCAATGCTGTCTCTGTGGCTCCTATACAAGTTTTCAATCATTGCAAGTTTAGCTCCTGCTTACCTTGGGCCTGAATGTGCCACCCCAGGGCAGGGGCAACTGCCTATCAATGTGAGGCAGATACTTTATATATTGATGGGGCAGTAGCTCCGGAAGTCAAGGGCCATCAGGCCAATACAGACCCCTACAATCTCCTCAAGAGATCTTGAAGCTCGTACAGGTAGCAGTGGTCTTCACACAAGGGTTTTCCCAGAAATGCGCTCACTATGCTAGGCAAGGTCTGTTGCCTGCACAGACTGCATAACCCCAGAGCCAAGCAAGTCACCGGAGTCTGCCTGTCAATGGGCTACAGACACATTGTGGCTTTTGTGAAGTGGGATCTCAGGAAGACAAGGACTATCAGGACAATACAGCCTAAGTTTTGCTGCAACTTCTGTGCCTGGGAGTTTCCGCTGTAGTCGCAGATCACAGTTAGACCAACTGCTATCTGGGGTGGTCCCACATTCTGCTATGCTCCCCAGATGCAATATTGCAACTCTTTCAGGCATCAGAGGTCTGCTTGTCATTGATTTCTGTGCAGTTCCCACCCTCTGCTAGCCAAAGTTTGTTGCCTGTGTTGATTGGGAGGAGGTGGGAAAGGCAGGGCTGTGGCAGTTCATTGCCAATGGGCCTCCTAGGGCAATATGTGGGTAGGATGGGCCTGGTTCTCAGGGACACAGTGGCAGGCAGATCAATACAGAGTCAGTATTGCTGCAACTTCGGTAACCATTTGCAAGTTCCCACAGAAGTCTCAGATCACAGCAAGACCAGCTACTGTCTGGGACTGGCCTACGGATCCCCGAGATCTACCCAAGTTCATGTTGGCAGCAGTGATCTGCCTTAAACTATCTGGGAAATGTGCGTTCACAGTGCTGGCCTGCAGTTGGAATGGTTGGCCCTGGATTGGCTCAGGGTGTGGCAACCATCCAGCAACAAAAGCCCTGGACAATCTGCAGGTTAGGTCCAGTGGGCTGATCCCCTCAGGCCAGTGCCTCCCAATGGCCCTATGGGAGGGATCTGCACAGTCAAGCTGGAGTGGTCTGTAGATTGCCAGGTAGGGGGGCGGGACTAAGGCACAAAGGTGGCTGCCCTTTCAGCCCTTGTTCTGGTGCCAGGTAATGCAGATTTTCTCGGTATGAATCCCATGTGAGTCTGATCCACCGCCAGTGTCCCCAGGTGAGTGTCTGCAAATCAGAAAGCTTGTGCGTAGGTCCTTCAGAGGAGCTTTTAGGTTTTCAGTCTCCTTCTGTCTCACCCAGATGGCCAGAACCCCTCTGATTTTTACAGTCAAAGTTATTGGAATCTCCTCTTCCCTGGTCTGCCACCCCGGGATGGGGATCCCCCAGATGAGACCGGGACCCCTATCTCCTTCAGGAGAGCCTCTACAGTCTCACTTTCTCTCCTGGTGATCCTCCATCACCGGTGGGTATAGGTCCAGCCTGATTTGTGACTTTGTTGTTCCTACCAGCTTTGATGTGGCTCCTTTATATTATCAGACGTAGGTGTTACAGTCAGCTGGACTTCAGGTGATTGATTATTTTATAATTTGATTGTAATATCAATGCAGACCTGGAAGGAGACAACCTCTTCTTTTACCTAGTCCACCATCTTCTTCCCATCCAACTTATATTTTAATTTTTTACAAAGCAAATATATTCCTGTGTCAACTATGTAATTTAAAAAATAGAAAAACATGATATATATATATATATATATATATATATATATATATATATATATATATATATATCTATCAAAATTGAGATCTGGGAATGTTGTTAACTCTCTGGCAGTCATTTCTCCTCTGCCTTAGTTTCTTTATCAGGAATTTGAATATTGGTTTATTGTTATTCAGGTGGTTGACGACCTCTGAACTATGTAATTTCCATGTTTAAGCATGGGATTAAAGACCATAGTTTGGAGTATTTGAAGACAGACTGTAGTCCAGTTTGGAAGGAACCCAGTATTCCTTAAGGGCATAGTAGAAGGTAAGAAAGGAAATGCAGATTGAAGCCAGATTATAGTAATGTTTGAATTCCAGGGTAAGAGATTTGGAATTGGGAATGAGAAGCTATTGAGGATTTTGGCGTATAGGAGTAGCCAGTCAAAGTGATAGTCAAGGAAATTGGTGTATAGGAGGGATTGGAGCTGGGAGATCACCCATGGAAATCACCTAGCAAGTACTGGCCATGGCAGTAGGCATGGAAAAGGACAAGGTGAGGACCAGAGGTATTCTCTGATTTGGTAAGGACTCCCTGGAACTGAGGGAGGAGGCAGAAGTCAGTTGTCTTGCTCACTCTTGTGTTTCACAAAGTTAGTGGTTAATACTGTATAGTTCCAAAGTAGGTATTTGCTAAATTCAATTGCGTTAACCAAGTCTTGCTTAGAGTTCAATGAAGGCTAAAGAAAATAATCTTCAAGTACTCTGAGAGTGCTTCCAGGAAAGACTTCCAACTTGCCAGGCTCTGGCCATTGTCGTCTTTCTTGTCATCCAGGAGCCCATGTGCACTAATTGCAGTGTTGATGTAAAACATTTATTAACAGGTATGCATTAGTTTACACAGGCAATTGGGCAGGGGGTTGATATGGTATTCTGGGCTGACATTGAACCCGGGAAAGATGAGCTCATGGGCTGGCCTGTGTCAATGCACTTTGACATGCAAACAGACAAAGGCTTTCATCTACACAAAACAGCGAAGCTTTCAAGAACAGGGAACTTAGAGCTTTAGAGTTTACACTAGAAAGTCATAGCCGCAGGCCCAGGGGGCAGTTTTTTGGACCCTGGGCCTGTGGCACAATAATTGAGCCTTACATAACAACTTTTTCCAGGCTAAGACACATCTTCCCTTAAATGTCGGCTCCACAATGGACAGAGATTTTTATGTTTTATTGCTGCTGTATCTCCAGTATCTGGTACATAGTAAATACTTAACACAGACCTAATGAATGAATCTACCAATCATTCTTTCACATTAAAGTAGCACCTTAACCCAACTAGTGAGCTTATGGGGTTGTCGAAGTGTAGTAGATTAAGGTGGTATGTTTTCAGAAGCTCCTTATGAAGGGTCCTGCCATCCAGACCTTTAGATCTAGCCAGAAGGAGCTTCACCATTGGATTTTGTGTAATCTTCATCTACCTAGTTGAAGTTGCCTTTCTGCCCTTTCATTGTTATTTGAAGTATGGCTTGAACTTAAATTTAGTTCTGTCTTTACCCATATTTCTACCTGTCTCACCCCCTGTCAATATTCTGTGCTCCTTCCCATGGAACTGTTTCAAAGAGTCATCTCATTTCAGCCATCTGAAAGCCAACATTTTATTTTGACTTGACTATTTTAAACTCCTGAGAAGAAAAGAAATGGTTCTTATCTTTTAAAGACCTACCTTTTGTACCCTTTTCATAACGGAAATTAGCTTGCTTTGTGAGAAGGTGGGAAAAGCTAACAGATTGTTAGAGAATGAAGTTTTTATTGTTACAAATGGATGGCAATACTCATATGATATGTTTGCCTCAATGCCTTAGAATCACCTTTTTGAACAGATCTGTTTCTTGAATAATCATCCCTCATCATTGCCCATTGATTCTATTAAAGGGAAGCTAATAGCATATCGAAGACCCAAAGCTTACCTTTGGAAGCTGGAAAGAGATTTACAATAGATCATTTGCAGAGGGTGATAGTTTCTGGGTGGAGATATATATATATTTTTACTTTGGGAAGCATATGTAAAATACATTAAAATGAGTGAGCACTACTTGCTTAGGACTGTGGCAAATAAGTAGAATATATGCTGGTGACATCTCTAAGTTTGTAAATGATAACCATGCTCCCCACCCTCTGTGAGGTAAAGGGAGAGGGGAGAATACATAGAGTTGGGAAGTACCTATTGTCCCTCTAGCTTTATCCCAAAGCCTCTGTCCCATTAAGGCCACCCACCAACAGGCTTTTCTGAAGGCAGAAACAGGAATGCATCTAAATTGTTTCTTAGCTTCTTGGGGCTAGAATATGTACAAAAGCTGGGAGTATGGAGGAGAAAGATGAATAACTGAATAAAGCAGTTGAGAAAACTGGCAAGCTATTTGGCTAATTCCCTTGGCAGTTCTTACCACTCTTCTCATGTTCTCACCCTTCCTCCTTCCCTCCATTTTTCCTTCTTCTTAGGACCGGGGTGAAATTAGCCATGTCCCTGATTTAAGTTAAGTCATCTTAGATCAAGAGACTTCTTACCCAACCTCTCCAATGGAGGTTTTTTCCTGTATCCCTTTGCCTTCATGATTTGAAATGGTTAATCTTAACCTCTACCAACTGTGTCTAATTCTGATAAGTCTTAATAATTTTCAGCTTACCTTGTCCTAAGCCATTCCCTACTCCTGTTTTGTCTTCCTTAGAGCCGGCGGCAAAAGGTGATAGCACCATGATTAAGAGTGCAAACTCTGGAGTCAGTTTCCCTGGCTCCTATCCCAGCTCCTCTACTGCCTAACTGTGTGACTTGGAACAAATTTCTGAACTTTTCTGAGCCTCAGTCTTCTCTTCTGTGAAATGGTGGTAATAATGGTACCTGCCTAGTAGGACTGAATAATAAACTTCATTGAAACTTCTTATCATACTGACTGGTATATAGTAATTGTTTAGTTAACAGCTGTTGCTATTATGTAGTATGGAGACATTTTACCATCTGCACTCCAATTTTGAGGAAGTAGAGATCCTTGCATATCCAAGGAATTTTACAAAAAAATTTAAAGATTATTTGCACATCTTTTGATGGAAATCAATGCCAAAAGCCTTGTTTTTGATATGCCTACTCCAGTATCCAACTTTGGTCCCCGTGCTCATAGGTGCTGTGATTGACAATAATTCAGCTATGGCATGTAAGATGTATTGCTTAATCCTTATTTTTGAGCCATCTGTGCTGCCTCGATATGCCCCAGCATGAATGAATTCTACGTGCCATAACTCTTCTCTCCTATGAAACCACCTTCCCAAGAAGTCTCTTAAAAATGATTTAGTCCTACCTTTCCCCATTTTCCATTTTACAGAGAGGCCTAGAGAGAATTAGACTCATGCCTAGGATGAGTAAGTCACCCTAGAGCCAGGCCTGGCATTCAGTTTACAGGGGTCTCTGGTTTAAGGCTCTCTGAAAACTGGAAGAATTTAAGTTAACCTTTTTTTCTGCTTGGCTAGAAACTTCTCAAAGAAGGAAGCTAATCCATTATTTTTCTGCTTTCTTCCACAGCTCTGGGTGAACCAAGAGGATGGTTTGGAGGAAGGGCCCAGTGACGTCCAGAATGGACACCTGGACCCCAACTCAGACTGTCTCTGTCTGGGCCGGCCTCTGCAGAACCGGGACCAGATGCGGGCCAACGTCATCAATGAAATCATGAGTACTGAGCGTCATTACATCAAGCACCTCAAGGACATTTGTGAGGTAGGCCCAGCTATGACAGTGCATATGTGGGCACTTAGAGTAGAGTAGAAAGCAATTCTATGAAGAACCAACAACCCCCTTGGGCCTTACTTGTGACAGTCCCACATTGTAGGAAAGAGGGCTTAACTGGCTTCCTAGATTCTGTTCATCGAGAGAAATTGTTCCTTGGGGCTTCTCAATTTCTCTCTCTCTCTCCGTCTCTCATGCACATACACACTATAGAATTCTTCTTGACCCAGGAAAAACTCTACTTTAAATATTTTTGTCCCCTTCCTTCCAGATGAGGGGATTGGGTCCTACTTTCTGTCCCTTAGCCTTGTTGAGTGGGGTCAGGACCTAGGCTGTAGTCAACAGTACAGCTCTAATATTTTTCAAAGTTTTTGTTTCTTTAGAGGAGTGATGCTCAATAGAATTTCCTGTAGTGATGAAAATGTTTTCATCTTCACTCAAATACAGTAGCCACTGGCCAGCCATCTGTGACTGTTGAACACTTGAGATGTGGCTAGAATGACTGAGAAATGGAATTTTAAATTTTATTTAATTTTAATTTAAATAGGCACATGTGACTAATGGCAATCATATTGGACAGTGCAGCTCTGGAAAGATCAAAGTCCCAAGACCTGTGGACCTTAACTTTCTTTACCTCAATTTATTTTCTCTTTCCAGAAAGATTAAATGTTATCTTCCCTCTCCATGAGGCAGTAAAGTAGGGTGGAAAAAAGAAGAAATCTGGAGATACGGAGTGCTGGCTTTCCCATCTTAACTTAGTCATTAATTAACCTTGTGGCCTTGAAGGTGCCTCCTAATTCCTCTGACCTTAGATTTTCTGATTTGTCCAGAACTTTCATTCTAACTACCTCAAGTTTATTCATGAAACTAAGTAAACATAATATTGTAAGCATTTGGGAAAAGGTAGTTTTCCTTTCCTTCCCCTCCCATCCTTCTTTGCCTCTCTTTTATCTTTATCTTTTCCTCCTATATTCGCACAAATGGCTGATATATTGTTTTTGTAAATTACCCTCTGGAATGTGCTATGTATCTTTGGGCATTAAACCACTGACATGTCATTTGTTCAGCAAATATTTAGTAGAGTGCTGCTCTGTGCCAAGCCATGGGCATAGCTCCTACTCTCAAAGTGTTCTGTCTTAGATCAGCAGTGTCTAAATCACTTGAGAGCTTGTTAGAAATGCAGTCTTTAGCTCTACTCCAGACCAAATGAGTTTGAATCTGTATTTTTAACACAGTTCCTATTTGATTTACAATACATATTAAAGTTTGAGGAGAACAGCTGCCAAGTATACAACAGACTGTACTTACCTGTATTACAAATTCTGTCAAGACCCTAAGTCAGGTCATATATCACTCCTCTGCTCAAAACTCTCCAATGGCTCACTATTTCTCCCTGAGTAAAAGCCAAAGTTCTCTTATTACTTATACATCTCTATGTGATCAAACCCTCCTTACCTCTCTGACTTCATCTCTTGCTCCTTTCCTACATGTTACTATTTTTCCAGCCACACTGGCCTCTTGCTGTTCCTTAAAAATGCCTAGCATGCTACCCGCCCCCCCCCCCACATGCACACATGCAACTTTGACACTGGCTTTTCCCTCTACCTAGAGCACTCCTCCCCAAGATGTCTCCTTGGCTTTGTCCCTCATCTTTAAGTCTTTATTCCTTGAAACCTTCGCTGACCATTCTACTTAAAATTGTAACTTTGTACTATGTCTCCCTCTTTCCCATTTTATGTTTCCTCATTGCACTTATTGCTATCTGACATATATTTTGAATGTACACGTTTGTATACTTATTTATTGCCCATCTCCCCTACCAAGATGAAAATTCCATAAGGAGGGGGGATTTTTACCTGTTGATTTACTAATATATCCTTAGTACCTAGCATGATACCTGTCACATGGTAGGTGCTCAATTAATATTGTTGAAAGTCAGAATTAGATATAAGTGCTTTAGCAGAGTGCATACACATCATATTCCATTTGGTTTTCAGACAAGACAACTGTTACTCCCATTTTCTAGATCTGAGAGATAAAATTACTTTCTCAGAGTTCTCAGGCATGGGCCCACTTGGAGTCCCATAGTCCTATAGAAGGATCTTCTGTTTCCAAACTCCAAAACATTTTGCCCTCTTCCTACAGAGCACAGGGTCAGGATAGCAATGGAAGTATTTGTCTTTCCAGAAAGGGGAATGTTATCTTCCTGCTTTGAGGACTTTCCCAATCCAGCCAATCCATGCAAAACTTTTGTTGGCAATCTGCTGGTTTTGTATTTCTTAATTATTCTTGGTGCTAAAGTTAAGGGTTTAAATGAGAAATATTTCTTTGTTCCCACCCTACAACCACAGGTGTCAAAGGAAGGTTTAGCTAGAGAAAAATAAAAGTGGGAAAAGCTGTGTCTATCTAGGCCAGAAGACAGCATTTTAGCCCAGGAGTGTGTCACCTCTAAACCAAAAGCTGTGAGGAGGAATATGGTTTATCAGAAAGAGCATCAGATTCAGAATTGAGAATCTAAGGTTCAGGTCCCACCTGTGTCACTGACTGGCTGAGGAAACTCAGGTGAATCTTTTCCATTCTGGGCTTTCTTCTCCAGCTCTAAAATGAATGGATTGTAAGAGCTGTGCTTTAAGTGCTATCTGGATCTTACTTTCTCTGATTCTGTCACTAGAGAAAGCTGTGGTAGTAATCCAGGTCACTCCTGAATTTCCTGTTTCCTCCTTGGTACCCATGGAAGTATGTCTTACTCAGGCATGAATGTTAAAGTGGCATGATATACTCTTTCTGTAGTTCAAGAGAGAGCTCTAAGCACTTTCCGCTCTTGTGCTATTGAGGGGAAATAGAGGCACTACATTAGTATAATAAGAGCCACTATTTATTAGAGAATACATACACATAATTTTTTCCCTCTCTGTCTCTTCTTCTCTTCTCCCTCTCTCCCCCACCTCTCCTGCTCTCTTGGGAGGAGGAAGTACTTTACAAACATTTAAGTTACAATATCCTCATTTTACAGATGAGGAAGTAGGAAATAAAGTCAAAACCATTCAGTGAGGCCAGTAAGAGAAAAGATCTTTTTAAATGAGTTCTCTGCAAAAGATTATCTTCTTCTTTCTAAATCCAGACAGTGGGATAAAAGAGTGTTGGCTTAGTTCTAGGTCACCTTGACCAATGATTGGTGATATTATATCTTGTAAACTTATAACTCATAATCAGGGAAACTGAGGCATAGAGCAAGGAAAGCTAAAGATGTCTTATAAGGTTGCTTCATCTTCCTCTCTTGAGGAAGATAATATTAGGCATTCCACACCCGTAAAATAAATTCTGTGCTCAAATTCCTCCAGAGAAGCTGGAATAGCTTTCTTTGGTCATTTATATTACTTTCTCATTCCCTTCACCCTCAACATATTCTTCTTTAGGCCTGAGTTTAGCTTGATGCTATAGTTTCAAGTCATTTTCATTTGATACATTTAAATCTGAGTTTTGCCAACGTAGTAACCATTTGGGTTTTCCTTTCTGTGAATTGCCTATCCTGATGCTTCCCAATTATCTTTACATCTTGCTGTACATATAGAAAATTATAACACATTATATAAAATGGTCATATTTGTACAGCTTACTAACATAAAGGAATAAGGCAGCTCAACCAACCCAAGAGTTTCTGGCTGTCATACGCCCTTCCTTTCTTTACCACCTGGACGGAAACTCCAGGCCCTGTTTATATCCTTTGTCTATTTTCTTGTAGTTTCTCATATTTTTCTTGCTGATTTACAGGAGTTCCTTGTATAGTCCAGGTATTAATTCATTGCCAGCTTTCCATGTGTCAAATATCTTCTTCCTGATAGTCTCTCTCTTTTTTTAAATGGTTTTATTAAGAAAGAATTTCCTGACCCAAAAAGGGAAAAAAGAAAACCACCAATTTAAACATTCTGCTTCTAACTTTTGTCATCATTAGCATGAGAAGAACTAGTCATTTTGTAGTTATTCAACATATTTTATTAATCAGCAACTGTATGCCAGGTACTGTGTTAAGCTCTGGGGATGTAGCTATAAACAGGACAACCATCCTCATCATTCCTTAATTTTCTTAAAATTATTTTCAAAATGTTTATCAGGTCTACTTACTCCTAGGAGGCAGAGGTTAGACTCTCAGAAACTGCTTCTGTGGAATCACTTCACTCCTACTGTCATATCACTCTATTCTCTCTTAACATTTAGATGGTGTTAGAGGGTATTCAATGCATGCTTGACAGTAAAAGCCACAGACCCCTTCTACTCTCTATGCCCTATGACAAGCCTTTAGAGACTCCCTAAGTCTTTTCTTCTCCATGACAAGCATCACTGGCTCTTTAAACCATTCTTCATGATGTTGCTTTTTAGGACCTCTCTACCACACTCTGGCTTTGTGTTCTTTTCTCCAAGTTCCTCTGAAAACAGGGCTCAGATCTGAATGCTACTCTCCTGTGGTGGACTACCTTCCTATTATGTCTCTCTTTCTACCTTCTCAATCTGTTTCTTCTTTTTTTCTTCTATTTTAACCAGAGGTTTTACTTATTTTTTTCCCTAAACCTCAACATCGATATCTTTATTTTTGTTTACTTAAGTATAGTTGATTTTTCCCTAACTTAAAATGGCATTCAATTTTTTTGGCAGTCACATTCCACAGCCTGCTCATCTTAAATTTACATACCCTCAAAAATGAGTGAGTGAGAAGAAACAAATATCGATTGATCCCTAAGCCAAACCTTTGTTCTTCATTGTTATGGAAAACTTGATAAAATTACCAGGTCAGCCAAAGAAAGGGGATGAAAAATGAAGGCAAGACTCCAGAATACTAGTTATATCTCCTGGCCTTTCCCCCCTAGGAAGCCTAGGACGCTGCATGTTATAAGGGCTAAAGGTAACATTTTGGGGTTCTCAGACTACTATCATATTCTTATATCCCATTTCTTATTTCCTCGATAAGGGCAGTTTCAATTATTTGTACTCCCTTCAGTAAGTCATGTATCTTAAACACTAGATATTTTGAGAGAACATTGGATCCTCCCCCTTTTCTTGATAACATATTCAAGGCAGCCTTACTACAGCTGCATTTTCTTTATACTCTCTGTCAAAGACTTTCCCCCCATTTTTAACCATAAAATAATAATAAAAAAAACAGCATTAGAGGGATTTTGAAAATAGGAACAAAATGAACTAGAATCCACAAAATTTAAGAGAACTTTTTGCACTTTTGCATATTTCCTTCAAATATGTCCATATGTATATGTATTTAAAGAGTTGTTATCATCATGCCATATCATTTTGTGTCCTGCTCTTTAATGTTACATCATAAACACTTTTCCATGTTTCTAGGTAATCTTCCCATTCATTATTTTTAGTGGCTTTGTAATATTTTGTTAAGATAAATGTACCAGAATATAGTTATAATCTAGCATTAGCTTTAAAGAAAAACAGTTGACAAAACACTCTAGTGTCCTGTCGTCCTCTGGGCATTTCTCCTAATATATAGCTTAATGTTCCTTTGTTACATCACACATAGCATAATAGAAAACAGTGTCCTTGACAATGGCAATGAATAGTACATTTGGGGAATTAGGCAGTTGCACTGACATCTCTATTTCTTCTTTCTTTTACAGAGCCCACTTTTTTTCTTCTCTTTCATTTCTGTCATGTTCCATACTGATGTCGAGATCTAGTATCCTTGCTGCACTTTGGAGATTTGATGATAATTTGTTTCTTGCCTGAGACCTTTCAAACGGAAATAGTGAACAAAAGTATTAAGTACTTCCAGCTCCTAAGGATGAATGAGGCATCCCTGACAGCTTCTTTTGTTTCCCAATGTGGTCACTCACTGATACCTACTATTTACCCCGATGTGACATGCTGATATGACATTGTTCCCAGTTTTTTTTTCAGTTATGCTCACAGGCTTACCTTAGGGAGAAAAAGTGGGAGCAGAGGTGAAGAAGTCTTTGCCTCCTTGCCTAATGTCAAGATGGAAAATTTCCTGCCAGTTGATATGCTCATTGCTTTCCCTGTTCCACTGTAGCAAAAATATTTCCAAAGGTGAAAGGATGATAAAGAGAAGGAGAGAGAGAGGGAAAGAAAGGAGAGAGACAGAGGCACGCCTTGGGAGTTAGATATTTGACAAGGAGGGGCCTATAGAAGTTTTTTGCCTCTCTATAAGTCAAGGAAAGCTTTATAAGGAGGCAGAATTTTGGAAACTAATTCAGTAAAGATAGTGGAGCTAAAAGGGTATTCTGGGAATAGAGTGCAACATTTTCCTGGTCAGGAATTGAACATGAATGAATGTAAAACATCTTGAGCATGCCAGTCAATGAGGGCAGCAGCTGTTAGTTAAATAAATGTCACCATGGGCACAGACTATCAGTTTTCAGACTGTTTAAAGATACTTACTAATTAACAGCTGAATTGGAGTGTGAAAGAGGTAAATGAAGTGAGATTTTGGTAGGGATTAGTAAAGGACATTGAAGCCAGCGATGAGGATCTTCCTGGAGTATGCTTAGATGACCTAATTGTAAGCTGTGTTAGGAGAGACAAAGTAGAGGTAGAGATAGAACCAGAAGTGGTAAGTCAGTCACTACAATGCTCCTCATTAACGACACAGCACTTAAGAAAGGTGTTATGAAAATTGCATTTAGCTTTCAGATGAAGGCGAGCGACCATAATTCATTCTCACCAAGAAAATTTTCACATGCTAATGATTTGTAATGAGGACAGTGACCATTAGTTAAAAATCTACACCAGTAGATTCAAAATGGAAGACTATGGCTTTTTTTTTATTTTATCTTACAGTGTACCCTGAATCTGATTGTGTTATCTCAGTGCTCTCTTATTAAACCAAGAATCTTTTATTGATTCTTGCATTTTATCAATGGCTAGCTGTATTATTTTATCTGTTTATTCACAAATGGGTCCTGAATACTTACTCTGTTAAAAACACATGCCTGGACACTTGTGGGCTTGTTGGCTGAGCTCATCCAAATGATCTCTCTTGGCCAGCTACCTTAGATGGCTAAGATATTGCTTTAAAGAATGGTTTGGTTTTGTCAATTTCTGTTTCCTTTTGGGAAGTTTTTCTGATGGGACCTCTGTTGCCATATTGTTGTCAATAGTATAAAGATCTTTTAAATTGATCCTATAAGAAATAGAACTTGAGATATATGAATAGATCCAGCTAAAGCAATAACTACTAAAATGAGTGAAAGTATTTGTGCTTAACCAGTTTTGAGAGTTCCCTATGTCTTTTGGGGTTCTTGTCATAGAGAATGATGGAGAACGCTCCATACTCTGGAGTCTTTGTACTCTGAAGACCTTTGCTTGACATCCATCTTTCTTAATTACTCACTGGTGGAGTGGCTTCCTTCTTTAAATCTCAACTTTCTCATATGAAAAAAACGTGAAAATGATTCTTTTCTATCTACTTCACAGAACTAAAATGAGACTCCCAAGTGCTTAGTGAGTGGTAAAGCCCTCAAGGAATCAGGGATATCCTCAGCCTGAGCTTTTTTCTTTGTCTGTAGGGCTACCTAAAGCAATGCCGGAAGAGAAGGGACATGTTCAGTGATGAACAACTGAAGGTGATCTTTGGGAACATTGAAGACATCTACAGATTTCAGATGGGCTTCGTGAGAGACCTGGAGAAACAGTACAACAATGACGACCCCCACCTCAGCGAGATAGGACCCTGCTTCCTGGAGCACGTAAGTTTCTTCCCCTTTGTGGGGAGGTTTTTGAGAGAGGTTAGGAAGCAATGGAAGGAGTATCTGAGCTGTCTGGTCCTGCTCAGCTGCATTGTCCTGTGGTAGGGTATGGATTCCTCTCTGACTCTGATAGTGACACCTTTGCCAGCGTATGAGGACTCTTAGGAAGGCACTGTGATTTGGCCTAAGACTCTTTCTTTCTTTACCTTTCTGTTCCATTTTATCTATTGTTCCAGATAGTTACCAGTAGGATTTTTCTTCAACTTCTCTTTCCCATTCCTGTTGGGTTAGTTTCCATGGGACCCACTATTTTCGGAAAGACTCTGAAATTATTCACTGCATGGAGAATCCAGGAATCTGAGAAATAGGAGTGACCATGGTCAGCATGAAAGTAGGCCCCTTAGTCCCCCATTTAGGGGAGAGCACTAGGATAGGGGAAGTGACATGTGTAGGAAAAGAGATCATATGAGGAAGGAGCACTAAGAACTAGGAAAGTGAAGATTTGAGTTCTGTGTCCGTAATGACTGTCTGGGTATCTTTGGGTAAGTCCCTCCTTTGGGCCTCTTCATCAGGAATATAAGAATGTTTCACTCTAAACCCCTGTGGTTCTCTAACATCTTTTGATTCTCATTCACAGGTGACCTAATTGTTTTTGATAACTCTAATCCCCTTTGTATAGAGTATTTGTTTTTAAAGAGATAATATGTGCACATGATACAAAATGCAAATGGCACACAAAAGTGTGCAGCTAAAAGTAAGTCTTATTGCAAATTTCTCCTGCTTTGCTTATTGGAATGTGTGTTGGAGAAGATATCCCTAAGACTATCCCTATGTTTAATGGTTTGCTAGAAGGACTCACAGGACTCAGCATATAGTCATACTCATGGTTATGATTTATTACAGCTAAAAGATACAAACCAAAATCAGCACAAGGAAAAGCCACATTTGTTAAGTTTGGAGGAAACCAGGCACAAGTTTCTAAGAGTCTTCTCTCAGTGAAGTCATACAGGTTTGCACTTAATTCCCCTTGCAATGAGTTGTGAAAATACATGTGAAATATCTACCAGAAAAACTCATTAGGGACCCAGTGTCCAAAATTTTAGGTGAGGAGGGGGGAGCTGGTCATGTAGGCACCCTCTGCCTAGCATGTACCCCGATTCTAGACTCTAGGAAGGAAAGGAGGTTTCAGTATAAGCCACATTGTTTGTGCAAACAGTTTAGGTACAGTGAGCCACCCTTGTCAGGGAATGGTAAGAACCTTCTTGAGGTACAAGTTCCAAGATGCCAGTTAGTGGTCATCATTTCAAGCAGGTCTTTCTAAGGATAGCAGTCATAGGCCTGATATGTTAACTCTTTTCTGCACAGTATTTAAACTAGTTCAGCCATTCCAGAAAGCACCTTTGAAGTATTTGTCAAAGTTAAGCATGTGTATGACCTAGTGGTTTCATTCCTGAGGATGTATCCTAGAGTTCTTACAGAGGTCTATGAGGGAGCATTTGCAAGACTGTTCATTACATGGCAGTGTTATGTGTAGTGGAGTGCAATTAGAAGCAATTTAGGTATTTATAACCAAGGGATGGATATGAAACAGACAGATGATGCCTACTTTAGGGTACTATGTAGCAAGAAACAAATATATCAACCTTATAGCAATGTGTATAGATGTCATAAACATAGTGTTGAGTGGGGTAAGTAGAATATAGAATAGTGGTTCTCAGTTGAAGCCTGCTCTGTGCAGCATAGGGTGTTTAACAGCATTTCTGGTCTCTATCCAATGGATGTCCAGTAGTAGCTATCCCTACCCCAATTGTGACAAAAAAAATGTCTCTAGACATTGTCAAATGTCACCTGGGAGACAAAAAGGACCACTGATCTATTGAAAGAATAACATGCTCTTACCACTTAATCTTTTCATGTGAATTTGGAATTAGAATTTTCATATGTTAAATGAACGCTGCATTGCTAGGATAAACCCTACCTAATCATGGTGTATAATCCTTCATGTAGTACTTTGTTTTGAAAAAAATTGGATTGTTTACTCTTTTATTAATCAGCTCTAGGATTTCATTTTTATCAGCTTTTATTAAGGTATAATTACATACAAAATTCACCAATTTTGAGTGTATAATTTGACGGGCTTTAGCGGATATATGTAATTGTGCACCTATCATCATAATCAAGATATAGAACATTTCTGTCATTTCGTCAAGCACTCTCATTTTCCCTTTGTAGTCATTCTCTGCTCCAACCCTTGGCCCTTGGCAAATACTGATCTATTTTCTGTTACTGTAATTTTACTTTTTCTATAATGTCATATAAATGGAATCATATAGTAGTAACCTTTTGTGTTTAGTTTTTTTCACTTAACATGGATTATACCTTTGATATTTATCCATGTTGAATGAATCAGTAGTTGGTTCTTTTTATTGCTTAGTAATAATCCATTGTTTGGATATACTACCGATTCACCAGTTCATTCCACAACTCTTGGGGTGTTTACTAGGTTGTTCACATCTGTGGGATTACTAGGTTGCATGGTAAATGTTTAACTTTATAAGATACTGACAAAGATACTGTTTTCCAAAGTTGCTACACCATTTTGCATTCTCACTTCTAATATATAAGAATTTCAGTTGTTTCACATGGATGCCAGGATGTGGTATTAGTATTTTTTTATTTTAGCCATTCTAATAGATGTTTAGTGATATTTTATTGTGGTTTTAATTTGTATTGGCCTAATGGCTAATGATGTTGAGCATTTTTTCATGTACTTATTTTCCATCTGTATAAAATCTTTGTGAGGTGTCTGTTCATGTCTTTTGCTCACCACTTTTAAGTAGATTATTTTCTTATTGTCTAGTTTTAGGAGTTCTTTATTCTGTTTACAAGTCCTTGGTCAGATTTATTTTTTCCCAGTCTGTGTCTTAGCCTTTCATTTTCGTAACAGTGTTTTTGAAAAGCATAACCTTTTAATTTTTTAAAATCCAATTCATTATTATTTTTTTAAGGTTCATGTTTTTGGGAGTCTTTTTAGAGAAATCTTTGCCTAACTCAAGGTCACAAAGAGTTCTCGTTTTTTCTAAATAGAAATTTCTTACATCTAGGCCTTTTTAAATTTGTTATATTTAGGTCTATGATCATTTTTTGAGGTAATTTTTATATATGGTGTAAAGTGAGGATCAAAGATAATTTGTCTTCTTATGGATATCCAGAGTTCCAGCACCATTTGTTGAAAAACTATTAATTCTCCCATTGAATTAATTATCTGGGCACCTTCGTCAAAAATCAATTGATCATAGAGTTCCAGTCAAGATGGCAGACTAAGTAAAAGCAAGATTCGCCTACTCTCAGGACCACATTAAAGTTATAACTAATTTATAAAATAATCAACGTGGAAAATCACCTGAACTCCAGCCGATCATAACACATATGTCTGACAATAAAAAGGAGCCACATCAAAACCGGTAGGAGGTGCAAAGATGTGAATCAGGCTGAGCCAGCACCCACGGATGGTGGTGGAACACTGGGAGGGAGAGTGTGGCTTCAGAGGTCCCCCATGAAGAAGAGAAGGCTCCTACCTTCATATGGGGGCGCTCCAGCCTAGGGTCCCAGCCCAGGAAAGAGGAGTTTCCAAAAAATCTAACTGTAAATATCGGTGGGGATTCTGGCCAACCGGGTGAGATGGAAGGTGACTGAAATCCCAGACACCACTTTAAAGGGCCCTAAGCACAGCCTCTCTCACTGAGGATCACACACTCTGGGTGCCAGTGGAGGCACGGGGCCTTGGGCAAGAGTCACATCGGGAATGACTGCATTAGGTGGCTCCAGAATGAGGGCTGGACAGGCAGCCACTTTTGTGCCTTAGTTGGGCACCCAAACAGGACAGTCTACAGATGGGTGCTAGCTTGCCTATGCTGAACCCTCCACCCTCATGGCCAATTTTTAAGCTGCACTGGCCTGGGGAGATCAGCCTGCCCTACCCGATCCACGGATTTCCTGGAACGGCTTGTCCCCAGGAAGTTTCCTTTTCCCTGCCCCTTTCCAAGGCCAAATATTCAGTGCAGGTAGCAGACCTCATCCAGTACTGTGAGCTCATTTCAGGTAAAACAGTTTCAGGTAGATATCACTGCTGCCAACACGTGCTTGAGTTGATTGTGGAGATCTGTGTGCCAGTCCATCAGCAGCTGGTCTTGCTGTGATCTGTGACTTTTTCGGGGGTATACGGATACAAAAATTATAGCAAGACTGAGGCTGTAATGGCCTCATGGCCCCCGTCTCCCTGAGATTCATCCCCAACCAATCCACGTAATGCCCACGGCCTGTTGACAGGCAGCCACCCTCTCCCTGCCATTCGCTGGGGCTCAGCATTTTGCACAGGCAACAGACTTTAGCTAGAGCAGTGCATGCATTTCAGGGAAATCAGTTGTGGGCAGACCACTGCTATCTTCATGAGCTGCAATATCACTTGGGGGGATTGCAGGGATCTGTAGGACTGCCTTATACAGCAGCTGGTCTTATTGTGATCTGTGACTACTATGGGAATGCACGGACACAGAAGTTGCAGCAAAACTGAGGTTGCATTGGCCTGACAGCCTTTGTCTCTCTGAGATCTAGCCCCACCCGATCCACAAAGTACCAGCGACCTGTTGACAGGCAGCTGTACCCACACTGCCCCTTTTCACATTTGTACATTCTGCACAGGCAGCAGACCTTGGCTAGAAACAGTGTGCAGATTTTGGAGAAATCAGTGGCAGGCAGATCACTGCTGCCAGCATGAGATACAGTACTGCTTGGGCAGATTACAGTGGTTTGTGGACAAATTCCAGATGTCACTGGGTCTTGCAGTGATATGTGACTTTTGTGGGAAACCACAGTCCCAGAACTGGCAGAAATCTGGTGTTGTGTAGGCTTGACAGCCCTGTGCCTCACTGAGATACTGCCTCACCTAACCCACAAATTACCTGTTGCAAGCCTGTTCCCAGGGAACCCAGTCTCATTCTCTGATTTCCTTGGAACAAGCATTCAATGGCAAACAACATTCAGTTTGTGGGGGCTATGCAAAGCCCATACATCCTGGGAGAAACTTTTGGTGGCGGGCCACAAACTCCTGTGCATGAGCTTCAGTAATTCTCAGACAGATCTTGGGTGTTTGCATGCCTGAAGAGGGCAGCGATTGGCCTCACTGTGATCTGAAATTTTCACAGGAAGCCAAAAAGACACCAGTGGCATGTAAGCTGACACTGCAGTGGCAGGGGAAAATCTCAATAAATCCAGGTGACTCCCTGGGACCCCAAACCACACAACATGCATAGCACTCAATGATTCTTCCAGTAACGGAGTATTATGGACAACTGACAGGCAGCCTCAGTACTTAAGAAGCATTGGTCCTTTTGTTAAACTACTCTAGACCTGGTACTGTGGGTAACTAGACCACAGCTTACAGCATTATCTTTTCCACTTACATATAGATCTAGCATAGGCAGCGATCATCTGCAGATTATGCTGTAGCTGTCACCAATCAGAGGCAGTTGCTGACCTTGGCCTACTGGGGACTTCCTCCCAAGGGGACACAAAACCAAAACACCTGGAGGCTGGCACTAAACCACAACAGAGCAACATCTCACTAGCCCCATAAGTGGTACAAAGGATGGTCTCAGCAAGTACACAAGCCTGCTAGGGTAAATCCCACTCAGTAGGGTCAGCCCTCACATAGGAACTCGTACCTTGTGGGTGTAGCCAATTCTCACAGTTAGTCAGCCCAAGCATTAATTCCATCCACTGATGTACTAACACCAATAAAGGCTTAGCTACAACAGAAAATCACACACAACACATACAAAGATCCCATCCAGAGCCCATGGCACAAGTGATAAGTGAGAGTGTGCCACTGGGCCACACAGGACACTTTCCACATAAGGCCATCTGGCCAAGGTTGAGATATGAAACAAATCTTAACAGAGAAATGAACATAGAGAGGCAAATAAAATGATAAAACAAAGAAACATGCCACGAATGAAACAACAGGTGAAACTCCAGAAAATAAGCTAAATGAAATGGAGGCAAGCAACCTATCAGAGGCAGAGTTCAAAATAATTATTATAAAGATTCTCACTGAAATTAGAGAGAGAATGGATGAGCTCAATGAGAACCTCAACAAAGAGATAGTAAGCATAAAAAGGACATAGAAACAATAAAAAAGAACCAGACAGAAATGAATAATATAATAACTGAAAGAAGAATGCACTAGAATTCAATAATAGATTGGATGAATCAGAAAATTCAGCCAACTTGAAGACAAGGTAGCAGAAAACACCCAATCAGAACAGCAAAAAGAAAAAAAGAGTTTAAAAAATAAGGATAGTTTAAGAAAATTCTGGGACAATGTGAAACGTAACAATATCCTTATCATAGGAGTACAAGAAGGAGAAGAGAGAGAGCAAGGAACTGAGACTCTATTTAACAAAGTAATGAAAGAAAACTTCCCTAACCTGGCAAAGGAATTAGACATACAAGTACAAGAAACACAAAGAGTCCCAAACATGAAGAATTCAAACAGATTCACACCAAGATGCATTATAATTAAAATGCAAAAGGTCAAAAACAAAGAGAAAATCTTAAAAGTAGCAAGAAAGAGAGCTGAAAAAAAATGGCATAGATGATAGAGGCTCTGTTCATCCCTCTGGCGACCAAATCAAACTTGCGACAGAAACAAGAAGCAAATAGCAAGGAATAATCACCTGAAATCTAGATGAAAAAGCTATACAACTAGGGAGAAATCCAATAAATCACCCTGCAATGGGCAGAAGGTAGGATGGGGCAAGGATGCGAGGCTGCCTGGTCTCAAGCGGCTGAGTGGGACGGAGGCTGCAGCAGTGGCAGAGACAGATGCCTCTTAAAGAAGCTGTGCCTGTGAGTGGATTTTCCCGATGATGTATCTGCTCACTGTGAGCACCAGTGCCAATTTTGCTGCTTGCAGGGGACACCAGGGACTTACAGGGAGAATTCATCGGAGTGAGGGCTCAGGCGAGACTCAACTCTGTTCAGAAGTGCTGGCAGTATCCATTGTTCCTTGTCAAGCCCTCTCCAAATCCCGTGTGCGGACACAGCACTGCCATAGCCCTGACATCATCAAACTGGATAACAGGGGTCGCTCTGCCCAGAGAGTTCCCTGAAACTCCACCTCCTCAACTCATGGCCCCACCCAAGCCACATCTATGTGTAGTCTCCACAAGTCAAGTGCTCCTTGCTGTGCAGCATCTAGAGTCACATTGGAGGCAGCTGGCTTCTGTTTCTGGTGTGGTCTTTTGAAGCAACTAGAAGCACAACATCTGTGGATTGCTTGCTGAATCTTAAAAGGTGGCTCCAGAGGGACAGAGGCTGGGGATAAATTTGGCCTGCAGCTGAACCTCTCTCAGGACTATGCTGCTGGATACCTACTTCACAAATCCACACTAATAAGACCAGGAGGCTTAGAAGATTTTTTTAGTACATAGAAGCAGATATGGAAAGGCAGCCAAAATGGAAAGACAAAGAAACAGAAAGCATATGAGAAAACAGAACAGAGATTCAGGAATAATGGAGTCAAGTAATCTAACAGATGCAGAGTTCAAAACACTGGTTATAAAGATGTTCAATGAACTTTTGGGAAGGGTAGATGAATTCAGTGAGAATGTCAACAAAGAGATAAAAAAACACACAAATGGAAATGAAATTATAAAAGGGAACCAGTCTGAAATGAGGAACACATTATCTGATATGAGAAGCATACAAAATAGAATAAACAAAGGAATAAACAAGGTGAATAAAGAAGAGGATCGAATGACCTATCTAGAGGATGGGAAAACCAAAGACATTCAATTGGAATGGCAAGAAACAAGGTGCTAAGACTATGAAAATAATTTAAGGAGCATATGGGACACTAGTAAAGGTCAAAATATCCATCTGATCAGCATACCTGAAGGAAAACAAGATGTTGAATATCTATTTGAAGAAATAATGATGGAAAACGTCCCTAACCTAGTGAATGAAATGGACCTAAAACCTCGAGATGCTCAGAGATCCAAAAACCAGGGATCCAAAGAGGCCCACACCAAGACACATCATAATTAAACTGTCAAAGGTTAAATAAAAATAAATAATCTTAAAAGCAGCAAGATAAAAGCAGATAGTTACTTATAAGGGATCACCCATAAGACTGGCAGCTGATTTCTCAAAAGAAACTATGCAAGACAGAAGGGCTTGGCACAAAATATTCGATGTGATGAAGACCTAAGATCTACAACCAAGAATACTTCATCCAGCAAAGCTATCACTTAGAGTTGAAGGACAGATAAAGAGCTTCCCAGACAGGAATAAGCTAAATGAATTTATCACCACCAATCCAGTATTACAGGAAATGTTGGAGGGACTTCTTTAAGAAGAAAAATTACGTATCAAAAACAGGAATAAAGAATGGTAACAACTATATGCCTATCAATAAGTACCTCAAATGGAAAAGAATTATGTGCTCCGACTAAAAGATAGAGTGGACAAATAGATAAGAAAAGAAGACCCCTACATATGCTGCCTACAAGAGACTCACTTCAGACTAAAAGACACACACAGACTAAAGGGAAGGGGATGGAAAAAGATATTGCTTTGATGGGCTTAGAAGGTATTTAAGTCAGACAGAGAAATATAAACACTATATGATTTCACTTATATGTGGAATCTAAGGAATAAAAAGAACAAACTAATCAAAAACAGACTCACAAATATAAGACAATTTGATGATGGACAGAGGGGGGGGGGGCGGTTGGGGGCCTGGGAGAATGGGATGAAGAGTTAAAGAAGTACAAATTAGTAGCTGATGGATGGTCACGAGCATGGCATAGGGAATGCAGATAGCATTAGTATTTTGGCTAGGTGGGGGCTTAGGGCAGGGAGGGAGCAATTGAGGGAATCATTTTATGAACTATATAGATGTCAAACCAATATACTGTATATTTGAAACTAATTATACATATATGTATATATATGTGTGTGTGTATATATATTATATATATATAATATATATATTTTAATTAAGAATGTAGCAAGAGAGAGGCAGCTAGTTACTTACAAGAGTACTGCCATAAAAATGTCTGCTGAGTTTTCAACAGAAACTTTGCAGGCCAGAAGGGACTGAAAATAAATATTCAAAGTTATGAAAAACAAGAATCTACAATCACTAATATTCTATACAACAAGGCTTTCAATTAAAATTAAAGGTGAAATAGCTTTCTTGACAGGGAAAAGCTTAAGGTATTCATCACCAACAAGCCAGTGTTGTAAGAAATGTTAAAGGGACTTCTGTAATAAAAAGAAGTGGAGGGTAAATAAAAACAAATAATAAAATGGCAATAACTGTGTACCTATCAATAATCACTTTAAATGGAATGGATTAAATGTGCCAATCGAAAGACATAGGGTGGCTGAATGGATAAAAAGAAAACAAGACCTATGCAACTTCTGTCTAAAAGAGACCCACTTCAGATCAAATGACACACACACTGAAAGTAAAGGGATGGAAAAACATATGTTGCACAAATGGAATGGAGAAAATAAAAAGCCGAGGTAGCGATACTTATGTCAGACAAAATAGACTTTATAAAAATACTATAATAAGAGACAGAAAAGGAAATTATGTTATGATAAAGAGATCAATAAATTAAGAGGACATAATCCTAGTAAACATATATGCACCCAACATAGGAACACCTATATATATAAAGCAGTTATTGACTGACATAAAAGAAGAGACCAACAGTAATACCCTCATAGTAGAGGACTTTAACACCCCATTGACACCAACACACAGATCTTCCAGACAGAAAATCAACAAGGAAAAAATAGGCTTAAATGACACAATAGACCAGATGGATTTAGTAGATATTTTCAAAGGATTTCACCCTAAAGCAGCAAAATATACATTTTCCTCAAGTGCACCTAGAACATTTTCTAGGGTAGATCATATGTTAGGATACAAAATAATTCTTAGTAAAGTTAAGAAGATTAAAATCATATGAACTGTCTTCTCTATTCAGAATGTTATTAAACTCTAAAAAGCAACTAAAAGAGGAAAACTGGAAAATATGCAAACACATGGAGGCTAAATAACATGCTACTAAACAATGAATAAGTTAATGGATGAAATCAAGAGGAAATCAAAAGATACTTAGAGGCAAATAAAAATGAAAATGTGACTCAAAATCTATGGGACATAGCAAAAACAATTCTAAGAGAGAGATTCATAGCAATACAGGCCTACCTCAAGAAACAAGAAAAAGCTTAAATGAACAATCTAACCATATATTTAAAAGAACTGGGAAAAGAACAGCAAACAAAGCCCTAAGTGAATAGAAGTAAGGAAATAATAAAGATCAAAGTAGAAATAAATGAAATAGAGTCTAGATAGACAAAAGATTAATAAAACCAAGAGCTGGTTTTTGAAAGAATAAACAAAATTAATAAACCCTCCACTAGTCTCAAGAAAAAAAGAGGATCCAAACAAATTCAGAAACAAAAGAGAAGTAACCGTGGACTTCACAGAAATACAAATGATCTTAAGAAAATATTACAAGCAATTATATACCAACAAATTGGACAATATGGAAGAAATGGATATATTCCTAGAAACATACAATCTCCCAAGACTGAGTCAAGAAGAAACAGAAAATCAGAACTCACCAATTACCACCAATGGAATTGAATCAGTAATAAAAAAGAAAAAGAAAAAGAAAAACTCCTTAAAAAGAAAAGTTGTGGACCAGATGGCTTCATAGGCAAATTTAACCAGTTATTCTAAGAAAACTTAACACCTGTTCTTCTCAAAATATTCCAAAAAATTTAAGAAATGAGAAGGCTCCCTAATTCTTTTTATGAGGCTACCATTACCTTGATTCCAAAAGCAAAGACAATAAAAAAAAACTATAGGCTGATATCCTTGATGAACATTGATGCAAAAATCTTCAACAAATTAACAAACTAAATTAAGCAATACATTAAAAATATCATATACCATGATAAATTTGTATTTATTCCTGGGATGCAAGGTTGGTACAATATCTGCAAATCAATTAATGTGTTATACCACATTTACAAATTGAAAGATAAAAATTATACTATTATATCAATAGATGCAAAAGAGCCTTTGTAAATTTTCAGCATCCATTTATAATAAAAACTCTCAGCAAAGTGGGAATATGGGACCATACCTCAACATAATAAAGGCTATATATGATAAACCTACAGCTAACATCATACTCAATAGGAAAAGGTTAAAAGCAATTTCCTTAAGATCAGGAACAAGACTTTCTCCACTTCTGTTCAACATTGTATTGGAATTCCTAGCTACAGCAATCAGACAAGATAAAGGCACAAGGTGTACAGTTCAGAATGGAAGAAGTAAAATTGTTATTATTTGCAGATGACATGATACTATATAGAGATAACCCTAAAGATTCCACAAAAAATTTACTAGAACTGATTAATGAATTCAATAAAGTAGCTGGATACAAAATTAATATTTAGAAGATGGTTGCATTTTTGTATACCAATGATGAACTTTCAGAAAGAGAAATTCAGAAAACATTTCCATTTACATCTTCATCGAAAACGATAAAATACCTAGGAATCAAATTAACCAAAGAGGTAAAAGACTTGTTCTCAGAAAACTATGTCATTGAAAAAAGAAATGGAAGAAAATAGAAATAAATCAAAGCATATACCATGTTCATGGGTAGGAGAAATCAACATCATTAAAATGGCCATACTACCCAAAGTAATCTGTAGAGTCAATGTGATTCCTATAAAAATACCAATGGTATTTTTCAGAGAGCTAGAACAAATAATCCTTAAATTTATATGGAACTGTAAAAGACCCCAAATAGCCACAGCAATCTTGGGAAAGAAGAACAAAGTTGGAAGTATCACACTACCTGATATCAAACTATACTTCAAGTCTACAGTAATCATAACAGATGGTACTGGCGTAAAAACAGATACATTCATCAATGGAACAAAATAGAGAGTCCCGAAATAAATCCACCTCTATATGCTCACTTAATATATGACAAAGGAGGCAAGAATATATGGTTTCTTCAATAAATGGTGCTGGGAAAATTGGACAGATACACGCAAAATAATGAAACTGGTCCACCTTCTTATACCATATACAAGAACAGACTCAAAATTTATTAAAGATTTAAACCCAAAATCATAAAACTTCTAGAAGAAAACACATGCAGAAAACTCTGATGATTGTTACTGGTAATTTCTTTTCTCATATATCTCCTTGGGCAACGTAAACAAAAGAAAAAAATAAACATTTCTACATCAAACTAAAAAGTGTTTGCACAGTAATGGAAATCATCAACAAAATGAAAAGGTAACCTAACTAGGAGAAGATATTTGCTGATAATACATCTGATAAGAGGTTAATAGCCACAATATATATAAGAGCTCATATAACTCAACAACAATAAAAAAAACAGTTAAAAAATGAGTAGAAATTCCGAATAAATATTTCTCCAAAGATGAAATTCAGATGGCCAATAGATATATTAAAAGGTGCTCAAGGTCACTAATCATCAGGGAAATGCAAATTAAAACCACAATGAGATAACACCTCATACCTATCAGAATGGCTATTGTCAATAAATCAAAAAATGACAAGTGTTGGTGAAGATGTGGAGACAAGGGAACTCTCCTCCACTGTTGGTGGAATTGCAAATGGGTGCAATCACTATGGAAAACAGTCTGGAATTTCCTCAAAAAATTAAAAATGTATCCACCTTTTAACCCAGTAATTGCACTTCTGGGTATTTGTCCAAAGAAAACAATTCATAAAGATCTAGGCATCCCTATGTTCATGACAGCTCAATTTACAATAGCCAGAATATTGATGGTTTCCTTTTGACTCTAGTCCAGAAGATCTGCAAATATCCCTTACAGGTGGCTGAGCTCCTGAAGTATACCACTCAGGACCATAGGTAAAAAAAATGGTTTCCAAGTTTTCAATTTTTGTTACTATTGTAAATGGTATTTTTACTTCATTTTTTATAGTTTGTTGCTCTGATATAGAAATACAATTGATTTTTGTATATTGACTTTGAATCCTGACACATTACTGAATTCACTAATTCATTCTAGTATTTTCTTTACAGATTCTTTAGGATTTTTTTTATATACACAATCATGTAATTTCTGAATAAAGACAATTTTATTTCTTCTCCTTCAATCTGCATACCTTCTTTTTCCTTTTCTTGTCTTATTATACTGATTAGAACCTCCAATACAGTGTTAACTACAGATTGTGAAAGCAGGCTACTTTTTTGTACCTCATCTTAGAGGCAGACATTCAGTATTTCACCATTGAAAATGATATTAGCTTAGGTTTTTCATGGTTGCCCTTTAGCCTACTGAGGAAGTTTCCTTCTATTCCTAGTTCACTGGTGGCTTTTTTTTCAAATGCTTATTATGTATCTATTAAAATAATTATATGATTTCCTCCTTTAATCTGTTAATATGGTAAAGTGGATGGATAAGTCTCTCCTAAGCATGGTGTATCATTCTTTTAATGTACTATTTTGCATGTTTTTTTTTTTAATTAGGTTGCTTTTCTTTTAAGTTCTGGGATTTTTATGTCAGTAAGTTCTGCATTAAATATATGTTTTTCTACTTTCTTTTAATCTGTGTAGCTTGCCTATGTGTAATTTTTAAATAATGTTTTTAAGTCCATGTGTAGTAACTCAATCTTGATTTTTTTTTGTCTACTAATTTCTATTATTTCTCTTAGGTTTTGTTCATGCATCAGGTAATTTTTGTATGAGTACTCAACAGTGTATAAGAACAATTGTGGGTGTTGGTAAAACTTGGAAATAATTTCAGACTTACAGAAAACTTGAAAAATAAGAACATTACAAAGAACACTCATATACCATTTACTTAGATTCACCTATTGTTAACATTTCACTGCTTTTACTTCATAATTTGAATATGCTCTCTCTCTCTCCTTACTCTCTCATCTCCTCTCTCTGTATGCATATTTATACATACATACACATGCACATATATTTTTTATTCAGTCATTTGTGTTTAACTTGTATACGTCACGACCTATTTACCCCTAATTGGAGACAATTTGAGGCTCTGGATGATGTGATTTCTTTAAACTGAAATTTGTTGTATTTTTCTGACTTTTCTAGCTATTCTCATTGGTAAGATTTATCTAAAACAACTTAGTCTGACATTGCCAGAAGTAGAACCTCTGACTTATCTCTTTTCATGATCCAGTGCCAGAGTTTTATTGTCATAATGTGTTTTACAATTATGAGGGCCAGTCTCCCCTCATTATCCTTCTTTTATAGAATTTCCTTATGATTCCTATTGATTTATTTTTTCTATCTGAATTTTTACAATTTATCTAGTTCTCAAAAAATTTCTTTATTTTTATTATTAAATTATGAATCACTTTAGGAAAGATTGATATTATAATAATTTTAATATTCCTACATAAAAACAGGGTCTGATCTGTTTTTCCATTTCTCTAAAACTTCTTTTAGAGTCCACAGTAGCCTTTCACTTTCTCTTCTTTTTAACTCTGCTCACAGCAAGATGGATTCTGGATATACTCTGAGTACTGTAACAACCACCTGGACGCCTGTATGGAGCTCTCCAAACTGATGAAAGACAGCCGTTATCAGCACTTCTTTGAGGCCTGTCGCCTCTTGCAGCAGATGATTGACATTGCTATTGATGGTTTCCTTTTGACTCCAGTCCAGAAGATCTGCAAATATCCCTTACAGTTGGCTGAGCTCCTCAAGTATACCGCTCAGGACCATAGGTAAAAGATTAAGGGGAAAAGGAGTATGGAAGAGAGCCTCCTCTGTATTAGTCCTTACTGAGAGCATATGTCCTTTTGCCTTTCCTGAGCTTTTGGTAGCTTATCTGCACAATGGTATGATGACATGTTCTTGATTACCTCTTAAGGCTGTTACGTGCATAAAGTGAGGGAATGCCTGTGAGAGTTGCTTATAAAGTTATCAGTCAATATGCATACAAAATCAGTATACATCATCATTATTGTACAACTTAGACCCTGACTTCAGCTAGCTTATAGCCTGGTCCTTAGTCCTGAGTTTAGCTAAGCGAATCATCCTAGATGGAATAATTGTTCACTGTTTATTCTACTGTGCTTGATAGATTCAGATATCCTGATAACAACCTGTCCAACCGTACTGACCTTTGATTTCTTCTGTAAGGCTACATTCTTGATCTTCTTTAAGTCTTTTCTACCCTGCTCTGCCTAATTCCAACTGTGCTTTCCCCTTAGACCCAGATCATGACTAGGGGAAAATAGACTCGAGACTTACCCTGAGGTTCTTTCAAAGTTTTTCAGTATTTTCAAGAAAACCAACTCAAAATGAATCAAGAGTATCTCTTTCAGAATGGAAATGATACCCCTAACCCCCTACCATTAAGATGTATGCTGGGAGTCATCTTCAACAATGAGGATGGTCCACAGTGAATCATTCTCCTTCTTTCACATGCTTTACTTCATGGTCTAGAGTCCCTAGCCTGTTTGTAGCTGGCTTTTAACTGGTATTAATTAAATTCCCAACCTTAGATTTGTTGGCTTAGCTCTCGGCTTTCTTCCTGATTGAGCACTCCAAGAAGAAAGAAGGCCTTTGCCCAATTTTCTTTAGCTTTCTTTCTGATTCTTATTAGGCCTGCTTCTTACTTTCATTTGTCTCCATTGCCTCGTTTCCTTGGAGCTGACTTCTAGACCTAGTTGCATAAGGACACATGTGGGCCAGTTGATTTTGATTATGTCACACTCCCCTGGGTTCATTTTTAAGTTAATTTTTCTTTAGCAAATCATGACTCATGTGTTTTAGTGGTTCCGGTGCCTTGGACAGATTTCAGATATGAATCCAAATTCGGCACTGGACTATCCCTTTGTGTGAGTAGTGATAGTTCGGACTTACATGCTCTGTTGGCTGTGAGGGAGGCAGATAGAGAAGGACTTTTCAAGGGAGGATTCTTCTTTCCCTTTCCTGAGTCTTTTTGCTAGCTTGGAGTTGGAGGTGGGGAGAGAATACTCATTAGACATGAAATTTGGAGGTAACTAAGTCTCACTTGAAAAGATTTAATACAGCTCATTGCCAGAACTGAGTTTCAAGTTTTTTAAGGATACAGTTTCTTGTGAGAGCTAATAGGAAACTGAAGAACCTTCACTAAAATTAAGATATTTTAAAAATAAAAATGGAAAATATTTATGACACCTAAAATGGAAAGACCCTTTAAGGAAGGTCTTCTAGTCAGATTTCCTCCTTCTATGGCTGGAAAGACTGAGGCCCAGACAGAGAAAAACAACAAAGAACAAGTCTGTGGCAAAACAGGGACACACATTATGGACAGTAGTCTGGGAACCCTCTAGGTGATTTTTACGGCCAAGAAGGTTTGTGAGCCATAATATTAGCCACTCTAGAAAATGTCTTTTGGTTCTGCCAGCCCATGGTGTCATGAGCCTAAATGACCTCCATAGTTATACTTCATGGTGCTAAGTGACCATAAGCAGCCAATATTGTACCTAAATCTCAGTGGAGAAGACTTCAGACCAATAGTTTTAAAACCAGGATATTCCAAGAGTGATTCTCAAATGTTTTTATATCACAGCATATCTCCCACCTACTCCTGAATATCTATTCCATGGAACCTAGAAGGAGGCTCTTAAAATCATACTTGGGGACTGATGTTATTGACTAAGTAAATTATATATTGCATAAGTGCTTTTACTGGGCTTTTAAGAGCGCAGAAAGACTGTCTTTAAAGTATAACCAAAAGCTGTTTTAGTTTCTTAGGTCAGAGCACCCTAGGGCCTTTTTGGGTTTAGTGGGAGCCAGTAAGATAGGGCATCTGCTTGGTATTTGCCATTCCTGTGCTCTTTCACCTTGTGACAGGAACCCCTGCCTCAAGGACTTCTTCCCCATCTCCTACCTCCCGGGCTCAAGAGTGTTGAGAGAATAGCTCAGGCAGTAGCAGGCTACATCAATCCCTATCATCCTTCAGCAAGACCTGTTGGGCGCAGCACTACCCCCAGACCATAGCCCACCCCTTTGGTAGGTTTCAGGAAGGTGAATCAAAACGAATCCTCCTGTAATGTGTGTCAGAGTAGCTTGGATTTGAAGGTTGCTTGCAACGTAAAGGTCTAGTCAGATGGATGTTCAGATAGGTAGATCTGAAATGCAGGCAGTTAGAATGGCCTCTGAGTTAAAAGATTAGATGGATGGAGAGTCATAGATGGAGAATAATACTACCTTTATTTACAAAAGGTGGCATGTCTCCTCCACCCCTCAACCTTCCTTAAGCTGACAAGAATGAAGATTGTGTGCAAGAGAGAGTTTAGTTGACATGTCTGGAATAATGCAATCTTGGTTCAGTAAGTCTCCTTATTAGAGGGCTGGACCTAGACCTTATTTGGAGACCCAGGGGCTGTGAGCAAGGTTCAGGCTATACCACAGCTATTCACTTCTCTTACCCACTCCTGAAGCTAGTGGGAGCAGATTAGAAATGGGGACATTCCCCTCTCTAACCATTGTGAGAAAGGCATCCAACTAAAAATGGCAAGGGTAGACTGACATTATGGAAGAGTAGTGGTGATGAATCCATGGCTGAGTCAGGCATTAGGTAATAAACATTCTCATGCCAGTGCTGTCCAATAGAATTCTCTACAGTGATGTAAAGGTTCTATATTTGTGCTGTCCAATATAGTAGCCACTAGCCATATATTTGAGTACTGAGTACTGAGAAATGTAGCTGGTGCAACTAAGGAACTAAATTTTTTAACTTTATTTCATTTTAATTTAATGTGGCTAGTGGCTACCATATTGGACAGCGTAGCTCTATGCTTGACCTCCCAGAAAGTTCTTTAAAGGCATTTTCCTGATACCCTCAAATCAGAGAGAGTAATGGTATAGGAGACAGAGACAGAAATTGGACCCAAAGTATAGGCGTACTCATTTATGTCAGCAGCTTCTACACCACCTCTTCTGTTATCACCTGCTTCTAAATGGCAGGCTCAGTAATGCTAGAGAGAAACTGATAATATTACAGAGCCCAATAGCTCCCCCATATGCTAGTGCAGGTAACTGAAATGTAACATTAACGACTGTAAAGTTTTGTAGTTCTATCTAAGAAATCAACAGTTGAAATACAGACTGAGATAGATGCAGCTTCCTGAGAGCACATTTTAAAGAGACCTAGGAAGCATTAGTCAACCATACGTTCACTATGAGTCAGCAGCGGGGTCCAGAAGAAAAACTGGTAATAGCTAACATTCATAAAGGCTCAGGATAAAGAAGAGTCTTTTTTTAAATGGAATTGTCTTGAGACAGAGAAGACTGGTTAGGAGGTTTAGTAAGCATCCTGTCACTGGAGGTGATAAAATGCAATAGTATTTGAAGACTCTGATCTGGTAGGCATGCAGAAAACAGACTGGAGCTAGTAAGACCAGCTAAGATGCAGTGCTACATGACATCTGCCCTGACAGTTAGAACTTCCTCCCCTGTGCCTCTGTTTGGTCTATTACCCCACATTTCAAAATATTGGACGGGGGGGAAAGACAGTTACTGGGAATCTTTATTTTACCCTCTCTTCTTTCTAATTGGTGCCGGGACAGCGAACAGGTTAGTAACAACAACCATCTTCAGCTTCTTTAAGGAAAGGCTAGTTAAGACTGAATGCATCCTTCTGCCTTCTCAATTTATTGTAGCTCCACTAAATGTGTGGGATCTTACTTTCAATCTTCCTTTAACAGGAGCCACTCAATGGAAATATGATTAGACAAGCACAGAAAACTGTGCAGGGTAGTGTAACCAACAAATGGGCCATCCATAGTCCTAGGAAGCTGTGCCTAGGGTTGCACTTCTGGGACCAGGTTTTAAAAGGCAATCCCTGTGAAATCTATACTAGAGAAATGTTTGATTTGTATTAATAATAATGTTAACATTTACTGTAAGCCAATAGTAAAATAGTCTATATGGATGATTAAACCCTCAACAAATCCTACTGCAATTCTCCCCATTTTATGGGAAACTGAGGAAACTAAGCCACTGAGAGGGTGAACGAGACTTTCCAAAGGACTCACCACTAGTCATTGATAAAACTAGGGTTTGAGTTGAAAAACTGGGCTCCAGACTCTGTTCTAACCACTATGCCACATCCTATCTCTATATTGTATAAGAGAAAATATGTGGATATTATTTTACTGTGATTGGGCAGAACTCCCTAGAAATAGGTAATAGAAGAAATGGCAAAGTTGTGGGGACCATGCCATGTGTGTAGCTCCCTTCTTAGTTCTTGGCTCATTGTATTGGATAGGACATAAAAGTAATGGTGTAAAAAAGATAGGGGTCTATTTTTCTTTTATGTAAATTAAGTTTGTAGTGAAGCATTCTATGGCTGTCATGGTAGCTCCATGCTCATCAAAGACTTGGACCCCTTACTTTCTATTATCCTATCCCTAAGAATATGGGCCTTATCCTTATGATACAAGATAGCTGCTAGAGTTTCATCCATCACACCAACATTCCAAGCATCAGGATTGAATAAGGGCAAAAGAAGGCCATGCTGTTTTCCTTAAAAGAAATTTCTCAAAAGTTCTGCCTAACACTTTTATTTACATATCACTGGACATAATTTAGTGACATAGTTACTCCTTACTGTAAAAAAGGATAAATAATGTAGTCTTTTACTCCATATGGCATGGGTTCTATCTAAAAGTCAGGGTTCTCTTATAGTAACTAGGAAAAGGAGATTCTCTGGCATATTGATTCATTCATCTTGTACTTTTATGTCTTTACAGTGACTACAGGTATGTGGCAGCTGCTCTGGCAGTCATGAGAAATGTGACTCAGCAGATCAATGAACGCAAGCGGCGTTTGGAGAATATCGACAAGATTGCCCAGTGGCAGGCCTCTGTCCTAGACTGGGAGGTAGGCTCTTTACCAACACGGACATTGGGGAGTCTGAATAGCTTAGCTAGAACTTCCCATAGTCAAGAATGGGCAAAGAGGAGTTATATTTGAAGAGCAGCAGGAAGAATTTAGATTAGAGCCAGGCAAAACTTCCTGCTAATAAGAGGTGTGTACTTGAATGGCTTTCAGAGAAGGTTAGAGAAATCTTTGTGGCAATACTTATTTAAGAAAGGAAAGGTTCATCTTTTTGGGTATTGCCAGGAAACAATTGGGTTCACTTAGTAGCCTGTGAGAACTCTTTCAAGTCCTAGAATTTCATTACTACCAGATAAGGAGTACTATGTGCTAATTCACTCCCAAACAAGGTTTATTCTCTGGTACAGGCCAGCCAACACTTTTTTACCTCTTGGTGGGATCACCTCACCCTGCCACATCTACTAGGTCTACCTAAGCCTGCACACTTCAGGCCATGATCATCATCTCTGCCAAACTGACATACCAAAATTTGTGTTTTTATCATCTGCTTATAAAAGTAATCTCTGACAGCCCTCTAGTCCATTGGAAATAGCCCCAACTTCTCTGAACTCAGAAAGTCTTCAGTGGCTGAAGTCACTAAAGCCTCCTCTTCCTAGGTGCTCACTTATAGGATATACACAACCTAACAAATAAATGGAGATGTTTGCCTCTGTTTGAGGTTCCTGATGTTTCTGTTCAATAGAAATAGGTGTGAATGATAAGGGTTTGCAGATACCAGTGTGTTGACTATGCTATTTAGTGTTTTTTGCCCTGTGCCCACCAAGAGAACCAAGAGTAATAATGTTTCACATTTACCTTTCATTCCCAAGTTGTGGTCTCTGACAATCCACAAGCTAACATAACCAAAATGAGAGAGGCTAGACGTGCTACCAGGGAAGTGGCAGCAATCTTAAGCCTCATGGTCACAGCATAGAAGTTGAACCAGCTCCTCAGTCTACTGGTCTCAACTCAGGTACCATTTCTCATGACTTGAATGGTAGTATTTCTCTAATATTTCAAGCAATTTAGTACATTCCAAGGGAATTATTCATCAGTCTTACAAATAGCTACTTAAACACAGTCCTCCTTAATGTAGATAGCCAGAAAAGACCACAATCCTGAACAGCTGGAATATTTTTGAGTTTTATTTGAAGGATAATGTCCATATACAGAGTAGAAAACAGCAGAGGTTCTTTGAGATGCAGAGAAAAGAATGCATCTGTGTAAAGAGATCCTCTTGGACTTAAGAGGAAGCCAGCACTGACCCAGACTTATTAGCAAATCATGGATTCTCCTTTCTTTGTGTCCGGTTTGCTTTACCTAGTTGCCTGATCAGAGGGAGATGAATAGACAAAATGCCTCTAACAAGCCCATCAACTCTAAGGAACTACAGAATTGTGGCTGGTTAGCAGGCTTCTTTTACTCTATCCTGGTAGAGTTCTCTATGAGAAGAGATTCCCAGGAGCATTCATCTTCCTATTCCCTGGAACATCTTTCCTTTTCCCAAAGCCTAGAAGATCTAATTCTTTCATGTGCTCTGGGCCTCCATCCCTGTAGCTAGGGTCATTGAGGACCAAGAATAGCTTGAAATTCCTTGGCATATCTGGGGAGCTTGATTAACACCAAACTCAAAGGCAGTGAGCTATAGTTTAATGAATCTGCATCTCAGGAGGAATTTCATGTGTTTTTGTCTAGGGGTGAAGGGTGGAAAACAAAAGGGTAATTCTGAGCCAGAATTGATAAGAGAACACTTGATCTCTGCCTACTTCATTATCATTATTGCTTGGTTCTGTAATCCAGGGGTCCCAAACTCCCAGGCCACAGACTGGTACTGGTCCGTGACCTGTTAGGAACAGGGCCATATAGCAGGAGGTGAGTGCTTCATCTGTATTTGCAGTCACTCCCCAGTGCTAGCATCACCACCTCAGCTCCATCTCAGATCATCAGGCATTAGATTCTCGTAAGGTCATTGGTCCCTGGTGCCAAAAAAGTTGGGGACCACTGCTGTAATCTCATTCAAGCCCACACCTCCCTGGCACCCTCCTGCTTGGTGAAGTCAGTCTTCATCTACGTTAGTAAGCAGAAAAAAATCCTCACGGTTCCCTTTTCAGACTCTGGGATCACTGTGGAACATGTCAACTCCAGAGGAGTTGCCTTCTAGGAAGGCAAGGCCTAATGGGTGCATTCCAGAAGCCTAGGTCTAAAGAGGCTGTAATGTTTGCCACTTCTATTATTAAAGAGTTCTAGAATGTCAGGTTCACCAAAACAATTAGAAAACCATCCCCCCCTGCCCCGCCCAACAACAACCCTGTCCAGGTTCATGCGCGTGTGTGTGCACACACATGCAAACTTTGTGATGATGGTGGAAGTCATAGAATAGAAGCCTATCCCTGACTAAGGCCACAAAGCAAATCTGTGACAAAATTAAAATTCTAGTATTGTCTCCAGATTTCCTGTGTGGTGCTCTTTTCACCAATGAACTACATAGTCTTCCAACCTTCTTCATCCTGCAGCCCAATTGCTTTCCTTTGTGATACTACTGCAGGGACTTGTTTTTGCTATAAAGGGTCCTTATCTTAGTGAGACAGTAAGACTGCCTTTGGGAGAATATCCAAATCCTAGTAAGGCTAAAGGTACATGAGTGCTCTGGTCAGGGTTCTTCCCCAGAAAGCAATAGAACATGCCTCTACTCCATGACTTACTGGTTCTTGGCATAGGTGTCCCAACCTCGTTGGTTCCCTGGTATAGGCTCTTTGTATGTTCCAACTGCCCAAGAAATTGACCAGGCAGAGAAAGATCCTGTCAAGCTTGCTGAGAGCTGCTGTGGACAACCCTTGTAAATCAAGAAAATGAAGCAGTACTTTGCTGTCTCTGCCACTCCCTTGCATCCTCCACATGCTTGAACAAACAGGGTGGCTGTCAAAAACATCCACATAATAATTTCAGCTTAATTTATCCAATCAAAAAGAGGAGTCATAGGGGAAACCTACAAAGCTTAATCTCACTCAGAGGAATTAGGAAAGAGAGTAGAGGTTTGGTGGCACATAGACTATTGGTGCCTGCTCAATAAATAAGAGCACCTGGCTAGAGAGCAGGAGGTCTTGTATTATATCCAGACTTGACTTTCCCTCAACTTATTCCATGAACGTTCTGGGTCATTTTGCCCAACTACAGTTACCATCCCTGCTTCCTTTCAGCCTATAGGGACTAGAGTTCATGAAGTACCTCTACCTTCTGCTCTGTCCCACCCCACAGGACTCCTGAAAAATAAATGGATGAGTAAGTGTCACCTATACCTCTAAGTAATAATACCTTAGAGCAGTTTAAGAGAAGAGTATGGATAAGAACCTGTTCCTCAGGACAAAATGCTGTGGAATTTCCATTTCTAATTTCTCTGATACTGA
The DNA here is from genome assembly GCF_014176215.1 of Rousettus aegyptiacus. Classification (NCBI taxonomy): domain Eukaryota; kingdom Metazoa; phylum Chordata; class Mammalia; order Chiroptera; family Pteropodidae; genus Rousettus; species Rousettus aegyptiacus. Next base: position 38,115,105 of record NW_023416312.1, read on the forward strand.
TGTTCGGATGAGCTGTCACTTTGTCACCCTTTTACACTCATTAGATATATTTGACAGATTCTTTTTAATCTTTTTTTCTCAAGATTTTTACCAGGATTTTACCAGATGTTCTTCTTTAGGAACTCGATTGTGTGTGATTATGATTTCCTCCTCATGGCACCCCTCCCCTCAACCTGGTTGTGTAATACCTAAGGGCCTGTTCCACTTTTCCATTGGATGATTTAATCCAAAGAAGTTGGAGGATACACAAAAACCCAACATGATGGAGGGAGCAAAAGAATCTATTTAAAGGCTAAGGTGGCTTAATGAAGTATGCTCAAGGGACTAGGAGATCAAATGTGGAGCTGGATGGATTTATTATTTTTTTTGCCCTCCTGTCAGTAAGCAGCATTGAAAATAAACTGTATGAAAAAGATGGCATTTCCATTGTTCTTTTTTTCTCTGAATCTGCTCAGGCCACAACCACACATCAGATAATCAGCCTGTAATCAGAATGGGGTGTTGGATATAGGGATTTTGAGATGAATGAATTGTGGTCTTGCCTATCTATCTAGTGGTGGCAAAAATATTCCAGGCAGAGGGAACAGTGCGGGCAAAATGCTGAAAGAAAAGAGAACAGAAGGCCCATGTGGAGAGGTTAGTGAGAAGGGATTGTACTTTTTGGGACAAGGCAAAGAAACATGTGGTGCAAGTGGAACAGAGGAGGCAAAGGGTGAGAGCTCTGAACTCTGAGAAGACTTTTTCCTTCACGTAAACTGATTTCATTCTCTCAATCAGCCATATGAGGTAAGCCAAAGAGGAACCGTTGTATTATCCCCATTGTCCATATAAAGAATCAGATTGAAAGTGGTTCAGCTATCTCCCATGGGCACGGAGTAAGATGATAGCAGCAGTGGGTCCAGAACCCAAGCCTTCTCAGATCCTCCCTTCAGAAATTTTCCAAGTCAGCTGGTTGCTGTATTAAGGGATCATCATTCTACTGTGGTTTGGTGGTTTAGAGCATGAATTTGGGAGAGAGTTTGGCCTGGATTCAGCCACTTTGAGACAATTACTTCCAATTTCTCTGACCTTGGTTTTGGTAGTAATAACAGTACATTCCCTATTGTGTTATTGTGAGTATAAACAGGAATATGTAGCACAGGATATAGGGTACAAAGTAATAGTCAAGATACTACCTATCACTTATGTAGAGTTTGCAGTGTGATGTACATTTTTCTAAGCACTTTATATGTGTTAATTTATATAATCTTTACAATAGCCAAATGAGGTTGGTGCTGCTTTTATCCTCAGTTTAAAGATGAAGAAACTAAGAAACAGAGAAGCTGTGTGAGCTGCCTGACATCAATCATTAGCCAGCTTGGTGAGCATAGGGGATGCATTTTTTCAAGTTTTTGTTTGTTTGTTTTACTTGATGGAGTTACTTGTGGCAAAGATACTTAAAATAGAATTTGGCTACTCTTGGCTGGTGCAATGGGTGTACCATATCACACTGAATAATACTTCTGTCTGTTCATTCTCAGTTTAGCAAGTGGTGCCTCTCCAACTAATCTTAGCCATATTTCTATGGCATTTGTATCTCCCCTCTTTATAGTTTTATTTCACTTCATATTTGTTCAGAATGGACAGTGGAACATCTTTCTGGCCTACCTCAGGGTGGGACACAACATACTGATACTGCTCTCACCTTTCCATTCCTCCCAAGAGGAAAGCTCTACACAGCAACCTTATTCTAAGGGCTTCTTCTCCCAGCCCTGGGCCTCCAGAAGTTCTGTGCTAGTATGTGGGCCCCTCAAGGAGGAATGTTTATCTAAAGTTCCAAGATATCCCTGAGGTGGAGTCTGGAGTTACAGTAGTATCTCTTAGCTTTCTTTCTGAGGTTGTATTATTAGAAAATATTTTTTCCCAAGGTACCCTTTTCCTTCCCATCCTTTTTACTAGAGAAGAGAATATCATTTCTAGCTACCCCTCTCTTTGGCCCACAGCTTTACGTAGGATGTTTACCTCTGATTATTTCTGGGGAGATGCAGGTGCCTCTATTTCTAACCTTGACTTTATGATTTTGGGTGCAAGATTGAGATTTTTAGCATCAGTGTATCAAAGCTAAAACAGTATATATCATCCTCATACACTTTATTTAACAGCTGGAAAAACTGATACCCAGAGAAAGAAAGGGACTGATCCTCCAGTAATATTTGGCCTAGAGACAGCATAATGTAGTAGCAAGACTCATATTCTATGGAGCTACAGAATTGGGTCTGGGTTGTGGATCTCTAGCTAACTAGCTGGGTGACCTCAGCTGATTATTTGACCTCTCTATACCTTGGACTCTAAGAGCAAAAATATATACCTTCCAGGGCAGTCGTGAGGCTCAGAAGAGATAGGATGGAAGTACGTAACACAGTGTCTGACCAATATAGGTGCTTAGTAAGTATTAATTCTCCTGAGTCCTGGGCCACTGCTCTTTTGTTCCCATCTTCACATAGGTCCTGGAACACACACCCCTGTGTCCATGGCCTTGGTATGGTTTGCCTTGTGTTCAATGAGGTTTGAGCACACCTGTATTAGTCTCCACCACTGACAGTAAGCTCATTGAGAAAAGGTGCCAAGTCTAGCTTGGCATCTGACAGACACCCCCACATACTTCTGTCCTATCAGAATTACCATAAAGAAGGGACCATTGGAAACTCTTTAGAATTGAATGAGTTAGGAATCAGGTGTCTTGGTGCTTTTTTGTGTGTTCGACTCTACAAAGCAAGGAGAAGTGGTTTCAGGCTCTCTAGCTAACAATCCAAGGAAGCATGTTGTAGTGAAGCTTCTTGTTTTATTAATAGCTTTTAATTAACTCAGAGGAGAAGAAAAAATATTTTAAGGGGATGACAGAATTCTTTTTCCCTCTATTATCATCTCCTTCTCACCCTCTCCTGTCTACTTTTTCTCATCTGGGAAATAGAGAGATTTCTACCACCTTTTCAGGCTTATTCTTCAGGCACAGGAAATAGTTTAAAAGACTAGCACTAGGATAACATACTGGGAGAGAGAGAGAGAGAGAGAGAGAGAGAGAGAGAGAGAGAGAGAGAGAGAGAGAGAGAGAGAGAGAGAGTCATAGAGAAAAAGAAGGAGAATGAGAGAATGAACCCCATGACAGCTGGTACCCCAAGGGCCAGGGTAACTGTCTATAGCAATCCTTGATGGTAGGGCTCATTTGACCTCAGAGTAAACAAGGTAATGAGTCTTTCCAGCTCATAGAGCCTTTTAAGGATTCCCAGGGGTACCTCCGTTCATCTCTCCTTACCCATAAGTCCTTTCCTTCCTCCTCCTTCCCGGACTATGCCCAGCCTTATGTGCCTCCAGGCAAGTGATGAGTCCATCCCTCCTGCCTGGATGCTTCTCACTGTCACATGTCCTTCCCAGGGCGAGGACATCCTAGACAGGAGCTCGGAGCTGATCTACACTGGGGAGATGGCCTGGATCTACCAGCCCTATGGCCGCAACCAACAGCGGGTCTTCTTCCTGTTTGACCACCAGATGGTCCTCTGCAAGAAGGTAATTCCACCGTCTTCTCCCCTGAGGGATATGAACACTTCAGGGGGCACCAGTCCCTCTTTCTTTCATCATCTACAGCTCCCAATGAAGTAGACTAAACCTGATGGGTGAAAAACAGGAGATTGACAGAAATTCTATATCAGGACCACTGGTATGACATGAATATCATAGGCAGAGTTGGCTTATGAGCAGTAAAACTCTGAAGTCGATACATTTTATCTTAGTATCTTTTTAAAAATATTTACCCTCCTGCCCTTCATAGCGATCCTTCTCACTCTCTTCCACCAAGAACTGATAGCCTACTGATTTACACCAGTTAAAAATATTAAATATTTCTATCCCAGTTGGTGAACAGTGGCTTCTCTGAGTACTTGCCTCCCATTGTCACTCTGATGGCTCTGGTCACCTGGCCCCTCACTGCCCTAAGAACCAACAAGGGGCCTCCTACCTTTCCCTGACAGGTAGGTACTTTTGTAGTGTAGTCATTTCCCCTGTGCCCTTACCCATTTTCTACAAAAGGTGTGTCACTTCCCTGCAAATCTCAACTATGCTCTTCTCCATCCTCTGTTCTCTGTAATACATTTGAGAAGAGGTCTTGCTCCTTTTGACCCCTGACTGAATTAGCGTTAGTGTTTATTGCTTGATCTCTTATCCTTGGCAGGTAAGAGGGCGGCATATGTTCCCAGACTGATCCCTCCTGATAGGATACTGTTCTCTTCACCTCCTGCTCAAGATAGGGAATTCAGACCACTTTTGGATTCAGGGAGTAGAGTTGGGAAGAATTTGGGACCAGGGAAAGTAAAAAAGGGAAAAACCAAAGAACGCTTAAAGTGACTTTCCAAATTCACTATCCTACCCTTGGCTCTTTCTCCATCATCCAGTCTCTTTGTTCTTTCCCTCATCCAGTACTAAATGCATCTGAAGAGGAATGATGAGTCATGAAACACTTGATTAAACACTATTATTTTTTCCCCATCCTGGAACATGAATCTCACATTTGTTTTTAAGCCTCCTATTCCCTGTGTGTACCACATCTTGCATTAAATCTTTGTCCATTTACTTTTGACAGTGGTTTGAGAGAACAAATAGAGCTTTGAGTGAAAATGTCTCAGTGTTAGGATAAGCTTTGTATGCCAGCTCTGGAACCAATAGCTGGTTAGTTAATGGGTACAAAAACTACCTTGGTTGGGAGCTGGCCCTGGAAGAGAGAATTTTTATGATTCTGGAACTTGGCCAAACACCCAAGCTTCTTTTAGCTCTCCCTAACTCTTCCTAGGACTTCTATCAAATCAGGAGACAGGGTTTTTAAGGGTTAATTTAGATAGCCAAGGTTATCTCAGCATATCAGCTGTGTCATCAATAGGCATGTGTACTCTCAGAGCATGTTAAGCAGTCAGAGAGAGATATAGCAAAATAATTAGGACACTGGATTTTAGGGTCTCCTACCACTCAGGCCCTGTTAATTTGGGCATCTGCAAGGCAAAGGCTAAGAATAAAGGGGAAAAAACAAGATTAACAGGGAACTTGGTTTAGGAGCAAAGGGGCAGCAGAAGACCAAAATTACGAGTCAAATATAGAGCAGCTAGTAGGAGCCGATGATTAAAGAAGAATGGGTAGTCATGGTATAGGAGAGATTGCAACCTGTCTGATCTCTGTCTGAAATCATTTGGCCCAATCACTGAGTTCCCATCCAGTTCTTAAGATTCTCTTAATTCCCAGTTACTTATACAAGAACTTCCCCATTTTGTACACTGGAAGTTGAAATTGCCCAAGCCACTTAAAACAGCTTGAAAAAATTGTGATTTGTTTCAGAGTGTGCATATACATATGTATGTATGTATGTATGTATGTATGTATGTATGTATGTATGTGTATATAGATGTATGGTGTGTGTATATATGTGTATATATGTATATATGTGTGTATTTATACGTATATATGAAGATTCTTTTAAATGTCCATTATAGTAGGTATGACAATACCAGTGGCTTCTAATTTGTGATACTTTCTTCAACTTTTGCTGTCTTCCCTATTTCCTTGTCACTTTTCTTTTGAAAAATCTAGATAAGACTCTTTGTTCTCTTTCTTATTGTCCTCTATGATGGCTGTCTCTACTCCTCTGCATCACATTGCCCTATTATTTTACTCATGTATGTGTTTTGTTATTTTATTCTCAGATGATAATGCTGGAAATTATTTTGCCCCTTTTTATCATGTTTTCCCTTCCACTTTTTACTAGGAAGGAGAGGAGAAACCCTTGCTCCTCTTCTCAGCTATTCATCCACTAATTCTCCTACAGCCCTGCAGTTGCCCCAAACAACCTTTTCCCTTTATGTTCTATCTTCATTTATGCCAGTCTGGACATGCTCTAATATACCCTGTGTCATTCATCACTCTTTAGTATTTTTGTTGCTTTCATCGTATTCTGGGAGGATCAGAACTAAACAGAGTATAAAGATGCTAGAGAGGGGACTTCTTCTGTTCAAGGAATTTTCTGCATTTGGTCATTTCTTCTTGCAATGACTAGTGAAACTTGGAGGATCAGCCATTTGAGAACAACTAGGAAGGTGAAAATAGCAACAGCGATGGGGATAAAGCAGAAAGAACATGAGGATTTGAAACCAGAACACCTAGGTCCTAGACTCTACTGTCTCACTAATTTTCCCTACTTTGGGCAGTTCTTTAACTTTGTCTTTATTTTTCCTGAATGTCAAATCAGGCTAATGATAGAATTTATCTCAGAAGGCTTTGAGAATAACCACGTGAGTTAGTGGGAAACAGTGAAGTATAGCATTAAGAGCATGGATTGTAGGACTAGACAAGAGGGCACCAATTTTCTTTTCCTCATGAGCTGCCTTGCATGACCTTAGACAGATTCTCTCTGCCTATTATTATCCCCTCATTTACAAAATAAGAATCATAATTGTGTCTCCATGGAAGGGAAGTTGCGAGGGTTAAATGAGACAATGCAGTTGCAGTGCCTGGCACATAGTAAGTACTTAGTAAACGCTAGCCATTGATGTTATTACTATATACTCAGTGTTACTAAACATTTATTCAGCAAATTTCTGTGTATAGAAGGTTAAACAAGCACAAATTCTTAAGCCAGATAGCCTGGACTCAAACCCAGCTCTGCTATTTTATATCTTTTATTCCTGGACAAATTTCTTAACTGCTCTTTGTACACTTCCTCATAAAATGGGATTATAACAGTACCTACCTTGTAGAATTGTTGTGAGGATTATCTAAGTTAATAAATGCAAAGCATTTAGCCATTGAAGGATGAATATATAAAGAACATGTGATACATACACAATTGAATATTATCCAGCCTTAAAAAAAAGAAACTCTTGCCATTTGCGACAATATGGATGAAACTGGAGGCAATATGCTAAATAAAATAAGACCTGAAGAGAAAGATAAATCTTATATGATCTCATTTATATGTGGAATCTAAAATAGTTTAACTTATAAAGCCAGAGAGTAAAATCGTGATTGCCAGGGGCTGGTGGGGGTGGAAGAAATAAGGAGATGTTGATCAAAGTATAAAAACTTTTAGTTATACAAGATGAATAAGTTCTGGAGAACTAATGTACAGTATGGTGACTATAGTTAGTGATACTGTGTTGTATAATTGAAATTTGCTAAGAGTACATCTTAAGTTTTCTCATCACAAGAAAACAAACTGAAGTGATTGATATGTTAATTAGCTTGATTGTGATAATCATTTCACAATGCATATGTATATCAAAATGTCACATTGTACATCTTAAATATATGCAATCTTTATTCATCAATTATACCTCGATAAAGCCGGGGTGAAATGCAAAACATTTAGAATAATGGCTGACACATAATTTATGTTGTTCAAGTGTTTACTGTTGCACTGTTGTTATTATTTTGTTATTATTAAGTATATACTCTAGATGCTGGAATACAATAATGAGAAAGATAAATCCAGTCCTAGCCCCATGTGTCTTCCACAGGATCTGGAGATAAAACAGGGTGACCCTTGGATAGTAACCAGGGCCCCCTCTAAAGAGGTAGGGAGCACCTTATTGACAAGCAAGTGAGGCAGAGTACAATAATGAACAGCTGGATTCCTGAGACTGCAGCATCTGTCATTTGGGCAAGATGTCCTGCAGTATCTTACTAAACCCCCATGAACATCCAATGAAGCCAAATTCAAACAGCTCCCAGATGTTTCAATTATATGATGTGAGACAGGGGGTAAGCTCTTTGCTGGAGCCGTGGCTAGGACCAGGGTGCTTATCTTCAGACCAATAGGGCCCTCCTGGAGAAGTACTAGAACTCAATATCCTCCATCTCTGATGAGTGGAAGGGAAAAGGAGGAAGACTGGCATACTAATAGAAACAACCTCATTTAGGAACTTTTGACAACCCAGATAGCACTTACTCACCATATCTTTATGAAAGCACTTAGTCCACCACTAACAAGTGGCATGTAGGTAGCCTAGTCTCAATAGGACCAAGAGGTTACCAGGGCTCATAGAGCTTCATATCCTTTCCAGGAACAGAAGCTGAGCAGAGAAACCTCTAAGGCTTTGTCAGCTGTTCTTCCCTGGACAACCCCTGAGTGAGGCAAGACCAAGGAAGGTGTTGTACTGGAGACAGAGTAAATGAGTAGACAAAACTAAAAGCTGTGAAACAGAACTTGTGCACCTCAGTGGTGTGGTGGCAAAGTGTCAGTTGTATAAGGGTGTATAGTCAGTGCTAGCCTTCAGAAAAGGGAAACCACAGTGATGACCTGGAGGATGCAGTCAGGGAAGGCTTCTTTGGGGAGGAAGAATGTGTGAATTTGACCTTAAAGTCTGGAGGTATTAGAATAGGAGGCATTGTTGGGGCTGGAAAGAGATATTAATGCAAGCCTAAGTATAGATCTGTGATTTTGGTGAGTGGGTGGCACTACCTCCATTCCTGCCCTGAAAGAATTTCTAGGGATAGTGGAGTATCTATGTAAATTTTTAAATATTCAGAGTTACCTTTGCTTTCGTTTATTTTCAGTCACTATATTTAGCTTACTTGGATAGTTTAAATGAACTAAAGGAAACAGTTGGATTTTTAGATTTATCAAAAGGAGTTTTAAAGCACTACAAAACATTGTTCTGGGAGCAAGAAAGCTCAGCATCATATCTGTCAGATAAGGATGGCCTCATGAGCTGGTAACTGCATGTTTAGATTTGAGCTTTACAACCATTTTACAAGGTGAGGATGACTTCTAGTTTCATAGATGAGAAAATTGTTTCTCAGAAAGGTTAAGTGGTATGCCTAAGACTACACAACTAGTAGGTTAAGGAGCTAGGACTCAACTCAGGGCTTTGGAGTATAACTCACTCTTTTCACTGTTCCATGTTGCTTTGTGGCCTTAACTACCCTTTCCGATTAGATTTTCTAAACAGTAGCTCATTCTTAATCATTTCTATCACATCATTGTACTTGGCTTTATGATTAATCTGGTGCCTGAAAACTCATATTTAGCCCTCTGGGGAGCCAAAAAGAGCAGGCAAAGGGAGAATTTTAACTACACACCTCTTGCCTTATTCCCCAGCCACAGAGGCAGAAATTTCTTTAGTTGCTTGTTATCCTTAAATACCTAAAGAAACAATAGGAGGTTCAGTTGATGCTTTTAATTTAGCTCCAAGATTATATACATCCTTTCCATTTTGGGAAACTAGTAAAGGTTTTCAAAGATAATGATTGTGCCACACCAACTCAGAAGGAAAAGAAGTTGCAAGCTGAAGTTAGGAATGGAGGTTGAGGCTGTCTATGTTCTAGCCTGGTGGGCACCCACCTATTAGTTGTGCGGTCCAGACCTGGATTCCTAGGCCTATGTGTATTTGTATTATGTATAGTAAGGCAAGTTTCAAGCCTTTGCAAGTTCAAACTAGATTACATCGATCCATTCTCCTCAGTGTGTCCTGATTTTGTAGTTAGATTAGCCTGACAGAACCTACTTTTTATGTATATGTCTCACAAACTATTCCAGAAGCTGTGGAATTCAGTGCATGAGAGCTGCCCTGTTATTTTGACCAGAACTGAACCTGTCCACTTTGAGCCGGTAAAAGGAACATTGGCTCTGAGATAGGCTTGGAGCAACATAGGCCCACTCTATACAACTGACCATTTCCTCTCCTGTGAATTTGATGCCAAGAGCATCCAACAGATCAGAATTCATCTGTACTCATAGCCTATTTATGGGCATGGTCATTATGTAAGAAAAAGAACAATGCGATGGTTATTTTTTGCAAAGCAATTCAACAACATCTGTATTTTCCAGCCTGAAACTTTGAGATTGTCAGAGCTGTCTTAGGAATCCTTAAGGACAGCCTTCCCCAGCACTACCAAAAACTACAGTTTATCATGTAGTGTGAACAGTTAGGATTGAGAATGTAGGTGGCCAAAGCGAATCCTTTGCAGGTAGCCTGCAGCTGAGAACTGAGGCATATCAGGCAATTCAGTAAAATGGGAATGGTTTAAATAACCATATAATATTAATACAAATTAGTGAGTATTTCTAACTCTGTCATATTATCTAAAGGCCAAATACAAACAGAGAGGAGAGAGAATTGGCCAGAACATGCCCCTGCTACTCCTAATAGAGGGCATCAATCAAGACAGGGCTCACTGGGGCCCTCTTCGGCCAGACTCAGCTGCTACGTGTTCTATCAGAAGCTTAGGGCATTGCCAAGAGGAGGAGGGGCTGAAAGGCTTCTGTGAGATACACTTATCAGACCTTACTTTCCACAGGCCCCCTGGTCATTTCATTCATGTTTCTGTTTTTTTTTAACTTAAAACATAGTTCACATTCAAAAAGATATAAAAATAATATAATGAGCACCCATGGACTTACTATCCAATTTAAGAAATAATTTTTACAAATAGTCTTCCTCCTCTCTCTGCTTCTTCCCTTCCTTCCCTTTCTTCCCTTCTACCCATTCTCTTCTCTGTACTCTTGAATTTGGCAGGTATTGTCATATATTTTTTTGCATAGATTTTATACATATATATGTTTCCCTACACATTTTGGGGAAATGTTTTGTATGTTTTTAAACCTTATGTAAGTGAAATAGATACAAATGAAATAAAACCATATAGAAAGTAAATCAGGGGAATGATGAGCATGGGATTTATGATAGAGATTTCCTAGGCATCATAGCTTTTGGATTGTTTGGTGCATTCACCAAAAACTAATACATTATTAAAAGAAAGCAAGTAAGTAAATAAATAGAGAAATAAGAGCCTCATACATAGACTAATAATGAGTATTTCATGGACTGAGATTAATCCAATTCTCTGCACCTAAAAGCAAAACAACAATGATAACAGGTAGGCAATATACTATTTGTATCCATCTACTTTTATTTTTCTCTCACAATAAGATTTATGAGATTCATCCATGTTATTCTATTAAGCTCTTCATTCACTTTTACCTCCATTTCTCTTGCCAGACTAGGCTTTCTCCAAAAATCCCCAGATACTAACTATTTGAACCTCCCCAGGTCAATCCTTCCTGGCCAGTAGCCTGTGTCCTCCTAGCAACTCTTCCCATGCATCTTCCCTCTGATATGCGGATCTCACTGGCCCACCTGAATTCCTGAGTACACTTCAGGCAATCAAGCCAGCTCATATCATACTTCTGAAAGGTTTGCAATATTTTGGAATAGGAAAAGCCTTTGCTAGCAGTCCTTGTGTGGCTAACTGCTTCCTTTACTGCTTCCTACTTCCCACCAGCACTCTTGCAACCACACACAAGGATTGATGCTTGGGTCTGAGACAGAGTCTTTGGATACAGGATGGAGGATTTCTAAAAGAGCTCCTAGTAAACCAATTGTCAATGCCATACTGCTAAGGTAACCTGCCCAAATTTAGACCAAACTAACCCTCATTGGTACTCCAAATCAGTGGCAGCGTTAGTATCCTGCTGTGCCCATGTGCCAATTCTTTTGGTATCTACTCTTCACATACTTTTAGCAACAAATTTTATCTTCTTTCCCAACTAGGACCTTATTCGGAGAGACATCCTATACTACAAAGGCCGCATTGACATGGATAAATATGATGTAGTTGACATTGAAGATGGCAGAGATGATGATTTCAATGTCAGTATGAAGAACGCCTTTAAGCTTCACAACAAGGAGACTGAGGAGGTACACCTATTCTTCGCCAAGAAGCTGGAAGAGAAGATACGCTGGCTCAGGGCTTTCAGAGAAGAGAGGAAAATGGTACAGGAAGATGAAAAAATTGGTAAGTGACCTGAGATGAGAAAGAAGAATATAGCTATGAAGAACATAGAGCATTTGAATTAGCTTTTATTTTTCTAAAGACAGAAGGAATATTTCTATTGCAGACTTACCTGATCTACTTTGTTGTTTCTCTGTTATCAGATGCTTTTTGGTAGATACCAGTAGTTTCTATTAGTCAGGGTTAAGTGAGAGTTATAGGTTGGCCTCCCTTGCCAGTGTCATTATTAAAAAAGATGATTGCACTAAAAGCAAACCTTAGGTTTTATTCTCTCAAACATAGATTTATTAGCAAACAATCAAAAAAGCAATCATACAACCTATTCTTTAATCTCAATGCAGTCACAGATCTACTCTTAGATACATGACAGCATCTTCTGTGACAAGGTTAGTCAAGGGGAGATTTGGTAATATTGTAGTGACAGGATTCAGCTAACTTTCTCATTGGAGTCTGATGACAGAATCCTCTAATGAGGGTCAAGACATAGCACCTGTTTTCAATCTTAAGCTTCCTCCTAAAGGGGGTTATAGGACTCACTGGATTCTTACCCCCAGTTTTTGTGAGGGCTAAGATTATTGTAAGACATTTGTGCCCAGTGTGTGCCTTGAATGACATCTATTTTACCAGTAAAAGTTCATTTTTAACTTGTGTTAGGCTAATTAGGCCTTACACATTAAAGTGATTGAACTGCTGGTAGTAGTGGCCTCTGGAGCAAAGATTCCTGAGTGTTTAATATGTCAACAAATCACCTCTTGAGTGTGCATTCCTGATTAGGGCACTTAAGATGTTAACTAAACACTCCTAGAGTATAGATTTAAATTAATGTACATGTGTTTATTATGTTCTCTGTATGAAAGTATTTTAAAGTGTAATATAGAAAATATAACAGGATATAAAACCACAACCACTTGCGTGATTTACAGTCACACTAAAGCATACTCTTTGGCATGAACAAGGTTGTTCCCTTTTCCAGGGAGAATTTAGGTGGTAAGGATATTTTTCATGCTGCTTCCCCAACTGTGAGACTTAGGAACTATTGGCTATAACTCTGCGGTTTACAAAGTACTATCAGATCTCTTGCCCATGGTCCTTTGGTTCTGGCATAAAAACAGCAAACAGCTAGGCTTTTTAATTCCCTGAGAAAATACAGTTTCTGCTTTTTCCCCACTCTTAATGGGGGTAGAATTGACCTTAAGAAACCTGTATGCTCAAGTTGGTAGAAACTGCCTCTAGAAAATTGAGTTCTGGTGAAAATGTTTTTTCCTATTCTTCAGTGTTGGAGATTGAAATGGTCTAGAGGCAAGGAAGGATAATCAAAAAGGCACTGCTTAGTCAAATCCTAGTCTTTGCAGGTTTTTGTGAAAGTACACATTGAAAATTTACTTTGAGTCCCATTAGAGTCAAATTGCTTTTAGCATATGAGCACTGAATTGGGACATGATGTAGAGTGGTACAGAAATGCTACTGGCTGCTTCTCCCAATAGTAGGCAGCAGCAGCCTCTGACGCTGCCTAGGTTGTTAGAGCTATTAAAGGAATTGTCTTAGTGTGCTTTCTGAAGCCCCTAGATCATCTAAAAGATTCCCTACCATTCCGTCTGGTTCCAACATGAAGTCTCATTAATAGTGCTCTAATAACCTGTAACTTTGAGACTCTGCATCTAATAGAAAGTCTTCCAGAAGTTACTTCCTGACAGGCCTATATTCATCTTTTAAAAAATGTTCATTTTCTAAAAAGGCATTTTTAAAGCTTTATATAAAGCATGGATCCTAGAAGCTTAGATGCCACCTATTGGAAACCAAAAGAAGAGTGCCTTCTTTGCAACAAGCTAAAGAGAAATCTTTATTTAATAAATTATCTCTCTGAAAAGAAAAAAGCCAAATATATTTTCATTAATGCCCAGGCAGAGAAATAGTCCATTAAACACCAAGTGACAAGACATCTCAAAAAGAAAGAGAAAAATCCCCAGAAAATAAGCTTACAGACATAGAAATATGTAAATTAAATAACAGAGAATTCAAGATGGTACTTCTGAAAAAACTCAGGGAGATCCCAAACAGGTCATGTCAACAATTTCAGGAATTGAGAAAACAACTAGCAGAGCAAGGAGATTGAAACCCTCAAAAAGAACAGAATAGATCTTCTGGAGGAAAAAAAACACACTGCAAGAGTTGAAAAAATGAAATAGCAAACTTGGGAAATTGAGTTGACCAAATGGAGGAAAGGGTCAGTGATATCGAAGACAGAAATCTAGAAATAAAGCAGAAGGAAGAAGAGAGAAACTGAAGAATGAAAAAGAAGTAAGGAACTTGCTGATACCATCAGGAGAGGAAACATAAGAATAATGAGCATTTTTGAAGGGGAGGAAAAGGAGCAGGGATTAGAAAGCATTTTCAGACAAATAGGTGATGAGAATTTCCCAAATCTAAGGAAAAAGCTGGAGCTTGGAATTCGAGAATTCAAAAATATACCCAATTATCTCAACCCAAAAAGGCATTCAACAAGACACATTGTATTAAAATTATCAAAAACAAATGAAAAGACAGAATTATCAGGGCAGCCAGGGAGAAAAAATAAATAAACAGTAACTTATAAAGTTAAACCCATTAGATTATCCTCAGACTTCTAAATGCAAACTTTGCGAGCCAAAAAGGAACAAATCAAATATTTAAACTATTAAGTGAAAGGAACTACCAACCTAGAATAATGTATCTAGCTAAGCTATCCATTAGATATAAAGGAAAAGTTAAGACTTTTCCAACATACAAAAATTGAGGGAATTCTCCACTATGAGGCCTGCACTACAGGAAATACTGAAAGTCATCAGTTCACCTAAAACAAAATAACAATAGAAAAATACATAATTAAGTGTAAAGTGACTATTAAGCAAATAGAAGCAGAGGAATGAAACCCTACTAAGCACAGAGCATTATAAGCTTAAATAGTAAGAAGAGAATTGTTATAAAAAGATAGTGATGAATGTTCAGCATACATAGGGACAAATTGAGATAACAATGACTGAAAAGGGGGGATTCAAAGATCCAAATTCAGAAAAGGGAATGGAGATAAGGCACGCGCAGAAGAAAATGGATGACTGTATGTGTATATACACATAACTATCCTGAACAGATTTGGAATGGTAACGACACACAAAAGATTCAGAACTGAAGTATATAGCATAAAAAAAGAAGGACCAGAGGGAACGCCAACAAAAGCCAACCAAAATAAAGAAAACAGAAACACAAGGACAAGGAAGCAATGGAAACACCGAGCTACCAGAAAGCCAAAGATAAAATGGCTATAAGAAGACCTCATATTTCAATAATCACCATAAATGTAAATGGACTGAACTCACCAATAAAATGGCACAGACTAGCAGAATGGATCAAAAGACAAAACCCAACCATATGCTTTTTACTAGAAATCAACTGCAGAAAGTAATCAAGAAGAACCACAAATACATGGAGATTAAACAACATGCTACTGAAGAATGACAGGGTCAGAGAAGAAATAAATAGATCGACAGATATGTAGAAATGAATGATAATGATAACATAACATAACAAAACTTTTAGGACATGGAAAAAGCATTCATAAAAGGAAAGTTCATATCATTACAGGTCTATCTCAAAAAACAAAAACGCGCCCAAAAACACAACATCATGCTTCATCTTAAAAAACTAGAAAAGGAAGGAAAAATGAAGCCTAAGGTCAGCAGAAGGAAATAATCAAAATTAGAACAGAAATAAATGAAATTGAAAACAAAACAACAACAACAAAACGATAGAAAAACTAAATGAAACAAAGATCTGGTTCTTTGAGAACATTGATAAAACTGACAAACCCCTGGCTAGACTTGCTAAAGAAAATAGAGAAAGGACACAAATAAAATCAGCAAAGAAAGATGGGAAGTTATGACTGACATCACAGAAATACAAAGGATCATACAAGAATACTATGAAAAAGTGTATAACACCAACGTTAATAACCAAGAAAAATGGACCAATACTTAGAAAAATACAACCTTCCTAGAATGAATCAAGAACTGAAAAATCTGAGAAGACAAATCAGCAGTATGGAAATTGAAACAATCATCAAACACCTACAAAAAAAGAAAATTCCAGAACCAGATGGCTTCACCAGTGAATTGTACCAAAAATTCAAGGAAGATTAAATACCAATTCTCCTCAAACTCTTCCAAGAAATCAAAGAGGAGGCAACACTTCGGAATTCATTTTATGAGGACAATATTACCCTGATACCAAAACCTGGTAAAAATAACTCAAAAAAGAAAACTACAGATCAATATCTCTCATGAACACAGATGAAAAAATCCCAAATAGTACACTAGCAAACTGAATACAGCAACATTAAAAAGATTATACACTACGATCAAGTGAACTTCATCCCAGAGGCACAGGGATGGTTCAACATATGCAAATCGATTAATGTGATACACCACATAAATTAAAAATAAGAATTATATGATCATATCAATAATTGCATAAAAAGCCTTTGACAAGATACAGCATCCATTTATGATCAAACCACTTAACAAAATTGGAATAGAAGGAAAGTGCCTTTAACATAATAAAGGCCATATATGACAAACCCTCAGCCAACATTATACTTAATGGTGAAAAACTAAAAACCTTCCCTCTAAGATCAGAAACAAGGCAAGGCTGTCCACTATCACTACTATTATTCAAAATAACATTGGAGGTCCTAGCGAGTGCAATCAAACAAGAGAAAAATATAAAAGGCATCCAAATAGGAAACAAAGAAGTCTAACTGTCACTATTTGCAGATGAAATGAGTCTCTATGTAGAAAACCTTAAAGACTCCACAAGAACACTACTAGAAACAATAAGCAAATACAGTAAAGTCTCTGGATTCAAAATCAACGTTCAAAAATCCATAGCTTTCCAATACTCTAATAATGAAGGGTCAGAAAAAGAAGTGGAAAAAATAATTCCTTTTGCAATTGCAACAAAAAGAATAAAATACCTAGGAATAAATTTTGCAAAACAAGTGAAGGACCTATATAATGAAAACTACAAGACTCTATTAAAAGAAATCAAAGAAGATACAAAGAAATGGAAAGATATTCTGTGTTCTTGTATTGGAAGAATCAACATAATTAAAATGACCATATTACCTAAAACATTATACAGAGTTAATGCATCAAAATCTCATTGCATTTTTTAAAGAAATAGAAGAAAAAATCATAAGTTTTGTATGGAAATATAAAAGACTCAGAATTGCCAAAGCCACCCTGAGATAAAAGAACGAGGCTAGAGGCATCTTTCTGCCCAACTTCAAATTATACTACAAAGTGACAGTAATCAAAATGACATGGTATTGACAGCAAAATAGACACATAGACCAGTGAAACAGAATGAAGAGTCCAGAAGGAAACCTGTATTTATATGGGCAAATAATTTTTGACAAAAAAGCCAAAAACAGTGAAGAAAGGAAAGTTTCTTCAATAAGTGGTGCTGAGAAAACTGGAAAGCCACCTGCAAAAGAATGAAACTAGACTGTTGTCTATCACCACACAATAAAATTAACTCAAAATGGATTAAGGACCTGAATATAAGACCTGAAACAATAAAATGCATAGAAGAATATGTAGGAACTAAACTCAAGGACCTTGGGCTTAAAGAGGATTTTATGAATTTTACCTCAAAAGCAAGGGAAGTAAAAGCAAAAATAAATGAATGGGACTATATCAAACTAAAAAGTTTCTGCTTAGCAAAAGAAATTGTCAACAAGAAGAAAAGAGAACCATCCAAATGGTAAAATATATTTGCAAGCGACACTTCCGATAAGGGCCTAATATCTGAAATATACAAGGAACTCATACAACTCAATAACAAGAAAAAAACAAATGATCCAATTAAAAAATGAGCAGAGGACCTGAACAGACTCTTCTCCTTAGAGGACATATACATGGCCAACAAATATATGAAAAGATGCTCAACATCTTTAGCTATTAGTGAAATGCAAATCAAAACCACAGTGATCTACCATCTCACACCTGGTAGAATAGCTATAATCAACGGGACAAGTAATAACAAATGATGGAGAGGATGCAGGGAAAAAGGAACCCTCATACACTGCTAGTGGGATTGCCAATTGGTACAGCCACTATGGACAACAGTATGGAGATTCCTCAAATCCTAAGAATTGCTCTGCCATATGATCCAGCAATCCCTCTCCTGGGTATGTACCCCCAAAGACTTGAAAACCCATATCCAAAAAGATATTTGCACACTGATGTTCATAGCAGAAGTATTCAGTGGCCAGGACATGGAAGCAACCGAAGTTTCCTAAAATAGATGATTGGATAAAGAAGCCGTGGTACATATATACAATGGAATACAACTTAGCAATAGAAGAGATGAAATACTGCCATTTGTGACAACAAGGATGGACCTTGAGATAATCATACTAAGCGAAATAAACCAGACAGAAAAAGTTGTAAAACACATAATATCACTTATATGTGGGATATAAACCTAAAAGCAACAGATGAGCAGGACAAACACAGAGACTCATGGACATGGACTATAGACTAGTGGTTATCAGAGGGCTATAGACTAGTGGTTACTAGTGAGGTGAGGAAGGAGGAGGGAGGTAGACAGTGTAAAAGGGGTCAAATATATGGAGATAGGGGGAGGGTGAAATGGGTAAAGGGGATCAAATATATGGTAGCTGAAGGAAACTTGACTTTGGGTGGCAAACACACTTGAATATACAGATGTCAAATTATAATGTACACCTGAACATTATATATAATTGTATTAACCAATGTTACCCCAATAAACAATATAAAAATGTTCATTTTCTGATTATGACAGTAAATCACTTTAATTGTAGGCTTTTATTTGTAGATTATAAAACAGAAGAAAAAAAAACTAAAATCATACTTTAATGTTACCCAAGGCTAACATTTATAAACATTTTAATATATTTTTACATTTTTTGTATATTAAAGTAGGGGGACTGATTCTATTTTTCTGTCTCCCCCACCTCTGCATCTTCATGATAGATATATGTAATTTTATGTCCTTAATTTTTGCTTAAAATTATATCATTAGTATTTCCCTAAACCCTTTAATATTTTTGATCATTTTTGTGGTTGCATATGGATTTCAAATAAATTTATTTTTCTCATTTTTACTTTTTAGATATAAAGTAAATACATAGTCATAATAACCTTTGAAACACATATAAAAATTAATACATTTAGCAGTTTTTTTCTTTCTGTCACTCCTGTGCTTTGTGAGATAATCAGTATACATACACACACGTGCACACATCATACTGTTAAATGTTTATTTACAAAAATTATACATATTATTCTGTAACTTACTTTTTAATTTTTCAATTACATTAACATTCAGTATTATATTAGTTTCAGGTTTATAGCATAATGGTTAGACATTTATATAACTTACGAAGTTATCTTCCTGAGAATTCTAGTACCCACCTGATACCACACATAGTTATTACAATATTACTGACTATATTCCCTGGGCAAAAAATATAAAATCTAATTATAATTTTTATATCAGTCAGGGTTCAACCAAAGAAGCATAACAAATAGGAGAGTTATCATTATTAAGAGATTCATTACAAGGAAATGAATTATGTGATCATGAAGCCTGGCTAGGTATCTCCAAAATTGTAGAGCAGGCAGTCAGGAATGGCAAATCATGGGCAGTCTTGAACTCCTGGGCATAGGCCAAAGCTGTCATCTATAGGCAGGAAGATCATAAGAAGGATAAAACTCTACATTCAGAGGGAGACCTCAGCTTTGCTTTTTTTTATAAGTGACAAAAACAATTACTGTGAGCTCTATGCTCTTAACAGACTTTAAGTGAATGATATAATAATGCAAACTATAGGATCAGTGTTGTGCAGCAAAACTCTAGAACTTATTTACATCTTGTAAAAATGGACCTTTATACCTATTGAACAGCAACTCCCCATTTTTCCCCTCCCTGAATCCTCTGGGAATCACCATTCTACTCTGTGTATATATGAGTTGAACCTTAAATTTATTTTAAATAAACATAGCAGAATCATGCTATATTTGTCCTTCTGTGACTGTCATTTTTCATTTAGCATAATGTCCTCCAGATTCATCTATGTTGTCACATATGGCAGAATTTCCTTCCTCTTTAGGGCTGAGTAATAGTCCATTGTATGTACATACCATACTTTTTAATCCATTCATCCACTGATGGACATTTAGTTTGTTCTATGTCTTGGCTATTGGGACAAATGCTGCAATCAACATTAAAGGTCAGATATCTCTTGAAGATCCCAATTTCAATTATTTTGGATGTATACCCAGATGTGAGATTGCTTTTTATATGATAGCTACATTTTTTTTTAATTTTATGAAGAACCTCCATACTGTTTTCCATAGTGGCTGCACCATTTTAATTCTCAACAGTGTACTATGGTTCCAGTTTTTCCACATCCTTGACAATACTTACTATCTTTTGTTTATTTAATAATAGCTATCTAAACAAGAGTGAAGTGATATCTTCCTGTGGTTTAGATTTGTATTTCCCTGATGTTAAATGATGTTGAGAATCTTTTTATATACTTCTCGGCTATTTGTATGTCTTCTTTGAAGACATGTCTATGGAAGTCCTTTGCTCATTTTTTTAAATCAAGTTATTTGGTGTTTGTTTTTTTGTTTTGCTATTTAGTGTTCCACATAAAAGTTCCACATAGAAGTTTCTTATATGTGGAAATAAACCCATTATCAGATATATGGTTTGCAAATATATTTTCTCCAATTCCATAGTTTACCTATTATTCTGTTGTTTCTTTTCTCTGCTGTGCAGAAGCATTTTAATTTGTTGTAGTCCCAGTTTTCTGCTTTGCTTTGTTGCCTATGCTTTTGGTGTCATATTCAAGAAATCATTACCAAAACCAATGTTGAGAAGCTGTTTTCTTGTGTTTTTATCTAGGAGTTTTACAGTTTCATGTAATACATTTAAGTCTTTGGTCCACTTTGAATTGATTTTCATGTATGGTGTAATGTAGGAGGTTGGTTTCATTCTTTTGCATCTGGATATCCAGTTTTTCCCTAACCATTTGTTGAGAAAACTATCCTTTTTTATTGTGCATTTTTGGCACCCTTGTTTGACTATATATGTGTGAGTTTATTTCTGGGCTCTCTATCCAATTCTATTGGCCTATATGTCTGTCTTTATGCCAGTATCATACTGTTTTAATTACTGTAGCTTTGAATATATTTTGAAACAAGGTCTGATACTTCCCGCTTTGTTCTTCTCTCAGCATTGCTTTAGGTATTATGGGTCTTTTGTGGATCCACATGAATTTTAGGATTGTTTTTTTCTGTTTCTGTAAAAATGTCATTGAAGTTTTGAAAAGATCACATTGAATCTGTATATTGCTTTGGGCAGAATGGACATCCTAACAATATTAACACTTCCACTACGAGAAAAGAAAACCTCAAGCTAATATCTTTGATGAATATAATGGAAATATCTTCAATAAAACAATAGCAAATAGAATTCAACAACACAAAAGCATCATACACCATGACCCAGTGATTTGTCCCTAGGATGCAAGGACGGTTCAACTTATGCAAATCAATTAGTATGATACAGTGTATTAACAAAATGAAGGATAAAAATCACATGATTGTCTCTATAGCTGTATAAAAGCATTTGACAAAGCTCATCACCCTTTCATGATAAAAAATCTCAACAAAATAGGTATAGAAGAAATGTACCTCAACATAATAAAGGCCGTATATACAAGGCTCATAGCTAACATCATATTCAAAGAGGAAAAGCTGAAAGCTTTTTCTCTAAGATCGGGAACAAGATAAGGATGCCCACTTTCACCACTTATACTCAACATACTAGCGGAAGCCCTCGCCAGAGCAATTATGCAAAATGAATGAATCAATGGATGAATGAAGGCATCAAAATCAGAAAGGAAGAAGTAAAATTATTCATCTATAGATGATAACATCTTAAATATAGAAAACCCCAAAGATGTCACAAAAAAAGCCCTTACAACTAATAAATGAAGTTAGTAAATTTGCAGGATACAAGATCGACTCACAAAAGTCAGTTGTGTTTCTATACACTAACAACAAACTATATGAAAAGGAAATTAGTAAGCAATCTCATTTACAATCACATTAAAAAGAATAACGATGCTCAGGAATAAATTAACCAAGGAGATGAAAGACTTGTATACTGAAAACTATAAAACATTGTCAAAATAAATTAAAGAAGACCCAAATAATAGAAAGATATTTTGTGTTCATGGGTTGGAATACCTAATACTGTTAAAATGTCCATTCTACCCAAAACAATCTACAGATTAAATGCAAATCTATTAAAGCTCCAGTGACATTTTTATAGAAATAGGAAAAACAATCCTAAAATTAATGTAGAACCACAAAAGACCCATAATAGCTAGAGATATCTAGGAGAAAAGAACAACGCTGGAGGTATCACACTTCCTGATTCAAAATGTACAACAAAGCTACAGTAATTAAAACAGTATGGTACTACCATAATGGCAGATATATAAACCAATGGGTAGAGAGCCCAGAAATAAACCCACACATATAGAGTCAACATATCTTTAAAAATTGTGCGAAGAATACACAATTAGGAAATGATGGTTTCTTCAACAAATGGTTCTGGGAAAACTGGATATCCATATGCAAAAGAATGAAAATTAACTCCTATGGTACAACATACATGCAAACTTGAAATTAATTGAAGACTTAAATGTATGATCTGAAACTATGAATGTCCTAGAAGAAAATATAGGGTAAAGTCTTCTTGACATTGGTGCTGGCAATGATTTTTTGAATATGATACCAAAAATATAGGCAACAGAGTAAAAATAGACAAGTGGGACTACATAAAACTAAAATATTTCTGGAGAGCACAGAAAATAATAATAATTATAATAATAATAAAGTAACCTGTAGAATGGGAGAAAATATTTCAAACCACATATATGATAGGAGGTTAATTTCCAAAATGTAAAAGGAGCTCCTATAACTCAATATCAAAAAACAAATAACTCAATTAAGAATAGGCAAAACCTTGCATAGACAGTTCTGTTATTTCATTAATTTCTTTTTGCCATTTCAATTTTTTCCCTCCTGAGACTTTTCTTATCTCTATATACAGTTTCTGTTGTAACCTCTTTTGATTCATTATTTACTTTTCTTTGTATTTTTGTTTTTGGTTGTGAAATATCTTTCTACTTTACACCATACTTTATTCAACCATTTTCCACTTACCAGTCCTTTAACTCATGTTCTTACTGTGAAATGCATCTTTGTAGTTAAGTCTTTGTCCAGGTTTCTGATTACTTTTTGCTTTTCACGACTTCGGATATAATTTGCCAAAATTTCTCTTCCTTAAAAGTTGTACTAATTTACACATTTAACAAAGGTCTGTTTCTCTTAATAAAATCATGTGTTTTTATGTTTATAGGCTTTGAAATTTCTGAAAACCAGAAGAGGCAGGCTGCAATGACCGTGAGAAAAGTTTCTAAACAAAAAGGTAAAGCTGCTTTACCTTTTACCAACTCTCCCTCTCCCCAGCCCCACTCACTCTTTGTGAGACTAGAAAACCATAGGCTATGTGCTTGCATATTACTAGGCTTATTGCTGAAAGTTCTCCTGGGATGATGAGGACTATCTGGGTCCCAGGTGTCCCTGATGACAGGTGGCAAATGGTCTTAAAGGTTTAAGATTTAGGAGTGAATAGTGTAAAGTAATCTCGTTCAAAGATAGCTCATTTGTTACAGGAGAAAAATAGAACCACTGTTTTTTTTTTTATTTTTAAATGTATGTGTGTGCACGAGAGAGAAAGAGAGAGAGAGAGAGAGAGAGAGAGAGAGAGAGAGAGAGAGAGAGAACTAAACATTACTAACAATTTAGAGACTGGTGGACAATAGTAAATCTTTAGAATTTATTGGTAAGTATAAATAGAGATATTTGCATAACTTTCTTTCATTGGTTTGGAGGCATTTGCCAAATAAAGAATCCCTAATCGTAATGGAGAATAAGAAACTTAACTAGGATAGAAGTTTCAGATATTCATTCTCCCTCTCTGAACCTAAGTACTTACAAAATAAAACTACCTTGAGAATCTATTTCAATATGAAATGAAGCTTTATCTTCTCATTTTCATAAACTAGACAAAATTAAAATGCTTAGCTGAACAAAGGGAAGAAGCTACCCTCTGTTTATTTGAGAGCCTATTCAGTACCAGTCATTTTATATAAGTTCTTTCATTTTATCTTTATGGTACCCTGAAAAGTTAGGCATTATTATCCCCATTTTCCAGATGAGGAAACTGAGGATCTTCTGGGTGAAATGATTGAACCTAAGTCACCTCAACTCTAAGTTCCATGTTTTTTCCTCTCCATGTCGAGGTTCTGCTGAATCTCCATTTTGGAAAAGAATAGTTCACCTTTTTCTCTCATCTCAATTACTGACAATTGCGTCTATTACTGACAGCCACCGTCATTGCCCCCAGGAGTAGGCAATCTTAATGACACCTTACTTTCCCCAGGCCCGCCCTTGTGCTTTCTTGGTGGACTCTCTGGTTCAGAATGAGTCATCCTACAAAATGGTCAAATTCAAGTTGCCTCAAATTCCAGCACCCACATAAAGCACCCTTAATCATTCCCAGCAACACTCCTTTTCACTGAGGATGCTGAGTGCCTATGAATATATGATTTCCAAGTAAGTAGTGTACACAATTAGAGCCCCTCTGGCTAGACATAGCCATCCTTTAACAGTTTATTGCTTTTTGCTCTTGAATGACCCTCACTGGCTCTTTTTCTCATCATGCAAATGTGATTCTTTTTAGATATGGGATTAAAGGTGATCATTCCTAACTTCTTTGGGGTGAAATGTGAGAGATAGTGTTACAAAGCAATATGGAGTTAATGGCAGTAATGATATGATCTGTATGAATAGAAGAGCCCTATTAGAGAATGAAAGAGCCCTAGGAAGCTGGAGAGTCCCCGGGCTACAAAGGGGCTACTGTCCTAGCAGCCTGCCTTTGTCTCCTGGAGACTCTCTCCTCCTGAGCTTCTCTCATTCTGATTTTCTTCGCTGTTCCTGCTACACCATGATGAGGTGGTACTTTTTTACCTCACTCCACGTTCCCGCAAGCCTATCTGATACTGGCTGGTCTTTTCACTGTTCACTCATACCAAGCCTTTATGTCAGGTTCTTTTCCCACCCTGCATAGTCTCAAGGCTATCCCTTTTATGTCCTCTCTCATTTCCCAGTGTCTAAACACTGGTTCACCTGAGCAGCTTTCCACCTTTCACAGTAATCTTAGAGACTTCAAAGAATGACATCTAGTTTCAAAACTCCCAGAATTTCTATAAATCTCTCCCCATATTTCTATCTCTAGTCTTCAAGACTCTCCTAGTCTAGGACAATGGTGACTGATATATTTTGATAATCAAGGGTTCTGCACATGTGGAAGTAGTTGTCAAACTTAGTAATTGATTAGTTATGTCCTGTGCATGGGAAGAGCAAGAAGGGAGTTCTTTCAGATACCCATGAAAACTAGCTTCCTTAACTATTCCAATGACTCCTTCCTGAAAGTGATGAGGATCGTTGTTGTTAAAACTTCTCTAATGCAATGTAATTGGATAGGTAATTATTCCGGTATCCCCTTCCAACCCTATCTGTAATGCCAGGAGACCTTACCAACTCAGTATACTGCTCTGGAGAAGGGGAAGCCTGGCTGGAAGAAAAGCATAGGACAGAGCTTAGTTCCAAGGAAGGCCTTTACATTTTACATTTGCCTTTCACACTGCCTTGGTTTTAAGAATTGATTTACACCATTTTTGGAGTTGGTGGCTAATTCCCGATTCATTAAAGCGTTTAAGTCTGTCATCATAGAGCTTCCTAGGGCCACAAGCACAGTCCCCATCTCCAGAGGCTTTAGGGTCAGCTCAAAATCAAATGAGTACCCAAGAATAATTAAAATAATTTTGAAAAAGAAGAATAAAGATGGAATAATCAGTCTACCCTGATTTCAACACTAGTATATAGCTACAGTAATCAAGACCTACATAAATATACACAATTGATTTTTTGACAAAGATGCTAAAGCAATTCAGTGGAAGAAAGGTAACCTTTTCAACAAATGGTGCTGAAGCAAATGGACTTCCATAGGCCAAAAAGAACCTCAAATTAAATTCATATCCTATAAAATTAACTCAGATCAGATAATAGATTTAAATTTAAAGCTATAAAACTTTAAAATAATAGGAAAAAAATTTTAGGATCTATGGCTAGGCAAAGAAGTTCTTAGACTTGACACCAAAACTTGAACCACAAATTAAAAATTTGATAAAATGCACCTCATCAAAATAGAAAGTGTTGCTTGTGAAAAACCATGTGATGACAACACAAGCTATATATTAGAAAAATATGTGTAAACTACATCTCTGACAAAATACTAGGATATAGAATATGTAAAGAACTCTCAAAACTCAACAGTAAAATCTACCTATTTCAATGAGAAAATAACAAAAGGCAAACAGATATTTCACTGAAGAAGATATATAGATAGCAGTTAAATACATGAAAAGATGTTCAACATCATCGATCATTGGAGATATACAAATTAAAACCACAATAAGATATTACTATATACCGATTAGAAAGGCTAAAATAAAAAACAGTAACAACATCAAATTTTGGCAAGGATGCAGAGAAATTGAGTCATTTGTATCTTGTTTGTGAGAATATAAAATGGTACAGCCACTTTGGGAAATAGCTGGGCAGTTTCTTAAGACATAAAACATACAACTGTCATGTGACCCAGCAATTAATACTCCTAGACATTTACCTCAGAGAAATGAAACTTATTTTCATATAAAAATCTCTAAACAAATGTTCATAGCAGGTCTGTTCATAATAGCTCAAACTGGAAGAACCCACATGTCCTTCAGTGAGAGAGAATTAAGCAAACTATGGTACATTCATACTGTATTACTCATCGGGAGAAAGATATTGGTACATGCAACAACTTGGGTGAATCTCAAAGGAATTACATTATGATGAATGAGAAAATCCAATTGCCAAAGAGTGCATATTGCAGAAATCCATTCATATAATGTTTTGAAATGATATAGTTCAGAAATGGGGAATATTGGTTGCCAGGGGATAATGAGGGAATGGGGACAGGAGAGAAGTGTGTGTGATTACAAAAGAGTAATGATAATGATCTTCGTAATGATAGAAATGTTATATCTCTTGACTATGTCCTATAAGAACAATAATATCCTAGCTGTAATATTGTACTATACTTTCATAAAATGTTACCATCAGAGAAATCGAATAAAAGGTACAAAGCATATCTCTATATTTTCTCTACAACTGCATACAAATCTACAATGATCTCAAAATAAAAAGCTTAATTAAAAATTTTAAATGAGAAGTCTTTAAACTCCCTCCCTAATATCTACATATTGTTTGTTAGCATCCAATACCCTCATATTTCTGACACTATCTTAGAAATCTAGCTTTAGAGGATGTCATCAAAATAGCAAAAGTTTTCTGCTGTCCTTCCCCTAAAGAACAGTGACTTTGACAATCACCCACAGATGAGTGTTTTTGTTTAAGTCCAGGAGTCCAGCAGAGAAGTTCCAGATAACCCTTGGAGAAAAAAAAATCTATGATTAGAGGCATAGAAGAAGCAAATCGGTAAAGAATAGAGGAGATGACTGTTTCTTCAAATGCAAAGACAGTAATGCAAGACTGCAAGGAATGTAAAAAATCAAGGAAGTGTTACATTACTAAAGGAACACAATTTTCCAGAAACTGATCCCAAAAGACATGGAGATCTATGATTTAGACAATAAATAATTCAAAATAGTTGTTTTAAGGAAGTTCAGTGAGCTACAAGAAAACAGAGACAATTCAACAACATCAAGAAAATAAGAAATTCAATAGAGTAGAAACTGTGAAAAAAGAACTGAATAGAAATTATAGAACTGAAGAATGTAGCAAAAGAAACGGGAAAAAAAGTGCAATAGAGAGCATTAGCAGAGGACGTGATCAAGCAGAAAAAAGAATCTGTGCAGTCAAAGACAGGTCATTTGAAATTGTCTGATCAGAGTAGAATAAAGAAAAATAATGAAAAAGAGTAAAATAAACCTATACAAAATATGGGATTAAAAAAAGAGAAACAATCTATAACATGTTGGAGTCCCAGAAGTAGAAGCAGTTGGAGGGAAATGGCAGAAATCATACTTAAAGAAATAATGACTGAGATGTTCCCAATTCTGGGTAGTTATTTAGATATCCAGTTTCATGAAGCTCATTGATCTTTAAACAATTTCAACCAATATCATCTCCAAGATGCATTATAATAGAACTGTCTAAAATCTAAAACAAGGGGAGAATTTTAAAATTAGCAAGAGAAAACATTCTTTTCATACAAGGGAACCCCCATAAGATTATCAACAGATTTATCAGCAGAACCTAGCAGACCAGGAGAAAGTGAGATGGTATCCTCAAAGTGCTGAAAGAAAAAACTGCCAACCAAAAATAATGTGTCCAGGAAAGTTGCCCTTCCTAAATGAAAGAGGCTTTCCCAGAGAGAGGAAGATAGGGAGAGAAGGAGGGAGGGGGAGAGAGTTCATCACCACAAGACTTGTTTTATAAGAAATGCTGAAAATTCTTTTTTTTAATTTTTCTTGTTCAGTAATTCGATATTATTTATATTAGTTTCAGGTATATAGTGTAATAGTTAGACATTTATTTAATTCATGAAGTGATCCCCTGACTACGTACCCATCTAGCACTAAACATGGTTATTACAATGTTAGTGACCATATTTCCTATGCTGTACTTTACAGCCCCATGACTATTTTGCAACTACATGGATGGACCTAGAGGGTATTGTACTAAGTGAAATAAGTTAGACAGAGAAAGTCGAATGATGTATAATTTCATTTACATGTGAAATCTAAAAAAAATAAAATAAACAAAATGAAAACAAACTCATAGATATGGAGAACAAACTGGCAGTTGACAGATGTCAGGGGAATTGGAGGGGTGGGGCTAAGAGAAATGGTGAAGGGGTTAAGAAGTACAAATTGGTAGTTATGAAATAGTCAGGGGATGGAAGGAGTTCTTCAAGCTGAAATGAAAGGCCACTAATTCGTAACGTGAAAATATGATTATAAATACAAGAGTAAAAGTAAGTATATGTCTTAATTCAGAATAATCTAATATGGTGGTGTGCTAATTGTTTAAATATACTATAAACAATAAAGAACAAAGGAATTAAAAATAACTATAGGTACTTTTCTTGTTAATAGATGATAAAAAGTTGAAAACTGTGACATCGAAAACAAATTGTGGTGGGGAAAATTAAGAGGATAGAATGTTTATATGTAGTCAAAGTTAATTTGTTATCAACATAAAATATATTATTGTAAATATAAGATGTTTTATATTAGCCTCATTGTAACCATAAGCAAGTACCTATAGAAGATATACAAAAGAAAAAGAGAGGTGCATCAAAGCATACCACTATGGAAAATCATCAGTTCATACAGGAAGATAACAAGAGAGGAAGAAAGGAACAAAGGAACTTCAAGACAGTCAGAAAATAAAAAGATGGCAAAAGTAATTCCTTACCTGTCAATAATTACTTTAAATGTAAATGGATAAAATTCTCCTATTAACACAATAGAGTGACTGAATGGGTTAAAAAGAACCAAGACACAATTGTATACTGCATATAGAAGTCTCAGTTCATCTTTGAGAATACACATAGCCTTCAAGTAAAGAGATAGAAAAAGATATTCCATACGAGTGGAAATCAAAAGAGAAATAGACAGTAAGTCAAAAAACTCACAAGAGACAAAGAAGATCATTATGTAATGATAAAAATAATTCATCAAAAGGATATAATAATTGTAAATATATATTGGCCCAAAATTGATTGGACCACCTAAGCATATTAAGCAAATTACTAGTAGATCTGAAGGAAGAAACAGACAATGACACAATAATAGTAGGAGATTTTAATACACCACTTTCAGCTATTGCTAAATCACCAAGACAAGAATGATTGAGAATATTGGACTGATAATATATTTAGACCACATGGACCTAACAGACATAAAAGAACATTCTATGCAACAGCAGATTTCACATTTTTCTCAAGCCCATATGCAACATTCTCCAGGAATATCATGTGTTAAGTCACAAAACAAGTCTTAGCAAATTTAAGAAGACAAATTATATCAAACATATTTTCCAACCACAGTGGTATGAGACTTGAAATCAGTAACAGGAGGGAAGCTGGAAAATTCACAAATTTGTGGAAATTAAACAACACACAAATGGCTTATGAGTCAAAGAAGAAATCAAAGGGGAAATAAAAAGAATATCATGAGAGGAATGAAAATGTAAACACAATATACCAAAAGTTGTGGGATACAGGAAAAGTAATTTTAGAAGGAAAGTCTATAGCCATAAATGCCTACACAGAAAAAAAAGTAAGATTTCAAATAAGCAACCTAACTTTATAACAAAGAACAAGAAAAAGAAGGAAAAAAGCCCAAATTTACCAGGAAAAAAAGGAAATAACGATCAGAACAGAAATAAGTAAAATAAGAACCAAAAAACAATAAAGAACATCATGAAATTAAAAGCTGGCTTTTTGAAAAGATAAAGTTGACAAAACTTAGCTGGACTAAAAATGAAGAGAAGACTTAAAATCAGAAATTAAACACAAGGTATTATAAATGATACCACAGAAATAAAAAAAATCATAAGAGAATAATATGAACAACTATACACCAACAAATGAATAAATTGCAAGAAACATACAATGTACCAAAACTGAACCATAAAAAAAATAAAAAATCTGAACATACCAATAACGAGTAAGAAGATTGAAGCAGTCATAAAAAGAAAAAAACATCCCAACACATAAAAGCTCAGGACCAGATGGTTTCATTCTATGAAAGTTCTATAAACATTTAAAGAATATTTAATACCAGTCCTTTTCAAACTATTCCAAAGACATGAAGAGTCTTTGAACATTCCCAAACACATTTTACAAGGCCAGGATTACCCAGATACCAAAGCCAGGTAAAGACACTACAGTACGATACAGGACAATATCCCTGATGAATATAGATGCAAAAATTCTCAACAAAATACTAGCAAACAAAATTTAACAGCACATTAAAATGATCATACACCATCATCAAGTTGTATACATCCCTAGGATGCAAAACCGGTTTGACATATGCAAATTAATAAGTATTATATGCCACATTAATAGAAAAAAAGACAAAAAAAATGATCATCTCAATAGATGCTAAAAAAGCATTTGACAAAATTCAACATTCTTTTATGTTAACTCTCAAAAATTAGGTATAGAAAGAATTTACATCAACATAATAAAGACCATGTATGACAAACCCATGGCTAACATCATACTCAATGCTATTTTTATAAGATGAGGAACAGCAGAATGGTGCCCACTCTCACCACTTCTATTCCACATAGTACTGGATCCTAGGCAGAACAATCAGGCAAGAAAAAGAGGGTAAAAATTACCTGAATCACAGAAGAGAAAGTTAACTTGATTCTCTCTTACCTATGACAAGTTTTTATATATAGAAAATGCTAGAGGTTACCAAAAAAAACTGTTAAATGTAATTAATGAATTTAGTAAGGCTGTAAGATGCAATATCAACATACAAAGTTCAGTAGCATTTTATACAACAACAAACTATCTGAAAAATAAAACAATCCACTTACAATAGTATCAAAAATGATTTAAAAAATACTTAGGATTATATCTAACCAAGGAGGTGAACGATGTGTACACCGAAAACCCTAAAGTACCTGTGAAAAAAAAACTGAAGAAGACACAAAAATGGAAGATATCCTGTGTTCCTTGATTGTAAGAATTAATACTGTTAAAATCTCTACTACCCAAAGCCATCTATAGATTCAGTGCATTTTCTCTCATGTTTCCAATGGCATTTATATTTTATTTATTTATTTTTAAATTAAGTTTATTGAGATAACATTGGATAATACAATTATATAATTTTTAGGTGTACATTATAATTTGACATCTGTATATTCTATTGTATGTTTACCACCCAAAGTCCAGTTTCCTTCAGCTACCATATATTTGATCCCCTTTACCCACTTTGCCCTCCCCTGACCCCCTATATTTGACCCCCTTAACCTCATATACCTCCCCCTCCTCCCCCACCCACTACCCTCTGGTAACCACTAGTCTATAGTCCATGTCCATGAATCTCTGTTTGTTTGTCCTCCTCATTTATTGCTTTTAGGTTTCTATCCCACATATAAGTGATATCATGTGATTTTCAACTTTTTCTGTCTGGTTTATTTTGCTTCGCATGATGATCTCGAGGTCCATCCATGTTGTTGCAAATGACAGTATTTCATCTTTTCTTATGGCTAATATTCCATTGTATATATGTACCATCGCTTCTTTAGCTAGTCATCTACCATAGGACACTTTGGTTGCTTTCATGTCCTGGCCACTATGAATAATGCTGCGCTGAACATTGGTGTGCAAATATCTTTATGGATATGAGTTTTCAAGGCTTTGGGGTAAATGCCCAGTAGAGGGATTACTGGATCATATGGTAGATCAATTCTGAGTTTTCTGAGGAACTTCCATACTGTTTTTCCAATGACATTTTTAACATAAATAGAAAATACAATCCTGAAATTCCTATGAAATCATAAAAGACTTTGAATAGCCAAAGCAATTCTGAGAAAGAAGAAAACTAGAAGCATCACATTTCCTGTCTTCAAATTATATTACAATGCTATAGTATTAAAAACAGTGTGGTATTGGAAAAAAATACAATTACATAGACTAATGGAGGAGAATCTAGAGTGCAGAAATAAACTCATGCATATACAGTCAATTAATATTTGACAAAGGAGCCAATAATACTCAACAGAGGGCAGTCTTTTAAAAATAGTTCTAGAGAAATTGGATAGTCATATGTACAAGAATGAAACAATGCCCCTATTTTACACTGCTCACAAAAATTAACTCAAATGAATTAAAGACTTAAAATAAGACTTGAAACCATCAAATTACTGTAAGAAAATATAGGGAAAATGCTTCTTGACATGAGTCTTCATAATGAATATTTGGATATGAGATATAAAGTACAAGAAATGAAAGCAAAAAATAAACAAGTGGGACTGCATCAATTAAAAACTTCTGTACAGGAAAAATCAGTCTATGGAATAGGATAAGATATTTGAAAACTACAAATCTAATAATGGATTAATATGCAAAATATATAAAGAATTAATATTACCTAATAGCAAAAAATAAAACCAAAAATACACAAATAATTTAGTTGGAAAATAGACAAAATACCTGAATAGACATTTTTTTTCAAAGAGAATACACTACAAGACAATACAGACCAATGATCCTGATAAATAAAGATACAAACATTCTCAGTGACATCCTAGCAAACTAAATTCAATAGCATATTAAAAGGATCACACGCCATTATCAGGTGGGATTTGTCTTTAGGATACAAGGGTGGTTCAACATATGCAAATCAACAAATGTGATACACTACGTGAACAGAACAAAAGATAAAAATCACATGACCATCTCAATAGATGGATGCAGAAAAATCATTTGACAAAATCAACATCTTTCCATGAAAAAATCTCTCAACAAATTGGGTATACAAGGAATGTACCTCAACATAATTAAAGCCTATATGATAAGCCCCTAGCTAATAACATTATACTCAATGGTGAAAGTTTGAAAGTTTTTTTTTTAAGATCAAGAACAAGACAAGGGTGCCAACTTTCACCACTTCTGTTCAACATAGTGCCGGAAGTCCTAGCCAGAGTAATTAGGCAAGAAAAAGAAATTAAAGTCAAAAAGACAGAAGTAAAAATGCTTCTGTTTGCTGATTGCATGATTTTCTATAAAGAGAATTCTACAGACTCTCTCAAGAAGTAAGAATGTTAGGATATTAGTATAACAAAGGAATTCAGTAATGTTTCAAGATAGAAAATCAGTGTACAAAAATTAGACATGTTTCACTAATAACAAACATCTAAAAGATAAATGAAAATACCATTTGCAACAACACGAAATAGAATAAAATACTTGGGAATAAATTTAACCAAGGAGGTTAAAGGTTTGTACAATGAAAGCTATTAGATACTCATGAAAGAAATTGAAGAAGGCACAAATGAATGGACAACAATTTCATGTTAATGCATCATAAGAATTAATATTGTGAAAATGTCCTTACTACTCAACACCATCTATAGATTCAATGAAATCCCTAATTCAAATTCCCTGGTATTTTTCACAGAAGTAGGTAAAACAATTCTAAAATTTGTATAGAACCACAAAAGACCGCAAGTAAGCAAAGCTATCCTGAGAAAAAAGAACAAAGCTGGGAATATCTTATACTTCCCAATTTCAAACTATATTACAAAATTATGGTAATCAAAACAGTGTGGTACTGGCATAAAAACCAACATATAGAGCAATGGAACGGAATTATAAACCCACATTTATAGTCAACTAATATTTGTCAGGACACCACAAACAGTGGGGAAAGGATAGTCTCTTCTATAAATTGAATTGGGAAAATTGAATATTCACATACAAATAATGTATTGAACCTCTATCTTATACCACTCACACAACTTAACTTGAAATGGATTAAAGACTTGGTTGTAAGACCAAATAGCATGAAATTCCTAGAAGAAAACAAAGGGAAAATTTTTGACATTAGTCTTGGCAATGAGTTTTTTAATGCAACATCAAAAAGCACAAGCAACGGGAAACAAAAATGAACAGGTAGGACTACATCAAACTACAAAGCTCTACACAGCAAAAGAAACAGCACAATGAAAAGACAACCTATGGTATAGGAGAAAATATTTGCAAACCATATATCTGATAAGAGTCTAAAATTCAAAGTATATACCAACTCATACAATTCAATAGCAAAAGACAAGTAGTCCAATTAAAATATGGACACAGGACCTAATAGACATTTTTTCAAAGAAGACATACAGATGGGCAACATATATATGAAAATGTGTTCAATACCACTAATCATCAGAGAAATATAAGTCAAAACCACAATGAGATATTTTCTCATGTCTGTTAGAATGGCTATTACCAAAAAGACAAGAGATAACAAGCCCTGGTGAAAATATGGAAAAAAGAGAACCCCTGTACACTGTTGGGGAGAATATAAATTTGTAAGCCACCATGAAAACAGTATGAAACATTCTCAAAAAATTAAAATTAAAACTGCTTTCTGTCTAGCAATCCCACTTCTGAGTATATATAGGAAGGAAAAGAAGTCAGGATCTTGAGGAGCTAGCCACACTCTTATATGTTTCTTGCAATATTATTCACAATAGCCAAGACATGGAAACAACCTATCTGTCTTTCAGTGGATAAATAGATAAAATAAATGTGACACACACACACACACACACACACACACATACATGTATACACACATATATACACAGTGGAATATTATTCAACCATAAAAAGAAGGAAATCCTACCATTTATGGGAGCATAGATGAACTTTGAGGGCATTGTGCTATGTGAAATAAATAAAACATTAAAACACAAATACTATATGATCTCACTTATATTTGGAATCTAAAAAGGCAAACTTATAAAAACAGAAAGTCGATCGGTGGTTGCTAGAGACTGGGGTTAGAAGTGGAATGATGTTGGACAAAGGAGGGCACAAACTTTCAGTTATAAAATGAAGTTCTGGAAATATAATGTATAGTATGGTTAATATACAGTATGGTTAAACGTAGTTAACCATTCTTACTGTATATTTGAGAGTTGCTAGAAGAGTAGTTTTTAAATGTTATTAACACAAAAAGAAGGTAGTTTTGTGAGGTGATGGGTGTACTAACCCACCCTAGTGTGGTAATGATTTCTCAATATATACATGTGTGAAATCATCATATTGTACACCTTAAACATACACAGTGCTGTCAATTATATCTCAATAAAGCAGGAAAACAAAACTAAGAACAAAAACAAAAGAAAGAATATTGCCTTTTATTAAAAAAAAAATTGCTTCTCACTGAAGTGCCAAAGGCTGTTGATAGCTTAATATACGACTCCCAGGGTAATGAGATCAAGTCATCAAAGGCAAATAAAAAAGCTATTATGTTGAAATTTTAGACACTGGCTGGCAGATTAGGAAGGTATGTGGGAGCAGCAGAGAGTTCATCCTTGCATTCTGAATTGTATGCCATATGTCTCAGACTATTCTGTGCTGAATTATACATTGGGATTTTGAACTTTAAGTTTAGGTCCCCTGGTTTCCAGAATTCTCCATTCAAGTAGATTTTGCTTTGATGGTTGTAAGCACTCCTAATGAAAGTTGAGAAGTCATTGAAGCATTTCCTTTGAAAAGTAACAAATATATTCCAAGTCTTCCTTGTTTTCAATGAATCATATATTCTGATGGTGTTTGCTTTCTCCCTCAACTACCAATGCCACTTCCCTGTTAAATACAATTTTATTACTCTCAACCTGGTATAGAACACTGGATCATGTGTACCTTAGCTTTTAGAAAAAAATATTTCCGCATGACCTGCCCTTAAGTCAGTAGTTCTTAACCAGTCTCTTTTGACACTTCCAGGTGTAATGGAGAAGAGAGAAAATGTTGTTTGGCATTAAATGGAGATTGTTCAGTTATTTGCAGATCCCTTGCTTTGTGACCTTAAGTATGACATTTCCATGCAGGTCTTAGTGTCCTTGTCTGTAAAATGGCTCCTGGTAACACTCCAAGTTTCTTAGTGATACTGTGTAGATGGGAAAGTGTGTTGTTGCAGTAATCATATCATTCCAAAATCTGTTAAGGAATGTAATTCTTTCCTTGGGTGATTTTTAGTTCAAGTTCACACTCTCTAAAATAAACTGCCTTGAATTGTCTGCCCAAAGATATCACTAGGTAATTTGAGAAGCCCCTTGCTATTTAACTTATACCCTTTACCTTTGATCTTCTATCTACTCTAGGTGTCAACTCTGCCCGCTCAGTTCCTCCATCCTACCCACCTCCGCAGGACCCGTTAAACCAGGGCCAGTACCTGGTTCCCGATGGTATCGCTCAGTCACAGGTCTTTGAGTTCACCGAACCCAAGCGCAGCCAGTCACCATTCTGGCAAAACTTCAGCAGGTTAACCCCCTTCAAAAAATAATACCTACAGGGAGGCAGATAATTTTAAAATAAAGTAAATAAAATTATATTTATAGATGGACCTTTTTTTGGAGAAGTACTGTTGAAATATACACACACACACATATACACATATATATGTGTGTGTGTATATACACACACACATATATATATGGATGTATACACACATGCAGAGACCCTCAAGTGTACGTACATACACACACACACACACACACACACACACACACACACACCAAAAACATTTTCTGTTGTTTTAGAGAAGTGAAATCTATAGTTGGTAGGAAGAGGAACCAATGACTTCCAAACATGTGATCCCTTGTTAAAAGTTTCTTAAAAGCTTTCTGTTATTCTTACCCTGTCCCTCTCCTCTACTTTCAGAAATTGATATTTCTATTTGTTCTTTTTATTGTTGAGATAATCTCTTTGCTCTCCTGTAAGAGATTTATTGACTTGTCACTATTACCATAGATGTATTTGTATTGTTTTTTATTTCTTTCCTGATGATACTGATGCTAATGATTTTTGAATTTAATTTAATGTGGTGGAGTTTGGGAGTTTGGAATTTTTTTTCTTTTACTTTTCACCAGGTAAAGGGAGGGACCCCTTTTCCTCTCCCTCAGCTGACCATCTGTGAATATTTCTGCAGCCCTGCAGTTGCCCCAAACAGCCTTTTTCCTGCATCTTCTGTCCTCAGTCATGCCAGTCTGGACATGCTCTGTTGTGCCCTGTGACATAACTGCTCAATATTTCTATTGCTTTTACTGTATTTTAGATGTTGTAGAAAGATCAAAATCAAACAGAAGCAAGGGAGTTTCATTGTATAATGATGCTGGAGAGAACTTTTGTTCAGAGAACATTCTGCATTTGGGCTCTTTCTTCTCCTAATACTGGGAGTTCCCACATTGCAGCACTGCTGAGTCATGACAGTTTTGTGTCTGGGATTTACTTTGGGAAAATTATTCTCTTCTTCAAGATGCTTTGGTTATGGTTTTCCTTCTAAGCTTGTCCCTCCCCTAACCTAAAAGATCTGAACTAGAAGCAAAATGGCTGAGACTCTTTCTCCTGTCAGAAGGATTCAACTGCCTCCAGTACCAAGTTGGTTTAAGGTGGGGTTCCCCATGGCAATCAGTTTGAGGGCCTGGTCATTCCTGTTTCAATTTGCAAATTGTTTAGGCAGCATTGATAGGAGTCGATGAAGGGGTCAAGGCAGAGTCTACCTGACCAACATTATCAACTGCCTGTAAATTATTGACCTGTACATGAGCCAATCCTGACAATAACCTTTTAGAGGAAAGAAGAGGGATAGGCATGGAAAGAAACAGTGTTGGCCCAATGTATGTAATGGCAGTTCTTACCATTCAAGTTATGTGAGACTTCCCCCATTGCTAGTAGATTATATGGACAATCTTCCATGGCTCCTTCCTTCCCATATTCCTATCTCCCTTCCTTCTCTTGCTTTTCTGGCACAAGAGGGTGACTGGTATTTAAATAGTTAAAACACTTCTGGCACTTGAAAAAGGCCCCGTTTCCAGCATTCTCCCATCTTAGGACACTTGAAGCAACTGAGGATCCCAGGGGAACTTTTCCCTGTAGTGAAAGGATCTGAGACAGAGATGCTACCCTCAGGCTCAATTTTGACAGGCTTCTCACTTACGCACAACTAACTTCCACCACAAAGAGGCAGGTTTCCTGTGGATGCAGGAGTACTTATTCCTCCTCCTCACATGAACTCTTGTGTGGATAGACCTTGAAAAGCAAGGAGAATGGGGTACAAAGGAGTGAGGATTGGCCCTGCTATGAAGAACCACTCTAGTGAAGAATCTGCAGATTGTGAGTCTGTTCTGGACTCCATGGGAAAGACTTCATCATGAAAGGATCTCAGCGTAGCTGACTTGATTACTGTTCTATGTCTTCTGACACAGACCAGGCCCTGCCAAGCCTGATATTTTTTTTTTCTGTAGGAATCAAATTTCAAGCTGTTTTAGCTTCTTTTCCACCACACCCAAATCAGACTAGTGAGTAAACCAAGGATAAGTTTGAGTTGAGCAGAGGGCTGGGCCTCGGGACTGGTCACCACTGCTCAGCACATGACCCTACTACTTAAGACCCCGTGGCAAGGAACCTGGTACCCAGTGTGTAAGTTAAAATGGTCTCTTGGGCAAACAGAATGTGTTTGAATGACTGTGCAGGCTGCCCTTGAACTTACATCCCTTTTCTACTTGCCATTCCTCCCCACGAGACTTGGCCTTGATATGCTTCTCCAGGGTCTTGGGGCACTCCAAAATGGGGTGCTTAGATAAGTCTCTGGACTTACAATATCTCTTGGCCAAGCTCCTTTGAACCCACACTCCCCTGGGCCTGTGCTCAGAACTCCAGGATCAGGGATATCACCTCTCACCATGGGCCTCTCATCCACCCATCTCTCACCCACCCAACACACTGGCATCACCAGATGCCAATAACTTGTAGAAACAAGAAGAAATCAGTTTGCCCTTGGTTGTAGTGTTCCCCCAGCCTATGGCAACAAATAAGACCAATGGCCAGCGGCTTCAAGGGGAGCCCCATTATCTGGGCTCATGGTCTAAGCTTATTCTGTGTCCTCACAGCAGTGCTGTTCCCCAAGAACTCTGTAAATCTTTATGTCTGCATGGCCCTGAGCTTCTTTTTCCTCAACTCAATGAGTCCTAGATTTGCTCTTCAAAAGGCTTTGCTAGTGTGTTCTATGGGCCCTGCTGTGGGATAGTCCTAACACAGAAACCCAACTCCCCTTTCTCTCTCCCTCTCTCCCCTTCTCTCTACATGTATAGCTCTAATGGATTTATAAGGACAGCAACAAGAGAGTTCTAATAATTCTACTGTAAAGCCAAATAGTGATCTTTTAGTGCTTTGGGGATGGGGTGGGCTGGGGTGGCTGGATGGGCAACAGTGATTTTAATTACCCCTGCTGCTCTGCATTTGCCAGTTTATTATTTTGTTTCTTCTATCTGACTGTTTGACCCTGTCAAACAAGTGTCAAAGTTGTGTGTTTAAAAAACTGTTTAACAACAAAAATATGATGTTGTAATGACACAAAGCCTTATAAAAATATTTATGGAGTTCAATAAAAGAAGTAAAAAGACACCTCCAGGCATAGCTCTTGTGTCATTTTTGTGTGCGTGTATGTGTATACATATGTGTTTTACCAATTGAAAAATAAAGGGAACTTACCTAATGTTGGGGGGAAGCTTACCCTAACCTAGTCTTGGCCTGCAAGCCCTACTGTACCATTGCCAGATTCTCCTTGGGCTGTGACCTTCCATTTTATATCTCGAAGAGCTGGTCACAAAAATCAAGTTTGATCCTGTAATCAAGGTCATTTCAAGCTTCTTTATGGTTGGCATTGTCCTTTAGGTCACCTCGCTCTTTGACCAAACTTGAAAGCCCGTTCCTGACATTCCCCCTTTTCTTTACAGCTACAAGTTCAATAACTGCCCTGGGCACTCATGGAAACATAAAGGCTGTTTTTTGGACCCAGCCAGAAACCAAATAACTGAGGAATCCCCTTCTCACAGTTCTCTCCAAATGCTCAGGTTTCATGTCCTCAGACAGACACATTCCTTATCCATTCCCCAAAGTGGGTGGAGTGACACCGTTTCTTACATTGTGGTGTATAGATGCTCTTTGCTGCCCACAAGGCCCCAAATTTGTATCTTATGCTGCCCATGTAAGACACAATAGTGGGTCTGTTCTGGCACTGCTTCACCTGCCTTTCTTGAGAGCAACTAAACACTGACCCTAAAAAACATGAGTAAAATAATAAACTTAATAAAAGGGTCCAGATAATTGTTCCAACCTACAGAGTTGGGCTGAAAAGCAGGTATTGCGTCTCAGGGTTAGAATGTAAGCCCTATCTGTGTAAGCCTTGGGGATACCTCCTGCCCCAGGATTTGGAAAAACTGATAATAAATCATCTCCTTCAGTAAACTTTACCCTTTATTTCTTGGCTCTCTCCTCATTTAAACTATTTCTTTACTATCCTTACCCTTTCCATTTTCCATGGGGTCTGCCATCTCTCTCCTACAACTCAGAAAGCTCAGTTCTCAGCAGCCAGCTTCCCCAGCTTCCAGACATGAATCTCAACTACCTCCTGCAGAATATGAGTAGTGCTCCCTGACTACCTTCTAAGGATCCTAGAGTGGAGAGTGGGGAGACAAATGGTGGAAGTCATACTCCTGGATACAGCTGGTTCTCTCCTAAGTTAACTAAATTCAAACATGTCTGATTGCCAAAAGAATTATTTTTGAAAGCCCCATCTCATCCACATGATAAATCCATGTGGCTGTACTACTTAGAAACTTCTTTGCTTAGAGCATTTACCCACTTCCTGCCCTTGGTTTTGTTAAAAAGCACCATATATTCACTGATAGAGTGCTGCTATGTTCATTGATGGAAGTGCCACTTGCATCTGTAATTACTAAGTTTCCAATTTCCTTTGTCTAATTACTAAGTTTCTCCCCTTGACAGGGCATAGAAGGGGCATTGTATCTTAGTATTTTCAGGAGGCCTTCAAAAGGAGAGGGCCACAGGGCCTTAATCCATCCCAAGGTCATTGTGTCAAGGATGACGGTCTCTTGTTCTATTAGTATTTTCTGGGAGGTTCGGGCTAGGAGAGATGTCTTTGTGGTGTGCCCAAATGGCCAGAACTAGAATGGAGAAAGGATACTCATCCCAGCTTCCAGAAAAGGCCTCTTCCTAAACAATTCATCCTCGACCTATCGCTATCCTGGAAAGTCTCAAAAAGATATTGATGCCATTCCTCTTACCTGGTAAGGTATAAATGTCTATGAAATGAAACAACTCATTATTTTATAGGTATCCAGGCACTTCCCTTCCCACTGAGGAAACCCCTAAATATAAAGAGCTCATGCTTGTAACTCCTAGAAGTTCCTTCTTCAACTTTTCTGTTCCTATCCCTTTCCCTATTCACATAGGAGACACAGACCCAGCCCCTCTGTATTATAACAGTACAAAAGAACCTGGGATAAATCACTTCTCCTATTCTAAGCCTGGGTGCCTCATCTGGATCCAGGCTAGTGGACAGAATGAAGCACACAAGATCATCCATGGGCAATATAAGAAAATGTTATAACTTCTCTATTATCTAAAAAATAAGAAAGGTCTTAAGCTGACCCAATAATTAAATATGGATTGTCAGTAATACATGATTATAATTTATAAAATGTACACCTATGTTTGGAAGGCATGCTCAGAAATGATTTTCCAATGGGGTGCATGATCCATAAAGTTGGGAGAACACCATTCCGTATTTCTTTAAAATGTACTGAACACTTACCACATATACAAATCCTATTCTAATTACATTGCATATATTAAATCAATTTAATAATCACAACAGCCCTATGAAAAAATTCCATTAGTTAACTATTTTACATATGAAGTAATTGAGGCACATGTTGGTTAAGTAAATTGTCCAAGGTCAAATAAGTGACAGAGTTTGCACTCAAACCCAAGCTATCTGGCTGTAGAGTTTGCACTTTTAACCACTTGGTTAATCTAAAAAGATGAATGAATTGAAAACCAAAATCCAAACTTCTGCTATAAGATGGACATACTAATCCCAAATCATAATTTTTTAGCAAAATTTTTAAAATTTCTGCCTAGCCATCTACTCCTCCAAGTACTCTGGAGTCAAACTACCTTAGTTCAAATTCCAGCTCCATGATCCACTTTCTGGCTATGGGATCATAGGTAGATGACATCCCCTCTTGAGCCTCATTTTCTTCATATGTCAGATAGGAATAAGAGTAGTCAGTAATTACTTCACATAATTGTCATAAGGAGTAAATCAGTTTACAGCTAACAAGAAAAACACTTAGCACAATGCCTAGGACATAGTAAGCATTCAAGTTGTTAAAATTGGAGTGCCACAGTTTTTCAAACTGTGTGACCCAATAGCAATTCCACTCCTGGGTATATACCTAAAAGACATAAAAACATGTCTACACAAAAAACTTGTACATAAATGATCATAGCAGTTATATTAATAATTGCTAAAGGTGGCAACAACCTAAACATCCATCAACTGATGATGGATAGACAAAATGTGGCATATCCCATAAAAAATTAAATACTGATACATACTGTAACATGGATCAGCCTTGAAAACATTATGTGAAAGGAGCAAGATTCAAAAGGTTTTTATATGATTCTACTTATATGAAATATCCAGAATAGGCAAATCCATAGAGACAGAAAGTAATTTACTGGTTACCCCAAGCTGGGTAATGCGCTGCTAATGGGTACAGGTTTTTTGGGGGGGATGGTAAAAATGATCTAAAATTGATTGTGTGTATGGTCATAGAGTTCTGTGATTATACTAAAAAGCACTGAATTATGCACTTTTGAAAGGTTGAATTTTATATTATGTGAATTATATCAAAGTAAAGCCATTACAAATAAAAGGAAAGGGGCCTTAAAGCAACACATTTTTCCTCCTATGCCCTTAAAGATTGCTCAACATATCTCTCCAAATTTGCCTCAAAGACAAACCCCTGTGCCACTTCCCCTGCCTATATGAAAAATATTTCTCAAATAAATGACATGACCTCCCTTTCCCTTTGCCTGAGTCCCAGTCTTCTTTCCATTATCCCAGCAGAGGTCCATGGCCCCATCAGACTAGGTTTGTCATTGGAGAGATGTAAGAGAGGAGAAGGGTCTGCATAAGCCCAACTTTCTGTTCATAAAACAAATTGATTGATCTATATATAGAATTATGCATTATTCTCCATATATATATTAGGTCTTTAACAATTAAGCCAATTTAAAAAAGATTGTGGCATCTTAGTGCTCTTTTAAGGTAAAAAAAATATTTGGCAGCCTTCTATCAAAAATATGTCAGCTATATTATGAATTTTAAAATTTTATTTACTTCATTTATTTTACTTTCAAAAATTCTCTAAAAAAATGATGTTTTTCAATGAGAGAATTACAATCACATTGCAAAGTCTGTTTACCAGTTCATGGGATCAATACATTTGCCTCAGAAGCTCTGATTGTTCATACAAGTAAACTCAAATATATGAAAAAGTGCGTTTCTTTTTAAAACTCTAAAACTTTTCTTAGTGGTTGGAGGTTAGCTGATTAAGGGAAAGTCCTGCTTTGATGAAGTTATTCAAATAATTATGTTGTAACTATAGGGAAAGGAGCTCATTTCAGATGCTTTTTTTGTAAGAAATTAGACACCTTGAATATGATGCTCATTTCCTTTGAAAGAACATCACATTTTGTTAAGTGAATATATATATATATATATATATATATATATATATATATGAAAGAACTTACTGCTTTCATATTAGTTAAAAGTGATACAATATTCAGTTTTAATACCAGCACACAAAAAGAGTTAAGTGTCTAGTTTA
Source organism: Rousettus aegyptiacus (assembly GCF_014176215.1). Classification (NCBI taxonomy): domain Eukaryota; kingdom Metazoa; phylum Chordata; class Mammalia; order Chiroptera; family Pteropodidae; genus Rousettus; species Rousettus aegyptiacus. Next base: position 38,159,663 of record NW_023416312.1, read on the forward strand.
ATTTGCAAATGAGTGAGCAAAACAGATTAAGTGCTGAGTTAGTAAACTGTGAACTTTGGATTTCTTTAATATGCTTTTCACTTATCTGAAAGCAAAATATGGGTTTTTAAGAATAAAAAAATGAGCATTAAACTTCTGATTTGAATGTAAAATAGAAGATTGCTATTCACAAAATCCCACATCATGTCTATATTTTTTAGGCTGATACATTTTTATCAGGTATATCTAGTATTTGGGTTGAAACCATTTGGCAAATGGAATTCTACTGTTTCATCACCTCAGAGCCACAAATTTTCTATTCCTAGAGGTAAAGCCAATGGTGGGCCTCAGTCACTGGGAAAGATGTCAGTTCCTCTGACAGGAATCCAGGAGTAAATGGTAGGGCACTATAGACAGTGAAACTGGGATACATTACCATTCAGTTCAGTAAAATTATTATGCTTGTGTCTCTGGGGATAGTGAGATTTGGTTTCTAACTCTGGCTCTGTCAATCACCACGTAGGTAGGTCACTTAACCCTTTGGTATCTCAGTTTCATCAAAATGGGAATAATAATCTTAGCCACCTTCCAGGATAACTACAAGGAATTAATTAGATAATTTATGCCAAGTCCCTAGCACAGTGCTTGATTCACAGAAAGGATAAAGAAGGGCAAATGTTCTTATCATTACTGTTACTGCTATTGATACTAATACTTACCGAGGAAACCAAGGGATGAGTTTTGTCCATACTTAGTTGGACCAGAGCCACCCCTTCAGGGTTAGGTATAGTGATGACAATGGGATTTGAAGTAAACATACCTTAGAAGAAAAGTACAACAGAGGGAAATATTTGGGCCACTTGATAAGCAGGCCCTTCCTTTCCAAGGCCTGTCATTAAAGATTCTGGGTTGGTTTTGATGAAGGGAGGTGGCTTTCCCTTATAACCTTCCTCATTTGTGTCTATTTTTTTTCCCCAGGAAATAGCTCATAACAGAAACTTGCCTACATTTTAACACAGACATGAAATTCCAATGTTAGAACTTCAGGCTTCAAATAGCAAGTGGCAAAAGAGACTCCAATTACTATGAAATCAAAAGTAGGACCTCAGCTCCAAAGTGACAAATTAAGCCCATACATTTTTCTCTCTTAATCCTCACAAGCTCATTGAAATGACAAAATAAGCATAAAATAAAAGAATCTAACAGGGCTGGATAACAAGCTGTCTAAAGGATAAACCAGAAAATTTGAAGAATTTTTGGAAGATAATAGGCAGATAGGCAGATTAGTAATGGCAGAAAAAAAGACAAAGTTGAGATATTGGCAACTCGTTGCAGGCAAAGTGGGACCTTTCTAAAAAGTGGTTATACAGATCTACCCTAAAAAACTCAACTCTTCCTCAAATTCCAGCAAGAACTTGGTACAATAGGCAGTTGTGAGGCTATTGGTGGAAGAATGGCAGGGCTTTAGAAGCTCTGCTAATGCCTCATTCAGTGAATAATGAGTGAGGGCTGTAGCCACCTCCATGATGTAGCTTCTGAGGACCTGTCTGGGTGCATTTAATGAAGAAGTTTCCAGATATCAGGGTCAAGGCCCAAGAGAGAAGGAGGCCAGTATCCTGGGTCTCACTAATGAAAGACTGCCCCAGACCTGCAGCTGACCACAGACCTGCAGCAGCAATATCATCTGGAAGGCTGTTAGAAATGCAGAATCACAAGCTTCATCTCAGTCCCTACTGAATCAGAACCTGCATATTAACAAAACACTAAGGTGATTCATGTGCATGTTAAAGTTGGGCACAGCTCCAGGTAACTTTAGGCCCCCTGAATAAGTATAGAGGTGGAAAAACAATGGCTCATTACAAATTCTTCCCACATATTTTGAAGATAAGTCCATCTGTGGGCTTCTTAATATTCACCCACCATACCCATTCATAGAACTCAACATCTACCATTTATTCCAGTGGTTCTCAATCATGGCTACATATTAGAATTATTTGATATGCTTTTGAAAACTTACAATGTCCAGGATCTACACACAGTGTGGTTCTGCCTCACTTTCACCACCCAATTTCAGGTGGGTGCATGTGATTGGTGGAACCCAAGTCACACCCAGACCCCTGGTCATAAGGGCGGTCTGCAATAGAAGAAAAATTGTGGAAGGATGGCTTGGATGTGTAGCATCGATCCACCATAGCCATCACAAATAATAACAAAAAGAAAGAAAGAATAGCAATTTTGATTCAGCACAGAATTCATGCCACAAACTATTAAGTACATGGGCTATAAAGGGTTATTTTATGGCAAAAGGTAAAACCTACTAAAGAAAAACAATAGTCATGAAATTTATGTACTAGAAAACACAGTACAATATATAAAGCAAAAATGTTTTCATAAAACCTCCAAAAATAAGTTGACAAAGCCGAAATTACAGTAGAAGTGTTTACATATTACTCTCATAATTTGACAGATTAGAAAAAATGAGTATGGACATACATCATTTTAATTACATAATTAGAAATCTTGGTTAAATATAAATATAGATATTTAAAACCAAGCACATATTTTTAAGCATGCATAAAACATTTATAAAAGTTAATCCTATACTAGGCCATAATGTAAATTTTTGAAATTTCAAAAAAATAGAAATCTCACACATCACATTCTTTAATTACAATGCACTAAAACTAGAAAAGACCAATAAAAAGAAGGGAAGAGAGAGGAAAAAGCTTCACTTACAATGGAAAAAAAACCTATCATATAGCCCTTACCTTAAAGTCATACTCAAAACTGAAATTAGACTATTTAATAATTAATACTAACACTACATGTCAAAGTATAAGTAATATAACCAAACATTAACAAAATCAAAATCTTTTTTAAATTTTATATATTCATTTTATTTTATATTAGTTTCAGATACACAGTATAATGGCTAGACATTTATATCATTTATGAAGTGATCCCTCTGATTATATCTGGCACTACACACAGCTACTATAATAATATCGACTATATTCCTTATGCTGTACTCTGCATCCCTGTGACTGTTTTCTAATTACTAATATGTACTTCTTCGTCCATTCACCTTTTTCATCCAGCCTCCAAACCCCTCCTCTATGGCAATCATCAGTTTATTCCGAGTCTGTTTTTATTTAGTTTGTTCATTCCTTTTGTTCTTTAGATTCCACATGTGAAATCGTATGGTATTTGCCAATCTTTGTCTGACTTATTTCACTCAGCATAATAATGTCTACATCCAGGCATGTCATTGCAAATGGTAAGATTTCATTTTTGATGGCTAAGTAATATTCCACTGTATATATGTATCATTACTTCTTTATCCAACTGTGTATCGATGGACATTTAGGTTGCTTACAAATCTTGGCTATTGTGAATAGTGCTACTATGAACATAGAAACAAACTAGTGTTTTGTTTTCTTCGGTTAGATATCCAGAAGTGCAGTTACTGTGTCAAAGGTAGTTCTACTTTTAATCTTTGGAGGAATCTCCAAACTGTTTTCCATATTGGCTGTATCAATTTGCAATCCCACCAACAGTGCATGAAGGTTTCCTTTCCTCCACATCCTGTCCAACACTTGTTATTTTCTGATTTACTGATGGCCAATCTGGCAGGTATGAGGGAATATCTCGCTGTGGTTTTAATTCGTATTTCTCTGGAAATTAGTGATCTGTGTCTTTTCATATGTCTATTGACCATCTGTATGTCATCTTTGGAGAAATACCTATTTAGGTCTTATGCCCATTTTTTTAATTGGATTCTTTTTTGTTGTTGTTGAGTTGTATGCGTACATTATAAGTTTTGGGTATTAACCCCTTACCAGATATATTATAAGCAAATGTCATCTCCCACTAAGTAGGCTATCTTTTTGTTTTGCTTATGGTTTCCTTTGCTGTGCAAAAACCTTTTAGCTTGATGTAGTCCCATTTGTTTATGTTTTCTTTTGTTTCCCTTGTCCGAGGGGATATACCAGAAAAAAAAATTTCTAATAGCAATATCAGAGAGTTTACTGCCTTTGTTTTCTTTTAGGAGTTTTATGGTTTCTGGTCTTACATTTACATCTTTAATCCATTTTGAGATTATTCTTGCATATGGTATAAGAAGGTGATCTAGTTTTATTTTTTTTTTGCATGGATAGTTACAGGTTTCCAAACACCATTTGGCCTTAATAATGTGGAGGTATGTTCCCTATATTCTCATCTTGCTAAGAATCTTTATCATAAACGGTTGCTGAATTTTGTCAAACTCGTTTCAGCATCTTTTGATAGGATCATATGACTTTTATATTTTTCAGTTTTTAATGTTGTATGTCACATTAACTGATTTGCAGATATTAAATGAACTTTGCATCCCAGGAATAAATCCAACTGGGTCATGGTGTATAATATTTTTAATATGTTGCTGAATTCGTTTTGCTAATATTTTGTTGAGAATTTTTGCATCAGTGTTCATCAGGGATATTGGCCTGGAGTTTTTATTTTTGTACTGTCTTTCTCAGGTTTTGGAATCAGGGTAATGTTAACCTCACAAAAAGAATTAAGCAGCCATCTCTTCTCTTGATTTTTTTTGACTAGTTTGAGAATAATAGGTGTTAAGTCTCCTTTATTTTTATTTATTTATTTATTTGTTTGTTTGTTTCAGGCAAGACAAACTTTAGTTAACCTCATGGATTGCAAGGAACTTGTCAACTTACAATCCCTTATTTATTTATTTATTTATTTATTTTTTTATGCCTACAGCACCTGGTCTTCCTAGGTGGTCTCCCATCCAAGTCCTAACCGGGCCCAACCCTGCTTAACTTCTGAGATCAGACGGAGTCGGGCTTGTTCAGGGTGGCATGTCTGTAGACTAATTCTCCTTTAAATGATAGGTAGCATTTACCTGTGAAGCCGTCTGGTCCAGGATTTTTTTTTTTTTTTACTGATTTAATTTTGTTGGCGGTTATCGGTTGGTTCAGATATCCTGTTTCTTCTTGACTCAGTCTTAGGAGATTGTATGTGTCTAAAAATGTATCCATTTCTTCCAGATTTTTCATTTTATTGGCATTTAATTGTTCATGTTATTTTCTTATAATATTTTATATTTCTGTGGAGTCTGTAGTTTCTTCTCTTCTTTCATTTCTGATTTTATTTATTTGGTCCCCTTTCATTTTTTCTTCATGAGTTCAGTTAAAGGTTTACCAATTTTGTTTATCCTTTCAAAGAACCAGCTCTTGGTTTCATTAATCTTTTGTATTATGTTTTAGACTTTATTTCATTTATTTCTACTGTTATCTTTATTATTTCCTTCCCTCCACTCACTTTGGGTTTTGTTTGCTATTCTTTTTCTAGTTCTTTTAAGTTTGAGATTAGATTGTTTGCTTGAGATTTTTCTTGTTTCTTGAGGGTGGCCTGTATTGCTATGAATTTCCCTCTTAGGACTTCTTTTGCTAGGTCCCATAGATTTTGAGTCATTGTGTTTTCATTTTCCTTTGTCTCTAGGTATCTTTTGATTTCTTATTTGATCTCGCTGTTAACCCATTCACTGTTTACTAGTATGTTGTTTAGGCTCCATGTGTTTGTGTATTTTCTAGTTTTTTTTTTTTTCTTGTAGTTGATTTCTAGTTTCATACCATTGTGGTTAGAGAAGACACTTGGTATGATTTCAATTGTCTGAAATTTGCTGAGAATTGTCTTGTGGCCTAACATGTGGTCTATTCTGGAAAACGTTCCATGTGCATTTGAGAAGAATATATATTCTGCTGCTTTGGGAGAAATGCTCTGAAAATATTAATTAAATTCATCTGATTTAGTGTATCATTTAAGGCTGCTGTTCCCTTATCGATTTTTGGTCCGATAAAGAAGTCCAGTGGTGTCAATGGAATGTTAAAGTCTCCTACTATGAGTGTATTACTGTTAATTTCTTTCTTTATGTTGGCCAATAATTGCTATATGTGTGGAGGTGTTCCTATGTTAGGTGCATATATGTTTACTAGGGTTATATCCTGTTGTTGAATTGATCATTTTATTATTAAGTAATGCACTTCTTTTTCTCTTACTATAGCCTTTGCTTTAAACTCTATTTTGTCTTATATAAATAATGCTATTTCAGCCTTTTTTAAATTTCCATTTACATGAAATATCTTTTTACATCCTTTTATTTTCACTATGTCTGTGTATTTCAATCTGAAGTGGCTCTCTTGTAGACAACACATGAATGGGTCTTGTTTTCTTATCCATTCAGCTAATCCATGTCTTTTGATTGGAGCATCTAGTCCATTTACAAATTTTGACAATTTATTTATTTATTTTTATGGTGACATTGGATAACAAAATCCAGTAAGTTTCAGTGGTACACTTTAACAGTAAGGCAGATATATATTTACACTCTGTGTTTACCTCCCATAGTTAGATTTCTTTCTGTCACCAAATATCTGACCCCCTTTACCCCATCTACCTACCCGCTTCCCCTAGCCCCTACCCTCTGGTAACCACTAGTCCATTGTGAATGTCTATGAGTTTCTGTTTGTTTGTCCTGTTAATTTGTTGCTTTTAGGTTTATATCCCACATATAAGTGATATCATGTGGTTTTCAACTTTTTCTATCTGGCTTATTTTGCTTAGCATGATTATCTTGAGGTCCATCCAGGTTGTTGCAAATGACAGATTTTTCATCTTTTCTTATGGTTGAGTAATATTCCATTGTATATATGTACAAGAACTTCTTTATCCAATCATCTATTGTGGGACACTTTGGTTGCTTCCATGTCCTGGCCACCGTGAATACTGTTGCTATGAACATCAGTGTGCAAATATCTTTTCAAATGTGGGTTTTCAATTTTGGGCGTGCATGCCTAGTAGAGGGATTGCTGGATCATATGTTAGATCAATTCATAGTTTTTAGAGGAACCCCCATACTCTTTTCCATAATGGCTGTAGCAATTTGCAGTCCCACCAGCAGCATATGAGGGTTCCCTTTTCTCCAAATTCTCTCCAACATTTGTTATTACTTGTCTTATTGATTATAGTTACTCTAACAGGTGTGAGATGCTATCTCATTGTGGTTTTGATTTGCATTCCCCTAGTAGCTAGTGATGTTGAGCATCTTTTCTTATAATTGTTGGCCATTTGTATGTCTCTAGGGGAAAGTATCTGTTCAGGTCCTCTGCCCATTTTTTGACTGGATCGTTTGTTTTTTGTTGTTGTTGTTGTTGTTATTGAGTTGTATGAGTTCATTGTATATTTTGGATACTAGGCCCTTATCAGAGGCATTCCTTGCAAATATGTTTTTTCATTCGAATGGTAGTCTCTTCACCTTGTTGATGATTTCTTTTGCTGAGAAGGAGCTTTTTAAGTTTGATGTAGTCCCATTCATTTATTTTAGCTTTTACTTCCCTTGCTTTTGAGGTCAAATTCATAAAATCCTTTTTAATTTCAAGGTCCTTGAGTTTAGTTCCTATGTTTTCTTCTATGAATTTTATTGTTTTAGGTCTTATATTCAGGTCCTTAATCCATTTTGAGTTCATTTTTGTGTGGGGTGATAGATAACAGTCTAGTTTCATTCTTTTGCAGGTGACTTTCCAGTTTTCCAAATACCATTTATTGAAGTGGTTTTCCTTTCTCTACTGCATGTTTTTGGGTTTTTTGTCGAAACTTATTTGCCCATATAAATATGGGTTTACATCTGGACCCTCGATTCTGTTCCACTGGTCCTTGTATCTGTCCTTCTGCCAATACCATGCCATTTTGATTATTGTCACTTTGTAGTATAATTTGAAGTCAGGCAGATCGATACCTCCAGCTTCATTCTTTTTTCTCAGAATGACTTTGGCGATTCTGGGTCTTTTGTATTTCTATACAAATCTGATAATTTTTTCTTCTATTTTTTTAAAAAAAATACTGATAGGATTTTGATGGGAATTGCAGTAAATCTGTATAATGAGTTAAGTAATAAGTTCAGTTTAACTATGTTGATTCTTCCAACCCAAAAACACGGAATATCTTTCCATTTCTTTGTATCTTCTTCAATTTCCTTTAATAAGGTCTTGTAGTTTGCATCATACAGGTCCTTCATATGTTTCATTAAATTTATTTCTAGGTATTGTATTCCTTTTGTTGCAATTGCAAAAGGAATTATTTTTTCCACTTATTTTTCTGGCACTTCATTATTAGAGTATAGGAACATTATGGATTTTTGAACATTGATTTTGTATCCAGAAACTTTACTGTATTTGCTTCTTGTTTCTAGTAGTGTTTGTGGAGTCTTTAGGGTTTTCTATATAGAGGATCATGTCATCTGCAAATAGTGACAGTTCGACTTCTTCGTTTTCTGTTTGGATGCCTTTTCTCTTGTCTGATTGCACTGGCTAGGACTTGCATTGTTATATTGAATAACAGTGGTGATAATGGACAGTCCTGCCTTGTTCCTGATCTTGGAAGGGTTTTAGTTCTTTAGCATTAAATATAATGTTGGCTGAGGGTTTGCCATAGATGGCCTTATATTAAGGTACTTTTCTTCTATACCAATTTTGTTAAGTGTTTTGATCATAAATGAATGCTGTATCCTGTCAATGGCTTTTTCTCCATCAATCGATGTGATCAAATGATTCTTATTTTTTAATTTGTTTATGTGTTGTATCACATTAATTAATTTGTATATGTTGAATCATACTTGTGCCTCTGGGATGAAGCCTACCTGATCGTGGAGTATAATCTTTTCAATATGTTGCTGTATTCAGTTTGTTAGTATCTTATTTAGGATTTTTGCATCTGTGTTCATTAGAGATATTGGTCTGTAGTTTTCTTTTTTGAGTTATCTTTATCAGGTTTTGGTATCAGGGTAATATTGACCTCATAAAATGAGTTGGGAAATATTGTCTCCTCTTCGATTTTTTGGAAGAGTTGGAGGACAATAGATATTAAACGTTCTTTGAATATTTGGTAGAATTCACTGGTAAAGTCATCTGGTCCAGGACTTTTACTTTTTGGTAGGTTTTTGATGATTGTTTTAATTTCCATACTGCTGATTGATCTATTTAGATTTTTCATTTCTTCTTGGTTCAGTCTAAAAAGATTGTATTTTTCTAAGTACTGGTACGTTTCTTCTAGATTATTATCATTGGTGTTATGTACTTTTTTATAGTATACTTTTGTGAACCTTTGTATGTCAGTGATTTCTGTCATAATTTTCAGTTTCATCCCTGATTTTGTTTATTCATGTCCTTTCTTTATTTTCTTTAATGAGTCTAGCCAGGGGGTTGTCAATTTTATTAACCTCAAAAAACAGCTTTTTGTTGCATTTATTTTTTTTCTATTGTTTGTTGTTGTTGTTATTGTTTTCAATTTTATTTATTTATGGACTAATTTTGATTATTTCTTTCCTTCTGCTAACTTTAAGCTTCATTTTTTCTTCCCTTTACAGTTATTTTTTTTAAGATGAAGCATTAAGTTGTTTATGTGGGCTGGTTCCTGTTTTTTTCTGAGGTAGGCCTGTAATGATAGGAACTTTCCTCTTATGATTGCTTTTTCCATGACCCAAAAGTTTTTATATGTTGTACTATCATTATCATTCATTTCTATGTATCTCTTGATCTCTATTTTTATTTCTTCTCTGACCCTATTATTCTTCAGTGGCATGTTATTTAATCTCTATGTATATGTGGTTCTTCCTGATTTCTTTTAGTAGTTGGTCTATAGTTTTAAAGCATTATGGTCATAGAACATGGTTGATATGATTTTAAACCACTTATATTTGTTGAGGCTATCTCTGTGTCCCAGTATGTGGTCAATCTTTAAGAATGTTCCATGTGTAGCTGTTTTGGGATGGAAGGCTCTATAAATGTCAATTATGTTCAGTTGGTATAATGTGTCATTTAAGAATGTTATTTCCTTATTGATATTCTGTGTGGATGATCTGTCCATGTCCTACAGTGGGGTATTTAGGTCTCCTACTGCAATCATGTTTTGGTCAGTTTCTCCATTTCGTTATGTTAGCAATTGCTTTGCATATTTGGGGGCTCCCCGATTAGGAACATAAACATTAATAAGTATTGTGTCTTCTTGGTGCACGATTCCCTTTATCATTATGAAGTGTCCCTCAGTATTTTTCTTTACCTTTTATTTTATTTTGAGGTCTATTTCATCTAGTATTAGTACTGCTACTCCTGCTTTTCTCTGAATGATATTTTCTTGAAACATCATTTTCCACCCTTTCACTTTGAGTCTGTATTTGCCTTTGGAGCTGAGATATGTCTCTTGGAAGTGGCATATGGTTCGGATTTGTTTTTTAATCCATTCTGTAACTCTGTGCCTTTTTTATTAGTAAGTTCATTCCATTTACATTTAGGGTGATTATTGAAATATGAGGTCTTTTTATAGCCATTTTCTCTTTTGCTTTCTGGTAGCTTGGTGTTTCCATTGCTTCCTTGTCCTTTTGTTTCTGATTTCTTTATTTTGGTTGGGTTTTGTGGGTTTCCCTATGGTTCTTCTTTTTTTATGTTATATACTTTAGTTCTGAATCTTTGGAATGTGGTTACCACTACAAATATGTAAAGAATAATTATATATATACAGTCATCAATTTTCTTCTGTGTGTGTATTATCTCCATTCCCCTTTGCAAATTTGGATCTTTAAATTCTCCCCTTTCATTCATTGCTTTCTCAATTTGTCCCTATATATAGTGCACATTCATTACAATCTTGCATAGCAGTTCTCTTATTATTTAAGCTTATAATGTCCTGTTCTCAGTAAGAGTTTCACTTCTCCTCTTCTATTTGCCTGATAGCCACCTTACTCCTAATTATGTATTTTTTTGTCATTTTGTTTTAGCTGAGCTGACCCCTTTCAGTATTTCCTTTAGTGCAAATCTCGGAGTGGAATATTTCCTCAATTTTTGTATGTCTGGAAAGGTCTTAATTTCTTCTTCATATCTAGAGGAAAGCTTAGGTAGATACATTATTCTAAGCTGGTAGTTCCTTTCACTTAATATTTTGAATATTTTATTTCATTCCTTTCTGGCTTATAAGGTTTATGCTGAGAAGTCTGATGATAGTCTAATAGGCTTTCCTTTATAGGTTGCCATCTTCTTTTCCTTGGCTTCCCTGAGAACTCTGTCTTTTCATTGATTTTTGATAATTTTAATACAATGTGTCTTGGCGAAGGCCTTTTTAGGTTGAGATAATTGGGTGATCTGTTGAATTTTTGAATCTTAAGCTCTAGCTCATTCCTTAGATTTTGGAAGTTCTCATCAACTATTTGCCTGAAAATGCTTTCTAGTCCCTGTTCCTTTTCCTCGCCTTCGATAATGCCCATTATTCCTATGTTTCCTCTCCTGATGGTATCAACTAGCTTTTTTATTTCTCTTTCATTATTTTTCATTCTTTGGTTTCTCTCTTCTTCCTTCTGATTTATTTCTAGATTTCTGTCTTTGATATTACCGATCCTTTCCTCCTTTTGGTTGACTCTTTTTCCCAAGTTTGTAATTTCATATTTCAACTCTTACAGTGTTTTTTGTTTGTTTTTTGTTTGATTTTGTTTGTTTGGTTTTGTTTTTATCTCCAGAAGACCTAGTCTGTTCCTTTTGAGTGTTTCAATCTCCTTGCTCTGTTCATCTAGGTGTTTTTTTTCAATTTCTGAAATCGTTGATATGACTCGTTTCAAAACTCACTGAGTTTTTTTCAGAGGTACCATCCTGAATCTCTGTCATTTACATTGCATATTTGTTTGTTTGTAAACTTATTTTCTGTAGATTTTTCTCTTGCTTTCTGAGATGCCTTGTCATCTTGGTTGTTCATGGTGTTTAATGGACTATTTCTCTACCTGGGCATTGATGAAAGTGTATTCTGCTCTTTTTTCAGGAAGAAGATTTATTATATAAAGGTCGCTCTTTAGCCTGCTGTAAAGAAAGTGTTTTTGTTTGTTTGTTTGTTTTGTTTTTTTTGTTTGTTTGTTTTGTTCTGTTTTTTTTTGTTTGTTTGTTTGTTTCTAGTAGGTGGCATCTAAGCCTTTGGTTCCTTGCTTTATATAAAGCTTTAATAATGCCTTTTTATTTTATTGTAGATATTCAATCATGCTTGCCACCCTCAGTCTCAGTCCCTGTAGTGTAAGCAATAGTTTCGGTAGTGTTTGCTGAGATTCCCCTGGGGCTCTGTGGTATTCGGTCTCAGAGGATATTGGGGGAGGCACCCTCTGGTTTAGGTTTTGGGGGTGCAGCTAAGCCTCGTTTTTGCATCATGGCTGGTAAAAATCAACTCTTGTTTCTCTGTCATCCCGCATCTCTGCTTTCTGCCCTGATGACTTGCCTCTGGCTGTGTGGAACTCACAACTCTCCCAGGCAGGGCTGTTTAGGGAACTCACCACTCCACCCCTCCTCCTGCTCCTACAGTAAGCTTTGGCACCTGCAAGAGGCAGTGTCTATATTTCTCTCAGTCTACCACCCAACACCCGGTATTTTGAGCTGTAATAGCTGTCATGCACAGATCTCACACTCAGACATGCTGGTGTGCAGTTTGGGTGTTTATTTTGTCTAGTTTTAGATGTTCATCTTATTGTTGCTTCAAAGGAAGAGATCTGGAACATCTCTCACTCTACCATGTTTCTCCAAATCTCCAATCCATTTACATTTAAAGTAAATAATGATAGGTACATAATACCATTTTATTTTTCATATTTATAGGGGTTTCCTCCCTCTTTCTGTTATACAAAAGTCACCTTAATGTTTCTTGTCATTCTGGCTCATTGACGATAAATTCCTCTAGATTTTTCTTGTCTCAGAAGCTCTTTATCTCACCTTCCATTTTAATAAAAAAGCAAAACAAAACAAAACAATAACCTTGCTGAGTAGAGTGTTCTTAGGTGTACGATCTCATTTTTTTTATCACTTTGAATATTTTGTGCCAATCTTTCTGTCTTGCAAAGTTTCTGTTGAGAAATCAGCTGACACTCTTACGAGAGCTCTCTTATAAGTAATTATTTTTCTCTTGATACTTTTAAGATTCTCTCTTTGTATTTAACCTTTAGCACTTTTATGGGAGTACCAATGTAAGTAACTAGCTGCATTTCTCTTTGTGATTTCAAGGTTCTTTTTGTCTTTAACCTGTGGCATTTTAATAATTATGTCTTGGTGTGGTTTTGTTTGGTTCATCTTCTTTGTACTTCCTGATCTTGTGTATGCATTTCCTTTACCAGGTTAGGGAAGTGTTTAATTATTATTTCTTCAAATAAGTTCTCAATACCTTGCTCTCTCTCTCTTCTTCTCATACCCCTATGATGTGGATTTTGATATGTTTGACATTGACCCAGAGGACTCTTAAATTTTCCTCATCTTTTAGATTCTTTTTTCTTGTTGCTGTTCAATTGGATGTTTTCTGCTACTTTGTGTTCCAATTCTGTGATTTGATCCTCTGCTTCATTAAGTCAATGGTTGATTCTTTGTAGTGTATTCTTCCTTTCAGTTATTGTATTCATTTCTGACTGGTTGTTTTTTGTGGTTTTTATGTCTCTTTTATGTTTTCTATCGCTCTGTTGAAGGCTTTACTGAAATCATTTGTTCTTTCCCTAAATTTATTGAGCATCCTTATGATCAATGTTTTGAACTCTGTCTTTGGTAGGTTGCTTGTCTCCATTTCATTTTTTTCTGAAGTTTTTTCCTTTTGTTTCATTTTCAGCATGTTTCTTTGTTTTCTCATTTTAGTTGCCTCTCTGTGTTCATTTCTATGTATAAAGGAGATTTGTTAAATATCCCAGCCTTGGCCAGTGGGCCTTATGTAATAGATGTCTGTGTAGCCCAGTGTCACAGTCTCCCTGATTACCTGTAGCAGGGGCTGTGGACCTGTTCCTTGTGTGGATAGTGTGTGTTCTTTTGTTGTAGCTAATTCTTGATTGTTATTAGCACATCAGTGGATGGAATTGACTCTCGGCTGACTAGCTGTGGGAATTAGCCATGTCTATAAGCATATGAGCTACTGTGTGAAGGCTGATGCACAGAGTGGGGTTTGTCCCAGCAGGCTGATGTACTGTTGAGACCACAATTCGGGTGTGCCACTTATGGGGCTATTCAGATGGTGCCCTGTTGTGGTCTTATGCCAGTCTCTGGGTGTGTTGGTTCTGGATCACTTGGGAGGAGCACCTGTATAGGTGAAGGTCAGCTGCTGCCTTTGATTATTCGAGCCTACAAGGTAGGAGCTACAAATAGATGCACAAATGGTTACTGCTTTTTCTGGATCTGGAGGCAAGTGAGAGAGATTACACTGCAAGCTGAGGTTGGATACCCCCAGTACTGGCCCTGGGGTGGGTCAGCATGAGAACCAGTGCATCTCAAGGCCTAAGGCTGTCTGCCAGTTGTCTATATATCTCTGCAGCTATAAGACTCTTTGGTTTATACAAGAGATGGTTAGGGCAGGGATCCAAGGAGTCACCGGGGTAAAGCATGCAGATTTCACTTAGCCAATGCAGTGGAGTGAGTCAATCATGTCAGGCCAATGCAGATTGCTGCCAGTACTGAGCCCAAAGGCTTTGACAAAAGTCACAGATCACAGCGAAGCCAGTGACCATCTGCCTTGGGCCTATAGACCCCAGTGATCTGCCCAAAAGAGCTTGCAGTTTGAGCTGGCACTAGTGGCCCACCACCAAAAGTCTCCCTCATAATGTGTGGGTAGCACATGAGAGTATGAGCTGAGGGCTGCTGTCTGTCCACAAATGTGTGGCCCAGGGAAGGTGCAGGGTAGGCCTGGCTGCCTGGCAACAGGCATGCCATAGGTAATTTGTGGGATGGTGGAGTGGGGTTTCAAAGAGACACACGGTGGAGGAGGTTGACCTCACTAGGCCAATGCAGCTTTAGAAATAGCCATAGAATGCCCCAGACAGGGACCAACAAAGGAGCAATGGTGGCTCTCCTTCCAGGTCTTGCTCTGATGCCACACAACACAGTCCTACCTCATATATTTCTTGTGCCTCCCCAGCTGCTGACTCTCCACCAGAGCCCAGGGTGAGTGTCTGTGAGTGAGCTAGTATGTGTGAAGTCCTTTAAGGAGAACACCTGGGTTTTCAGATTTTTCTGTCTCACCCGATGACCCGAATCCTTACTGATTTTTACAGTCAGATTCTGTGGGAACTTGTCTTTCTGGGACTAGAATCCTGGGCTGGGGATCCCCTGTATGGGGCTAAGGCTATTATTTCCTTCAGAGGGGCGTCTGCAGCTATGCTCCCCCTCCTGGTGCTCAGCTGCCATGCACGTGTGTGAGACCAGCCTGCTTGGTGTCTCTATACCTCCAGTAGTCTCAATGTGGCTTTTTTCTTTATATTCTCAGATTATATATTGTGATAAACTAGACTTCAGATGTTTCTCCAAGTTGTTTGTTTTATAATGGCTGTAATTTTAATGTGCTCATGGAAGGGGGCAAACACTGCTTTTACCTAGCCTACCATCTTGATGCAAAAGTCATAATCTTGAGTGTTTTTATTTAAAAGTGAGAAAAATTGAAAAAAAATAATGATTAAGCAGTCAATTCTAGAAGCTAAAATAGAAAAATTAAAATAAACCCAGAAAAAGTAAGAAGAAAATAATTCTAAAGAAACAGCATAAATTAAAAAGACATTAAAATTGAGAAGGAAAGCCAAAAACTTGTTTGAAAACATCAGTGAAATAATAATACGTGTAGTAAGTCTCAAAAAAAGAGAGAAAATGAACAAACATAGTTCTAAGGATAAGAAAGGGACTATATAACCCGAGATATGCAAGAGACCTTTAAAAATATTAGAGAACATAGTAATGATTAATTGTATGTGTCAACTTGATAGGAATACAGGGTGTCCAGATTAAACATTATTTCTAGGTGTTTTCTGTCAGGATGTTTCTGGATGAGATTAGCATTGAATTAGTGGAATGAGGAAAGCAGATTGCTTTTCTACAATGTGAGTGAGCATTAAAAAATTCATTAAGGGCCTCAATAGAACAAAAAGGTAGGAGGTGGGGGAATGTGTTCTCTGCCTGACTACTGAAATTGGACATTCTTCTCTTGCCCTCAGACTGGCTGGCACTTACATCATTAATCTTTCCATTCTCAGAACTACACCACTGGCTTTCCTGGGTCTCTAGTTTTCAGACTAAAGATTATAGGACTTTCACCTTCAATAATCACAGTAGATACTTTATTATATAATCTCTCCCTTTCCCCTTCTTTTTCTCAAACTCTGACTAATAATAACACTATAACTTTATACATTTTGATTTAAAACTTTCAATGAAATGGATGATTTTCTAAGAAAATATAAATTGCCAGAATAAACTCACGATAAACAGAAAATCTGACTACTCAATAACTATTGAACTGTAATGGAGAAAAATATTGACATATAGAAGTGATTTAAAACTTTCAATGAAATGGATGATTTTCTAAGAAAATATAAATTGCCAGAATAAACTCACGATAAACAGAAAATCTGACTACTCAATAACTATTGAACTGTAATGGAGAAAAATATTGACATATAGAAGTATCAGCAAGAGAGTGAATAGGAAGTCCTTATTCCATGTGCCCCCACAAAATCAAACATTTAATAGCAATCCATAGACAGAAATACTTTTGCAGGTATTTTGGGATCCAGGTAGATTTGGAAACATCATTGGAATCCAAGACTGTGGAGGCATACATTGAGAAAGCATGCCCAAGCACTGCTGGCAGTCATGCGACATGGTCTTAACTGCAGACCAGAAGCAGTTCTGTACTCCTGTATACTTGGATTCAGCCTGCTTGTCTGTGGGCCTGCTACCAGAACCTTCTACCATGGGACCAGAGGATACATGCCCATCTGCGCCCTTGTAACAGGGAACACTGAACTCAGACTGACTTTAGTCTCTAAAGTATACCTGTGACCCCAGTTATACTCTAGTTGTGATGCAGTTCTGCCTACCAAGAGACTTGCCAGAAGCACAATCAGGGACCCAGCAGAACCCACACCCATAAACACGCCTGGTAATGGGTGTAACAATTGTGAAACAACTGTGAAACCAGCAGCATTTAAAGGATATGGCTACAGCCCCATATGACCATAATCCAGTGGCAGTCCCATTAGCCAGAAGAATATCTTTACCTCCCAAAGTGAGGTAGAAGAAGTATCTGATCCTTGAAGTGAAGAGACACCAATACAAAGCTACATAGATCATGAATAATAAGGTAAATAACACTAATAAAGCTCCAGTAACCAACCATAAAGAAATAGGAACTCATCAACTTCTTCACAAAAAAATTCAAAATTACTGTCTTATAGAAGCTCAATAAGTACAAGACAACATGGATAAACAACTAAACAAAATCAGGGAAACAAAATGAGAAGTATAATAGAGAAATAGGAACCATAAAAAAGAACCAAAAAGAAATCTTGGAGCTGAATAATAAAATGGCTAAACTTAAAAATGAAATAGAGAGATTAAAGAGTAGACACAATCATGCAGAAGAAAGAATCACTAATCTCTACGGTGGATTATATAAAGTGATTCACTCAGAGGAACAAATAGAAAAAAATGAAAAAAGACTGAAGAAAGTCTATTTGACTTATGAGATATGACATATATATATATATATATGTATATTCACTTGGTCATTATATATATATTCACTTGGTCATAATATATCTACATCTATATATCTATATCTATATCTATATCTATATCTATATCATCTATATATATATTATGAGAGTCTCAGAGAAGAGAGAAAGAGAAAGGAGAAAAGCTTATGTAAAGAAATAATGATGACTAAGGTTCAGGTTAAGATGGAGGAGTAGGTAAACACTGCGCTGGCCTCCTCCTATGAACACATTAAAATTACAACTAAATTATAGAACACTCGATCTGGAGAAACATCTAAAGACTAGCTGAATAGAACTCCTATAACTAAAGATATAAAAAAGCCACATGGAGACTAATAAGAGGGATGGAGACACAAAACAAGCGGATCCCTCACCTTCCTACGGCAATTAAGAGTTAGGAGGGATAACTCAGCTGTGGAAGTCCTCCTGGAGGAGTGAGTGGCCCTACCCTTATACCAGGGCTACCCATCCCAGGGTTTCAGTGCCTGGAAGAGGTGTCCCCACAAAATCTGGCTGTGAAAATCAGTGGGGATTCTAACAGACTGGATTTCCATCAGTTGGAAACTCAGCCTTTCCCATAAAAGGCCTACTATCAGACTCACTCATTTATAGGCACTCATCCTGGGTTCCAGCAAATGGAAAGAATTAAGGGAGGTTCCAGAGACTAATTTATATGTCTTCGGGGTGAGGGCTGCAGGGATAACTGCCATTAATCACGTGTTGAGCTCTCCTGTGCAGTCTACAGGCAGACACCATCTTGCCTATGTTGAGCCCTACCCCCACACGACCATTTCTGAATCTGCATTGACTAGGTGAGATCTGCTCACTCCACGTCCATGACTCCCTCAGAACTCGTCCCATCTGAATTGCAAGTTACCTGTGGCAATATTTTGGATGGGAAACCAGCCATATCTGGTACTCTCAGCAGAAGGCTCCTTCGGCAGCAATCCACAGACCTTAGGCTGTACATTTCAGGAGGCACTTTTGGCAGAGGGCAACCAACCCCAAGTCAGGCTGCAGTGTTTCCTGAACAAATCTTGATGGTCTATAGACCCAAGGCTGGCTGAGGATGGCCTCAGTATCATCTGAGACATTTGCAAGTGTACACAGGTTCAGCACTGGCATCAAATTTGAATCTGCATCAACCTAGAAAACACCACTTGCCCCATCTGGTGACTCCCTGGGACCCCCACCACATCTAACTCAAGAACCACCTGGGGTTTTTGCTGAACTGCTGTAGGCTCTGTACTCTTAGCAGGTGGCTTTGGTTCACTGTGCTGCTGCTCCCATATGCCTCCAGAGATAGATAGCTTTGAAACACCCACCAGGAACCCCTGGTCCAGTCACAAGCAATAACTAACCTTGGACTACACAGATGACCCTCCCTAGGGGCTCCAGAAACAATACACCCAAAGGCTGGCATCAGACCTCAACAGAGCACCACCTGATTAGTCCCACAAGTGGCGCACCTTAAGAATGGTCTTGTGAGCCCACTGGAGCAAATCTGTCTCTGTGGGTTCAGCCTCTACACAGTAGATTAAATGCTGTGGAACTGGCCAAGCCACACAGCCAGTCAGCCTGAGAGTAAATTTCACCCACTGATGTGCCAACAGCAATCAAGGCTCAACTACAATAGGAGAGCATGTGCAACCCACACAAGGGACACTTGTGGAGCACCTGGCACAGGTGATCAAGAAACTGCACCACTGAGCCACGTAGGACACCTACTACATAAGTACATCTAGCTAAAACTGGGAGAAGTGGCAGATCTACCTAATACATATGAACGAACACAGAGAAGCAACTAAAATGAGAAAACAAACATGCCACAAATGAATCAAAAAGAGAAAACCCCTGAAAAAAAAATTAAACAAAATGGAAGCAAGCAACCTACCAGAGACAGAGTTCAAAACACTGGTTATAAGGATGCTCAACGAACTTAGGGAAAGAATAGATGATCTCAGTGAGGACTTCAACAGAGAGATAGTAAACATAAAAGAGACATAGAAACCACAAAAAAGGACCAGTCACAGATGAATACAATAACTGAAAGGATGAATACACTAAAAAGAATAAACAGTAGATTAGACAAGGCAGGAGATCGAATAAGCAAGTTGAAAGACAAGGTAGCAGAAAACATTCAATCAGAACAGCAAAAAAAAATTATTTAAAAAGCGAGGGTAGTTTAAGGGCTCTCTGTGACAACATCAGCAGAACAACATTAGGTTCATAAGGGTACCAGAAGGAGAAGAGGGAAAGCAAGGGATTGAGAACATATTTTAAGAAATAACCAAAAAAAAATACTTGCTCAACATGGTAAAAGAAATAGACATGCAAGTCCAGGAAGCACAGAGAGTCCTAAAGAAGATGAACTCAAACAGACCCACGACAAGACAAATCATAATTAAAATGGCAAAGGTTAAAAAGAGAGAGAGAGAGAATCCTAAAAGCAACGAGAGAAAGGCAGCTAGTTACTTACAAGTGTTCCAACTGATTTCTCAACAGAAACTATGCAGGCCAGAAAGAATTGGCACAAAATATTTAATGTGATGTAAAGCAGGGACTTACAACTAAGACTACTCTACCCAGCAAAGCTATCAAGTAAAATTTAAAGTGAGATAAAGAGTTTTCCAGACAGGAAAAAGTTAAAGGAATTCACTACCATCAGGCCAGTATTACACGAAATGCTAAAGGGGCTGCTTTACAAAGAAGTCACAAAGAAACTCAAAAATTTGAATAATAAAATGGCAATAACTATGTACCTATCAATATTCACTTTTAATGTAAATGAATGAAATGTTCCAATCAAAAGCAGAATACATTTCCATTAATGCCAAGACAGGGAAATAATCCATTAAAAACCATGAACAAACAAGGTATCTCAGAAAGAAGAAAAAAACTCCAGAAAATAAGCTTCGGACATAGAAACATGAAACTTAAATGACAGAGAATTCAGGATGGTACTTCTAAAAACACTCGGTGAGATTTAAAACAATTCATATCAACAATTTCAGGAACTGAAAAAAAAAACGACTAGATGAGCAGAATGACTTATGTAGCAAGGAGACTAAATTCCTCAAAAAGAACCAACTAGAACTTCTAAAGGTGAAGACCACACTGCAAGATATGAAAAATGAAATAGCAAACTTGGGAACTAGAGTCGACCAAATGGAGGAAAGGATCAGTGATATTGAAGACAGAAATCTAGAAATAAATCAGAAGGAAGAAGAGAGAATCGAAGAATGAAAAATAATGAGAGAGAAATACAAAAACTAGCTTATTCCATCAGGAGAGGAAACATAGGAATGATAGGCATTATTGAAGGCAAGGAAGAGGAGGAGGGACTAGAAAACATTTTCAGACAGACAGTAGACAAAAATTTCCCATATGTAAGAAATGAGCTGCAGCTTGGAATTCAAGTCAACAAAACACCCAACTATCTCAACCCAAAAAGGCCTTCACCAAGACACATTGTATTAAAATTATTAAAAATCAATGAAAAGAGATTTCTTAGAGCAGACAGGGAAAAGAAGACAATAACCTATAAAGAAAGACCCATTAGATTATCGTTGAACTTCTCAGCACAAACCTTGCAAGCCAGAAAGTAGTGGAATCAAATATTCAAAATATTAAGTGAAAGGAACTACCAGCCAAGACTAATATATCCAGCTAAGCTCTCCTTTAGATATGATGGAGAAATTAAGACCTTTCTGGACATATAAAAATTGAAAGAATTCTTCACTATGAGGGCTGCATACAGGAAATACTGAAAGGGATCAGCTCAACTAAAAAAATGGGAAAAAAATACATAACTGTGAGTAAGGTAACTAGCAGGTACATAGAAGCAGAGGCGTTGTAAGCTTAAATAATAAGAAGAGATTTGCTAAAGCAAGGTAGTAATGAACATTAAGTGTACATAGGGACAAAATGAGACAACAATGACTGAAAAGGAGAGGACTCAAAGATCCAAATTTCCAAAGGAGAATAGAGAAAAGGCACACAAAGAAAATGAGCTATATATATACACTATCATCTACGTGTTTGTAATGGTAACCACATGCCAAAGATACAGAATTGAAGTATATAACATAAAAACAAGAAGAACGAGAGGGAAATTTCACAAAAGCCAATCAAAATAAAGAAAACAGAAACACAAGAACAAGGAAGCAATGGCAATACCAAGCTACCAGAAAGCAAAAGATAAAATGGCTATAAGAATACTTCATATTTCAATAATCATCCTAAATTAAATGGTCATTTGAATATCTTCTCTGAAAAAAAAGTGTGTTAAATTCTTTTGCTCATTTTTAAATTATATTATTTGTTTTTTTGTTTTGTTTTATTATTGAGTTATACGAGGTCCTTTTGTGTTTATAAAATGTGTGGTTTGCAAATATTTTCTCCCATTCTTTAGCTTGCCTTTTCATTTTGTTGGTCATTTATTTTGATGTAGAGAACTATTTAGTTTGATGTAGCCCCACTTGCTTATTTTCACTTTTGTTTGTGCTTACGATTGTCTTATCCAAAAATTCATTGCCAAGACCCATGTCAAGAAGCTTTTCCCCATTTTATTCTGGGAGTTTTATGGCTTCAGATATTGTATTTAAGTCTTTAATATATTTTGAGTTAATTTTTGTGAATGGTGTAACATGGGGATCTAGTTTCACTTTTTTTTTCCATTTGAATATTCAATATATCTAGCACCACTTATTAAAGAGATTGCTCTTTTCCACTGAGTATTCCTGTCAAATATTAGTTGATCATACATAAATGGGTTGATTTCCGGCCTCTTGATTCTGTTTATTGTTCTATATATTTATTTTTATATTTGTATTATTCTCTTTTGAATACTATAGCTTTATAATATAGTTTAAAACCAATAAGTGTAATGAATCCACTTTTATTCTTATTTCTCAGGATTGCTTTGGCTATTTGGGGTCTTTTTTGGTTCTATTCAGATTTTAGGATTTTTTTTTCTACAAAAAATACCATCGAAATCTTGACAGAATTAGCATTGAACCTATAGATGGCTTTTGGAAGTATAGATATTTTAACAATATTAATTCTTCAAGTTCATGAACATGGGACAACTTTCCATTTATTTGTGTCTTCTTCAATTTCTTTCATCAATGTCTTATACCTTCCAGTGTAGAGATTTTTCACCATCTTGCTTAAATTCCTAAGTATTTTATTGTTTTTGATGTCACTGTGAATGGAATCATTTTCTATAGATCTTTTACAGATAATTCATTGCTAGTGTATAGAAATACTACTGCACCAAGTTTTCTGGCCTTACGCGGTCATTGTTTTTCCTTTGGAGATGAACAGATATACCATCTTGGATCTCAACTGGAGTGCTGCTGGACAACGTCTGTGTACTCTAATCAGGTTTCCTGATTGTGTGACATGACTATTTATTTGTTTCCTTGCTAATGCAGGGTAGCATAATAAGTCCCAAGACTTACAAGGCTTATTATTTGAGGTTCTGAATCAGACAGAACTTTGTAACCAAGTTCCTGGTTAGAAAAGGCTCTGCAGATAGGCAAAGCCACTGGTCGAGATTTCTACTTGAGTGCTGCTATGAAGAGAAACTCCATCTGCCAAGATCTGAGTCCATACATTTTAATAATTACTGTATATATAAATGGATTGAATTTTTCAATAAAAAACATATGCACCCCAAAATGGAGCACCTAAAAATATTAAGAAAATACTAACAGATCCTAAAGGAGAAAAAGACAATAATTCAATAACAGTGAGGGGCTTCGAAACTCACCTGTCAACAATGGAATAGATTATCCAGACAGAAAATCCACATGAAAATGTTAGCTATGAACTGTCCTTTAGACCAAATGGACCTGACCAACATATACAGAAATTTCATTCAACAGGTTTAGAGTATATATTCCTCTCAAGCATGCAGGCAACATTCTCCAGGATAGATAATATGATAGGTGACAAAATATGTCTTATCACATATGAGAAGATTAAAATTATACCAAGTATCTTTTCCAACTGCAATGGTATAGAACTAGACATTCGTAATGAAAGGGAAGGTGGAAAATTCACAAATATGTGGACATTAAACAACAAACTGCTGAAAAAATAGGCCAAAAAAGAAATAAAAAGGAAAATGAAATTATATATATATATATCTCAAGAGATATATATCAAGAGATATATATATCTTGAGAGAGTAAAATCAAGGCATAGATGATAGAGACTTTGTTAATCCCTCTTGCTACCAAATCAAAGTTGTGACAGAAACACAGAGAAAACAGCAAGGAAAGTTGCCTGGGGTCTAGATGAACAAGCCCTACAATGAAGGAGAGAAAAAAGAAGTCACCTTGCAATGGGAGGAAGTAGGATGGGGCAAGGACACAAAGCTGCCCAGTCCCTAGCAACTGAATGGGACAGAGGCTGTGGCAGCACAGGCGGCAGCACTAGACACCTCTTAAATGGGCCGTATCCATGAGCAGACTGTCATGGTGACAGAACTGCTGTCTCTGAGCACCAGTACAAGGTTAGCTCTATGAGGGGCACCAGGGACTTATAGGGTGACACTGAGTTATCAGAGTGAGGGCTGGGGCAAGGCTCTCTCCAAGCAGAAATGCTGGTTGTATCCATTGTTCCTCTGTTCAGACCTTCCCCCCTCCCACCATGTGGACACAGGGCTGCCATAGCTGAGACACATCTAACTGAATAACAATTTAAAAAATTTATGAGACACTATTAAATGTAAAAATATTTGTCATAGGGGTACCTGAAGGAAAACAAGATGTTGAACAGCTATTTGAAGAATTAATGATGGAAAACTTTCCTCACCTAGTGAAGAAAACAGGTATAAAACCCCAGGAAGCTCAGAGATTTCCAAGAAAGAAGAGCCCAAAGAGGCCCACATCAAGACATATAATTAAAATGCCAAAGGTTAAGTACAAAGAGAGAGCCCTAAAAGCAGCAAGAAAAAAAGCGGTAAGTAAATAAAAGTGGAACACCCGTAAGACTGGCAGCTGATTTCTCAAAAGATACCATGCAGGACAAAAAGGCTTGGCACAAAGTATTTAATGTGATGAAAACCCAGGATCTACAACCAAGAATACTTTATTTAGCAAAACTCTCATTTAGAGTGGAAGGACAGATAAAGAATTTCCCAGACAAAAATATGCTAAAGGAATTCATCACCACCAAACCAGTATTACAGGAAATGTTGAAGAACTTCTTTAAGAAGAAAAAAGCATGTATCCAAAACAGGAATAAAGAATGGTAATAACTACATATCTATCAACAAGTATCTAAAATGGAAAATAATTAAGTGCTCCAACCAAAAGATAGAGTGGTTAAAAGAATAAGAAAATAAGAACCCATATGTTGCCTATGAGAGACTCACTTCAGATTTAAAAAAAACACAGACTAAAAGGAAGGGGATGGAAAAAGATAGTGCCTTGATGGACTTAGAGGGTATTGCGCTGAGTGAAATAAGTCAGATAGAGAAAGGCGAATGTCACATGACATACATGTGGAATCTAAATGACAAAATAAACAACAAAAGCAATAAACACAGAGAATATTTTGAAGGCTACTAGATGGGATAGATGTTGAGGGAATGGCAAAAAAGGCAAAGGGATTAAGAGGTAGAAATGGATAGTTGCAGAATACTTAGAGATGTAGAGTGTAGCATGGGGAAGATAATTAACAGTGTTGTAATAAACATGTAAAGGGTAAGAGGGGTACTAGATTTAGTGGGGTGATCACTTAGCAAGTTATGTGGATCTCTGATCACTAGGCTGTACAACTGAAGCTGGCATATTATTGTATTCGACTATATTTTTTTTAAAAAAACTCATTGAATAGTACAATGTATATATGAGCAAGTAATTGTTTATTATATTTCAATAAAGCCAGAAAAAAAACTATCTTGAAACAAATGGAAATGGAAACACAATGTACCAAAACCTATGGGGTGCTAAAAAAAAAAGACAGTTCGAAGAAGGAAGTTTATAGTGAAAAACACTCATTAAGAAAAAAATGGGAGAAGTATGGTGGCATGAGGGAACTCTCCTTATTCTTCTGCTTGAAATTACAATAATCTATAGTCCAACAGATAATACCCAGCCTAGCACATACACATCTGAGAAATCCGTGCTTCAGAGTATCTGAAGGTGAGCAAATCACTTGAGAAAGGGAGGAGGAAAGAAGGTAGGTGCTGCAGGATGCAGCCCAGAGCTCTCTTTAGGATATGGGGGAGAGGAAAACTACATGGCAGTTTTTTTAAACTTTTTGAAACCCAGACCAGTCCTGCCTGTGTGATCAGCATATTCCATGCAGCAGAGCTCAGTGAACAGGGAGGACAGCAGAGATTGAATACAGGGGGCAACAGCTGTGTTTTAGAATCTGTCATTGCCAAGCAGAAAGCTGAGTCACTGAGCCTGGCCGCCTGCCTCCACCATCCCAGAGAACACCACCTTATAACTTCCCAGAACTTGCAGTGGGCCTCAACACTGCATCTGGCTATTGGAGCAAATCTGGGACTCAGGAGGCTCTTTTAGAGGCTCATATTCTAGTCCCACTTCATATTATTGCAAGGGGGTGGACCTCTGGGATCAAGGTGACCTGGTCACAGAGGAGACACACACCTATCCAGGGAATAAAGGCATTTTTAGCCCTGACGCGGAGAACCAGGTGGCTTGGGCAGTGCATGCGGCTTTGGTGCCACCTATTGGAAAACAAAAGAAAACCTTTTCTTAACAACCTGATATAGACAACTCACTCTGAAAACTAATAGAATATTTTTTTTTTTTAAAAAAAGGAGAGTATATTCCCATCAATGCCTATGTGGAGAAATAATCCATCAAACACCATGAACAACAAAGGTAAAAAGGCAACTCGGAAAGAAAGTGAAAAATCTCCAGAAAATATGTGATTTAAATGACTAAGAATTAAAGATTGAATTTCTGAAACAATGCACTTCCCTTTACATAAAACTAATGATAACCACACACTCAAAAATCAAAAACTGAGATATATAACATAAAACAAAAGAAATAGAGGGAACAATCATAAAACACCACCAAATTAAAATAACACAAAGAAACACAAGGACAAAGAAACAATGGAGACACCAAGCTACTAGAAAACAAAAGATAAAATGGCTATAGGAAAATCTCATATTTTAATAATCACACTAAATGTAAATGGACTAAACAGCAATAAAAATGCAGAGTAACAGATTGAATCAGAAAACCAAACCAAACCATATGCTACCTTCAAGAGACACATCTTAGCTTCAAGGACAAATATAGATTCGAAGGAAAAGGGTGGAAAACAATACTTGAAGCAAATGACATCTAGAGAAAAGTTGTTGTAGTCGTACTTATATCTGACGGGATAGAGTTTAAGATAAAAAAGGTAATGAGAGACAAAGATGGACACTTCATAATGATAAAGGGGACAATACATCAAGAAGACATAACACTCATCAATATATATGCTTTCAATCAGAGAGTGCCAAAATATATAAAGCAACTACTAACAAAACTAAAGAAAGAAACTGACAAACACAATTATATTAGGGAACATAAATATCCCACTGTCGGCTATGGCTAGATAATTCAACAGAAAATTAATAAAGAGGTGTCAACCTTAAATGACTCATTAGACAAAATGGACATTTCCAGAGCCTTTCATCCCAAAACACCAGATTATACTTTCTTCTTTAATGCACATGGAACATCTCAAGGATAAACCATATGTTGGGATACAAAACTAACCTCAACAAATTTAAGATTTAAATTACACCGAGCATATTCTCTGAATATAATGCTTTCAAACTTGAGATCAACTACAAAAAGAAAGCTGGAAGAAGCACAAATATGTTGAGATTCAACAACATGCTAATAAAGAACAACTTGGTCATAAAAGAAATAAAATGAGAGATCAATAAATACATAGAAACAAACAAGAATAAAAGTACAACATATCAAAATTTTGGAGAGTAACATCAGAAGCATGGTGTAGTGAGGGATCTCCCCACTTGAAATAATAATAAGCTGAATATCGAAAACTCAACAAATAACACCTAACTGGCACACAAGCACATCTGAGGGATTGATTTGCACATAAGAGCTTCAAAAGGTCGGAACCACATGAGTCCGGGAGGTAGACTAGGAGGAGCAAAGAAGCTGCCATATACAGCCAGAGCTCCCTGCAGGAGGGAGAGTGGAAAATTTGCGGCTGGTTCCCCAAACAGCCCTGCCTGAGGGATCAGCCTGGTCCATGCACCAGAGGCCAGGGATTAGGGCAGAAAACAGAGCAGAAACTAAGAGTGGAGGGGCAACAGCTATGTGTTAGCAGTCATCGTTCAAAAGCAGGAGGCTGATACACGGAGCCTGGCAGCAACCCACACCCACCAACCCAGAGCATGCCTTCCCTCCACCTTATGTCCTCCCTGACCTAATACCTCAGAGCCTCAGTAGAATTTGTGCAACTGGCACTGAAACATAAACCACTGCTTGGACCACAGGCAGACACTGGTACTGAAAGCAGCTGATAGTGGTTTTAATATTCAGTATATCAGACAGAGAGAAAAAAGCATTATCAGCCTCAAAGTAGAGATCCAAAAGTTGTGGATGCTAGCTACTGGAAATCAAAAGAAAAACCCCTTCTTTCAACAGGCTAAAGAGATACTTCTATGTAATAAATCTTTCTGAAAAAAGTAGAGTTCACACTCATTAATGTATAGGCAGATAAATCATCCATCAGACACCATGAATAACCAGGGTGACAATACAGCTTGGAAAGAAAGAGAAAAAAAACTCTAGAAAATAAGCAGAAAGACATAGAAATATGTGACTTAAATGACAAAATTTAGGATTATACTCCTGAAAATAAACTCAATGAGATGCAAGAAAAATCTGATTGACAATTCCAAGAACTCGGAATCAAAATAAACCAAAAAAAAAAAAAAGAGTTTTTTAGAAAGGAAATTGAGCCCCTGAAAAAGAACCAACTGGAACTTCTGAAGATGAAGAACACATTAAAAGAGGTGAAGAATGGAATATTCAAGCTTAGGAAATAGAGCTGACCAGATGTAGAAAGAATCAGCAATATCAAAGATAGAAATCTGGAAATGATTCAGAAGGAAGAAGAGAGAAACCTGAGAATAAAAACAAAAGAAAAATGAAAGAGCTATACAAGAACTATCTGACACCATCAGGAAAAGAAACATAAAATAATGGATATACCAGAAGGAGAAGAGAAAGAGAGGGGAACAGAGGGTATGTTTGAACAAACAGTTGATGAGAATTTCCCAAATCTAAGGAATGAGCTGGATCTTTGAATTTAAGAAACAAATGGAACGCTCAATATCTCACCCCCAAAAGGCCTACTCCAAGACACATTATATTAAAATTGTCAAAAATTTATGACAAAAAAAGAATTCTCAAGGCAGCCAGGGAAAAGAATATGATAACCTATAAAGGAAAAGCCATCAAATATCTTCAGATTTCTCAGCAGAAACCTTGCAAATAAGAAAGGAATAGAACCAAATATTCAAACTATTACATGAAAGGAATTATCAGCCAAGAATAATACATCCAGTAAAGCTCTCCTTTAGATAGAGAGGAGAAATAAAGACCTGTACAGACATACAGAAGTTGAAGGAATTCTCCATTATGAGGCCTGCATTATTGAAAATATGAAAATGGGTCAGCCCCCCTGAAATAAATTGACAAAAAATACAAAGCTGTGAGTAAGACAACTAGCAGGCAGACAGAAACAGGATAGTGCAACCCTTATTAAGAACAGCTTATTAAGTACTACAAGCTTAAACGTTAAGGAGATAAATGACATTTCAAGCTAGAAATAAACTTTCAGCATACATACAGACAATTTGAGACAATAATTACAAAAAGGGGAGGGAACAAAGATCCAAATTCACAGAGAGAGAAATGGAGATAAAGTGCATGCATAAGAAAATAGAGTACTGTAAATATATAACTAATTTTTACACTGTCTTAATGGTAACCACACTCCAAAGATACAGAACTGAGATACATAACGTAAACCAAGAAGGACTAGAGAGAAAATCCACAAAACCCAGCCAAATTAAAATAATAGACAAAAATACAAGGACAAGGAAACAATGGAAACACAGAGGTACCAGAAAACAAAAGATAAAATGGCTGTAAGAAATCTTCATATTTCAATAATCATGCCAAATGTAAATAGGCTGAACTCACCAATGAAAAGTCACAGAGTTGAATATTGTATCAAAAAACAAAACCCAACCACATGCTGTCTTTAAGAGACACATCTCAGCTCTGAAGACAAATCTAGACTCAAAGTGCAAGGGTGGAAAATGATAACCCAAGGAAATAACATTCACAGAAAAATGGGTGTAGCTGTACTTATATTGGACAAAATAGACTTCAAGATAAGAAAGGTAAAGATTTTGAGGGGCACTTCATAATAATAAGGGGAAACATATCAAGAAGAGATAAGACTTATTAATATATATGTTCCCAATCAGGAAGCCCCAAAATACATAAAGCAATTACTAATAGAACTAAAAAAAAAATGACCAAAACACGATCACAGTAGGGGACCTAAATACCCCACTATCATATATGGATAGATATTCAAACAGAAAATTGATAAGGAAATAACATCCTTAAATGACACATCAGACCATTTGGAGATAATCGACATTTACAGAGCCTTTCATGCCAAAACAGCTGCTAACGCGTTCTTCTCTAGTACATATGTAACATTCTCAAGGAGTGACCACACTCTGGAGCACAAAACTAACCTCAACAAATATACGAGCATTGAAATAATGCCAACTATATTCTCTAATCATAATATTTGGAAGCTGGATATCAACTGTAAAAAGAAAGTAGGAAGAATCACAAATATGAGGAGATTAAACAATATGCTACTGAAAAATGGGTCATAGATGACATAAAATGGGAGATCAAGAGATATATGGAAACAAATGAGAATGAAGGTATAATGTATCAAAACATTTGGGACACAGCAAAAGATATAATAAGAGGAAAGTTTATATCATTATAGGCGTATCTCAAAAAAACAAGAAAGAGGCCAAATAAAGAACCTTACACTAATCTTAAAAAAAGAAAAACAATGCGAAGAACAAATGAAGCCCAAAATAAGGAGAAGGAATAAAATAATAAACATTAGAGCAGAATTTAATGAAATTGAGAAGAAAAGACAATAGAAAAAAATAAATTCAACAAAAAGCTGGTACTTTGAGATGGTTAATAAAATTGGCAAATACCTGGCTAGACTCACTGAAGAAAAAATAGAAAGGACACAAGTAAACAAAATCAGAAGTGAGAGAGGAGAAGGTAACACAAAAATACAAAAGATCATACAAGAATACTATGAAAAAGTACATAACACCAAATTTAATAACTTAGAAGAAATGGACAGTTCTTAAAAATATACCACCTTCTTAAACTGAATCATGAAAAACTGGAAAATCTAAATAGATTTGTCAGTAGTAAGAAAATTGAAATAATCAACAAAAATCTACCAAAAAGTAAAAGTCCAGGACCAAATGGCTTCACCAGTGAATTCTACTATACATTCTAAGAAGATTTAATACCTATTCTTCTCAAACTTTTCCAAAAAATTAAAGAAGAGGAAATACTCCCTCACTCATTTTATGAGACCTTTATTTCCCTGCTACCAAAACCTGGTAAAGATAACACAAAAAAATGAAAATTCGGACAATTATTTTCATGAACACAGTTTCAAAAATCTTAAATAAGATACTAGTGAATCAAATACAACAACATAATAAAAAGATTACACACCATGATCAAGTGGGCTTCATCCCAGGGACATAAGAATGGTTTAACATAGCCAAATCAATTAATGTGATACAGCACATAAAGAAAATAAGGGATAAAAATCATATTATCATGCCAACAGATGAAGTAAAAGCATTTCACAAGATAAAGCATCCATTTATGATTAAAACACTTGATAAAATGGGTTTTGAAGGAAAATAACCTCAACATAATAAAGACTATATATGACAAGCCCTTGGAAAATATCATATGTGATGGTGAAAAACTAAAAACCTTGCCTCTATGTGGCTGTCTGCTATCACCACTATTATTCAATATAGTGTCGTAAGTCTTAGCTAGAGCAATCAGGCAAGAGAAGGAAATAAAAATAATCTAAACTCAAAATGAAGAAGTCTAACTGTCACTTTTGAAAATGACATAATTCTTTATGTAGGAAACCCTAAAGACCTCACTAAAAAATCTATTAGAAACAATAAACAAATATGACAAAGTTTCAAGATCCAAAATCAATTTGCAAAAATCAATAGCATTCTTATGCAGTAACAATGAATTTTCGGGAAAAAATATTCAAATACAATTCTTGCAATTGCAACAAAAAGAATAAAATACCTAGGACTAAACCTAACAAAGCATTTAAAGGTCCTATACACTGAAAACTATGACATTATTAAAAGAAATCGAATCACCTCACACCTGTCAGAATGGCTATAATCAATAAATCAAAGAACGAAAGTTGGCAAAGATGCAGAGAAGAGGGAACATTCATACACTGTTGGTGGGATTGCAAATTGGCACAGCTGCTATGGAAAACAGTATGGAGGTTTCTAAGAAAATTAAAAATGGATATATATATATATATATATATATATATATATATATATATATACATTTTGACCCAGCGGTTGCAATTCTGGTTATTTATTCAAAGAAAACCAAAACAATAATTCGTAAAGATCTGTGCACCCCTATGTTCATGACAGCACAATTTACAATAGCCAGAATATGGAAGCATCCTAAATGTCCAACAACAGATGATTGGATAAGAAGTTATGGTTCATATATACAATGAACTATTACTGAGCCATTAAAAAATAAAATCCTACCATTTTACTAGGTCCAAAAGCATGGATGGACCTAGATGTTATTATGCTGAATTAAATAAGTCAGACAGAGAAAGATAAATGCCGTATGATTTCACTTATATGCAGAATCTAAGGAATAAAAAGAACAAACTAATCAAAAACAAACTCACAAATATAGAGGACAATCTGGTGATGGCCAGAAGGGAGGGGAATTGAGGGACTGAGAGAAAGGGGTGAAAGGTTAAGGAAGTACAAATTAGTAGTTGAGAGATGGTCATGGGGATGGAGAGCATGGCATACGGAATGCAGTCAGCATTAATGTAATGGCTAGATGTAGAGCCAGAGGAGAAAAAGAGCAATCAGGGGCACTGTTTCATAAACTATATAAATGTCTAACCAATGTACTGTATACTTGAAACTAATGATAAAATTAAATTTAAAAAGAAATTGAAAAAGACATAAAAATGGAAAAAATATTCTGTGTTCATGTATTGGGAGACTCAGCATCATTAAAATGACCTTATAACCCAAAGCAATATACAGATTTAATGCAATCTCTATCAAAATTCCAATGGCATTTCTTAAAGAAATAGAGCAAAACATCATCGGATTTGTATGGAAGCCCAAAAGACCATAAATAATCAAAGCAATCCTGAGGGTGGGGGAAAACATGGCTAAAGCTATCACTCTGCCTGACTTCAAATTATACTACAAAGCGAGAATAATTAAAACAGCGTGGTACTGGCAGAAAAACAAAAACACAGAACAGCAGAACAGAATTGACAGTCCAGAATAAAATACCGTATATATGGGCAAATAATTTTCAACCAAGGACCCAAAAAAATACCTTGGAAAAAAGAAAGCCTCTTCAATCAATGGTGCTGGGAAAACTGGAAAGCCACATGCAAAAGAATAAAACTAGACTGCTATCTGTCACTGTACACCAAAATTAACTCAAAACAGATCAAAGACTTGAATATAAGACCTGAAACCATAAATTGCATAGAAGAAAACATAGGTACTAAACTCACAGACCTTGGATTTAGAGAGGATGTTATGAATTTGACCTCAAAGACCGGGGATGTATAAGCAAAAATGAATGAATGGGCCTATATCAAACTAAACAGATTCTGAACAACAAAAGAAATCATCAACAAGAGCCAACCATCAAAATGAGAATAAATATTTGCAAACGATGCCTTTGATAAAAGCCTAATATCCAAAATATACAAAGGACTCATACAACTCAACCAAAAGCAATCTAATCAAAAACTGGACAGAGGACCTGAACATAGACTTCTCCCAAGAAGCCATACACATGGCCAACAGACATGTGAAAAGATACTCAACTTTATAGCTATTAGAGAAATGTAAATCAAAACCACAGTGCATTACTACCTCACCCTTTTAAGAATGACTATCATCAACAGGACAAGTAATAAGTTTTAGAGTGGTTGTATGAAAAAAGAAACATTTATTCACTGCTGCTGAGAATGTAAATTGGTACAACCACTAATGGAAAACAGTACAGAGGTTCTTTAAAAATTTAAGAATAGAATTATCTTATGATCCAGCAATCCCTCTTCTGGGTATTTACCTAAAATATTTGAAAACATTTATCCACAAAGATATATGCATGTCCATGTTCATATCAGCATTATTCATGGTAGCCAAGACTTGGAAACAACCAGTGTCCTTTAATGGATGATTGGATAAAAAAGATGTGGTACATGTATACAATAAAATATTACTTAGCCATAAAAAAAGATGAAATACTGCCATTTGCGACAACCTGGATGGATCTTGAGATTATCATGTTAAGTGAAATAAGTCAGACAGAAAAATTTGAGAACCATATGATTTCAGTTATTTGTGAAATGTAAAACGGAAAGCAACAAACAAACATGACAAATGAAGAGAAACTTACAGACATGGACAGTGGATTAGTGGTTGCCAGAGGGAAGCGGGGAGCAGGAGGGAGATAGGGGTAAATGTGGTCAAATATATGGAAGGATATTTACCTTTGGGTGGTGAACATATAATGCAATATACACATGATATGTTGAATTATACATTTTTCCCCTCTTTAATTCCCCTCTCCCTCACTTCCAATCCTGACCCATGGATGTTGCCATTTCCCCTCAAGAACTGGATCTCTGAAGGAAGGGCATCCCCTCCCACATGCTTGTGGTGTGCACCTGGAGCCTGGCACACCCAGGGCCTGGCACACCTGGGGCCTGGCACACACGGGGTATGGTCCGTGGCTCCACCTAGGGAGCAAACCCAGGAGCTTCTGCGTGCAAAGCAGACATGTTAACCACTACACTATGGAGCTGCCCCCTGAATTGTACATTTGAAATCTATATGATTTTATTAACTAATGTCACCCTAATAATTTTAGTAAAAATAAATAAATAAATAAATACATACATACATACATACATACTATAATAATTGATATAAAATAAAAATAAAAAAATAAAAAAGGAAAATCCCAAATAAGCATTTTAATTTTATACCTTAAGGACCTAGAAAAAGAAGAGAAAAACTAATCACAAGCTTAATAAAAAGAAGAAAATAATGAAGAACAGAGAATAAATAAGAGACCAGAAAACTATAGAAAAGATCAAGAAAATAGTTGTTTTTTTTAAAGATAAATAATATTGAAAAACATTTACCTAGACTAAGACAAAAAGAGAGAAGACATAAATAAATAAAATCCAAACTGAAAGCATAGTCAGTACAACTGATAACACAGAAATACAAGAAAGGTCATAAAAGACTACGGTGAAAAATTTTATGTCAACAAATTGGATATTATAGAAATGGATAAGTTGCTAGAAACTTATCAAGACTGAATCATGAAGGAAACCTAAATTTAAATAAACCAATTATGAGTAAGGATATTAACCTAGTAATTGAAAATTCTCCTAAGAAAAGAGCTCAGATCAGAAAAAAAAATGGCATAGATGATAGAGGCTTTGTTCATCTATCATGTGACTACATCAACGTTGTAACAAAAATCACAGAGAAAACAGCAAGGAAAGTCACCTGGTATCAAGACGAACAAGCTCTACAACTAGGGAGAGAAATAAGAAGCAGGATGGGGCGAGGACTCAAGGCTGCCCAGTTCTGAGCAGCTAAATGGGACAAAGGCCTCCGGCTGCAGATGCCTCTTAAAGGGGCCATGTCTTTGACTGAACTTTTGCGGTGATGGACATGCTTGCCCTGAGCACCAGCACCAGGTCATCTGCTAAGGAGGCACCAGGGACTTACAGGGAGACACTGAGTTGTTGGAGTGATGACCAGGAGCTAGGATCTCTCCCAAACGGATGGACATGCTGGCGGTACCCATTGTTCTTCTGTTGAATCCTCCACCTCCCAGTGTGCTGACACAGTGCCGCCATAGCTGAGACATTACCAAACTGGATAACAGAGGTTGCTCCACCCAGAGGATTCCCTGAAACTTTGCCTCCCCCAACTTGCGGCCCCACCCAAGCCATTGTCGGGTGTATCCTCGGTGAGTTAGGTGTTTCTTGCTGAGCAGAGCCAAGACTCACACTAGTGGCAGTTGTCCTTGGTTTCTGGCATGGTTTCTTGAGGCAACTATGAGCACAGCATCTGTGGATTGCTGGCTGAATCTTAATGGGTGGTCCTTGAAGGGGAATAGGTTGGAGCTATTCTTGGCCTGCAGCTGAACCCTTCTCAGGACTGTGCCACTGGACACTTACCACACAAAGCCATATTAATAAGACCAGGAGACTTAGGAGCTTTGCTTAGTACATAGAAACAGACACAGAAAGACAGCCAAACTGGGAAGACAAAGAAGCAGAAACCATATGACAGAATATAACAGAGATCCATGAATAATGGAGTCAAGCAATCTAACAGATGCAGAGTTCAAAACACTGGTTATCAAGATACTCAATGAACTTAGGGGAAGTATAGATGAATTCAATGAGAACCTTAACAAAGAGATAAAAAGCATAAAAATGGAAATGGAAATTATAAAAGGGAATGAGTCAAAAATGAAGAACACATTATTTGAGATGAAGAGTATATTAGATAGAATAAATAGAGTGGATAAAGAAGAGGATCGAGTCATCAATACAGAGGATTGGAAAGCTGAGGACACTCAATCAGAATGGAAAGAAAAAAGAAGCCAAGTCTATACTAATAATTTAAGGAGCCTATGGGATACTAATAAATGTAAAAATATTCATGTCATAGGGATACCTGAAAGAAAACAAGACATTATTTGAAGAAATAATGATGTAAAACTTCCCTCACCTTGTGAAGGAAATAGATATACAATTCCAGGAAGCTCAGAGAGTTCGAAGAAAGAGGAACCCAAAGAGGCCCACACCAAGACACATCATCATTAAAATGCCAAAGCTTAAATACAAAGAGAGAACCTTAAAAGCAGCAAGAGAAAAGCAGCTAGTTACCTACAAGGGAGCATCCATAAGAATTGCAGCTGATTATCAAACGAAACCATGCAGGGCAGAAAGGCTTGGCACAAAATTTTAAATGTGACAAAAACCTAGGATCTTTAACCAAGAATACTTTATCCAGCAAAGCTATTATTTAGAGTCAAAAGACAGATAAAGAATTTCCTAGACAAAAATAAGCTAAAGGAATTTATTCTCAGTAAGCCAGTATTACAGGAAATATTGGAGAGACTTCTTTAAGAAGAAAA
The DNA here is from genome assembly GCF_014176215.1 of Rousettus aegyptiacus. Taxonomy (NCBI): domain Eukaryota; kingdom Metazoa; phylum Chordata; class Mammalia; order Chiroptera; family Pteropodidae; genus Rousettus; species Rousettus aegyptiacus. The sequence continues at coordinate 38,196,839 of NW_023416312.1, forward strand.
AACATGGATCAAAAACAGGAAGAAAGAATGATAATAACTACATTACTATCAACAAGTACCTCAAATGGAAAATATTTATGTGCTACAACCAAAAAATAGGGAAGTTGAATGGATAAGAAAACAAGATCCATATATATGCTGCCTATGAGAGACTCACTTCAGATTAAAAGACATACAGACTAAAAGGAAGGGGATGGAAAAAGATATTGCCTTGATGGACCTAGAAGGTATTGCCCTGCATGAAATGGGTCAGATAGAGAAAGACAGATATTGCATGATTTCATGTACATGCAGAATATAAAGAACAAAACCAACAAACAACAAAGAAAGCAGTGTAAAATCAATGATACAGAGAATATTTGACAACTACTAGATGGGAGAAGGGTTAAGGGGACAGAAAAAAGGCAAAAGGATTAAGAGGTACAAATGGATAGTTGCAGAATAGACATGGAGATGTAGAGTGTAGCGTGGGGAAGGTGGTTAATAATGTAATAAATATGTAAGAGGGAAGAGGAGTACTAGACATAGTGGGGTAATCACTTTGCAAGTTATGTGGGTCTTTGATCACTAGGCTGTACAAATGAAACTGGTATATGACTGTATGTCAACTATAATTGACAAAAACTCTTTGAATTGTAAAGTGTAAATATGAACAATTGTCTATTATATTTCAATAAAGCCAAAGGGAAAAAAGTTTTTTCATGAAAAAGTTTTGGCAAGCTTCCAATTCCACTCGGGGCGGGGTGGGGGGAGGAAGGAAAAAAAGGCTCAGAAACAAATGGTTTCACTGGTAAATTCTACCAAGCATTTTAAAAAGAATTAATGCCAACTAAACACAGGTATCACTTCATAAATTATATAAATGTGTAACCACTATGCTGTATACCTGAAGCTAATATAAAATAATATTGTACATCAACTGTAATTGAAATTTTTTAAAAAATTAAAGATTTAATGCCAATCCTTCCCAAACACTTTCAAAAAATTGAAGAGAAAGGAACACTTCCAAACTGATTTTACATGACCAGCATTACCTAATACCAAATTGAGAAAAGTATACTACAAGAAAAAAAAAAGAAACTACAGGCCAATATATCAGATGAATATAGATTAAATAGTCTCTGGAAAATTAGCAAATCAAATTCAGCAGCACATTAAAAATATTATACACCATGATGAAGTGGGATTTATCCCTGTGATGCCAGGATCATACAACATGGGAAAGTCAATAATTGCAATACATCATATTAATAGAATGAAACATAAAATTCATATAATCTAAATAAAAGCAGAAAAATCATTTGACTACATACACCATCCGTGCATAACAAAAGCTCTCAGAGAATTAGGTATATATGGAACAAAGCTCAACATAATAAAGACCATATATGACAAGACCACAGCTAATGTTAGCTCAAAGGTGAAAGTTGGAGAGCTTTTTTTCTAATATCAAAAACAAGATAAAGTATAAAAGTGCCTATTCTCACCACTCTCATTAATCATAGTACTGGAATCCCTAGCAAAGAGCAATCAGGGGAAAAAAAATAAACATCATCTAAATCTTGAAGAAATAAAATTTTCTTTGTAGATGATTATATATATATATATATATACACACATATACATATATATGTGTATATATGTATATGTATATGTATATATGCATATATATGTATATGTATATATATGTATATGTATATATGTATATATACACATACATATCTATATATGTATGTGTGTGCATACATACATATATATATGTATATATCATCATAAAGACTTACAATGAGAAAACAGCTATTTTGAGTTGCTGCCTCGAAAATTTACGACAACCCTGCCCACCACACCCAGAATTTGGACACTTGGATAAGAATCTGAGCTGACAATTCCTGTCACAAGTTCTTGCTTTGCTTTTCCAAGGGCTCTTTTTAAAATAACCAATTAGAGTTAACTCCACAAATAATTAGTGACCGCCACCCCAATTATCTCATAAGTTATAGGTGTTTGCTACCCTGCTCTCTATCTCCTGCTGACTATTGACCTAAGACAGAGGATTGTCCTTCTCCCTCCTCATTGTACATTGTGCCTTCCTTTTACTGTGATCTATAAGTAAAATATCTTGTGCCTTTACTTCCTTTGTGTGAGTGCATTGAAACTGAGCCTTTAATCAAATGGCCCTGGGGTTTTCGCTTTTCCAAAGTGGAAACTTGGATGCTAATGGAGCAGCCGTCCAAATCCATGTGGGTGGTTTGTGCCCCCTCATCCAAATGGTTATAATCTGTATATTCTTAACATATCAGCTATGGTCCTCCCAACACAATTGGTGATGAGAATGGTTTGTGGGTGCAGATTGTAACCTCATGCAATGCTTTTTAGCAGTGATTAGCTCACTGACTTCTTCTCTCAGACCACTCAGTCTCTCTGGGAAAGAACCACTGCCTTCTGGTGGTCTTCGACATTGTTTTTTCTACTGTGTATTCTTCTGTTAGGTATTGCTGCAAATCCCCACCCTAAATTGTCAGTGCTGTAAAAGTCAGACTCCCCTGCAGAGATTAACCAGAAAGCCACAGTCTTAGCTTGGTATGTTCCCATTAGTCACTAAACAAGACCCCACTAGGTGTTCAAGTCTAGAGGTAATTGGCTATAATTATATGAGAGAGTCTTGGAGTTGAGGCAAAGTGAACTAACAGAGATGATATGGCTCTGTCTTTTTCCCTCAGGCAGGGACAGGGGTGTGAGCTAACAGGTCCCGAGATACAAAGAGCATTCTCCTAGATTAATGCCAGAAGGGAAGACTTGCTGCTGGACTTCCAGTGGCTAGGACCTGGGTGTTGAGCTTGGAGAACCAGTCCTAACCTGTGACACAGGCAGCACTACCAGGGGCATCACTGCACCTTGGGGAGGAAAACACTGCCAAGGCAAGCACTTCTTATGTTGCTGCATTCTTTCTTGGTGTCACAAATCATCACCCAATCCGTGGATATCAGGAGTTTTGATGTGGTGCAGCAAAACAAAATCTCACTAAAAGCAGAGCCCTTGAGCACATGGCACTTGCTCTTCCCAAGTCCCCAAAGGAAGTTGAAAAGCTACTATGTACTTGTAAGGCGCATGCTCAAATCACTTGGGCTCTACTGAAAACATATTATCATGCCAAATCCTTGGTGCTATGTTCTCAGGGCTTGAGAGCTTTTCCAAATACATTGGCTAACATTGTCCTGGTGGAGGTGCACCCTAATGCTGATTGGGACACCCTAGAATGGTAAGTGGCAGCATATAAATTGGGGAAGAAGCAACTTCTTTCCCAGGTGTTTCTCATCAATATTCATTGTACCAAAATATCCGTGATGACCAACATGAATGGGAAATATAACTATATCATAGAAATGCAAAATTTTCTAGAAAAATAATTGTCCAAAGGGAAGGGAGAAGGGTGCCTATTAGCTTTTATTACACAGGCATTTAAAATCAGCTCCAAGCTGTTACCCACAGCAGCTGGGATGCACCAACTGGCCAGATTGGCCAGGTGCCATGGAAGCTTGCTGCCATGTTGGAAAGAATGTTTTCTTTCTCAGGAGGGACTTTTCACAGCTCTCATGCTTGTAAGAAGTGCCAGGAATGATGGTGAGTAGCTCTGTAGGGGTTTCCCTGATGTGTGAGTACTTATTTAATTGCACAATATCTGGTTTCCTTCCTTGTCTGTGTCTGTTTTGTTGTTTGTCATAAGAAAAAGATTCTAAAGAGAGGAATCCAAATCTCTCTGGGATGGTGGAATGTATTCTTTGAATGATAAGCACAAATTTCTAAAAGATAAAAAAAAACAACCTTTCTATAATAAACTTTGACAATCTGAGCAGTTGCTTTAAAACTTCTTACTGCTTGTGTTGCTTGAAACTTGACAAGATATTCCAAAGAACTGAATAAATATGATCAGAAACTTGGCAAAATTAGAAATCTAATAGGATTTTTTAAATCCCTCCTCAATAACTTCCAAGGCCTTCCTACTGATAACAAAAATGCAAACGCAGTCCACAACTACTTAAGACTAAACAAATCAAAGGAAAAATAATGAAAAAAAATAAAGCTTTTTTAAATTATTAGTATTAGTTTCAAATATATAGTACAATGGTTAACATTTATATAGTTTATAAAATGATCTGCTTAATTGCTAAAAGAAAGTTTTTTTAAAAAAATACAAGTGGCTGAAAGGTTACCTTGCCTAAGCAGCACCCTCAGTCTCCTTAAAAATTGTTGATCAAGTACAAGCAAAAATTAGTAAAAGCCTCAGCCATCTGAATGAATAAACTTAACTTATTCCCACTATTATAAATTAATGAGCTTTTGTCTTATTGTACCTGTGTCATGGCTGAAATTAAAAACAAAACAAAACAAAAGAAAATTATCAGGTCTCTGATTGTGCATGTGTGTGTGTGTATATATATATATATATATATATATATATATATATATATATATAAATATTTACCTCCAGAAGAAATTATTAGAATTGAATTATATAAAGATCTATTTAATTGGCTTAAAAAATTAAGTGCTTATGTAAATTAAGAAATATAACAGTTGTGGATCATGTGACCTGGGAAAATATTTAACATTAAAGCCAATTTAAGTTTGTTGGTTTATTTAAAACAGACATATCTTTAGCATTATTAATATTTAATGTAATATTTTTATTTTATCTAAGCTTACCAAAAAATAAGTTCATGTTATCTTCATTATAGGGTTTGTCGATAGGAAAATATCTTAGGATAATAACTGACTTTGTCTAATGTCTCATAAAATTTTCATAAGTATTGAAGTATAAATACTGAGAATTAATAAATTAAATAGATATAAATAAAATAAAAGGCTTTTCAGTAAAACTTTTTAGCATTAATTGTTTTATAGTATATATACTTAAAAATAGTTTTCTAAAATATTATGGTAACTTGAAATCTTAGAGTTTTCTAAGTTCTTAAAGATGGAAATTATTGACTAAATCATTTCCAGATAATAAGAAATACTGAAACATTAATTACTAAATGAATCTAAATTTACTTACTTTTGGCTTCTTAATACAAATAAATAAAAAATATTGGGTCTGTTAACAAAATATTATATACTATATTAAGGAAGTACATGTTTCTAAAACTTATATAATTCATAATCAAAAAGCCTATGATTCTAGAGGTTATGAAGTGTATTTGTGAATCTGTCAATCTAAAGAAAGCTAATTGCTTACTTTTAGCTGTCACTAGAAATTAAGGTTGTTAAGGGTTAAGAACTCTAATAAATATGGAAGGAATTAGTATATGTTTTCAATAAAAGATGGTATAAATTATGGAGATACATTTTCATTAAGGGAAATGAAAATAAATTTGTCCTATTTATTTCAGGATGGGAAGAGAGAAAGAAAGAATTTTGCCTCATAAATTAAGCTGGCTAAAGTTGAATTATTGTGATAATGGTTTAAAAATTAAGCTTTTCACTTTAAAAGATATATAAATGTCTAATCACCATGTTGCACACCTGAAACTAATAATAGTATATGATGACTGTAATTGAAAAAATCGTTTAAAAATAAGCTTTAATATAAATTATGTACTAATGTAAAGCTATGTAATGTTAATTCTCTGCTATAAAAACAACAATTTCCTATGCAATTAGCACTTAATAAGAGATTATAAAGGAAAAGCAAAGATTTTATGTTTTATTAAAATGATTTTCTATGCTGTTTATCATCTATATTTAATTAGATATTTAATTGCTTAAGTAAACTGAGTCATCTTTATATTACAAAAGCTAAATTGCTTACAGCTATCTGACTTTCTTTATTTGCTCTGAAAATCTTTACTTTTTACCATTATTAAATGAATAATTTAAATATTGCTCCACAATGAGCTATGATTCTATTTGACCAAATGTTTTAAAACTTTTGATATGTTTAACAAAGTTTTCAAGATTCAAAAATTAAATAGTTTTTTCTTGACCTTTGAGATTTGTGAGAACCTTGAGATTTTTCAGAAGGATCTCTAAACTATTTCAAAGAAAATTTTTCTCTCTTTTTAAAATGGGGAAATTAATCAGGCTTATTTGATATACTAAAATTACAAGGGAAACAATGTAAAATAAAAAATAATAATGTTGTATATATACATGTATTATTTTTATTAGTATAAATATTCTAGAAATAGTACAAAATTCCTAAAATTATGACATGTCCTAATAATGCTAAAAAATTCTTAATCTATATCTGTTTCTGAAATTTGTGACTCTTATGTTTTTGAAATATAAATATCTGAGAACTAACCAAAACATTGTCCTCAGAACTTAAAGAAAAAAAGAAGCCTTTAAAAAATGCAGACTACTGCATAATTACCTTGCCAAAACTAATTTGCAAAGAGAAATGTTTTCTTTTTAAAAAGCTACTAGAAAATCATAAGGATAAAAGAAAATTACTGTATATAAAAATAGTATGTATGTTTTCAGTAGAACGAGGAATGAAGTATAGAGATACACTTTTGAAGAAAAGAACAAAATGTGTGTGATTTTTTTTTGGAATAAAGAAGACTATAAAGGATTATTTTTTTATAAAGGAAGAAAAAGGAAAGTAATTTTTTCCTTGAATAAAATGATTGTTTCAAAATAAGAAAGGGAAAGATAGAACCAAAACTGAAAGGTGTATGTAAGTTGAAGAATGCTTGTGTATGTTACCGAAGGTTTGTATGCTGCAAGAGGTTCAGACAGGAGGGATCTCGAGAAAAAAGTTTTATATATGGTCAGGCTTACTAAGATTGGAGTGGATAACTAAGTCCATTACATTATTTGTATGTAAGTATGTATGTGAATTCTCACCAGATCTTTAACCATGGCTGTTTTTAAGTCCTGTATCATTTACAGGTAATTATTATTCTACTCTGATGATTTAGGAAAAAATGTTACTACGAATGTGTTTCATCTTTAGAGATTCACACACAGAAAAAAAAACTGACAAGTACTCTAAAATACAAGTTTCTGATAACTTTAAAAAACATAACATTGAAATGGATAAAAATTTACAGAACTCTAAGGAAAAACTGAATTATGGTCTTGGCACTCTTGTTAAAAAAATTATCCATATATGAAAGGCTTTATTTATGAGCTATATTATTCTATTTGTCTATGTATCTGTCTTTACGCCAGTACCATTTTTGTTTTAATTAGTATAGCTTTGCCATTGTAATTCAGGAAATGTGAGTCCTCTTGCCTTTTTCTCAAGATTTATTTTTGGCTGTTTGGGGGTTCCTTGAGATTCTATATAAATTTTTAAAAGTGTATTTTTATTTCTGAAGGAAGTATCATTGGTATTTTGACAGTGATTGCCTTGAATCTGTAGATTGCTTTGAGTAGTTTTATGTTCTAACAATATTGTCTTCTGTTTCATGGACATGTATCGATTTATTTTTGTCTCCTTTAATTTCTTTCATCAATGAATTTTATTGCATGTGTAAATAGAATTGTTTTAGTAATTTTCTTTTCAGATTGTTCATTGTTAGTTTATAGAACTGCAACTAATTTTTGTGTGTTGATTTTGCATTCTACTGCTATGCTGAATTCATTTATTAGTTCTAAGATTTTTTGTGTGAAATCTTTAGGGTTTTCTACATTTAAGATCATGTCATCTGCAAAAAAATTTTGCTTCTTTCTTTGTGATTTGGATGTCTTTTATTTATTTTTCTCGCATAATCCTCTGGCTAGAACTTCCAGTACTATATTAAATAGAAGTAGCAAAAGAGGGCATCCTTGCTTAATTTCTGATCTTAGAGGAAAGGCTTCCAGTCTTTCACCACCATTAAATTTGTTGTTTACTGTAGGTGTTGCATATATACCTTTTATCATGTTGAAGTAATTTTGTATTTTTCTTAGTTTGTGAAACATGTTTTTTTTATTATGAAAGCATTTGAATTTTGTAAGATATTTTCTCTACACCAGTTGATATGATCTTATGTTTTTTACATTCATTCTGTTAAAGTGATCTATTACATAAATCTATTTTTATGTGTTGAACCATCCTCACATTCCAGGAATAAATCTCACTTGGTAATGGTGTCTGATTCATTTAATGTGCTGTTGAAATCAGTTTACTATTATTTTCTTCATAATTTTTGCATCAGTGTTCATAAGAGATATGAGTCTGTTGTTATAATGTCTTTGGATATGATATCAGAATATTGATGACTTCATAAAATGAGTTAGGAAGTATTCTCTCTTCAAATTTTTGAAGAAATTTGAGAAAATTAGTATTAATTCTTTAAATGTTTGGAATAATTCACCAGTGAAGCCTTCAAGTCTAGAGATTCTTTATTTTTTCTGTTGGGAGATCTTACTAATTCTATCTCCTTACTAGTTATAAATCATTTCATATTTTCTATTTCTTCGTGGTTTACTATTGGTAAGTTTGTGTTTCTAGGAACTTGTCCATTTCATCTAGGTTATCTAATTTTTATCATACTTTTCTATTATTCTTTTTTTCCTTGTAGAATCTTTTGTGATGTCTCCACTTTTACTTATAATTTTAGATTTTAAGTCTTCTTTCATTTTTCATTAGTCCATCTAGCTAAAGATGTTTAAATTTTATTGATCTATTCAAAGAACCAACTTCTAGTTCCATTTGGTTTCTCTTTTGTTTCTCTATTGCCTATCTCATTTTTCTCTCATTTAGTCTCTATTATTTCCTTCCTACGCTAATTTTGGTTTAGTTTATTCTTATATTTGTAGTTACCCTAATTGTAAAATTAAGTTATTGATTGGATATATTCCTTATTTTTAATGTAAGTATTTATAGCTATAAGTCTTCCCCCTTAGCACTGTTTTTTATTTCCTGTTTCACATAAGTTTTTGTATGTTTTGTTTTTATTTTAACTCTTCTCTAAGTATTTTCTAATTTTTCTTGTGAATTATTCTTTGATCCAATGATAATTTAAGAGTGTATTATTTAATTTCCACATTTTTGTGGATTTTTCAGGTTTACTTCTGTTACAGATTTCTAACTTCATCTTTTGTCATTGGAGAAGATACTTTGTATATATCTATCTATGTCTACCTTTTAAAATCCATTGACACTTAATTTGTCACCTAACATATGGTCTATCATGGGAAAGCTTCCATGTGCACTTAAGGAAATTACGTATGCTGTTGTTGTGTAGAGTCTTTTGTACATATCTTTCAGATCTAATTGGTTTATTATGTTGTTTTAATCTTCTATTTTCTTACTTCTCTTCTATTTGATTGTTTTAATCCATTATCAAGAGTGGGGTATTGAAGTCTCCAACTATTATTGTAGAACTATTTCTTTATATTTTGGTGGTCTGTTATCAGATGTGTAAGCCAGATATTACTTTTGTAATTAAAATCTAATATTTAAAAAACTGTCTTAATTAGTAAGCTTTTTATAGAAATGTCTCTAAATACCTGACATACTCAATTATTCGGATATCTATGTATGGTGTGGCTCCAACTACTCTAAGTTCCAGAATTTCTATATAGAATTAATTCCTGAGAAGTAATATGGTTGAGGAGGGAAGTGGATGAATTATTGGATATTTTGGAGCAAACACACCATTTTCCTTAGATTTTATGTTATAGAACAATCAAAATAACAAGGTTTCTTGAAGATGATCATATTCACATATTATACCAAATTGAGAAAACATTCATTGTCCATATCAAAAGAATAAGGACAGTAAAGGGTGGCATTCGCTGGGGCAAGTAACTGATTCTATGTGTATGTGAAGGGGAAGAGATAATCCTCTCCTCCAACTGTCTTTCAACATTATTGCTTTTAGGCAAAATGTAGGGGAATTAATTCATCTGTCATCTAAGCAAGAACACAGATTGATCTCTGTGAATAATGAAATGCCAGCTTGCCACCTACTTGCCTGGCTTTATTTTCAATAAATACTTTGGGACACATGCTTTAGACTTTTGCAATAACTTGGAGAAAATCTAGCTATGGTTACTAAATTATCTCCAGACACAGGAATGTCTCCAAACTATTTTTTGCTGCCTGAATGTGTTGGGATGACTCCAGAGTTGTAGCCATAATCAAGACCTTTCTCTCCTTCCTTTTCCTTCTTTCTTTTTTCGCTTCCTTCATTCCTTCTTTTATACATCATTTACTGAATGCACTCTTTGCCAGGCCCTATCCTAGGCAATAAAGAAATAAAACACATCCCTTCCCTTAAAGTAGAGATAATATGGACAGGATGCTCAGGGAGGACAGAAAAAAAAACTTGCATAACTCTGTTTTGAGAATGGAAAGAGACAGAGAAAGCCTCACAGAGGAGATGCTGTTTGAACTAAGTCATAAAAGGTCTTACAGAAATTATTCAAGTGGAGAAGAGATGGGAGGACATCAAGGAAGCAGGACTAGCATTTGATGAGTTCTGAAAGAGCATAATATCTTCATGGATTTACATAAAATTCTCTAAAGGAGGGAGTATGGGGTTGATGGCACCAGGTTGAGGTAAAACATGCCTAGATAGGAGGCTAAACAAGGCCCAGGTCATAAAGAGCTTTGTATGCTTTCCTAAGGGAGCTTGTGGTTCATCTTGAAGGTCACTTGTTTTCAAATTTCTTTTAAGCTGAAGAACCCTTTCTTGAAATGGAAGCTTATGTGGAACCTCAATATCTAAGATGTATCAAAGGAAAATAACTCTAGGAAAAACTCAGGGAAGATTACTACCCACTGACCATCCTCTTTGCTTTCCTTGTGACTACTCCTGAGAAATTGTTGGTGGATTGAATGGAAATAGAAAGTAATGTTTGGGGAATTAAGATGATGTTGAGGTTTCTGACTTGAGAGACAGGGTGATTGGTGGTACCATTGGAGAACAAGTAGCACTGATATTTTATATTTATTAAGGGTTCTTTGTGTGTTAGGTGCTGTTCTAGGAATAAAATATAAATTTATTCAGTCTTCACAGCAACTTTATAATGTTAATGCTTTCTTGTTCTTATGTTATAGATAAGAAAACTGGGACATAAAGAGGCTAAATAATTTCCCCATGGTCAAACATCCAGTAAATGGCAAACATATGATGGGAACCCTTTGGAGATGTCAAAGAAGGCGGTGGGCATAGAAATTTGGAGCTAAGAAGAGAGATTTGAGTTGTAGTTAGACCAGTAGACATACATAGTAATGATAATAAAAGTTGTGGCATGTAGATGTAGGTCATTCATCATCGCTGTCTAATATTCTGCTATATGAACATATTTTTTTTTATTTACCCATTTTCTGTAGATAGATATTTGTATTGTTTCTCATTTTTTTATTCTGGATTTGTTTGCTTATTTATTTCTACTTTACAAGCATTTATTTGTGGTATATAACTAGAAATGGAAGTGCTAAGTCATAGGGCATATGATTGTTCAACTTTATGATAATGTCAAAACTGCAAAGTGGTTTGTACCCACTGACATTTTTTTTAGGTTTTGCAATGTTTGGTTGACCTCTTATTGAAAGGACCTCGTCATCTTACAATCCCTTATTTTTTTTACACCTACTGCACCTGGTCTTCCTACATGATCTCCCATCCAAGTACTAACCATGTCCAATCCTGCTTAGCTTCTGAGATCAGATGGGATCATGCTTGTTCAAGGTAGCATGGTCATAGAACCCACTGACTTTTAAAAGTCAACATGACCCTTATATAACTTATGAAGTGATCCCCTCAATATGTCTAGTATCCACCTGGCACTATATATAGTTATTGAAATCTGAAACTAATGTAAACTAATATTGAATGTTAACTCTGAGAAATAAAAATATACAGCTAAATTCTATTTTAAACCTATTAAAATATTTTAAAATTTGGAAAAAATTCAATATGACTTAAACGAACTAATGGACTAATTAGCCTCCAACAAAACAGCAAACAAACAAAGAAAGTTCTGGTCATCTGTGTTGCTAAATCCAGTTATCAGAATCACTGCCCTCCTTACCTCTTGCTGAAAATCTGCAACTTGGCCATTGTTTTTTCTACTTCCAATTCTCCATTTAATAGCTCATCCTCACAGCCAGGAATAACCTTTCCAAATGCTATCTGACTGATATTTCTTTCATTGAATTATTCTGATGAATCTGATTGCCTACTGGGGACTGCAATCTCAAATTCTCGCAGAGACCAAGAAGGTGACAGAAATGAGCTAAAAGAGAGTTGTGGGAACAGGAAAGAACTGAAGAATGTGTGGCCCCCTAGAAAGTCATTCAAATGCATACTTTTACAAGAACATTATGTAGTTCATTTAACTATATGTTTACATAATAAACGTATTTAAACCCCCCAAATAACAAGAGAAAACAAATCCAAAAGTCATCTTTTTTACCTGATGACTCAAACCTGACTTTATTAGTCTAAACTTCCAGGTTGGCATCCAAGGGATTTTACAATTAGGCCAAAGGCTAGGTTTTCTGATTCATCTCTTGCCACTGTCCTCTCTCCAGCAACATGATGCTTGTTGCCCTTTTCTCAGAATGCTTTGTAATCTCTATGTTTTTGTGTCTTTGCCAAGAATACTCATGCTGCTTCTGCTGCTCAATACCTAATAATCTTTCAATTTTCCAATAAAATAAAATTTCTCCGAAGATTCTATTTAGCAGAATTAAACATTCCCTCTTTAGTAAAAGATCACATCATACACTTTGTATTATTTTGCTGATACTATTTAAGTGTTTTTTCAAAGTGTGGTTTTTGACTCCATTTAATAGGTTATAAATCAATTCAGCTTAAAAAAAAACCAAGAAATAGAATATAATTTAGAAAATATCAGGGCCTATTAAATGTGATAAAGTCAAGTATAATTTTGTAAAACTTCTGTTTCAATTGTGTACAAATGTATGTGTGTGTTGGGCCACAATGTAAAATATATTTTTTACTATGAGTTGCATTAAATATAGTTTGACAAATGTGGATTAGTATATTAAATTCTATCTTTTAAATATGACTGTGACCTCTAATAGGCTGTGAAGGTCTGGAGAGGCCAAACCATTATATTCACCATTGTATTCTCTCTCCCACAGTAAAGCCTAGTGGGAGGCCTGACACATAGTAAATTCTTTTCAAAAATTGATGGCATTGTTGAATAAAGAAAGTCAGAGCTAGTAAAATGATGTGACTAGGCAAAGATAACAGAGATAGTACTGCAATCAGAACTGCTGGTTTTTTGATTAAATGTTTCTTATTAAAGACTGTAGCAAAATTGAAGAGGCTTATCTGGGTGATGCTGGTTGTACTGCCTCAGCCAAACCCAACCTGCCTGAAAAAATGCTCAGGAAATGGGGTCATCATCAGTCATTTCCCAAGCCAGAGATCTCAGAATCTTCCTTCACTATTGCTCTTCATTAATCCACTCACAACCTGTTACTAGACACTATTGTTCACCAAATCATATAGGATGAACCTCAGAAATGGCTCTCTAACTTGACTTCTTTTCACCTGGACAACTACTTTAGCTTCCTAAGTGTCTCACGTCACTCTCAGTCTCTTTGCCACACAGTTCTCAGTGTGAACAGCTTTAAAAACAAAGTCTTTTTTTTTATTCATTTGCTTTAAATTTTCCATTGTTTTGCCAAATTTGGCTCCATCCCAGTCCTTCAGCCTTGTCTCCATCCATTTCCCACCCCACCCATCATTTACACTTCCTGTCCCTTAGTTCTGGCTGGGCAGTGGTGGGGGAAATGTTTTTAAGAAAAAAAAAACAATGTCTTAGTCCCAATTTCAGAGAGTCAGATGTAATTAACTAGGGTGGGTCCTGGGCATCAGTATATTTTAAAATTGCCTTAGCTGGTTCTAATATACATCCAGGTTTGAAAACCAACTGACTATCCCAAAATTTCTGACATTCCCTTAATGTGTCTTGACATTTCATGTCTATATGCTTTTGCATTTACTGTTTCCTTTGCCTAATGAACTCCTTTGTATTACTTGGTCTTCAAGCCCCAAAGAAAAGTCATATCTTCTTTGAAACTTTCTTTTAATTCCTCAGACAGCCTTTTGTTCATTTCTCTGTTTTAGCAGTGATCACATTATAGTATGTAATTTATTTTTCATTTCTTTTAAAAAAATGAGACTTGCCACATTATCTTGTCATGAGAGATTTACAAGCCTACAGTTTGGGCACAGGTTCAGTTGCTGGTAAAAGAGTCCAATTTGACACTAGCTTAAATAAGATAGAAATTTATTTGTTTCTTACTTAATAGTCTAGACCAGTGGTTCTCAAACAGGAAGCCCCAGGAGATATTTGTCTGGATATGGTTCTTGGGGCAGGGGATTATACTGGTATCTAGTGAAAAGGCTAGGGAAAAAATCTTACAGTGCACCACAAAGAATTATCTGGCCAAATGTCAGTAGAGATGCTGTTTAGTCATGAGCTGTTAAGGGCCAATAAGATGGCTCTGCTCTATATGCTCATCCTTCCATCTTTTGCTCTACCATCTCTATAGGTTTTCTCACATCTGAATGGCTCACCAATAAGGGTAACCAGCCAGAGATAAAGGGAAAGAGGGACGAAAAGGAAGATTCACTTCTTCCTTTTTAGGCATAACCTGAAAGATGCACACATAAATGCCCACATCCTATTACCCCAAACATGGCCACACAGTTAGCCTAGCTATATAAGATGCTGGAAGGTGTGGTCATTTTTCTCAGTTGCCACGTTCCTTGCTAAAAACTTTATTATTGTGTAATAAGAGAGGACAACTACAGACAGTCCCCAACTTACTGTGGTTTGACTTAGGATTTTTTGACTCTATGGTGGTGCAAAAGAGATATGCATTCAGTAGGAGCCGTACTTCTAATTTAGAATTTTTATGTTTTCCCAGGGTAGTAATATGTGGTATAGTACTCTCTTGCAACGTGGCAGTGAGCTGAGGTCCCAGTCAGCCACAGGATTATGAGGTAAATAATTGATGCTCTACATTGTACTGTGTTGCCAGCATTTTTGGATATTGTGGTTTGTGTTTTTGCTTATAATGATGTCTACAAAACATCCACCAGTTCTCCTGCTTCTGATGGGAAAAAAAGTGGAAGGCAACTATTTTTGAGATGACATTCAAATAATTATTCAATTGTAGGCTAATGTGAGCATTCTGAGCACATTTAAGGTAGTCTAGGCTAAGCTATGATTTATGGCAGGTTATGTGTAAATGCATTTTTGACTTACTATATTACCACAATGCTTATCCATGCTACTAGATGGTAAGTATCTCCAGGGTGAGGTATTGTATCTTGTTTATCTCTAGATCCCCAGAGTAATGACTAGGCCTAGAGCCTGGAACCCTAAGTTGCTCATGAAAGGCTTGCTAAGTAAAGAGCTATTACTTAGTCTTAAATGGAACATTGGCCATCTGAAGACTGACCTCTATTTTCAATCTCAAAAATTTTCATGGGTACAAAACTACTTCATCATTTGTTATCTTCTTTTTATTTTTTATTTTTGTATTTTTATTCATTTTATTAAGTTTATTGGGATAACATTGGTTAATACAATTATATAATTTTCAGGTATGTATTATCATTTGACATCTGTATATTACATTGTGTGTTCACCACTCAAAGTCCAGTTTCCTTCAGCTATCATATATTTGATCCCCTTTGCCCTCTTCACACTCCTCCTAAACCCCTATGTTTGACCCCTTTTACCCCGTCCACCTTCACCCTGCTACTACCATCCTCTACCCTCTGGTAACCACCAGTCCGTTGTCCATGTCCATGAGTATCTGTTTGTTTGTCCTGTTCATTTGTTGTTTTTAGGTTTATCTCCCACGTATAAGTGGTATCAGATGATTTTAAACTTTTTCTGTCTGGCTTATTTCGCTTAGCATGATTATCTCAAGGTCCATCCACGTTGTCGCAAATGATACACTTTCATCTTTTCTTATGGCTGAATAATATCCCATTGCATGTGTGTGTGTGTATGCATGTGTGTGTGTGTGTGTGTGTGTGTGTGTGTCACAGCTTCTTTAGCCAATTATCTATCATAGGACACTTCAGATGCTTCCATGTCCTTGCCACCATGAATAATGCTGCTATGAACCTCGGTGTGCAAATAACTTTTTGGATATTGGTTTTCAAGTCTTTGGAGGTAAATACCCAATAGAGGGATTGCCGGATCATATGGCAGATCAATTCTTAGGTTTTCAGGAATCTCTATACTCTTGTCCATAGTAGCTGTACCAAGTTGCAGTCCCACCAGCAGTGTATGAGGGCTCCTTTTTCTCCACATCCTCTCCAACATTTGTTATTACTTGTCCTGTTGACTATAGCTATTTTAACAGGTGTAAGATGGTATCTCATTGTGGTTTGATTTGCATTTCCCTAATAGCTAGAGATGTTGAGCTTTTTTCCATAAATTTTTGTCCATTTGTATGTTTTCTAGGGAAAAGTGTCTGTTCAAGTCCTCTACCCATTTTTTGATCGGATCGTTTTGTTGTTGTTGTTGTTGTTGTTGTTGTTGTTGTTGTTGTTGTTGTTGTGTCATATGAGTTCTTTGCATATTTTGGATATTAGGCCTTTATCCGAGGCATTGTTGCAAATATATTTTCCCACTCGGACAGTTGTCCTATACATGTTGACAGTTTCTTTTGCTGAGGAGAAGCTTTTTAGTTTGATGTAGTCCCATTCATTTATTTTTGCTTTTACTTCCCTTGCCTTTGAGGTCAAATTCATAAAACCCTCTTTAAGTCCAAAGTCCTTGAGTTTCATTCCTATGTTTTCTTCTATGCATTTTATTGTTTCGGATCTTATATTCAGGTCCTTAATCCATTTTGAGTTCAGTTTAGTGTGTGGTGATAGACAATAGTCTAGTTTAATTCTTTTTCAGATGGCTCTCCAGTTTTCCCAGCACCATTTACTGAAGAGGCTTTCTTTTCTCCATTGTATGTGTTTGGCTTTTATGTTGATAATTATTCACCCATATAAATATGAGTTTACTTATAGACTCTCGATTTCTGTTCCACTGGTCTGTATGCCTGTTTTATTGCCAATATCATGCCATTTTGATTACTGTCACTTTGTGGAATAATTTGTAGTTGGACAGAGTGATGCCTTCAGCCTCATTCTTTTTTCTCAGAATGGCTTTGGCAATTCAGGGTATTTTGTGCTTCCATACAAATATGAAGACTTGTTGTTCTATTTCATTAAAAAATGCCAATGGGATGTTGATGGCGATTGCATTAAATCTGTATAATGCTGTAGGTAATATGCAAATTTTAACTATGTTGAGTCTTTCAATCCAAGAACACAGAATGTCTTTCCATTTTGTTGTATCTGCTTCTATTTCTTTTAATAGAATCTTGAGGTTTTCATTATATAGGTCCTTCGTATGTTTCATTAAATTTATTCCTAGGTATTTTGTTACATATATTCCAATTGCGAAAAGAATTATTTTCTCCACTTCTTTTTCTGACACTTTGTTAAGAGTATAGGAACGCTATGGATTTTGAACTTTGATTTTGTAATCAGAAACTTTACTGTGTTTGCTTATTTTTTTCTAGTAGTGTTCTTGTGGAGTATTTAGGGTTTTCTATATAGAGAATCATGTCGTCTGCAAATAATGACAGTTGCACTTCATATACTATTTGAATGCCTTTTATATATTTCCTTTCTCTGGTCGCACTTGCTAGGACCTCCAATGTTATAGTGAATAACAGTGGTGATAGTGGGCAGTCCTGCCTTGTTCCTGATCTTAAAGGGAAGGTTTTTAGTTTTTCACCATTAAGTACAATGTTTAAGTACTTTCCATCTATATCGATTTTGTTAAGTGTTTTGATCATAAATGGATGCTGTATCTTGTTGAAGGCTTTTCTTGTATCTATTCATATGGTCATATGATTATTATTTTTCAATTTATATGCATGGTGTATTACATTAATTGATTCGTATATGTTGAACCATTCCTGTGCCCGTGGGATGAAGCCCACTTGATTATGGCGTACAATCTTTTTAATAAGTTGCTATATTCGATTCTGTAGTATTTTATTTAAGATTTTTGCATCTGTGTTTATGAGAGATATCAGTCCATAGTTTTCTTTTTTGTGTTACCCTTAAGATGTTTTGGTATCAGAGTAATATTGGCATTATAAAATGAGTTGGTAAGTATTGCTCCCTCTTCGATTTTTTGGAAGAGTTTGAGGAGAATAGGTATTAATCTTTTTTGAATGTTTGGTAGAATTCACTGATAAAGGATCTGGTCCTGGAGTTTTACTTTTTAGTGATTGTTTCAATTTCTATACTGGTGATCAGTCTATGTAGATTTTCCAGTTCTTCTTGATTCAACCTAAGAAGATTGTATTTTTCTAAATTCTTGTCCGTTTCTTTTAGGTTATTAAATTTGGTATTACATACTTTTTCATAGGATTCTTGCATGATTCTCTGTATTTCTGCAATGTCAGTCATAATTTTCCCTCTTTCTTTCCTGACTTTGTTTATTTGTGTCCTTTCTCTTTTTTCTTTTGTGAATCTAGCCAGGGGTTTTTCAATTTATTAATCTTCTCAAAGAACCAGCACATTGCTGCATTTATTTCTTCTATTGTTATTTTTTGTTTGTTTTGTTTTCAATTTCATTTATTTCTGCTCTAATTTCGATGATTTATTTCCTAGGCTTCATTTTAGGATGGAAGGCTCTGTATATATTGATTATGTCAAGTTGGTTAAATGTGTCATTTAAGGATGTTATTTCCTTATTGATTTGCTGATTGGATGATCTGTCCATATCCAACAGTGGGGTATTTAAGTCCCCTACTACAATGTTGTTTTGGTCTGTTTCTCCCTTTAGTTCAGTTAGTGATTGCTTTACATATTTCAGGTCTCCCAGATTGGATCATATATATTAAGAAGTGTTATGTCTTCATGGTGCATGATTCCCTTTATCATTATGAAGTGTCCCTCGATATCTTTCTTTACATTTTTTTATTTTGAAGTCTATTTCATTCAATATTAGTAACGCTATTTCTGCTTTTCTCTGAATGCTATTTGCTTGAAATATCATTTTCCACCCTTTCACTTTGACTCTATATCTGTCTTGGAGCTGAGATGTGTTTCCTGGAGGCAGCATATGGTTGTTTTTTTTTTTTTTTTTCGTTCCATTCTGCACCTCTTTCTTTGCCTTTTTATTTTTGAGTCCAGTCCATTTACCTTTAGGGTGATTATTGAAATATGAGGTCTTCTTATAGCCATTTTATCTTTTGCTTTCTGGTGGCTCAGTGTTTCCATTGCTTCCTTGTCCTTGTGTTTCTGCTTTCTTTATTTTAGTTGGGTTTCATGGGGATTTACCTCTGGTTCTTCTTGTTTTATGTTATATACTTCTGTTCTGAATCTTTGGTGTATGGTTATCATTATGAATATGAAAAGAATATATATATATACACATATACATATACACATATATGTGTGTATGTATACACACACACACACAGTTGTCCATTTTCTTCTGTGTTCCTTATCTCCATTCTCCTTTGCGAATTTGGATCTTTGAATCCTCCCTTTTTCAGTCATTATTATCTCAATTTATCCCTATGTATGTTGAACATTCATTACTATCTTGCTATAGCAATTTTCTTCATATTGTTTAAGCTTATAATGTCCTGTTCTTAGTAAGGATTGCACCCCTCTGCTTCTATTTGCCTGAAAGTCACTTTAATCCTAATTATGTATTTTTTTTTTCATTTTGTTTTAAGCGAGTTGACCCCTTTCAGTGTTTTCTTTAGTACAGGCCTCGAAGTGGAGTATTTCGTCATTTCTTTTTTTTAATGTCTGGAAAAGTCTTAATTTCTTTTTCATATCTCAAGGACAACTTAGCCAGATACATTAATCTAGGATGGTTGTTCCTTTTACTTAAATATTTGATTCCATTCCTTTCTGTTTTGAAAGGTCTGTGCTGAGTAGTCTGATGATAATCTATTGGGATTTCCTTTATAAGTTACATTTTTATTCTCTCTGGCTGCCCCGAGAATTCTATTTTTGTTGTTTATTTTTGATAAATTTAATACAATGTGTCTTAGTGAAGGACTTTTTGGGTTAAGATAATTGGGTGTTCTATTGACTTCTTGGTTTCCAAGCTTCAGCTTATTCCTTAGATTTGGGAAATTCTCATCCACTATTTGTCTGAAAATGCTTTTTAGTCCCTACTCCTTTTTCTTGCCTTTGATAAAGCCCATCATTCTTATTTTTCCTCTCCTGATGTTATCAGCTAGTCTTGTATTTCTGTCTCATTCTTTTTCATTCTTCGGTTTCTCTCTTCTTCCTTCTGATTTATTTCTAGATTTCTGTTTTCGATATCACTGATCCTTTCCTCCATTTGGTTGACTCTATTTCCCAATCTTGTTATTTTATTTTTCAACTCTTGCACTGTGTGTGCGTGTTTATCTCCAGAATATCTATTCTGTTCTTTATGATACATTCAATCTCCTTTCTCTGCTCACCTAGCTGTTTTTTTCAATTCCTGAAATTGTTGATATGGCCTATTTTGGAACTTACTGAGTTTTTTCAGAAGTTCCATCTTGAATTCTTTGTCATTTAAGTTGCATATTTCAACGTCTGTAAGCTTATTTTCTGGAGATTTTTCTCTTTCTTTCTGAGATGCTTTGTCACCTTGGCTGTTCCTGGTGTTTAATGGGTTATTTCTCTGCCTGGGCACTAATGGAAGTGTATTCCGCTGTTTTTCCAGAAGGAAGATTTATTCTCTAAGAGTCTCTTTAGCCTGTTGCAAAGAAGGCGGTTTTCTTTTGGTTTGCATTAGGTGGCATGTAAGCCTCTTGTATCTCTGCTTTATATAAAACCTAAATAACGCCTTTTTAATTTTCTTGTAGATGTTTAATCACACTTGCTACCCTCAGTTTCAGTCTTTGTCACTGTCATCAACAGTTTTGGCTGCGTTTGTTCAGATTCCTTTCGGGCTCTGTGGTGATTGTTTTCAGAGGGTATGGCAGGGAGGGGCCCTCTGGTTTGGGAGTTAGGGCCTGCAGCTCAGCCTTGGTTTTACAACTCTGCCAGAAAAAATCAACAGTTCTTCTCTGTAGTCTGGTACAGCTTCTCTGCTTTCTGCCCTGATGACTGAGCCCTGCCACCAGTCGGCCAAGGGGAGCTCACAGCTTTCCCAGGCAGGGCTGTTCAGGAAAGTTGCCGCATCTTCACCCTTCCCCCTCCTCCTTCAGTCCGTCACCCAACACCCGGGGTTCTGACCTGTGGTAGCTGTTATGCACAGAGCCTTCTCTCAGACGTGCTCTTTCGGTGTAGTTTGGGTTATCTTTTTTTGTTGTTCAGTTTTAGATGTTCAGCTTGTTGTTGTTTCAAAGGGAGAGATTTGAGGACATCTTTCACTCTGCCATGTTTCCAACTAGTCTGTCATCTTCTTTTCAAATTTTTGTTTGTTTATTTATATTTTATTTTAAAAATTATAGTTTACATACCATATTATATTACCTTCAGGTTTACAACATAGCGATTAGACATTTACATATCCTATGAAGTGATCACCCCCGAAAATCTAGTACCCATCTGGCACCATACATAGTTATTACAAAATTATTGACTATTTTCTCCATGCTGTACTTTACATCTGTGACTGTTTTTTTTTTATGTCTAGCAATTTGTACTTTTCAACCCCTTTCATCTTTGCCCATCAGCCCAACTCCTCTCTCACCTGGCAACCATCAGTATGTACTTTGTAAAAATGATTTTATTTCTGTTTTGTTTGTTCATTTGTTTTGTTTTTTAGATTCTATGTAGAAGCGAAATCATATGGTACTTGTCATTATTTGTATGCCTTATTTCAGTTAGCATAGTGCCCTCTAGCTCCATCCATATTCTCATAAAAGAAAATATTTCATCATTTTTATGACTAATATTCCATTGTATATATGTGCCACCTCTTCTTTATCCATTCATCTGTTGATGAACACTTAGGTTTCTTTCTTATCTTGACTATTGCAAATAATGTCGCAATAAAGATAGAGGATCATATATCTTTTAGAATTAGCGTTTTGGATTTCTTTGGATAAATACCCAGAATTAGAAGTGCTGGGTCATATGGTAGTTTTTTTTTAATTTTTTGAAGAAGCTCCATAATGTTTTCCATAGTGGTTTCACCAATTTGCAATTTTGCCAACAATGCATTAGAGTTCCCTTTTCTCCATATCCTCCCCAACACTTTTTTCTTGATTCATTGATGATAGCCATTCTGAAATGTGTAAGATGACATCTCATTCTCATTGTGGTTTTGATTTGTATTTCCCTTATGATTAGTTATGTCCTCTTTAGAGAAATGTTTATTCATGTCCTATGTCCAATTCTTAATTGGATTTTTTAATGTTGATCTGTATGATTTCTTTATATATTTTGGACATTAATCTCTTATTGGATATATCACTTGCAAATATTTTATTCCATTCATAAAGTTACCTTTTTGTTTTGTTGATGGTTTCCACTGCAGTGCAAAAGCTCTGAAGTTTGATGTAGTCTCATTTGTTTATTTTGGCTTTTGTTGTCTTTGCCTTAAAAATATATCCAAGAAATTATTCCTAAGACCAATATCAAAGAATTTATTGCCTACGTTTTCTTCTAGGAGTGTTAATGGTTTCAGGTCTTACACTTATTACTTGCTTTCTTCTTGATTACCAAGACCCTAGTAGGTCAATTTTGTGAGCTTCATCACGACCCTATGACATCCATCTCTCAAATGTCTCCAGCTTTGAGTATCATCCTGAAATGCCTTTCTTTTTGATGCTGCTGTCTCTTGACTAAGATAAATATAATAATATCCCAGAGAATCTATTGGGGTTAAGGTAAATATTTGTTGGTTCTGAGATAGTTACTTAGAGCTTCTTGCAAATGTCAATTGGGCACTGTCACAATCTGCCATTCCTTCTCAGGCCACTTCCATTTGTTTTATCTCTAGCAGAACATGGTCTATTAAAGTAATTGAAAATTGATTTTACTTACTTTTTTATGATTCCTTATTTAATTGCCTATAATTTCAGAAGTATAACAGCCTTTTTGGCAGCTGAGGAGAAGAGGAGACAGCTAGGACAGCTAATTTAGCCTGGGATAATTTTGTACTACCACACATGTTCTTTCAGAGGCGAAAGAAGGTATTGGCTCTTGGTTCCACTTTACAAGCAGGCTATTTCCATGTGAGTCCATAATAAAGTGAATGATCCCTCCCATGTTCTTCCCTGGATTTATCTTCTGCTCTCAACCCAGCTATTATCTCACTGAGCCACTTCAATTTTCCCTCTGGGTAATCTAGCCAATTGTCCACAACACTTTTCTGGTCACCACTTCCTAGTGTGAGCACCAAAACGGAGACTCATAAAACGATTCCCAATGGATGGATTATTGTGCAACTATTTTTTCTAGGAGAGCCAAAGTTGGAAATGGAAACATGTTAGAATAAGAAGGACCCTTGACTGAACTTCAAGATTTCACAGTTCTAGCCTTGCCTTGGTCAATAGATCACTAAGTAATCTTGGACATGTCCTTTCCCTGCGTTGTACTTCTTTTACCCTGTTTGTATAAATTAAAAGGATTAGATTGGAAAACTCCTGAAATGCTTCTGGTTCTATTAGTCCTTTACATCAATAGTTTTCACAAGTACAATCTCAATGGTTTGAACGTGAGCTCTAGAATCAAGCAAATCTGAGTATGAATCCAGTCCTCACCACTTTCTATGTGTGTGATCTGGGGTCACTTATTTATTCTTTCTTTGATTCAGTTTTTCTTGGCCATTAGCCTGTGGGAAGTAGAGTCTTAGTCCCCAAGTCCAATGTCGTGAGGGATGCAGGTGGTCTTCTGGATTTTCTTTCCACAGTTTCAGGGAGAAACAGGGCAGTGGAAGTAGAATATCAACCTGACGCTCTCTCCTTCTCCCTCGAGGAAGTATATATCACACTCTCTTCTTTCCATAGCCCAAATCCTTCTCTTCATGGGGAAAAGAAAGGAGTAGAGTAATTCAAAAGAGGCATTCAGTTCCAGGCAACCACTCTGTTTGCTGTGCTGCTTAGGGAAAGGCAAATGACCTCTTCGTGCCTCAATTTCCTCCTTTGTAACTCAAAAAGTTAGAACTAGTGATCTGTAAGGGCTTCATCTCGCTCTTGAAGTCCGGGGGTCTCCACTCAGTGTAGTCCCTAACACCCCCTACCACATGCCCGTTGATGCTTACCAATTACTTTCCTAGAATCTGTATCCCCATAACACCTCCAGCGCCAGGGTGCTGTTCCCTTTTTCTGTTCCTACCCAGCATGACCATAGCAGATTGTAGTATCCATCTGCCCCCAGCCCTCACCTTCTGGGCAGACTCAATCTCTTGCCTCAGAAGGCAGGAAGCCAGTCCCAGAACTGTTTTCCTTGGAGAGCACTAGTGATGACGTCTGTGTTTCCTCTCCTTCCCCAAAGAACTCCTCCTCCCCATCCTTCCCGGATATTGTCCCAAATTCAGGCCAAGAAAAAATCAACAGGGAGGAGGGAACCAGTGGGCTCCCGAAAGGAGGAAAAGGAAACGCAGCTCCATCAGGTGCTCCCTCCCTAGTGCACTGAGGCACTTAGCTGTAAGGTCATCTTGAATAGCTTCACTAACCTCCTCTGGGCTCTGGAAGGACGACCATAGTCTGCCAGGCTCCCTTTCTTCGTTCCTCCCTCCTTCTCTTGCTCTCCTGGTTTCCCTACCTTCCTCCTTTCAGAGACAAACTTTGCTGCCTCCTCTCAGCAGAGACAGAAAGTTGAGAGCGCCTCAGAAAAGCTGAGCAGTACTTGTGTTGTCGCAGACTGCTTTAGTCTCAGGTTCAGGGTAGGGGCACTCTGAACCCTGAACCCGACAGCTCACCTGCCACAGCTCACCTGCTGCCAAAGGTTGCCAAGGAATTGCGGGCCTGGGAGGAAATTGGGTGTTAGGCAGAGAGCGAGAGTCCCTGTGAGACTGCCTAGGCTATGCACGTCTCAAAAAAGGAATAGCCAGTATTTCTGAGGCCGCTAGAAGAGATCTCAGGGGAAGAGGGCAGCCCTGGACTGAGACAGTAACAAGAGACGGGGAAGGGAAGCGTTATAGGGTCAGAACTCAGAGGTGAGAAGTCAGAGAACTCAGTTTAGAACCCTTACCTAAACCCTTAATCACCACTTCCCGCCTTTTTCATTGGAACGAGGAGTGAGAGAACTCAGGAGGAAGAGAGAGTGTGGCACTGCTCTCTGTTCCCCAGGATGATCGAGCCCCACCATGGTTATGATGCCCTGGCTGCCTTGGCCTTCCACTTCCTGATCACCCTCCTCGGGACTCCAGGTAAGCGATGGGGAGCCTCACAGCTGACAGCGCGCCGCGTGCGGTCCTGATGTTCTAACCCTGCAGCTCACCGGGGAGAGGTCTGGTCTGGAGTGCCAGAGAGAGAATAAGGGCACTTCATTGGCCTGTGACCTGCCGGGCGGACCTCTCAACCCTGACCTGCAGCCAACTATGGCTGGAAGCTGCCATGCTCACCTGTGGGCCAGTGAAGAGAAACAGTCCCTGAAGCACGGACCGGAAGCCCCAGGGCAAGGGTGGCCATGCCTGTGATAAGGAATTTTTTCGTGCAATGTTTGGAAGTCGTTGGCTGACTTTCCTAACATGAGACGCACACTCACTGAAAAAGATCTAGAAAATTCCACTCTGAGAGTGATATCTACATTTATTCTAGGCTACGGAGCATTGCCCGTTGTATTGCCATAACTCCCACAGGGAGGCACTGACCTTCCTACAGAGCCTCTAGGTAGAATGAAAACTGTATCCCCAAGATTAAGTCTGTAAATTTTGAGGAACAGAGCAATTAAAGGGAAAAGACACATTCGTAGTCTTTCTCTGATCTTTGGAGGGTATGACAGGAAAAGAGACAAAGGGTTCAAATTTTTTTTTTGGATGTAGTTTTTCAAATGTGTTGTCGTTCATAACTGTTGAAGATTTGTCCCCAGTGTGTTTTAAATTCTATTGAAAAAAAAACAACAGGAAAACTACAAAACAAAACAAAACAAAAAACAAACAAAAACAAAGAAGGCCCCAACTAAACGCAGGAGTCATTGTTTGGGCCAGTCTTTAATACTCTTTCCTGTAAAGCTGAGGCAGGTGGAATGACCCTCCGGTAGATGCCACCTGCTGCTTTGGGTAGTGATTGCCTTTCCAGCCTGGAAATCCTAGAAGGCCCTCAACCTTTTTCAAAAGGGCCAAATGCTTGATAAGGATAATAGAACTATAAAGCATCAGCTGTCCCTGCCTTTGCTGGAGTCTCAAGAAGACTTTTTTTTTGCTGCATTTAGAACTCTTGAGACTCTAAAGTATTCAGAAAATCTTAGAGCCAAACTTTTCACTTATGGTCCCCCAGCTAATTCCCAATGTGGACTAGATGTGGACAAGGCAGTGGGCACTAAACACAATTGGAATATCCAAATAACTTATCTTTTAGTTGCTACCTGCATTTTCCTTCATCACCCACTTTTCTGTTCTTGGAGTTTCAATACCCTCTCCCATCCTTTCCAGGCTTTGTGTTGAACCTAACCCTAATGTCACCAGTAAGAATCTGGAGTTCTCACTGTAAGTCCTTGGTCAAATTATTTAATTTTTTTGGACTTCAAAAAAGTCCACCGAGATTGTTCATTTCAACATGATGGGAATAATAATGCATCATGGGTTAGTCATTTAACAACTTTTTGTTGAGATGTCCATGGTAAACTACAAAGAGAATAACTGGTCTTTGGTCCTGGCCCTATCACTAATACACTGTGTTCCCTTCTTCTCTGTGAGCTTTGGTTCTTTACTTGTAAAAGAAAGGAACAAACTCTCACTTGGCTTCCATCTTCTTTGTCAGGAAGAAAGAGAGCATCAGATCAGAAAGAGTAAGCCAAATATTGGTAGGAAGGAGATGACATTTTCAATGGATTAGAGATGGAAAGAGAGCACCTTACTGCCAGATTTAGATGTAAGTCTCCCAGCTAGAAGAATGGTTTCCTTGGGAACTGAGGAAACATGTGGATGCAAACTGCTGAACCATTGAAAATAGTCTCTAGGTAGTCACAGAGATGTCACATATCTAGAGATGGCAAGTTGTAGTCCTGTATTTTAAAAAGAAGGAAAAGTATTATAAAACTCATCTTGATGTTGCTTTTTCCAAGAATCTAGAATTATTTACAAGTTTATTTCTGAAGATTTTAGAAGAGGAATCATTAGGCCTGATCTTTGTTTACTAAATCTAAGACTTGGCAGAATAACTCAGTTTCTTTTTGCAATAGGATTTCTGGAATGGAAACAAAGAGGGATGCTGGAGAAATAGAATATCGAAGCCTCTAAAAGCACTGAGTAAAGTCTCTTCCTGTTACAGATATATGGAGATTAGACTTAGGGGGATTTCTAAATGTTTGCAATGGCCTCAGAACTGCTGGTATATTTTTAGAATGGACATGAGTCTGGAGGACAATTTCTGAAGAAGAACAAAAAGTGATGCTTTGGTTTCGTTCTCTGAAAATTTTGTGCTCGAGTAGGAGGATGATATTGATGGCATAATGAACAAATATTAAAATAAAAAGAAGGGAAATATAGTTATAAAATTGGGATTCAAAATGGCAATAAGAATTCTAATAAGCACAAATGCAAGTTCATGAGTTTTGGAGCCCTTCCTCCAAAAACAAGAGAGAGAGAGAAAATAAAACTTTTAAGAAAAAATTTAGAAAGACATGACTTATAGACAAATATTTGTGAAAAAGACAAAAGATAGATGTTTTTGAACCTATATTTTATTGCTGATATATTGAACTTACAGGCAATGAAAACACATATTTTACTTCAGACGATCTTAATAGAAATGGTATCCAGATCCAGGAAGACTCAGAAAGATGCAGAGAGATTCAGAGAGTTTCCACTCTCTTCTTGACTGGTGAGACTACACCTGATGTATTGTAGACTGACTTTTGGCCCTGTATTTTCAGAGGGACACTGACAGGCTGCAATGTTTTCATGAGAGATTAAATAGGATAGTAAGGATTCTTGAAACATTTTCAGTTAATGAGTAAAAAATATAGAAACATTTAGCTGTGAGAAGAAAAGGCTCTTTGAGATGGAATGAAAGGGGATGGGGTAGGGTGGGAAAGCTGTCTATAACTGTTTGAGGGACGTTTTTACACACAAGAACATTTCAAACATTTCAACTGCTGCAAATAAAATAGACTGATGGGTGTGAAAGAATTCCCTGTCACTGAGACTATTCAGAAAGAAGTATAAATTACAAAGAATAAAGTTCCCCTTCTTATCTATGGATATTTGAAGACATCACACTACTCTGGGCTAAACTAGCCCAGGCCTTTCCATATTTCTTTATATAACATGGTTCTAGATCCGTTCTCTCTCTCTATTATCCTTCTCTGAACATAACATACTTACGGCTTAATTGAATTAAGGAACAAGAGGCTCCATCCAAGAAAAAAGCCAAAAAAAAAGTCTTTATTACCTGGTGAAATTATCGGTCCATGCTAGGCTTTCTGGTGATGATGTAGAAGAGTAAATGTGGAAATGATTGGAGGAAAACAGATTTGGAAAAACTCTGTGAGGTCTCAAATAAATTTCATATCTGTTATTCAAGGATTCTGTGATCCCAGGAAACATATTTGCTGCATATACGTGAGTTAAAGTTTACTGAGGATCTAAAGCAAAATAGAACTTGTAAGTAAAACTAGCTGAAACTTGATCATACTGATTTGATGAGCAAATAATTGTGGTCCTGCAAGGGAAAGATACTACAAGGTACCAGGCCACCGTGGATGTTAGCTAGTCCTGAAAAGTAAGTATTGTCTTCATGTGGTAGCCCAAACCATATGAATTCTGGTGGTTCAGACACATATCTTTAATTGAGAATCTTTCGAAAATCTAGTATTTTCGTCTAGTGAATCTAATGGGCCTCTTACCAAAAAGGAAAGAAAAGCTGGAATCTTCAAGATTCAGCTGAAATAAATTTCTTGGACTTCTTTTCTTTCTGTTAGGAATGTAAAAGGACAAGACACTGAACCTCTAGATGGTAAGCAAAGTGGGAGCAGAGACTTGGTGATTGGAACAGTAAGGTGTTCAGGGTTTATTACATCTTCCTTGTATTGAGTAACCCCAAGATCTTTGTTTTGAAGCCTTTCTGAAGTTTATAGAGGTTCCCTCAATTTCTACCAGCTGTTTACCCTCTCTACCTTTCTGTAAAATGGAGATATACAGCTGGCCTGATACATACACTTATCAGCATTCCACATATCTTGGATGCAAACTCAGCTCCTAAGATTGGGCCAGGTGTTTTTGTCACGTCAGAATGTTGAACTGAGTGCTGTTGACCTCTAGAGTTTCAGGGGTGGGGATCAGGGAGAAGCCAAGTAAGTCAAGATTTGATCTCTCTACTTGCACCCCGTTTAACCAGAGAAGCTCTACTCTTATTTTATATATTTAGTTTAGATTAGAAGTTCACTTGAAATGATGATCCAACTGCTAAAATTAAAAATAAAATAAATGGAAGCACACTGGCCTAGATGATTTCAAAGGCTTTACAATTTCTTAGAGTCCTTGAGTCTCAGACATCATTCTCAGGGAAGCTAAAATTTCCAAGGAACAGGTAAGCTTAGGAAGTTAATTGGCCTTTCCCTTTTCTAAGTGGATAATGTAATATATCTGAGGGACCTGGGCTCAGCCCCTTCAAATAGTAAGGTTCCAATTTATTTACTTGATATTTAATGTGCTACCAATGTTCTTGCAGCCTTCTAGGAGCCAAACATATGTTCTAAAATCCTGGGCTCAAATATTTGGATTCCTTGTTCTTCCTATAGAATTCGATGGTCAGAGATGGTCACACTTAGGGTAACCATACATCCCAGTTTTCCCAGAACAGCCTAGTGCTACCAATTATCACAGACTGATTGTTAATGTTTTCTCAGTTTTGATGATAAATTATATGGTCAATCCACTTTAAAGCCCACTGGTCCCATCCCCTTGGATTATAGTCAAGAAAGTGGAGGCCTGGAGAGAGGAACAACCTTGCCCAAAGTCACACAAAAACTTAATGGCATCTCTGAAGATTTGGCTAGAATTATATACCTGATACTCAGTACTGTGGCATTGATCTGATAAAATGAATATTTACTTTTAATTTGTTTTAAAGAATTTCCCAGAAGGCACTCACACCTCTAGTTCTCAGTACTACACTGCGCATTTCTCAGGCCCAGTCTGTTTCCTAGCTGTACTTTTCCAAAGATTGTCAGAACAAAGACACAAACAGAGAGCTCTCTGACTTATACTGTTAGAATTTCTTGGTTGAGTGAATAGGAGTGGGATTTCTTGATGCTGGCAGCACTGGTGAGTCTGGCTACCATATGTCTCTCACCAATGGATACTGTAGTTCCTTACTTCTTTGTAGAGCCCAGCTCCATTTCTGATGAGGTGAGTTATTCCATATCGGCCTTGTGAAATAGTAACCTATTCTGGCTAGAGGGAAGAGACTGTAAAGACCATTTAAAACTTGCTCCTTCCTTTATCTAATTCTTATATTCCCTCCTCGCTAGTTTCTACATCAATATCTTAGGAGATAGCTTGTTCTATCTTAGGAAAGCTCTAACTGTTAAAAGATCTTCCTTATATCCAAATTAGACATTGTCTTCTCGAGGCTAGCATCCACTAATCCTAAATCTAAACCCCTACTTTGGGCCGTGTAGAAGACAATTGGTTTCACTTTCTGCCTAATACCCCTGAAGAGATCTGAATATGAAAGGAAGTTACATTTAAGTGTCTGCAATATGCCGGATACTGTTTTAAACACTTTATTAGCTTGTTTTATCCTCATAACACGTCTCAGGGAAATATTATTATTATTCTTATTACATGTCAAGAAACTGAGACACAAAGGAGCAGAGTGACTTGCCCAAGACACACAGCTTGTAAGTGGCAAGCACAATTTGAACCGAAGTGGCCTAGTTCATGTTCTTAACAATGTTGTAACTTGTGTTAACCACTAGGCTGCACTGTTGAAACCATGTCCCTTGGTCTTCCTGATAACCTTACACCCCTTTTCTTCTTTGAGTTTCTTTCTTCTAATACAGTGAGCTTATGCTTGAAACTCAATAGGCTCCCATCTCCCCCATCCCCCCAAATTAACAATAAAGCGTTTGACAGGAGAAAGAGACTGAAAGCTGTGGCTGTACTACCACAGCAATGGGTAGAGAGAGGGGTGAACAAGTAGAGAATATTATTATCTCTGAGAGGTGAACTTATGGCTCTTTGTTATTCCCTTGCCTCTTTCCAACCTCAGGGCACTCACTGGCCACAGACAGATCCAAATTTGGCTCCAGTCCATCTGGCACTTCTGGATGGGAAGGAAATCCATGGTTATTAGGTCTATTTTCAGATCCTACCCGATTTAGCTTTGTTTCTCCAGATAGGTTTCCTTAGATCTTCCTGTGTTCTTTCATAACTGTGGGAAAGACACTGTCAAGGACGTAAATGAGGATGTTTGCCCATGATCAGAGATTGTTTAGGAAAAGGGATCAAGGTGGTTTGACCCTTGTACTATCTGACCAATTTTCTTTTTCTTTCTCTTCCTGTCTCGTACTCCGCCCACCTACACCCCCCTCAAGTGCTTCTTAGTTTCCTTCTGTTTCCAGTTTCCCATTCTTCCCATGCAAATCTCCCAGCCCCTTCCGCCCATCCAAGCTGCACTGATGGTGCAAAAAGTACTGTTTTTAGATCCAGAGAACCTGATTCTGGGCTTAGCTATGTGTTGTGAAAGTGTCTGTTTCCCTCTCTGAGCCTCAGTCTCATCATATTTAAAATGGAAGAATTGGACTTGAGATGATCTTTGAAGTGTCCTGATGCTTTAAAGTACTGAGTTCTCCTCTATTTCACTCTCCTTCATCTGGATCTTTCAGCATTTCTTTGTTCTCCTCCAGTTTCCTTTCTCTGAATTCCCAATGTTGTTATAAGAAAAAACTATTCAATTTAAGATCAGAATGGAGAATTTATACAGTCTTCATGGGTAGACATGATTTCGAACAGAGGCAGAAAGAATTGTGAGAGTTTATTTTATTAAGGGTCACAATCACTTAATGACATCAGGGATTATAAGAATTCAAAATAGTAAAAATTATTTGATAGCATTATATAAGTAGATGTAAGATTTTTAATCAGGCTTAGAAAATGAAAACTTTTTCAGGTACGAAAATGGTGGAGGTAGTTATTAGAAATTAATTTAACAATATGGGAATCTTTTCCAAATGTCACGTTAAAGTTGAGGCACAAGTTATATTTATTTCTCACTTTCCTAAAGAATAGAATTATGATGATAAAATGACTAGAAATGGAGGATCATAATGTGATGACTTTGTCTGGGTCAACTTTATTCTCCATAAATGTAATTTCACCAGAGGGGATGAAAGAAATTTAGATATTTGTTTACCTAAGCTACTGAATAGAACAATTGGCAATCTAAATTTCACTTTTTGGGTTTTTTTTAAAAACTGAATTTCACCTGAGGGAAAGTGTATATGTGATAAAACATACCCATTTTAAATGTATGATTTGGTAAGTTTTGACAAATGTGTATGCCCATGTAACTATCACCACCACCACAATCAAGATATAAGTGCTTTTCATCATCCAAGAAAGTTCCTTTGTGGCCTTTTATATTCAGTTTCCTTTTTCACCCCCAGCCCAGTGATCTGTGTTCTGTCTCTATAGCTTAATTTTGCCCGTTCTAGAATTTTATATGAATGATATCATACAGTTTGTACTCTTTTGTGTCTGGATGTTTGTTTGTTTGTTTGGGGTTTTTTTGTTGTTGTTCAGGAGTTTTTATTTTATTTTTTAAAATGTTCGTTTTTATCATTGTGGTAAAAAATCTCATACGAAAGAGACTGGGCAAAATGCTGTAGATGATAGAGGCAGGTTCATCTACTCTTACGACCACATCGAAGTTGTGACAAAAACATGGAGCAAACAAAAGCAGAATCGTCTGGGGTTTAGATGAACAGAAGCCCTACATTAGGGAGAGAAATAGGAAATCACCTTGCAATGGGAGGAGGTAGGACGGGGCGAGAATGTGAGGTTGCCTGGTTCCGAGCAGCTGAGTAGGACAGAGGCTGCAGCAGTGGCAGCCAGCAGCTGTAGACACCTCTTAAAGGAGCCATGTCCATGACCACTCTTTTGGGGTAATGGATTTGCTGACTCTGAGCACCAGTACCTGGTCGGCTGCTGGGGGGCGGGGAGCATCAAGAACTTGAATGAGGGCACTGAGTTGTTGTAGCGAGTGTTGAGGGCATGGCTTTCTCCTGGGCAGAGGTGCTGGCAGAGTCCATTTTTCTTCTATTGAGCCATCCCCACTTCCAGTGTGAGGATGCAGCACTTCCATAGCTGAGATGTCATCAAACTGTATAACAGAGATCACTTCCCACAGAGGATTCCCTGAAACTTAGGTATGGCCATACCTAAGCCACATCCAGTTGTGTCCTTGGCCAGTCCTATGCAACTTGCTGCTGAACTCCTCTCAAGACTGTGCCTCTGGACACCTACTACAGAAAGCCATGCTAATAAGACTGAGAGTCTTAGGAGCTTTGCTTAGTACATAGAAATATACACAGAAAGGAAGCCAAAATGGGATGACAAAGAAGCAGAAACCATATGAGAGAATAACAGATTTACAGGAAGAATGGAGTCAAGCAATCTAATAGATGCAGAGTTTAAAACACTGGTTATAAAGATGCTCATTCAACTTAGGGGAAGTGTAGATGAACTCAGAGAGAACCTTAACAAAGAGATAAAAAACATAAAAATGGAAATGGAAATTATAAAAGGGAACCAGTAAGAAATGAAGAATATATTATCTGAGATAAAATGTGTGATAGAGGGAATCAACAGAGTGGACAAAGAAGAGGATCAAACCACCAAAAAAGAAGATGGGGAAGAAAAAACACTCAATCAGAATGGCAAGAGAAAAGAAGTCAAGACTATAATAATAATTTAAGGAGTCTTCAGGATAAAATTAAATATAAAAACATCTGTATAATAGGGGTACCTGAAGGAGGAGAGGGAGAAAAAGAAGTGGAAAAGCTATTTGAAAAAATAATGATGGAAAACTTCCATAACCTGCTGAAGGAAATAGACATACAACCCCAGGAAGTTCAGAGAGTCCCAAGAAAGAGGAACCCAAAGAGGCCTGCACCAAGATACATCATCATTAACATGCCAAAAGTTAAATACAAAGAGAGAATCTTAAAAGCAGAAAGAGAAAAGCAGTTAGTTATCTACAAGGGAGCACCCATAAGACTGGCAGCTGATCTCTCAAAAGAAACCATCCAGGACAGAAGGACTTAGCACAAAATATTCAACATGATGAAAACTCGGGATCTACAACCAAGAATACTTTATCCAGCAAAGCTATCATTTAGAGTGGAAGGACAGATAAAGAGCTTTCCAGAGAAAAATAAGTTAAGGGAATTCACCAACACCAAGCCCCTATTACAGAAAATGTTGTAGGATCTCCTTTAAGGAGAAAAAGACATGTATCAAAATAATGAATAAAAATGGTAATAACTACATACCTATCAATGATTTCCTCAAATAGAAAAGAATTAAGTGCTCCAAACAAAGGATATGGGGCCGAATGGATAAGAAATCATGACCCCTACATGTGCAGCCTACACAGATTAAAAGAGAAAATACAGACTAAAGGGAAGGGGTGGGAAAAAATATTGCCTTGATGGTCCTAGAGGGCATTGTACTGAATGAAGTAAGTCAGATAAAGACAAATATCACATTTCATGTACTTGTGGAATCTAAAGAACAAAGTAAACAACAATAACATTAAAAATAGAAACCAACTCATAGATACAGAGAATATTTTGAGGGCTACTAGATGGGAGGGGGTTGGGAGGATGGTAAAAAAGGGTGAAGAGATTAAGAAATACAAATGAATAGTTACAAAAAGTCATGGAGATATAAAGTTTAGCATAAGGAAAATAGTCAACAATGTTGTAACATATATGTAAGGAAGAAGAGGAGTCCTAGCTAAATAGGGTGATCACTTGAGCTCTATCATTATGCTATACAACTGAAACTAATAACATATTTTTGTATACCAACTATAATTAAAAAAAACTTGTTGAATTTTACAATGTAAATATGAGCAACTAATTTTCTATTATATTTCAATAAAGCTGGAGGGAAAAATCACATACTGAAAATTACATTAACCATTTTTAAATATATGGTACATTAGTATTAACTATATACACGTTGTGCAAGACATCTAGAATTATTTTTATTTTGCAAAACTAAAACATCTCCATATTTCCTTCTCGAGCCCTCCCCTAGTGACCATATTCTACTTTATGTTACTATAAGTTTAACTACATTATATACCTTACATAAGTGGAATCATTTGTCTTTCTGTGACTGACTTATTTCACTTAACATTATGTCCTCAAGGTTCATCCATTTTGTGGCTTTGACATAACTTTTATTTTTAATTGAAGTTTAATTGGCATACAATATCCTATTGGTTTCACGTGTATTTCATAGTGATTAATGTTTATATACATCATTAAATGATCATCACAAAAAGTCTAGTTAACATCTGTCATTATACAAAGCTATTACAATATTTTTGTACATTATACTCCTTTGACTTATTTATTTTATAACTGGAAATTTGTACCTCTTAATAGGTTTTATCCATTTTGCCCACCCAAACCCCTCCCCATTTGGTAACTACTAGTTTGTTTCCTGAATCTATAAATATGTTTCTGTTTTGTTTGTTCATTTTTTTTTATTTTTTAAGATTTTACATACAAGTAAAATCATATGGTATTTTCAGGAAACATAGAAGGTTCTCTGAAATATTTGCTAATAGGATGAATAAAATCACTCAGAGTTCTGCTTGTATAGGTGGGGAAATTTGTGATTCAGAGTGAGGAGGCAACTTGTTTAATACTTTATAGTTACTGGCAGAGGTGGAACTGGAAGAACCTATTCCTCTGACTTCTAATTCTTGCCACTATATAAGGTTGCATGTATAATTCAGTAAGCAAATCATTATATATATTGTTTTAAAATTCTGTATCATAATCAGTTTGCATCGTTCAACTTTCACAAGACTTCAGTGACATAAAAACTATATTTATATTAGACAGGAGCACACCAAGACCTAGAGAAAAGGACAGTCTTTATACAAGGGTAGGAGAATTACCCTCCATTCAGTCTCAGAGATGGTAATGGAGGAAGTGGCATTTAAGATGGCATGCTTACTAATCAGAACTTTTATAAAATCCATGCTCTGCATGTTGTCATTTCACCTACATACCATTAGGCAATGGTACATTGCCTCAGAACCCTGGATCATAAGCTTCCCAATCTTTGAAGAGATGAGAAGAACCTATTTTAGTTTGTTCCCACTTTCCCCTGCCACACTTGCTCAGCCACACTTGATGAGCTGAAATATCTATGATAAATACTGTCATTAGTAGACCAGAGCAAGTCTGAGCACCAAAACTCGGGCTAAAAGAGTCCTGTTTATATCAATTAGTCTGATCAGAGAAAGCCATAGTAGAATCATTAAGTTGCTCTGCCATTGTTAATTACAGCTCAGGACATGTGCTTTCCATTGCTACCAGTCTCCACAACTGTTAGACTTTCCTCCTGTGGGGAGCAGTCTGACCCAGTGATAACAAGATGCCACATGTTTTAAGCTGAAATGGTACACAGCAGGAAAATGTTACCAATTTTTCAAGGCAGAAGGTACAAGAAAAAGACTTGACTGTGTTGTCTGCTTCTTCTGCTATTAAACCCAGAGATTTCAGTTCAATGATGTCATGTTCTGACTGCTAAAATGTGATTCAAATAAATGATGAGTAAAATTTTGAGGGAGAGAGATCCAGTCTTTTTTTTAATCATTCATTTACTTCTTTACTTCTATATACTTTCTTCAAAACCCTGATTATCATCATTATTATTTTTAAATTCTCTGAGAGCCCCTAGAGAAAAAGCAAAGCAAAGCAAATGACTCCGTCTCACACATTGGCCTCAGCTTTTCAGTGAAAGCGACTGGAGATTTTGTTGATCTGGCCATTCTTGATAATCTCTAGGTGCTTGTTTAACAACGAAGTCTTCTTTTGAATTTCAAACATGGTCCTTTATTTCCTTTGGTTTCTTCAAATACAGGCCAGTGGTGCAATGGGAAGCTAGAAAAGTTGAGAAGCTGTGGAGCTGCATGTAGGTAAATGGAAGGACATCAGGAGGTGGGGGAGGACATGGGGCAGTGGGGAGCACAGGGGAAGGGGCTGTCTGTCCTTTTTCCAGAAACAAAGCAAACTTTATTTAATTTGAGGTCCTGTCCATGCAGATTATCAGGTTCCTGGAATCAGAAGTCAGTGCATGAGAGAAGTTAAATGCTTAATAATTATGTAAAGTTCTGGAAGCCTAGGGTCCAATTAGCATGAGGTTGTTAATTATAGAACTTATCTTAATCACTTAATTCTAAACCATTTTAAGCTTAGATATTTTTGGAGGAATAGTAGGGGACAGGCAAGTAAACCATTTTACATTTTTCATTCTCTCTAGATCTTCGCAATTGGTACAAACAAAGAGCTCTTTTCTCTTTTTATGCAGAGTATAAAAGCAATTTTCTTCCTTCAGTCACCAGGGTTTTGTAATCTGGTATGCAGGCAGAGTTCTGAAACCAGCATGGTGCACTGCAAAGGACAATGGCCTAAGAGTTTAAGACACTGGGTCCCAAACCTGACACTGCTGCTAATTCACTTTTGACTTAGAGCCCAAAGAGAATAAATGGCTAATATACATATTTATATTCTAATATTAATGGGGAGGCCTTAGTTGTTCCCAAACTTGGACAATCTGTGATTCTAGCATTCTAAGAAGTAAGATGAATTACACAGAGGTTTCTCATTGCTTTGGAGTCCATCTTCCTTGTAATTTTGGTAGATGTTACTTGTTTAGCTCCTGTAAGACAGGGCTGCCTGAGTCATTACTCTTCTAACTTTTTCATTTCTATACTACTAATGGTTGAAGTGTGTGAATGTGTGGCTCTTGGAGATCATGGGACCTGGTAGCCATCTTAAAATGCCTTTAAAAACTTGTTATTGAAGTATAACATGTGTGTAGAAAAGTGAATACGAGATCATTAATGTACAGCTAGATGAATTTTTACAAACTGAACACATCTGTATAATCAGCATACAAATCAAGAAACAGAACATTATCAGCACCCAAGAAATGCCTCTTCTATCCTCTCTCAACATACTCTTCCCAAATGTAATTATTATGCTGTTTTCTAATAGCATAGATGTGTCTCATGGGTTTTATGCCTTACATAAATTGAATTATAATCGGTATGTATTATTTAGTGATTTTCTTCTTAAAGATTTATTCAAATTGTTGTGGGTAACTACAGACCATTCCTTCTTATTGCTGTGTAGTATTTCATTGTATAACTAGACCACAATTTGAAATGTTTCTATTTTCTACAACCTATTAATTTAGGTAAAAGCTGTTTGCTTTAAAAACGTAGAAGTGCCAAAAGTTACAATCACACACTAATCATAACAATCTTTCTATTTTCACAAGAAGAAAGACAAAATCACAAATAAGATGGTTGTCGTTGAACTCTTATAATCTGTTGATATTATTTTGGTATATGCACACAAAATCTCTTAAAAGAGCAAACCTTACTTTCGCACTCCCTCAGCTCCAAGTTCTAAAGATAAAACTTGACCCTCATAAGTGTACCAGTTTAAGAACCATAAAAGTGAAAGATGCTTCTTTCATTTTTTTTAGCTTTCCCACTCTTATTTTTCAAAACTGTTTAAAATTGTAAAATTATTGATTAACAATACTGCTCATATTTTCTCTGAAGCAATTAAATCACTTTATAGCTTCATGGTTAATTCACCCAACAGTAATGGGATGAAGGAGAAAGTCTGAAATCACTCCTTTGATTTTCCTTGCTATTCCAAGCATCCTAATACAGTGTCTTGTCTTCATCTCAGCCCTACACTGGAATTGGAGGCAGCACTGCCCCTGGGCTTTTATCATGGTTTTAGACAGCTGCCACTTGGCACCTATCTCCACAAACTGACATGGTGACAAAGACGTGGCCTTTTACCAGAGATGTGTGTGTGTGTGTGTGTGTGTACGCTTCCTGCTAATATTTGTACACCTAGGACACTCTCATAGCTGTTGATGTAAGAAAAGTTCAAACCTGTAGATAATTTTCATAAGAGTGTGACCCTAAGCTGAAGAAAATTTCTGGGAAGCAAGATCTTTAACACTCTGGAACAGGTTGTTTCTTGAGCTTAGAGATGGAAAAATGAAGAGAACGAGCTCAAGTTACTTGTCAGTTTTACAAAAAATCAAAGTTACCTGGATTACGGTTTTTTCATCATCAGCCTACTCCCATTTTTTAAAAATAATTTTTTATTATTATGACATTGGTTAACAAAATCCAGTAAGTTTCATGTGTACATGTTTAACAGTAAGGTATATAATATATATATATATATATATATATATATATATATATATATATCGCATTGTGTGTTCACACCTGTATTTAGATTTATTTGTCACCACATATTTGACCCCTTTTTCACTCGTCTACCTCCCCTATCCCTGTCCTCTCTTAACTTTGATAACACTAGTCTACTGTCCATGTCCATGAGTCTCTGTTTCTTTGTCCTTTTCATTTGTTGTTTTTAGGTTTATATCTCAAATATAAGTGATATAATATGGATTTCAACTTTATCTGTCTGGCTTATTTCCCTTAGCATGATTATCTCGAGGTCCATCCATATTGTTGCAAATGGTATATTTCATCTCTTCTTATGGCTGAGTAATATTCCATTGTATATATGAACAACAGTTTCTTTAGCCAATCACCTATCATAGGACACTTCAGTTGCTTCCATGTCCTGGCCACCCTGAATAATGCTGCTATGAACATTGGTGTGCAAATTTGTTTTTGGATATGAGTTTTCAAGTCTTTGGGGTACATACCCAATAGAGGGATTGCTGGATCACATGGTAGATCAAATCTTAGTTTTTTGAGGAATCTCCATACTGTTTTCCATAGTGTCTGTACCAATTTGCAGTCCCACCAGAAGTGTATGAAGGGTACCTTTTCCCCTACAACCTCCCAACACTTGTTATTACTTGTCTTGTTGATAATAGCCATTGTTACAGGTGGGAGATGGTATCTCATTGTGGTTTTGATTTGCATTTCCCTAATAGCTAGTGATGTTGAGCATTCTTTCATGTTTGTTAGCCATTTGTATGTCTTCTTGGGAGAGTGTCTGTTCAGGTCCTCTGATCATTTTTTAATTAGATCATTTGTTTTTGCTGTTGTTATTGTTGATATTGAGTTTTATAACTTCTTTATATATTTTGTATATTGGGCCCTTATCAAAGGTGTTGCTTGCAAATATCTTCTCTCATTTGGATGGTTGTTTCTTTGCCTTGTTGATAGTTTCTTTTTCTGTACAGAAGCTTTTTAGTTTGATGTAATCCCATTAATTTATTTTTGGTTTTACTTCTCTTGCTTTTGAGATCAAATTCATAAAATACTCTTTAAGTCCAAGGTCCATGAGTTTAGTTTCTATGTGTTCTTCTATGCCATTGATTGTTTCAGATATTATATTCAGGTCCTTAATCCATTTTGAGTTCATTTTGGTGTGTAGTGATAGACAACAGTCTAGTTTCAGTCCTTTGAAGGTGACTTTCCAGTATTCCCAGCACCATTTATTGAAACGGTTTTCCTTTTACCACTCTATGTTTTTGGCTCTTTTGTCGCAAATTATTTGCTCATAAATATGGGTTTACTTCTGGACTCTTGATTCTGTCCCGTTGGTCTGTATGTCTGTTTTTATGCCAATATCTTACCATTTTGATTATTGTCACATTGTAGTATAGTTTGAAGTCAGGCAGATCGATACCTCCAGCCTTGTTCTGTTTTCTCAGAATGACTTTAGCAATTTGGTGTCTTTTGTGCTTGCATACTATTCTGATAATTTTTCATTCTATTTCTTAAAAATGCCAATGGGATTTGATGGGGATTGCATTAAAAATGCATAATACTATTGGTAATAGAATCATTTTAACTATGTTGATTATTACAATCCAAGAACATGGACTATCTTCCCATTTCTTTGTACCCTCTTTGATTCCTATTAATAGGGTCTGTAGTTTTCATCATATAGGTCTTTCACATGTTTCATTAAATTTATTCCTCAGTATTTTATTCTTTTTGTTGAAATTGCAAAAGGAATTATTTTTTCCACTTCTTTTTATGACAATTCATTATTACATTATAGGAACTCTATGGATTCTTAAACACTGATTTTTTTATCCAGAAACTTTACCATATTTGATTATTGTTTCCAGTTGTGTTCTTGTGGAGTCTTTAGGGTTTTCTATATAAAGAATCATGTCATCGACAAGTAGTGAGACTGACTTCTTGTTTACTATTTGGATGCCTTTTATACCTTTCTCTTGCCTGATTGCACTCTACAGGACATCCAATGTTATAATGGACAACCTTGCCTTGTTCCTGACCTTAAAGGGAAGGTTTTTAGGTTTCACCATTAAATATAATGCTGGCCGAGGGTTTCTCATATATGGCCTTTATTATGTTAAGGTACTTTCCTTCTACACTGATTTTGCTAAGTGTTTTGATTATAAATAGATATTGCATCTTGTCGAAGGCATTTTCTGCATCTATTGAATGATCATATGATTTTTATTTTTAAATTTGTTTATGTGGTGTATCACATTGATCGATTTGTGTATCGTGAACCATCCCTGTACTCCTAGGATGCAACACACTTAATCATAGTGTATAATCTTTTCAAAATTTTGCTGTAATTTGTTCGCTAGTATCTTATTTAGGATTTTTGTTTCTGTGTTAATGAGAGATATTGGTCTGTAGGTTTCTTTTTGTCTGTTATCTTTACTAGATTTTGGTATCAGAGTAATATCGGGCTCATGAAGTGAGTTAGGAAGTATTGCCTCCTCTTTGATATTTTTGGAGGAGTTTGAGGAGAATAGATACTAAATATTCTTTGAATGTTAGGCAGAATTCACTGGTGAAGCCATTTGGACCTGGACTTTTACTTTTTGGTAGGTTTGATGGTTGTTTCAATTTCCATACTGCTGATTGTTCTATTTAGATTTTCAGTTCTTCTTTATTCAGACTGGAAGGTTGTATCTTTCTAAGTACTGGTCCATTTCTTTTAGGTTATTAAATTTGGTGTTATATACTTTTTCATAGTATTCTATGATCCTTCATATTTCTGCATTGTCTGTCATAATTTCTTCTCTTTCATCCTTAATTTTGTTTATTTGCATACTTTCCCTTTTTTCTTTAGTGAGTCTAGCCATGGGTTCGTCATTTTTACTAACCTCCTTGTTGCAATTATTTTTTGTATTGATTTTTTAAATTTTATTTATTTCTGCTCTAATTTTGATTATTTATTTCTGTCTGCTGACTTTAG
Organism: Rousettus aegyptiacus; assembly: GCF_014176215.1. NCBI lineage: Eukaryota > Metazoa > Chordata > Mammalia > Chiroptera > Pteropodidae > Rousettus > Rousettus aegyptiacus. The sequence continues at coordinate 38,239,387 of NW_023416312.1, forward strand.
GTTTCATTTGTTCTTACTTTTCTAGTTTTTTAAGATGAAATGTTAAATTGTTTATTTGGACTTCTTCTTATTTTTTGAGATAAGCCTGTAATGATATGAACATTCTGCTTATGACCACTTTTGCTGTGTCCTCAAAGTTTTGCTATGTTGTACTACCATTATCATACATTTCTATGTGACTCTTGATTTCTCTTTTGATTTCTTCTCTGACCAAGTCATTCTTCAATAACATGTTGTATAATCTTCCTGCATTTGTGATTTTTCTTGCTTTTGTTTACAGAGATCTCCAGCTTCAAAGCATATGATCAGAGAATATGGTTGGTATGATTTCAACCCTCTTATATTTGTTGAAGCTATCTCTGTGTTCCAATATATGGCCCATCCTTGAGAATATTCCACGAGCACTAGAAAAGAATATATAAGTAGCTCTTTTGGGATGAAAGGCTCTGTAAATATCAATTATTTCCAGGTTTTCTAATGTGTCATTTAAGGATGTTATTTCCTTATTGATTTTTTGTTTGGATGATCTGTCCATATCCGACAATGGGGTATTTAGGTCCCCTAGTACGATAGTGTTTTGGTCTGTTTCTCCCTTGAGTTCAGTTAGTAATTGATTTACATATTTTGGGGGTCCCTAACAGGGAGCATAGATATTAATAAGTGTTATGTCTTCTTGGTGTATGATTTTGTTTATCATTATGAAACATCTTTCTTTACCTTTTTTTAAAATTTTTGTCTAATAGTAGTACTGGTACTCCCACTTTTCTCCAAATGTCAATTGTTTGAAATATCATTTTCCAACTTTTTACTTTGAGTCTATATTTGTCTTTGGAACTGAAATGTGTCTCCTAGAGGCAGTATAATTTTGGGTTTTGTTTTTTGACTCAGTCTGCAACTCTGTGCCTTTTTATTTGTGAATTCAGTCCATTTACGTTGAGGGTTATTATTGAAATTGAGGATTTGCTATAGCCATTTTATCTTTTGCTTTCTGTTAGCCCGGTTTTTCCATTGCTTCCCTGTCCTTGTGTGTCTGTTTTTAGTAGTAGTAGTGGTAGTATTTTGTTTGGGTTTTGTAGACTTTCCCTCTGTTTCCTCTTGGTTTTATGTTATATATTTTGGTTCTGAATCTTTGGTGTGTGGTTACCATTCCGAATATATGGAGGATAGTTATGTATATATAGTAGTCCATTTTCTTCTGCATGTGCCTTGTGTCCATTCCCCTTTGTAAATATAGATCTTTGAATCCTCCCTTTTTCTGTTATTGTTGTTTCAATTTGTCCCTATGTATGTTGAACATTCATCACTATCTTGCTATAGCAAATCTCTTCTTATTGTTTATGACTATCATGCCCTGTTCTTAATAAGGGTTGCACTCCTCTGTTTCTATTAGCTTGCTAGTTGCCTTATTCATAGTTATGTGTGGGTTTTTTTTGTCATTTTGTTACAGGTGAGCAGACCCCTTCCAATATTTTCTGTAGTGCAGACCTCATAGTGGAGAATTCCCTTAATTTTTGTATGTCCTGTAGTGCAGACCTCATAGTGGAGAATTCCCTTAATTTTTTATGTCTAAAGGAAAGTATTGCGGGATATATCATTCTTATCTTATAGTTCCTTTCATTTACTAGTTCAAATATTTGATTCTACTCCTTTCTGGCTTGTAGGGTTTGTGCTGAGAAGTTCGACAATAATCTAATGGGTTTTCCATTATAGTTTACCATCTTCTTTTCCTTGGCTTCCCTGAAAATTCTTTCTTTGTCATTGATTTTTGATAATTTCAATAAAATTTGTCTTGGTGAAAGCCTTTTTGAGTCGAGATGATTGTAGGTTCTGTTGACTTCTTGAATTCCAAGCTACAGTTCATTTCTTATATTTGAAACATTCTCATCAACTATTTGTCTGAAAATGCTTTCTAACCTCTTTTTCATCTTCTTCTAAGATGCCCATTATTCTTATGCTTTCTTTCCTGATGGTATCAGCTAGTTCTTGTATTTCTCTTTCATTATTTTTCATTCTTCATTTTCTCTCTTCTGTCTTCTGATTTATTTCTAGATTTCTCTCTTCTATATAACTGATTCTTTTCTCCATTTGGTTGACTCTATTTCCCAAACTTGCAGTTTCATTTTTCATCTCTTTCAGTGTGTTCTTCATCTCCAGAAGTTGTTTGGTTCTTTTTGAAAGTTTCAATCTCCTTGCTAAAGAACTCGTTCTACTCACTTAGTTAGTTGTTCTTTCAATTCTCAGAATTGTTGATATAAGTTGTTTTGGATCTCATTGAGTTTTTTTCAGAAGTACCATCCTGAAACCTCCGACATTTAAGTCACATATTTCCATGTCTTTAAGCTCATTTTCTGGAGAGTTTTCTTTTTCTTTCTGAGCTGCTTTATTATCTTGTTTGTTTATGGTGCTTAATGGACTATTTCTTCATCTGCACATTAATGGAAATATGTTCTGCTTTTTTTCTAGAAAGATTTATTATATAAAGGCCTCTCTTTAACTTCTTGATATGATGGTGTTTTTCTTTTGGTTTCCAGCTGGTGGCATCCAAGCCTGTTGGATCTCTGTTTTACATAAAGTCTTAACAATTTCTTATTTTTTTATAAGTATTAAAATATGTTTGCTACCCTCAGTCTCAATCCCTGTCGTTAGCAGCAATTTCAGTGGCATTTGCTCAGATTCCCCTGGGGCTCCGTGGTGTTTGGTCTTGGAGAATAATGTGGGAGGGGCCCTTTGCATTGGCAGGTGGGGGCTGCAGCTCAGCCTAGTTTTTTGCAACTGCAGTTGGTAATAAGCAACTGTTGCTTTTCTGTCATCACTACTTCTCTGCTTTCTGCCCTGATCCCTTGGCAATGCCACTGTGTGGAACTCACAGCTCTCTCAGGCAGGGCTGTTCAGGAAACCTGCCACACCATCTCTCCTCTTCTCCTTCTGCAGGGAGCTCCGGTTGCAAGAGGCAATTTGCCAGTCTACCCCCCGACTTTTGGTCTTCTGACCTGTGGTAGCTTTTATTAGCAGATCCCTTGCTCAGATATGCTTGTGTGCAGGTTGGGATTTTTCTTTGTTGAGTTTTAGATATTCAGCTTATTGTTGTTTCAAAGTGAGAGATCTGGGGACATCACTCACTCTGCCATGTTTATGATATCATACCTCACTTCCATATTTTATCTTAGCCCAAGGATAAGGATTAATCTGGAAGATGGTCTGGGCTAGGAAATTTTTGTCTTGGTTGATGCAGTTACTTTATTTGGTGTTTCTATTTTTCTGTGGACAAGAGAAGAATAGAGAGAGAACAATTATCAATTGTTTAGTGCTTCATCATTTACAAAGCACTCCTCATGGCAAGTCTATGAGAAATGTGATTAAACTCTGCCCCTTTTAAGAGGAAACTGAGACTCAAGAAGTTTTGTTCTTTGTTTTCCCAGGAAGGCATAGCTGAGAGGTGTTAGTATCAGGGCTTAAAGGATGATCATGCAAGTACAGTTCTCAGCCCTTGCAATCAGATCACATCTGCCTCTCAGACTTCATGAAGATATACAGTGAATGCTAAGACTAAGTACTTCAAGATACAATGCAAATTATGCTTACAATAGGCTCCCATTCTTGTCTTCTTCACTTTACTTGTATACCACATTCATATTCCTTATCTGGAAACACTTCTTTCATCATGCCACTTCTTGTTTCAAGAGCTACTAATAATTCTTCATTGCTTTCCTAATCAAGTCCAAATTCCTTGGCGCTTTTTTGGTCATACCCTCTCATAATCTGAAATCTTACCCCCATATCAACTCTCCAACATGTAGAAAATCAAGTAATGAAGAGCTTCTTCAGGGTGCAACCTTTGTCCTCTTTTAATTAACCACCTGGAGTCTCCCATAGCAGGCCACTTTCCTGCCCTAGGAGAAGGTGGGACACTCTGACTTCTGAAATCTTGACATCGGTGAGGCTATCAGTTCGGTGTTATCCATGTGACCTTAGGCAAGTTATTCGGCCAACCTGGTCTTCAATTTTTTGAGTATTATAGAGGAAGAAACAATTATAGTATGCTATGATAATAGTCCTTTCTTCCTTCAAAATGCCCTTTAGTTCCAAGAAAGGGTAGATAGAGGAGACTTGGACATGAAGAGATTGTGACCTAGTGGGCTTCTTTTTAGAATCACAACAAGCAGTGCATGAAATATTTTTATTTTCTTAGAAGACCACTGGCAGCTTTTATTATTGACTTCAGGGATGTGATGGTATAGTAGTGGAAAAGCAGCTGTGTTTGGATTGTCTATTGTCCTATGTTAAATGGTAGGAAGAGGGGAAACCCAGCTCCATGGCCCTGACCAGTGAGGCCTATTTTTTGTCACCACAGAGAAGGAAATGATGTTCTTGCTAAGCTGGTTCAATTATGTCTGATGGTAATGTCTACGGAATAAGAGGATTTTAGCAGCCAGAGGTTTTGCTCAGCATTGGCCCCTGCTGTGACAAACCTGAGCAGAAGTGATCTACTCAAAAATCATTCCTATAGGAGAAACATCTGCTGGCATGGTTGATAGTATTAGCAGCACTATGTAAGGCACCAGGGAAACTATTCCAGCAGGTGCCAAAGAAGCTGGTTGTTGACCTGGAAAGAGGTCAACATTTGATACATAGGGAATTGCAAAATAACAAAGTGTCAAAGCTTGGGGGGACTTTAAGGATCCTGTTAGCAATCCCTATTTTCAATTTCAAAACAGGAGATTGATCATAGCTTTTCTGAGTTTTACTTTCTTTAGGCTAAAGAACCAGAGTCTTTTGTTGTTCAACTATGTCTCATATGACATGATTTTGTATCCATTTGGTAAATATTAGCCAGCTGGGAAATTTCTGGTCACATTTCAGTGTCCCCAGAGCAGTGATTCTATTGCTTGACACTCTGAGGGTTTTCCTAAGAAGGTAGAGGGACAGTGCTGTAATCTATTTCCACTGAGGCTAGAAAAGGAAATGGGTTGAAGCCACATGGCAAGAGAGGCTTAAATTTTACCCCAAAGACTAAATTTGGGAAATGGGTCATCAGGAGATCTCTTGGACTTCTTTAAATGTCCTGAAGAAACTCATCCAAAGCCACACAGGATGCAATGTTGAAATAATCTGGATAATTTTCAGGGAAGAGGAGACTACCCTGTAGTTTGATGAAGGATCACCAAACTTTTATGACTCCTGAAAAATGGATTTTTTTCACTATCCCTTTGCCCATATAATAGGTATTAGCACTCTTCTCTGTTTCTCACTATGATTCCCTTCCTCCATCTCCACTTTTTTTTTTAATAATGGGGCCAAGAAACCATAGGTGTCTTACCAAAGGTACTATATTCACATAAAAACTTCATACGAAGTATAAACAAAAGGAGAAGAGAGATTACATTTCCTTAGGCTTGTTACCTGATTTTCTTTGCCCTGTGGCCCACTTTACTTAATCATGTTTATTCCAGATAAATAAACAAATGACTCGCCAGTTGATCAGATGTTGTTATGGCAAAAAAAAATTAAGTTTGTTCATTAACAGTCTTGTGTCTTCTAATTTTACATTTAAGGAAACTGAATCCCAGAAAAACTTTATCTAAAGCCTCATAACACACACTGGTGGAAGAATCAATTAGAACTCTGTTCTTCTGGTTCATTGTTCTTTTAACTATACCTCCCAACCTATAGAATATGAGTTGTAGAGCAGGAAAAGTTTTTACTGAAAATTATTCCTTCTTTATGACCAGTGAGAAAAATACAGTGGGGAAGTAAATGGGGAAATGGACATGATTCCATATTTTCTCTGGAATAGAACCGTTGCCTCTGTTCATCAATCCATGGCAAAGAACAATAACTCCACCTGCCTACTCTCAGTATTATCTGAAAGTCTCCTAAATGGCACCAAACCCAGAAGGAAAATTGTTTCTTTGGGATGCCATCATTTAACTAAAAGCACTTGCTTGCTTAATTCTGTTGAGTGTAGACTGAGTATAGTACAGTATGGATGTATGTGCTGAACCTTGCTGAAGAAACCACTTGTTGAGAATACTTCACCCTGCCATATATGAGCTTGGGTTGCTAAACAACTGCTTTGAATTAAGTTTTCCCAACATAGCATGGGGCCAAATGGCTTCTAAAAGTTAGAAAATAAGACCAAGAAAAAAACACTAGGTAAATATGGCTTGAATTGAGTTTCATTCATGCTGGCCAGGATGAGGTTCTTGTTGGGCCAAGCTATGTGAAAAATGACAGCTATGCTTAGTTAGCTACCACTCTCCATATCTAAGCTCCCTAAGACTCTGGGGCAGATAGAAGGAACCACTGTGTAATTTGGAGGGCTACTATGGTCTATAGGGAGACTATACTTGAGGGGTGGAGATAGAAGTCAAGAAACCTATCAAAATCAATGAAAAATATAAGATTTAAAGAAGGTGGGGAAACCCCCAAATCAACAAGACAATTTTCTAACTTACTCCCTATTTGACTTCTTTCTATCAGCAGATTTCCTGTCTCTTTCTCACATCTAATTACTATATCAGCATATATCTTCTGACCCCTTACACATCTAAGCATCATCACTGAAGGAGCTGATTAAAAACTGAAAGCAGACTCATGCATTAAAGGAGAGGGAAGGAATGGGAATGGGAAGGGATCTGGAAAAGATAGCTTATGAGTAATGATTGAGGGTCCTTGGCATGCTTATCCTGGAGAAGAGAGATATGAAAGAGTAGTGACAGGTTTATGGTTTCACATCCTTATGACAACTGTCTGCTGAACACGGCTATGTAGTAGAACTAGGTTGTGTAGAGAAAAGAACCTTTGGAAATTAGGATTATGATCCATTATCTGCTACAAATCTCTGTATGTACTTGAACAAATTGCTCTTCTTTTTTTAGCTTAATTCTCTTATCTGTAGGTCAAGATAGCAGAACTAGGACCCATGGGTGAATGTTTCATTAAGACACAGATTTTAGCTCAATTTATAAAGAAGTTCCTACAATCAAAGTTGTCTAAAAGGTTTCCTTAGGAAGTAGTGAGTTCCCCATTGAGATTGTTTTTGTATTTATTGGCCATTTGTATTTAACCTTCTGGGAAATTTCTGTTCATATTCTTTAGTCTACTTTCTTAGGGTTTGGGCTTTTTCTTACATGTAGGAGCTTTTTACATATTTATATTTCATTAGTAATAATGAACCTTTTTCTTTTGTTACATAGAAACTTAAATTTTTTTCAGTACTTTTTCCTTATAATTCCCAAGATTTTATAAATATGCTTTGATACTTTTATGCTTCTATATCATTCTAATACTTTTATGATTTTCATTCCCTTTTTTATAATTAAAGCTTTGAAATATCTTTAATTTATAGTTGTGTATGGTGTGAAGTAATGATATAACTTATGTTTTCAAAATAATTGCAAATTATCTGACATTATTTATTAAATATGTCATATATACACACACTCTTTCTGTTCCATTGATTTGTCTATTTTTGCACCAATACCACACTGTATAAATGGCTATAAATTTATGATATGTGTTGATACTTGGTGGAACAAGTACCTATTCTAAGTTTTTAAAAATATTTTTTGAAATATAATAGGCAACTAGTTGCTTGCATTTACATTGTACAATTCAATTCCTTTTTTTCCCAATTATAGTTGGCATACAACACACCATCCAAGCTGTACAGCATATTGACAAGAGATACACACAACTCACAAAGCGCTAACCCCAGAAAATCTAGCACCCTTCCTGCCCCCCTACATATTTATTCCAACGTTATTAAACATCTTTCCCATGCTATACTCTACATCCTCGTGTCTACTCTGCAATCATCCACCTGCACATCTCAATCCCTTTGCTCTCTTTCCCCGCCCCTTCTCCTCTAGTATCCCTCAAAATATTCTCTATCTATGAGTTCGTTTCCACCTTTCTTGCTGTTGTTGATTTTGTTCTTTAGATTCCATATGTCCATTTCATTCAACACAATACTCTCTAGGTCCATCAAAGCAATATATTTTTCCATCCCCTTCCTTTTAGTCTATGTATATCTTTTAATCTCAAGTGAGTCTCTTGTAGGCAGCATATGTCAAGATCTTGATTTATTATCCACTCAGCCACTCTCTTTTGATTGGAGCACTTAATAATTACATTTCCTGTAATACTGGCTTGGTGATGATAAATTCCATTAGCTTATTTTTGTCTGGAAAGCTCTTTATTTGTCCTTCCACTCTAAATGATAGCTTTGCTGGATAAAGTATTTTTGGTTGTAGATCCTGGGTTTTCATCACATCGAATATTTTGTGCCAAGCTCTTCTGTCCTGCAAAGTTTCTTTTGAGCCATCAGCTGCCAGTCTTATTGGTGCTCCCTTGTAGGTAACTACCTGCTTATCTCTTGCCACTTTTAAGATTCTCTTTGTATTTAGCATTGGCATTTTAATTATGTTATGTCCTGCTGTGGGCCTCTTTGGGTTCCTGGTTTTGGGGACTCTCTGAGATTCCTGTGGTTGTATGTCTATGTCCTTCACCAAGTTAGGGAAGTTTTCCATTATTATTCCTTCAAATAACTATTCAACATCTTGTTTTCCCTCAGGTACCCCAATGACATGGATATTTTTACCTTTAATAGTGTCCCATAGGCTCCTTAGATTATTATTATAGCCTTGGCTTCTTTTTTCTTGCCATTCTGATTGAGTGTCCTTGGCTTTCCCATCTTCTATATATGTCATTTAATCTTCTTTATTCACTTTGTTTATTCCATTTAATATACTTCTCATCTAATATACTGTATTCTTCATTTCTGACTGGTTCCCTTTTATAATTTCCATTTCCATTTTTATGTTTTTTTTTAATCTCTTTGTTAAAGTTATCACTGAATTCATCTACCTTTCTCATAAGTTCATTGAGCATCTTTATAACCAGTGTTCTGAACTCTTCATCTGTTAGATTACTTGACTCCATTATTTTTGAATCTCTGTTCTGTTCCCTCATATGGTTTCTGCTTCTTTGTATTCCCATTTGAGCTGCCTTTCTGTGTCTGTTTCTATGTACTAGGCAAAGTTTCTAAGTCTCCCGGTGTTATTAGTATGGTTTTGTATAGTAGGTGTCCAGTGGCATAGTCCTGAGAGGAGTATAGCTGCAGGTCAAATTTTGCCCAAGCCTGTACCCCTCCAGAGCCACCTGTTAACATTCAGCAAGCAATTCACAGATTCTGTGTTTATAGTTGCTTCAAAAGTCTACGCCAGAAACCGAGGCCTGCTGCCACCAGTGTGAGTCTAGGCCCTGCTCAGCAAGGAGCACCTGACTCACTGAGGATATACATAGATGTGGCTTGGGTGGGGCCCCAAGGTGGAGGAGGCAGAGTTTCAGGAAATCCTTTAGGCAGAGCAACCTCTGTTATCCAGTTCGATAACATCTCTGCTATGGCTGCACTGAATCTGCGTACTGGGAGTGGGGAGGGCTCAACAGAAGAATGGATACCATAGGTACTTCTGCCAAGGAGAGAGCCCTGCTGTGGCCCTCATTCCAACAACTCAATATCTCCCTGTAAGTCCCTGCACTGCCACACCAGCACTGGTGCTCAGAGCAAGCAGGTTTGTCACCACAAAAGTCTGCTGGAGGAGACGACCTCTTTAAGAGGCGTCTGCAGCTGCCACTGCTGCAGCCTTCATCCCACTCAGCTGCTGGGGTACGACCGCCTCACCTCCTCACTTTGTCCTACCTTCTGTCATTGTAGGGTGATTTTTTTTTTAGATTTCTCCCTAGTTGCATGGCTTGTTCATCTAGTGCTCAGGTGATTTTCCTTGCTGTTTGCTCCTCTTTTCTGTCACAGCTTTGATTTGGTTGCCAGAGGGATGAACAGAGCCTCTATCTATGCCATTTTTCCCCTCCTAAGTTATTTTTTTAATGTCTTACTTTTTAATGCACATTTTCACCTGTAGGTAATCTTTAGAATCAGTTTATCAACTTCCATAAAAAATATTTTTTGGGAATTAGAATGGAATTGCATTTATTTTATATATAACTCAGGAAGAATTAGAATATTTATAATAATTTTATATAGAACAAATAACATATTTTCATTGTTTAATAATTTTAATATTTTTCAATTACAGTTGGCATACAAAATTATATTAGTTTCTAGTTTACAACATAGTGATTAGACATTTATATAACTTACAAGGTGATCACGCTGATAAATCTAGAACCAATCTGACACCATACATATTGCAATATATTTCCTATGCTGTATTTTACATCCTTGTAGCAATTTTGTAACTACCAATCTGTATTTCTCAATCTCTTCTCCATTTTGACACATCTCCCCAATCACCCTCCCATCTAGCAACCATCAAAATGAGTTCATTGGTATTTATCTTTATTTGTCTGACATATTTCACTTAGAATAATACCCTCTTGATCCATTCATGTTGTTGCAGATGGCAAAATTTCATTCATTTTTTTTCGGTCGAATAATATTCTTTTGTATACATGTACCAATTCTTCTTTATTCATTTACTGCTTCCATATTTTGGCCATTGTAAATAATGCTGCAATGAACATATGGATGCATATGTCTTTTTTGCGTTATTTTTTATCAGATAAATAGTGAGAATTGGAATTGCTGGGTCCTCCTTTGTCTCTTATTATAAACTTTTTTTTAAAGTCTATTTTGTCTGGCATAAGTATTGCTACCCTAGTTTTTTTTTCTTTTTCATTTCCATCTTCATAATATATCTTTTTCCATCCCTTCAATTTAATCTATGTGTGTCTTTCAATCTGAAGTATGTCTCTTGTAAACAACATATGTAAGGATCTTATTTACTTATTCATTCAGCTACCCTATATCTTTTGATTGGAGCATTTAATCCACTTACATTTATAGTAATTATTGATAGATATGTAGTTACATTTTTCCTTCCTGTTTTTCTTGAAGTTCCTTTAATATTTCTTGTCATAGTGGTTTGGTGGCGATGAATTTCTTTAGCTTTTTTTTGTGTCTGGGAAGCTCTTTATTTATCTTTTCATTCTAAATGATGGCTTTACTGGTAGAGTAATCTTGGTTATAGGCCCTTGCTTTTCATCACTTCAAATATTTCCTGGCAATTTTTTCCAGTTTCTGTTGAGAAATTATCTGACACTTCTATGAGAGCTTTGTTGTAGGTAACTAACAGCTTGTCTCTGCTACTTTTAAAATTATCTTTTTGTCTTTAACCTTTGGTGTTTTAATTATGATGTGTCTTGGTGTGGGCCAATTTGCGTTCACCTTGTTTGGAACTCTCTGTAATTCCTGGGCTGTGTGTCCATTTTCTTCTATAGGTTAGGAAAGTTTTTCATCATTATTTGTTCAAATAGATTTTCAGTTCTTTTCTCTCTCTCTTCTCCTTCTAGTACCCCTTTGACCAGATGCTTAGCTCTGGAAGCCTAATATATCTTTATACAGGTATTTTGTCTTCAGTAAGATTCATTTTTATAAATTTTATACACTTATTTAGTTTATTCTTAAATATTTAATGCTTTTTATAACTATTATGGAAAGTACCTTTTTCCCACCATTATGTTTTTTGATTTGTTATTGCTGGTATATAGAAAACCTTTTGACTTGTGTGTATTAGTCTTATATCTGGTCAGCTCACTGATTTCTAATAGCTTTTGGTAGACTTGAATATAGGTCAATAATTGTTATCCAGAAGTAATGGAAATATTATTCTTTGTTTTAATATTTGCACTTTGTATATTATTTAAGGTTCAGTTGCAGATTATAGAAACCACCCTGAATACTCTAAGCAGAAAGCTATTTAATACAGTGAATTAAATAATTCCAAAACTGTTGGAAGTTTTGGCAGATTAGACTCTAGGTTTGGCTTCAAGGAATGACTTCCAGAATAACTGCCAAGAAAACTGTTACTTTTCAGTCAGGATGAGTATACTTGAAATTAGAAAATAGCTGCCTCAATTGCTGGCTGCAGAATCACTCTACTTTAGCTGTGGCTGGTGATCAGGAATCTTTCTCCAGGACTGTTGGTTCTAAAGTCACATCATGCCTGCTAGATGCTTATCAGCAAAAGTAGATGGCTTGCGTATTGCTTTCATTCTCACTATTTAACTCAGTTCCAAATTCAAATTGTGCACTAGTGCAACATATTGATGGAACCTAAATCATATAAACCATGGCTGCAAAGAGTCTGGGGAATGTTGTTTTTCACTTTCCAGCCTATGCGGTACACAGAGACATTCTAGAAAAAAGTTGGGAATGATGTTGTTAATCTACAGCATAAGCTCATTTCTCATTTTTTTCTTACTTATTTTATTACCTTGACTAGGACTTTCAGTGCTATGTTTTACAATAATTGTGATTCTTGTCCTCCTCCTGGCTTCAGTAGAATGCTTCCAATGTTTCCTGAGGTTATTGTTATAGATTTCTAGTAGCTTTCTTTTATTTGGCATCAGAAGTATATTTCTTAGTATTGAGTTATCATTGCATTCCTAGTGTAAACTATACTAGATGTATATCATGTTCTTATATATTATTTTAATCCATAACTTGATTCAATTTGCGATTGTTTTATTTATCATTGTTTTCATTACTGTACATAAATAAAAATGACATGTAGCCTTATTTTTTTCGCTGTATGCGTTCACTTTTAATTTGGGGTAATACCAGCCTCTTAGAATGAGATGGGAAGATCATCTTTTCCACCTTTCTGGTTGTAGTTTATATAATTAATTCATATACATTGAACTTATATGCAATTATATAGCCCTGAATTGTTCCCTAGTTGTTTTTTCCATATACTTTGCTTTTCCCCCTTAAGTAGTGTGCAAATTTCATGAATGTAAGACCTTGCCTCATAATTTCTACCTTTCCGTTGCACAGAACTGAGGTGTAGAGGAGATTCTCAATTAAAAAACTAGGTGAATACATTCTCTGGCTTCTCAGAAAACATTTCTTATAAGGATATAAAAGTAATGATATTTTAGATTCTTTGCCAATCAGAGAAGAAGGAAGAAGCAGAAAATTTGGAGAGGGAGTGATGAGGAGAATGTAGGGAAAACAAATAAGTGACAGAGGAGGGCTTTTATTGACCTTGATTTACCTAAATATTTATTTAAATGTATATATTACTGAAAAACAGTCCAGTTCCTGCATTCAGAGCTGAGTCTTGTCCTGACATAGGATGCTACACATTATCTCCATGAGTCTAGGACAACCTGTCTAACACTGGGAGCAATGGCAGAATAAATCCAAAACAGAACATGGTTGAACTAGCTTCTCAAGTTCATATACTCCCTTCAACCCAGACTTTCCCCAGGCCCTTCTTTGGCCCATTCAGTCAGCCTACCCATCCATTCACTCACTCTCTTTCTTCCCTTAGTTACTATCAAAATCAAATTCTGTTTTTACTGCCGATAATCATGCAAGGAGAATACAAGATAAACAGAACCATTTCAGAATGCATAGCTCTGGTAGGTGTGGGGTGTATTTCTCTTTCTAGGTACTGGATCATCCATCTTTTTGCACTCTACTGACCACAGATGTCTTGGATAGGCATTTCAGCTCCTTCAACTACAGGCAGATGTGTAGTTTGTTTCAAGCACTTCTCTTTTAAAGTTTATGAAAGATTTTCATAACTATTGTTTAATCTTCAAAAGAATTGTGAGAAATAGGTATATTACAGATAAGGAAGCTGAGGCTTTGGGGAGGTTAAAGTTTTTCATGTGTTTGCACACAACTAACAAAGAAGATATTACTATTTCCCATAGAGTTGTAAAGATTCATTAAAAGGCTATAATGGGAAAGCTCATTGTACATTATAGAGTATTATACATGTGTAAGGGATATTGTTATCATTGTTATTTTAAAGCACATGTTAATCAGATATTTGGAATGAGAGATTTCGGGGCGCTTAGCCCTGGGTTGGAGCTTGGAATAGAGAATAATGCACATGGTACACAAGAGCAAGAGGAAACATATCACTGTCTTCTTGGAACTGAGTGACCTTATTGGGAGAAACTAAGGTATATTATAAGAAATAAGTCAGAAGGCAAGTTAAGCAGAATAATTCAGTGTTACTATGTAGTTGTGAATAAATGTAATGTAAGGCCAGCAAGAAGGATGTGAAAGTTGGTCACAATTGTTAGTGACTGATGATATGCATCCAGCAGGCCAGGAACATTATCTACATTAAATGGTAAATGGAATTTGGATAAGTTGAAAAGAGCAAGGATAATTTCTAATGTGAGAAAAATACCATATGTAACAGCAGGAAGGCAAGAATGAGCCCGATGATGGGAAGCGAGGCCACCTGGCTGACTATGGCAAGCACATGCTGGGTAAATATGGGAGACCAAATTGTAAAGATAGATTTGGTCACATCATTGTGAGATCTGGGTTCTTTTAGCAACTTGTACTCCAGCTGAATTTCATGATTTTGGAATGGAGAGTCTAAAAGAAAGGAGTAGAAATAGACAAGGTATGCTCTTACACAGAAGTGATAGTTGAAGCTATGAATGTAGATTAGCTTTAAGGGAAAAAAAAGATAGTGAAATCTCACTTATGGGGTGGGAGAGGAAAAGAAGCCAGTGAAAAAAACATCTTGCTCTGCATCAATCCTGAAGGACCCTATTTACCATGACTCTTTGAGTACTTCAGCAGCCATTTCCTAAAGCTATAAGGGTAAATGAGATGACATTTCTTCTTTAAGGAGAGCCCACAGCATGCTGGATTGCTCCATCATTAAAAAACAAACAAAATCACAATTAAATTTCTCAAGGCAATCACAGGTAACTCATAAGTAGACTTTCCTGATTAGACTTTAAAAACAAAACCAAAATCAATGAACCTGTCAACCAACCAATAAATAAAAACAGCATGGAAGTTTTTCAGGAGGTCAAGTATACTAGGGAGGGCAATGTCTGCTGGCTTCTTTTGTATTTATCATGGGCTTTCAACTTGAACAGTAAAAGACTCAGTTTTGAAATAAAGAATTGTGTGTCTTGTTTTTCAATCTTGTCCCCAATTTGGATCTTCCAGGCAGGTCTTAGTTGTGAGCTCAGAAGGAAAGGCACTGCTTATTTCAGATTTGGGGAGGAAGGAGCCTTGAAGCACAAGAGAGGCAAAGGAATTCCATATATTATTCTTTTGGATGGAGAAGGCAGGGGATAGGTTATAATATAAGATTTCCTTTTAGTGTAGTAAATAGATTGAAGACCATTTGTCAACAGTTGGTAGTAATACATTCCACCACTCACTACCAGTCAATGTCAACAGGCACCCAAAAAAGGTAGAAGAATTTGGGGCAAGCCAATGCAGAGAGCTGACTCTATTTGGATAGAGATTTTGAAACCTGATCTCTCTTATTACCTATCATACAGGATTTGCACTGGGTGGAAGATTTCTTTCTAATCCATGAGCTGTTTGAGTATGGACTAGCCATCCTCATTGTGCTTTTGACTTGCATTTCTCTGATGATTAGTGATGTTGAGAACATTTCCATAGGCCTATTGGCCATTCGCATGTCTTCTTTGGGAAAGTGTCTATTCAAAACCTTTGCCCATTTTCAGTTGGGCTTTTTTTTAAATTAGTTGTGTAAGTTCCTAATATATCTTGAATATTAGCCCTTATCAGAGGTATGGTTTGAAAATATTCTCTCCCATTCTGTAGGATGGCTTTTCATTTTGTTGATTTTTTCCTTTGTTGTACAGAGACTTTTTAGTTTGGTATAGTTCCATTTGTTTATTTAATCTTTTGTTGCCTGTGATTTTGGTGTCATAGCCAAAAAAAAAAATCATTGCCAAGACCCATGTCGAAGAGCTTTATCTTCATGCTTTCTTCTGAGAGTATTATAGTTTAAGATTTTACATTTAAGTCTTTAACCCATTTTGAATTAGTTTTTGTGAGTGGTGTGAGACAGGGGTCTATTGTTGTTTTTCTGCATGTGGTTATCCAGTTTTCCCAATACCGTTTATTGAAGAGATTATTCATTCCCCATTGAGTATTCTTGGCTTCTTCATCAAATATTAGTTCACCATATATGTGAAGGTTTATTTCTGGGTTCTCAATTCTGTCTATTGGTCTGCATCTATTTTTATGCTGGCAACATATTGCTTTGTTTACTATAGTTTTGTAAGAAAGTTTAAAGCCAGAAAGTATAATGCCTCCAGCTTTGTTCCTTCTAAAGATTGCTTTGGCTATTTGGGGTCTTTTAAAGTCCAGTACAAATCTTAAGATTATTGTTTTTTTCTTCTTCTATTATTGTGAAGAATTTCCTTAGTATTTTTCTAGGGATTTCATTGAATCTATACATGGCTTTGGGTAGCAAGAACATTTGAACAATATTAATTATTTGGTTCCATAAATAAAGGATTACTTTCTATCTATTCATAAATTACTATCTTGTAATTTTCAGTGTACAGATCTGTCACCTTGGTTTAACTCATCCCTAAGTTTTTTAAATGTTATTGTAAATAGAATTATTTTATTTCTTTTCAGATGGTTTGTTATTATTTTATATAAACACAACTGATTTGCCTGTTAATTTTGTATCCTGAAACTTTACTGAATTTGTTCCTTAGATGTAACAGTTTTTTGGTGATCCTTAGAGTTTTCTATATAGAAGATCATATCATCTGCAAAAAGTGACAGTTTTACCCATTTCTTTTTAATTTAGATGCATTTTTATTTATTTTTCTTTCCTATTTTTTCCTATCCAGGACGTTCAGTGTTATGTTGAATACCAGTGGTGAAAGTGGGCACCTTTCCCTTGTTCCTGATCTTAGCAGGAAATCTTTTGATGTTTCACCATTGAGTTTGATGTTTGCTGTGCATTTGTCATATATGCCTTTTATTATGTTGAGGTATTGTCATTATGTACCCAATTTGTTGAGTTTTTATCATGAAAATATTTTGAATTTTTGTCAAATGCTTTTCTGCATCTATTCAAATATGATATTTATCTTTCACTTTTTAAAATATATTACATTTATTGATTTGTGCATGTTGAATCAACCATGCATCCCAGGAATAAATACCAGTTGATCATAGTGCGTAATCTTTTTAATAAATGCTGAGTTCAGTTTGCTAGTATTTTGTTGAAGAGTTTTTCATTTATATTCATCAAGGATATTGGCCTTTAGCTTTCTTTGTTTTGTAGTGTTCTTTTTTTGGTTTCAATATCAGGGTAATGTTGGCTTCATCAAATGAGTTTGGGAGTGTACCCTCCTCTTCAATTTTTTAGGCAATTTGAAAGATTGACATTAATTCTTCTTTAACTTTTAGGTAGAATTCACAAATGAAACCATCTGTCCCAGGCACTTCTGCATTAAATACCTCCCAAAAGACCAACCTACTAATGACATCATATTTGGCATTAGGATTTTAACATACGAATTTTGGGGTTACATAAACATTTGTACAGTAACAACACTTAAATATGCTCTGTGTATTTGAGGAAGGGAGATGGGAAAATAATGAGCCGATTTTAATTTGAAGTGAAGTTTCTTCTAGATAATATATGCAGTTTCTCCAAGTAGATTATAAACTCCTTGGGGGCTCACTTCGCCTCTGATTAATTTATGTATTAGCAGTGCTCAACAGGAATCAAAGGGTCTGAATTCTAGCTTTATTTCTGTCATGGCCTATATGTGTGACCTTAGGAGAGCTCCTTCCTTTCTTGCATCACGGACATTTAGAAAAGGGATAAACGCTTGCCCAAATTCACACAGTAGCTCACTCTGAAGATAACTAGGGATCAAGTTCATGACTTCCCACCTCATTGTGTTGCCACCCTACTTGGTTTATCTATTTTCAAGGTCATGAAAATCCCCTCTGGGGAAAAATTATAAACCTATGGGAAGCAGGAAGAGTGAGAAAATTGACAATGTAGAGCTTGACAGCATTGGTTCTATTGAAGATAAAAGTGGGAATTTTGTGTTGCCTCTCCCACTTGCACCTACCTCATCTCCCCTTTGGTTCTTTTTTTCATTTTGGTCTCACAATAATTGATACTGGCTAAACCCCCCATGGTGTGGAATGTCAGGGCGAGGGTGTTATTTCAACATATCACTTTATTTTTATTTTATTTTTAAAGAAAAAGTTTGCATTGTTTTAATCCAATAATTTTTGGTAATATTTTTCCCATTCCCTACCCCCACTGACAACCTTCAGCTTGTTCTCTATAGCTGTGGGTTTGTTTCTGTTTTTTGTTTCCAACAAACTATCTTAAGTTCCCTCCTAGCTCTGATATGCTATTGTTCCAGGAGCCCATATCTCTTAACAAATGCTTCTCATGACTCTTCTTCCAGTCTCCAAACTCTAAGACCCTAATAATGCAAATGATATAAAACTCCACACAGATTGATTTTAAGCACTAAAGTACATTTACTGATTTATAGTTCTAGAATGTTTTATATGTAAAGTGGTCTTCAGTGTTGATTAGTTTGCTTCTTTGGTTTAATGATGTCATTGAACATACATTTTCTTCTGTTTTTCTCTACTATCTTTTGAAGTGTAGGCTCCATACTTAGACTAGATCCCCCTCATGGTCCCAGATGGCTGTCAAGAGCTCTTGAACTAACACATTCTCACCCATGATCAAGAAAAGAAGGTACTTCTGTCTTAGCATTTCAAGGAAGTGTCCTGAAACTCATCCTGAGGGGACAGTATAGAGGTTATATATGTACCACAGACAATAACAGTGACCAGACAAATAGAATGGGCTAATTTTCTTAAGTCTATAAAAGCTTACTTCTACAATCTAGAAGGTAGGATTGAGGTCATCTTCCCTTGAAATCCATAGGCTACTTAGGAGACAATAAAATGGCTGAAAGGAAATCGAGGTCTTGTTAAGAAGGCAGGAGGGATGGATGTGGTTCCATAGTGTAGGAGTTAGCATGTCTGCTTTACATGCAGAAGGTCCTGGGTTTGTGCCCCAGTGGAGCCACAGTCCATGGTCTACAGCCATGCCACCTTTAACAAGCCTGATGTCTGATCTTGGAAGCTAAGAAGGGTCGGGCCTGGTTAGTACTTCGATGGGAGACCACCTAAGAAGACCAGGTCCTGTAGTCATAAATAATAATAAATAATAAAAAAATAAGTCAAGAGGGAGCAATAGATATTGGGAAGACAATCAACAAGTGTCCACTATGCAACGTGATGAAGCTTCTGAGGCAAGCTTCTGCCATAGATTTGCCTTTGGGAGGACCAAACACATTCTACCTTGTGCCAGGGTTCAAATAGCCTTCCCTGATACAAACTAGAGGGATGAAATCCCATCATCCATACATTAAGCACATGTTCCAAATGTTTTTTAAATGCATATTAGTTTATATCTTTTCAGTTTCGATGTCCTGGAATAAGATAGCTGTACAGTTAAATAGGGATCTCAAAGGTCTACAAGTCCATCTCATTCTGGGATCTTGAGTAGACATGGTAATGTTATGTAGAAGGGTGCAACTCTCTGACTTCCTGGCTCCATCTCTATGCAAATGATTTCCATGGCTTTTTCATCAATGATTATCCTTATGTATTGTTGACTTAATAAAGTTACAGCATTTTCGCAGAGTCAGAATCTATAGGTCTCTTCTTTTATGTATCCATCCTGATTTGGGTCTTTTCCACTCTTTTGTAAATTGTGGCCTAATTCCGTTAAAGTTAGAAGGCAACCAGGTACTGTGGAAAAAGCATTGTACTAAACCAAGGTTCTAGTCTATTGCTAACTAGCTGCATGTGAACCTTAATTTGTGTATTCTCTTCTCTTGTCCTCAGTGCCTCCATCTGTAAAATAAATAAATTGGACAAGATGGTCTTTAAGGATCTTCCTGGCTCTTCCATGTCAAGTATATTGCAAGATCAAAAAACACACTAATATATAACTTATATAAATCTTCACAGATAATTGAAGAAGCTCAGTTATAGTTCTCAGGACAAATAATTGTTTTTTTCCATCCTGAGATGTAAATGTTTATTTATTTAGATTAAAGAGAATTATCTATTTTATTATATGTATAATTTGTGTATACATCCTATTTACCAGTAAACATTATAATAAACATATATGTATCTGTATGCACATACATATACACATACATATTTGTATGAGTGTGTATGTGTATGTGTATATATACATATACATTTATCAACGCATGGACTATTTTAGAGCCCCAACAGTTGTGTAACTGAAATTTTCATAAGAAGTAAAAACGACCTAAATATATCTTATCTTTTGAGAGAAAGTAAACAAAAGGCTTTAATATCTCATTAATCTTAAGCCCTGGGGATGGGATAAAAAAAAAGAAATATCTTTTTATTCTAAAAATATTTCGTGTCTAGAATGTGCTAGGAGTTGTTCCGGGTCCTGGAATCATAGCAGTAAACAGTAAAATATCTGTCCTCGCTGAGCTAACATTTCAGCAGTGGGAGACAGACAATAAGCAAATGCATAAATTAAACAGATTGGAGGGTGATAAGTGCTACAGAGAAAAGGAAAGCAGGAAATTAGATTAAAAGTTTTGATAGGTAGTGCCTGATTGTAGTTTTCAATAGAGTAGGGAAAGCCATGGATAGGCCTAAGGGACAGGCACCAAAATGCTGAGTTTAAACTTACTCATTGTCTTTCTTGGAGGAAATATCTTTCCTTTTTGGTCATCAGTCTCTTTATCTGCAATATGAGGAGAAATGAATCAGGGAAGCTCTGCAGGTTCTTCCACAATTTCATCCTCAGTTTTTAAGAACATAGGATTGGCATGCACTGATTTAAGAAAAATCACCAAGCTTGCCTACCCCAATAATGAAAACATTCCTTGAACTAAGAAATAAGAAAACTGAAATTTGAGAGGGTAAATACATTAGTGATTAAAACAAGATTTTGGAGGTTTGGAGAAACATAGAGGAGTGAGAGACATCCCCAGATGTCTCCCCTTCAAACAACAATAAGCCGAACATCTAAAACTCAACAACAACAAAAAAACACTCAAACTATACAACAGCACATCCGAGCTTGGGATCTGCTCATAAGAGCTACCACAGGTCTGAACCCCAGGTGTCAAGCAGTGGACTGGCAGAAATAAAGAAGCTAACTCTCACAGCTGCCAGAGCTCCCTGTAGGAGGAGGGGGAAGAGAGAAGGTGTCAAGTAACCTGAACAGTCCTGCCTGGGAGAGATGTGAGTTCCATGCAACCAGTGACAGCCCAGTAATTAGGGCACAAAGCAGAGAAGTGGGACAGCAGAGAAAAAATAAATGATTTTCATTGGCTGTGGTTGAAAAACTGAGGCTGAGCTGCAGGCCCCAACTCCAAACCCAGAGGACCCCTTCCCTCCATATCCTTTGAGACTGATCACCACGGAGCCCCAGGGGAATCTGAGCAAATGCTAATGGAACTTTTGCTAACAATGACAGGGACTGACTGAGAGTAGTGAGCACGATTAAATATCTAAAAGAAAATTTAAAAAAAATTATTAAAGCAGAGATCCAAGAGGCTTAGATACTACTGGAAACCAAAAAAAAAAAAAAGTGCCTTCTTTGCAGCAGGCTAAAGAGAAACCTTTATATGATAAATCTTCTTTCTGGAAAAAAGCAGAATTCATTTCCATGAATGCCCAGGCAGAGAAATAGTCCATTAAACACCAGGAAAAACCAAGGTGACAAGTCATCTCAGAAAGACAGAGAAAAATCTCCAGAAAATAAGCTTACAGACATTGAAATATGCAACTTAAATGAAAGAGAATTCAGGATGGCAATTCTGAAAAGACTCAGTGAGTTCCAAAACAAGTCATGTAAACAGTTTCAGAAATTGAAAAAACAACTAGGTGAGCAGAGCAAGGAGATTGAATCCATCATAAAGAACAGAATAGATCTTCAGGAGATAAAAAATGTATGGCAAGAGTCAAAAAATGAAATAGGAAGCTTGGGAAATAGAGTCGACTAAATGAAGGAAAGGATCAATGATATCGAAGACAGAAATCTAGAAATAAATCAGAAGGAAGAAGAGAGAAACTGAAGAATGAAAAAATAATGAGAGAATTTCAAGAACTAGCTGATACCATCAGGAGACGAAACGAGAATAATGGGCATTATCAAAGGCGAAGAAAAGGAGCAAGGACTAGAAAGCATTTTCAGACAAATAGTTGATGGGAATTTCCTAAATCTAAGGAATGAGTTACAGCTTGGAATTCAAGAAGTCAACAAAACACGCAATTATCTCAATGCAAAAAGGCCTTCACAAACACATTGTATTAAAATGATCACAAATCAACAACAAAGACAGAATTCTCAGGGCAGCCAAAAGGAAGAAAACAGCAACTTATAAAGGAAAATCCATTAGATTATCATCGGACTTCTCAGCAAATACCTTGCAAGCCAAAAAGGAGTGGAATAAAATATTCAAAATATTAAGTGAAAGGAACTACCAGCCTAAAATAATGTATTCAGCTAAGCTCTCCTTTAGATATGAAGAAGAAATTAAGACCTTTCCAGGCATAAAAAAAAGTTGAGGGAATTCTACACTACAAGGCCTGCACTATAGGAAATACTGGAAGGGGTAGGCTCATCTAAAACAAAATGACAAAAAAATACATAATAAGAATAACATAACTATCAGGAAAATAGATGCAGAGGAGTGCATCCTTTATTAAGAAAAGAGCATTATAAGCTTAAACAATAACAAGATATTTGCTATAGCAAGATAGTCATGAACGTTCAGCATAAATAGAGACAAATTGAGACAACCATAACAGAAAAGGGGAGGATTCAAAGACACAACTTCGCAAAGGGGAATGGAGATAAGGCATGTGCAGAAGAAAATGAATGACTATATATATATATATATATATATATATATATGTAATATACATATATGTGTGTATATATGAATGACCATGTATATATATATGTATACATATACATATATATAGTCATTCATACACACACACACACACACACATATATATATATATATATATATATATATATAAAACTATCCTATTCACATTTGTAATGGTAACCACATACAGAAGATTCAGAACTGAAGTATATAACAAAACAAGAAGAACCAGAAGGAAAACCCACAAAAGCCAACCAAAATAAAGAAAACAGAAACACAAGAGCAAGGAAACAATGGAAACACTGAGCTACCAGAAAGTAAAAGATAAAATGGCTATAAGAAGACCTCATATTTCAATAATCACCATAAATGCAAATGGACTGGACTCACCAATAAAAAGGAACAGAGTTGCAGAACGGAATAAAAAACAAAACTCAACAATACGCTGCCTCCAGGAGACACACTACAACTTCAGAAACAAATAGAGACTCAAATGAAAGAGTGAAAAATGATATTTCAAGCAAATCGTATTCACAGAAAAGCGGAAGTAGCAATACTAATATCAGAAGAAAAAGACTTTGAGATAAAAAAAGTAAAGAAACACACTGAAGGACACTTCATAATGATAAAGAGAATCATGCGCCAAGAAGATATAACGCTTATTAATACCTATGACCCCAATCAGGGAGTCTCAAAATATGTAAAGAAATTACTAACAGAACTAAAGGGAGAAACTGACCAAAACACTATCATAGCAGGGGACCTAATACCACACTGTTGGATATGGACAGGTCATCCAGACAGAAAATCAATAAGTAAATAACATCCTTAAATGATACATTAAAAAAATTTGACATAAATGACATTTACAGAGCCTTCCATCCCAAAACAGCTGCACTTTGAACATTCTCAAGGTTCGACCACATACTGGGACATAGAGATAGACTTAACAAATATAAGAGGATTGAAATCATATCAACCATATTTTCTGATCATTATGCTTTAAACTAGAAGTCATCCGTAGTAAGAAATCAAGAAGAACCATAAACACATGGAGATTAAACAACATGCTGCTGAAGAATAACTGGATCAGGGAAGAAATAAAAATAGAGATCAAAGGATACATAGAAACAAATGAAAATGATAGTACAACATATCAAAATTTTATGGTCATGGCAAAAGTAGTCATAAGAGGAGAGTTCCTATCATTACAGGCCTACCTCAAAAAACAGGAACAAATCCAAGTAAACAACCTAATGCTTTATCTTTAAAAAACTGTAAAATGAAGAAAAAATGAAGCCTAAAGTCAGCAAAAGGAAACAATCAAAATTAGTCCAGAAATAAATGAAATCAAAAACAATAACAACAACAACAAAAAACAATAGAACAAATAAATGCAACAAAGAGCTGGTTCTTTGAGAAGGTAAATAAAATTGACAAATCCCTGGCTAGACTCACTAAAAAAAGAAAAAAAAGAAAGAAAGAAAGAAAGGACATAAATAAACAAAATCAGGGATGAAAGAGGGCAATTATGGCAAACACCACAGAAATACAAAAGTTCACACAAGAATACTATGAAAAAGTACAAAACACCAATGTTAATAACCTAGAAGAAATGGACCAGTACTTAGAAAAGTACAATCTTCCTAGATTGAATCAAGAAAAACTGGAAAATCTGAATAGACTGATCAACAATATAGAAATTGAAACAATCATCAAAAACCTACCAAAAAAGAAAAGTCCAGGACAAGATGGCTTCACCAGTGAATTCTACCAAACAGTCAAAGATTTAATACCTATTCTCCTCAAACTCTTCCAAAAAAAAAAAAACAGAAAAGGATGCAATATTTCCCAATTATTTTATGAGGCCCATATTACCCTCATACCAAAATATGGTAAAAATAACACACACACACACACACACACACACACAAACTACAGACCGATATCTTTCATGAACACAGATGCAAAAATCCTAAATAAGATACTAGTGAACCAAATACATTAACATATTAAAATATATTACACCACAATCAAGTGGGCTTCATCCCAAAGTCACAAGGATAGTTCAACAAATGCAAATCAAGTAATGTGATACATGACATAAACAAATTAAAAATAAGATCATTTGATCATATCTATTGATGCAGAAAAAGCCTTCGACAAGATACAACATCCATTTATAATCAAAACACTTAATATATCAGTTTAGAAGGAGAGTACCTTAGCATAATAAAAGCCATATATGACAAACCCTCAGCCAACATTATTCAACTGGTGAAAAACTAAAAACCTTCCCTCTAAGATCAGGAACAAGGCAACATTGTCCACTACTGCCATTGTTGTTCAAGATACATTGGAGGTCCGAGCGAGTGCAATCAGGCAAGAGAAAGATATAAAAGGCATCCAAATAGAAATGAAGAAGTCAAACTGTCACAATTTGTGGATGACATGATTCTCTACATAGAAAACCTTTAAAGACTCCATAAGAACATGACTAGAAACAATAAGCAAATACAGTAGTTTCTGGATACAAAATCAACATTCAAAAAACCATAGCATTCCTATACTCTAAAGACGAAGAGTTAGAAAAAGAAGTGGAAAAAATAATTCCTTTTGCAATTGCAACAAAAAGAATAAAATACCTAGGAATAAATTTAATGAAACAAGTGAAGGAATGTACAATGAAAACTGTAAGACCCTATTGAAAGAAATTGAAGAAGATACAAAGACATGGAAAGATATTTTGTGTTCTGGATTGGAAGAATCAACATAATTAAAATGACCATATTACTTAAAGCATTATACAGATTTAATGTAATCTCCATTAAAATCTCATGAACATTTTTATAAAGGAGTAGAGCAACAACAACAAAAAATCATCACATTTGTATGGAAGCACAAAAGACCCCGAATTGCCAAAGCCATTCTGAGAAAAAAGAATGAGGCTGGAGGCATCACTCTGCCTAACTTCAAATTATACTACAAAGTGACAGTAATCAAAAAGTCATGGTATTGGCAGCAAAATAGACACACGGACCAGTGGAACAGAACTGAGAGTCCAGAAGTTAACTCATATTTATATGGGTGAATAATTATTGACCAAAAAAAAGCCAAAAAAATACAGTGAAGAAAGAAAAGCCTCTTCAGTAAATGGTGCTGTGAACACTGGAAAGCCACCTGCAAAAGAATGAAACTAGACTGTTGTCTATCACCACACACTAAAATTAACTTTAAATGGATTAAGGACCTGAATATAAGACCTGAAACAATAAAATGCATAGAAGAATACATAGGAACTAAACTCAAGGACCTTGGACTTAAAGAGGATTTTGTGAATTTGACCTCAATAGCAAAAGAAGTAAAATCTAAAATAAATCAATGGGACTACAACAAACTAAAAAAAAAAAAAACTTCTGTTCAGCAAAAAAAAAAATCATCAGCAAGATATAGGACAACCATCTGAATGGGAAAATATATTTGCAAGCAATGCTTCCGATAAGGGCCTAATATTCAAGATATACAAGAACTTATACAACTCAATAACAACATAAAAGCAAATGATCCAATCGAAAGAAATATTGACAGAGGATCTGAATGGACACTTCTCCTTAAAAGACATACAAATGACCAAGAAATATTTGAAAAGATGCTCAACATCACTTGCTGTTAGGGAAACGCAAATCAAAACCACAATGAGATACCATCTCATATCTGTTAGAATAGCTATAATCAACAGGACAATAATTAACAAATGTTGAAGAGGATGATGAGAGAAAGAAACCCTCATAACACTGCTAGTTGGGCTGCAAATCGGTACAGTCACTATGGAAAACAGTATGGAAGTTCCTCAAAATCTAAGAATTGATCTACCATACTATTCTGTAATCCCTCTATTGGGTATTTACCCCAAAGACTTGAAAACCCATACCCGAAAACATATTTGCATACCGATTTTCATAGGGGCATTATTCACATTGACCAGGACATGGAAACAAGCGAAGAGTCCTACAATAGATGATTGTCGAAAGAAGCTGTGACACAAATATACAATGGAATATTACTCAGTCATAAGAAGAGATGGAATACTGCCATGTGCAACAACATGGATGGACCTTGAGATAATCATGCTAAGCAAAATAAGTCAGACAGAAAAATTTGAAAACCACATGATATCACTTTTATGTGGGTTATAAACCTAAAAGCAACAAATAAACAGGACAAACAGAGACTCATGTTCATGACTATAGACTAGTGGCTACCAGAGAGGAGGGGTAGGAGAGAAAGGCGAAGATAGATATAGTAAAGGGAGTGAAATATGTGGTGACAGAAAGAAATCTAACTATTCAAGGTGAACAAACAGTGTAAATATATATGTGCCTTACCGTTAAAAAAATAAAAATATAAGTAAAATAAAACAAAAGAAGATATTGATATAAACGCCAAAATTTTTCCATGACTTTCTGGGTGTATTTTTTGGGGAGGTTCCTTTTTTTAATTTTCATTGAGATATAATTGACATACAGCACTTTATAAGTTTTACGTGTGTAGCGTTACCATTAAATTTACATACATTGTGAAATGATTACTACAATAAGTTTAGTTATCTCATATACATACAAAATAAGAATAAGAAGAAAAAATAGTGTTTTCCTTGTTATAAGAACACTTAGGATTTATTTTCTTAAAGACTTTAAATATATCATACAACAATGTTAAATACAGCTGTCATATTGTATATTACATCCCTAATGCTTATTTATCTTATAATTAGAAGCTTGCACTTTTTGACCATCTCTATCCAATTCCCCACCTACGCACTGCCTCTGGTAACCACAACTCTAATTTCTTTTTCTATGAGTTTTTTGTTTTGTTTTATTTTCATTTCTATTCCACATATATGTGTGATCATACAGTATTTGTAATTCTCTGTGTGACTTACTTCACTTAACATAGGGCCCTCAATGTCCATTCGTGTTGTTGAAAATGGCAGGATTTCCTTCTTCTTATGGCTGAATAATATTTTATTGCATATATATACCACATCGTTTTATCCATTCATCTGTCGATGGACACTTTGGTTGTTTCTATATCTTGGCTATTATAAATAAAAATGCTATAATCGTGAAATTGTATATACTTTTTCAACATAGTGTTTTCATTTTCTCCAGATATATTTCCAAAAGTGAAATTTTTGGATTATACAATAATTTTATTTTTAACTTTTTGAGGAACCTCCATACTTTTTTCCATAGTGACTATACTAATTTACAACCCCACCAGAAATGCATAAGGATATTCTTTTCTCCACATCCTTGTCAGCATTTATCTCTTTTCTTTTTGATGATAGCTATTCTAACAGGCAGTGGATGATATCTCATTGTGATTTTAGTTTGCATTTTACTTATGCTAGTGGTATAGAGCACTGGAGATGATATATGAATAGTAAATAAGAACATGTAAAGATATTTAACATCATTAGCCATTAGGGAAATGCTAAGACAATGATACAATAATCAGAATGGCTAAAATAAAATATAGTAACAATATAATATTTCAGAGAGGATTCAGAGAAACTAGATCATTCATACATTGATGGTGGGAATCCACAATGGTACAGGACACTCTGAAAAACAGTTTGACAATTTTTTAGAAAAAAAAATACAATTTCCATATAATCCAACAATTGCATTCTTGAACATTTATCTCTGAGAAATGAAAGCATATTCACTTAAAACCTTTATATACATGTTCATAGAAACTTCATTAATAATAATATAATAAATTATATACTCAAACTAGAAATAAATCAAATGTTAAATAAATTTTGCTACATCTACGCCAAGGAATACCACTCAGCAATAATGAGGAACCAACTATTGACGTCTACAACTTGAATGAATCTCCAGAGAATGATGCTGAATGTAAAAAACCAATTCCAAAAGGTCACATATGATATGATTCTACTTATATAACATTCTCAAAATTAAAAAACAAAACAAAACAAAACACTGTTGAGATGGAGGGCAGA
Source organism: Rousettus aegyptiacus (assembly GCF_014176215.1). Classification (NCBI taxonomy): domain Eukaryota; kingdom Metazoa; phylum Chordata; class Mammalia; order Chiroptera; family Pteropodidae; genus Rousettus; species Rousettus aegyptiacus. The sequence continues at coordinate 38,268,218 of NW_023416312.1, forward strand.
TTAATGGTTGTCAAGATTTAGGGATGATGGGTTAGGGGGAGAAGTCAATGGATGTGACTATAAAGGAGATCTTTCCGGTAATAATTTTGTATCTTAATTGTAGTGTTTATATGAGCTGGATGTATACCAATGCCAATTTCTCGTTTTGGATATTGTACTACAGTTAAGTAAGATATAACCACTGGACAGGGGTTGACTGAATTAAAGATATATAAGACCTCTCTGTACCATCTTTGCAACTTCCTGTGATTCTATTTTTAAAATATAGAATGAAAAGGAGACATAGCAACGTTTGTAAAGTCAGCTTAGTGGATTATCTCAAGTGGAATTGAAGTAGATCTCTAACTCCTCGGTCCAGACTTTCCTAGTATCAGGACAACACAGAAGCCAAAGTAGGGATTGAATACCTAATGAAAGAGGGAACCATTACACTAAGCGTCACTGCTGCCTTTTAAGTGGGAGGAGTATTTCAAACCGGCAAACAGATGAAGCTGAAGTTGCTTGTGAAAGGCCTACAACTTCTTAGCGAGTCTCAGAGTTAAACCAATTAACGTGAAACAGGATCATTCCTTTAAACTAAAGTCTTAAACTGACCCTCTGGATCTCTGCACAGTGGATGAACATGTAATTTGGTTGCTGCTGGTGAGCCATATCCTGCTTGTTCAGTGTCCTGAAGGAGTTAACATGGACATGGCAGAGTGAGCTTACATTTTCTCTACTAGCTCTTTTCAATTTCCAACTTTCATTTGTTTTATTCACCTTTAATGTTTGTTGTTGTTCATGCATCCAAGTGAGATTCTTAAAACCTAAGAGAGCATATATCTCAAATTCAATATAGTTTTTTCTTTGCCTGATGTTCAGTATTTATGCCCCAAAACATCCAAAATACAGTGTTTAAGGATAAATTATCTACTCGGTGCCTTTCTTTGACCAGGATTACTGCCCATACAGCTTTGATATGAAGGCTACATAATGTACTTCAAGCATTTCAACCTGACCAACAATAATCCTCCCTATGCCCAGCTTTGCCCTTGGAGATTCTCATGTCTGTCACTATCCTCAGGGTGCTTTCCCATCTGGAAGATCCTCCTTTCCTGCTAGTCAAATATCACCAGATCTTTAATACCTAACTGAAATACTACTTCCTTCATGGGGCTTTTCTAATCTCCCTGGCTTTCAAGGGCTCTCTCACATCTTCTCTAGGACATTGTTGGTAGGACCTTCATGAAACATCTCAGGCCCTCCTTTGGATATTCATGATTTGGGTATGTATCTTATATCTTTCATCTGATTCATCCCTATTTCTGCTCTCTATGCTTAGCATGTAATCCAGAATATGGCACACAATAGGGTTTTGATTGTTAAATGTGAATGAGTGACTGGTATTATTTCACTATTCAGGTTAGCATTAGCCTTATATTTTGATTTTGACATTAGAATTTTCTTTTTATATTTGTCTTCATCACTGCTAACTACTTAGGTTGGTAGTCTCCCAGAGGACAGGGATGTAATCTATATATATATATATATATATATATATATATATATATATATATATATATATATACATATATATATATATATATATATATTTTGGCAGTGCTTTCCTTTTTTAATTAAATACTCGAAAATGTTCTGTGGTAAAGAAACCTATTTACATTTGTAGTTCACCGAACTTCCCAAAAATATTGGGACAAAGAACCTCCCTTCCTGAAGCACATTTCCCTTCACCCAAAACCTGTGGCATGCAAGTGGAATGCAGTTTGAAAAACACTCTTCCAGAGCAGGGTTCTCAGCTGGGGCACTCTTGACATCTTGGGCTAGGTGACTTTGTTGGGGACAGCAGCATCACAGGAAGTTTGGCAGCATCCCAGGATCTATGCACTAGATGTCAGTAGCTCCCTTCCAGTTGCGTGAAACAAAAATGTCTGTAGACATTGCCAATGTCCTTTGGGGGATAAAATTGCCCCCTGGTTGAGAATCACTGTTCTGCTGGGTCACTATCTTTTGTGCAAATACTCTGGTATTTAGATTTTACTTCTTTCTTGCCCAAACATCATCCACCGCTTGGGCTACTTATTGTCTGTCATCCTGTGCTTATTGTTAGTTCGTCAATCATTCATTTTACATTTCGTCTCCTCAGAAACACATTCTTCCCCCCGAAAATCCAATCTGAGTCTCTCAAGGCATCCCTCTACTCTCCAGGACCCTATGAGCTCAAACCCTTAGAATTTTTTCTTACATCTTAGTTTTGTCCTAAATTCTTTAAACAGAATCTAGTAAATTCTTAAACTTGCATCTCAATATTGTGAAAAGACCATTGGCTCCTGAGTCATTAATTCTTGGTTAGAATACTGATTCTATCAATTAATGACTGTGTGACATTAAATAAGTTCTACTACCTCTGTGAAGCTTCAATTTCTTTGTCTATAAAATATAAATGATAATATCTATCTTTCAAGGGCGTTGTAAGACTGAAAATAAATTGCACATGTAAAGCACTTAGCATATAGTAGGTGTACAGTAATTATAAGCTTTCCCCCTCCTCTTTCCTTCTTAATTCATTTGAGTATAATCTAGTCACTGGAAGAAAGCTGAAGTGGGCAACTAGTAGAACTGGATTCTAGTGTTGGCTCTACTATTTATTTACTCACTGTGTGTCCTAAGTCGTTTCATCCTCTCTAAGCTTGGTTCTTTTGTCTGTAAAATTGGGATGATGATAATTTCTGTTTTCTTTCCCTCATATTATTATTAAGGTGATCAAATAAAATAGCAAAAGCAAAATTTTCTTTAAAGTGTCTAAATGCAGAATATGATTATTGCTGTGTTCTAGTAAATACATTTGAGGGATAATGACACCATACACATAGGCTAATTTGAAATGAACAAAACTCACTTATCTTTGTGTCCTTACTCATTTAAAATTCCCATTGTTTCATTGGGTACCTATTTTTTCTATCTGATCATTTTCAAGATAAATGACTTTAACTATGGCTAAACATGAAATGATCACTGTGATGAAATTAAGTGATATGGATATGATTTTGTTCTTGCCTCTGATTTCAGGTCATCTTCACCTAGGTAATTTAGAACAGAGTGAGAGTTATTTTCCTGAGCATTCTGGGTACCTTATGTTTTGTAGTTTTGGTTTCTACTCCAGTCAGAATATATTCTTTCAGTTGTCACAGTTAGAGAAAAGTGAGAGAAAAAATTCAGGTGTTATCTTCCTACTCTCCTAGTGAGTTCGTGACTAAAGATGAAAAGGTCATCAAATGAGATTTCTACAAAACAAGATAGGAGTACATGGAGGATGTTCTATATTTGAAAATGGAAAAGCTTCATATTAAGCTTTTCATAAAGAAGGAGAAAAATGTAAAATTCTTTTCCAAGCTTACAAATCTTCAGGAGGTGATAAAAAGTTACTGAAATTCTTAATTGTGTTGAGGTGGGGAACACTGCCTACTCTTCCTGATGAGACTCTCAGGCAGTGTCAAGAAGTGCTGCTGACAAGATTGGCCTTGGATTTTATGTTAGAATGACCAAGAAAAGAACCAAAAAAAGACCAAGAAAAGGAGTCTTTTGGGATCTACCAATTTTACCAACTTTATTCGGCTATTATTTACATATAATTAAGTGCGCACATTTTAAGTAGACATCTCAATGGATTTTTACAAAAGTAAAAAATCCATATTTATCAGGAGATTTCTGAAATATCCGAGAAACTTTGAGCTAAATTTTGGTTGTGAGTATGCTATAATGCATACAGATATTCAATTATAATGTTGTACACCTGAAACTTATGTTATTGACTAATGTTACCTTGATTAAAAAAAAAGTCTGTTGGCAGGAAGTCTTGATCCATAAATCTTTGCTCAAAGTAAAGGCAAGATATAGATGTTATGTATAGGACCTATAGTTATATTATTAGTATATTAGCCAAGCAAAGTATAGTAGGATACATGTTTGTTCTAACAAAGAAACCTATATAATTGGAGCTTAAAATAAGAGAGTAACAGAAAAGTCTGGAGGCAAGAAATAAAGAGCACTGCTCTATAAGCTCATCTAGGGACCCAGGCTCCTTCTCTCTTACTGCTCCACTCCCTCTAGGGTGTTATTCTTGTCTACATGGTCCATCTCCACATATGTGTTTCAACTATATGAAAGAGAGAAAATAGACAATTGGAAAGCACACTCCTACCCTTTATGGTATAACCTGAAATAACTTAAACTTGCCATTTTTGTTTGCATCCAATTAGTCAGAACTTGGTCATATACCTACTCCTATATTTAAGAGAAGTGAGGATGTATAGTGTTTATTCTGGGTAGCCATATACCCAGCTAGGAACTTTGTTACTGTGTTAGAGATTTTTTTTTATCACAGGACAATTAGCTTCCCTTGCTACAGATGGCTGTTATATGCCAAGTGACTGATTATGAGCCTCTAAGCATGTATGTATGAGGGCTTTGTTCCTGGCACTCACCAGAGAAACTGGAGCCTTCCCTTTTGACTTATAAATTCAGTCAGAGTTTTAAAAAAATACTCAATAATAAAGTTTCAGCTGAACAGTCCACTTCTGCCTCTTTGCCTTACCTTTGCCCTTAAGACCCACTTACTCAAGCTTGCTGGGATCTACCAGAAAAGCAAACATGGGCATTCCCAATGCTCTGGATCCCTAAAAGTCTACTTTTTTCATTTGTCACTTTGCACAACCTATGAATCTTCTTGGGGTCTGCCTTGATTTATAGTTGACTGAAAATTTTTCCAGCTCTGTGGCTGTTTTCAATTTCAAATTCCTCCTATAAATCATACCATACAAACCATGTTTTTTCCCTTTTTATTAATCATTCTTTTTCTTATTCCTATTTGCCATATCCATCGATCAGGCTGATCCAGTCAGGATTCAGGATCCTGATAAGTCTGTCTCTGTATTTCATGTTTCATCTTCCCCTGGAAACTTCTCTGGAAAGCCAAGTGCTCCTTGTCAATGAAGACAATGGGACTAAAAAATGATCAGTTATAGTAAAAGGACAGACCCTTGGAGGAATGGCATTAAACTCTTCAAATCCCCAGGACAACTATTCTTGTTCCATAGTTCCAGCTTCTCTGGGAAGCAGGCTTTTTCTAAGGCATGATTCTCATGAGGAATCCAGTGAGGATGGGTATATTCATATTCTCCATCAGCTTTTAATGCCATGGGATGTCAGAGTGAAAAAAGCTTTTTAGAAATCACAAAGTCTACCTGGTCTAAGTCCCCTCCTTTTATGGATAAGGAAACTATGACTCAAAGGACAAGAGACATGACATGTCCAAGATCACACAGCCAGTCAGGAGAAGGGTTTCACCTAGAAGGCAGGCCTCTTGGTATATAAAGGTTAATGTAGATTGAGTATTGCTATGTATCTGATGCTTCTCTAAGCACTTTATACATGTTAACCCACTTAATCCATGTGAAAGCTCTATCAGGTCAGTGCTATGATTATCACCTTCATTTTTTCAGATAAGAAAAGTGAGGCCAAGATTGGTTAAGTAATTTGTCCACAATCACAGAACTAATAAGTGGGAGAGTCCTAGCTCAAATCTAGGGAGTCAGCTCCAAACCTCATACTTATAAGCAGTATGCTTTCCTGCCACTCATAGTCTGGCAGGACCTGGAAGATTATTTATCCCTGCCATGCCTGACATATTATTCTTTTCTTCAGCCAGTCCATGATCATACATTGTAGGTAACACAAAGCCCAGTATTCTTGCCTCAATATCATCCTTGTCCCTTTATAATCAGAGAGGGTTTTTTTAACTTTCAGGACTATACGGGTGATTGATTTTTTTCTCTGAAGGGAACTTGGAACAGAATCTGTATCTAGAATTAGCAAATGGGGATTTGAAGGAGCAGACAGGCTCCTATAGGCCACTTCTTCCACACAATCTTATTTTTTTTTATCTTCTAACTATCTGGACTGGACTGGCAGATACAGAAAATGGCAGACTTTCTCTGGAAACGGCCACAGCTTGGTCCTACTGATCCCTGGAAAGTTCTCACCTACATCTCATCTGCAGAAAAGCTGCCACAGATTCTGTCAGATGGAACCACAGTGAATTGTATGCCCTAGGCTCACTGCTGTTGAGCTACCTCCTTCAGCCTACTTTGTGCTTTGCTTGGTAGCATTTGCAGTGCTGATTGTTTTCCCTGAAGGAGTGTTATTAACTTAAGAAAGTCACAGGTGGGGACACATGCACAGTTAGTTTTAGTTTATACTATCTTTAGGAAGCATAGTTTTAAGAAAACGGAAGACACTTCTAGTAATCTACATGCTTCATAAATTGCAAAAATGTGTAGATCATAGACAACACAGGGTTTTTTAGAGTACAGTGAAGGGGAAGCAGAAGACTTAAACAGAGACAGCCTGCAGAGGGGTAAGGAGAATCAGAAGGAGAGTACCTTTGAGGGTCTCTGGAGTGCCATTGTTAAGAAGTGCTCCTCTCCACTCCCTAGCTTCCTTCATGTATTTCCCCTTTGTCAGCAATTGGCAACCGCAGAAAGCCTTTCCAGCCTTTATGCAAGGAAAGGAAAGAATATGCCTGACCTTGGCTTGCGATTAGCAAGAGAGACCATTTTGATTCAAATAGCTCCCTCAGAAGGAGCACTATTCTGCTGATGATGTATTAACACCCCAGGCCTGGCTTTTCCTCTTGTTGGCATAAAGGGGTAAAAGTGAGTTTGCTTCATCACCAGCAACTCTAGGGTGAGGGATGTGATTTGGCAGAGCCTTGAAAGGAACATGTCTAGCTGTCACCTCCAGATGAAAATGACTTTGGGGGGAGGTGGCTGTATGTCGTGTAGGAAAGAACTTGGTTTGTGACTTCTTTGTTCCCTCATTCCTGCTAGGAAAAGGTTAAGAAGTCTCTCTTACATTAGACTTAGTGCTTTTCATTCTTCTAAGTACATTATATACACATGCTCATAAATTACTACTAGCATCTTCGCGAATGACATGTTATTAGCTCCATTTTGCTTATGAGAAAGACCAAGACCCAAGTTATAGAAAACATCTGGAACAAACTAAATTCAAAACTAAAATATCTGGCTCTGGTCAGGTTCACTTTCTGCTAAATTATAATCACTCTCTTGAGCCACCCTATGTACCAAGTACAGACAAAAAGGAATAAAAAAGAAGAAACGTGCATGTCTATCTAATGTTAGGGATGATGATCTCTAAACCCCATTTACTTAGTACATCCCCTTCTGCTGGTCTCTTGCTGTTTCTTCATTCATCTTGAGCTTGCTCAGGTTTTCTAGACTGATGCCTTATTGGTTAAGAGAAGCAGAGAGAAAAAGGGTTGGAAGTTGTCTTATCTAAAAAAAAAATTTCAAATTCAATGTGAATGCCAAGTTGAGAGAGTTCGGGGTATACACAAAAAGTACAGATAAAGACAGAGAGAACACGGGTGCTATTTGAGGACTGTGTGATTCCTCTCTCTCCAAATTCTGTGGTTTTTAATAAGAGCAACAGTTTAATTTGCATAGGACCAAAATAACCATTCTCTTGCTAGTGAGAATGCGAAATGGTTCAAACACTTTAGAAAACAGTTTGTCAGATTCTTAAAATGTTAAACCTATGCCTATTGCATAGCCCAGTCATTCCACTATTTATTTAAGATAAAAGGCAATGTATGTCTACACTAAGACTTACATGAATGTTCATAGCAGCGCTATTTATGATAGTCCCAAATTGGAAACAACCCAAATGTACATGAAAAGATGAATAGCTAAACAAAATGTGATATAGCCAAACAATAGAATATTGCTTAGAAATATAAAAGAATGAACTATTAATATATACTATGACAGGAATATGTCTCAAAATAATTATTTTGAGTGAACAAAGCAAGGCATGAAAGAGCATATACTATATAATTCAATTTATTTAAAATTGGGGAAATCCAAACTGATCTATAGTGAATGAAAGCAGATCATTGGTTGCCTGGGGGCAGGGATGGAGAGACAGATGGATTACAAAGGGCCATTAGGAATATTTAGGTATGACGAATATATCAATTATTTTCATTGAAGTGATAGTTACATGTGTGTATACGTATGCAAACACTGATAAAACTGTAAATCTTAAATTTGTGCTATTTTTTACTTAAATTACACCTAAATAAGTTATGTTTTAAACAATGTCAGTACCATACTGTATTAAATATTTATTTGCTCATGTAAGTGTGGTTCATCTGGTATTCTGCTGATCTAGGCTGGTTCTGCTGAATTTGGTTTGAGCCTGTGGGGTCTAGGTCTGTTCCAGTTGTATTTCCTTTTCCTCACACCAGCAACCTATCTATGTCCAGTTTTGTTACAGTAATTGCAGAAGAGGAAAAAATTGAACAAGAATATGAAATGGCAATTAAAACCTCAGGCTGAAACCGGTGCACTGTAATTTCAAACCAAATTTCATTTACTAAAATCAAATCACATGACCAAGCCTAACATCGATGGTATGGGAAAATAGTTTTGGCACTCTGTTGTGTAGTACTGAGAATATTAAACATAATTCAACCTATCACATGTGTATACAATAAAAAGTCCCCATTATATCCATTATTCTCAACCCTTCCAGTTTCCCTCCTTTGGTTCCATGCATACATAAATAAATATATTTTCTTCTTTTATACAAATTCTTATATACTGTACATAGTTTCATATTTTGCTTTTAATTTGATATCTTTTGGAGACTGCTCTATATCATTATATAAAGAGCTTTCTTTTTCTGTTTTACTGTTGTGTACACCATCATATGTACGCACCATAATTTAGTCAGTTCCTTATCTATAGATATTTTGGCTATTTCTAAAGGTTTTATTACAGAAGACACAGTAATTGGCTTCACATACACATCAATTTATACATGTGGAATGATATTTAGATGTATATGATGACTAATTTAAAAATTCTAAAAGCAATAAATTTTATCTTGGTTCAGGTCTTGCCAATAAAGAGATCCTGATAAAACCAGAACTAAGCATTCTTGGAGATCAAGTGGTGATCCAGGCCGGTGGAACATTTGACGTAACCTGCAGGTAATAATATCAAGGCTCTTCATCTTTCTCTAATTAAAGGACTGTGGTAGGGAACTCAAAAGTTGACTTTTTGATCACATTTCAAATTCTTTATTTCTTTTACAATAGAGAATAGGTTCCAGAAGGTCATGTTTCTTGCTATTGGTTTTCACAAGCTATACTTCTCTGGGTAGAGCAGTCTAGCTTTTCAGCTAAATCCAAGTGCCTTTTGTCTTTGTCTCCCTTCTTTGCATCGCTAATTCTTTCACACATTTCAGGAAACTAATTTGACTCTTAAAGTCATTAATATGCCAGAATATGCATTAATTCTCTTGGCAAGTTTCTTACTCTTAGCTTATTTGTTTACAATAATGCCAGTAGCATAGTATAGGAGCCTGTAGACCCTACTTTGTCATCATCACACTTTTTGGAACTATTTTTAAATGGTGCCTATTTCCTTGATATCCACAGCATCACATTTCTTGTAGATTCACATGTATGTGGCCAAAGGAACAGTTTTATGTTTTCCAAAATATCCAGGAAACTAGAAGTGGGTTCCTCTTTCTCTTTGTGTTCTTCATTTTTGTCAATTACTAGAATATGGCAATTTGAGCAGAAAGAGGATAAGTTCAGTTTAAAAATCAAGCAAGAATTTTACAGTATAAGAACAATAGATGTGGGGGTGTGGGAGAGAAAGCAGGGTAGAGATGGAGATATGAGAATCAGTCACAGAAACTGGATGAGAATTAAAACTATGTGAATAGATGAAGATAATAAAGTAATGCACGTTGTGTGAGGAGTGACAAGCGTAAAGGTCAAAATCTTGAGAAGCCCCTGTGCTTCTAGATTGCTTGAGCAAAAAGGAGAGTAGGGAAAGTGCATGAAAAATGGGTAAGAGGGAGAAACAAGGGAGAACTATTATAATAGAGAGCAGGATTTCAAAAAAGGAGTAGTCAAAACTTGTGGCAGATAGAGGCGTAGGTGTGCAATAAATGTGTATTGAATTTAATTGAACTGAAAGCAGAGTACAATATCCTCATTCTTTGTTTCCAGCTTTATCAAAACATAATAAACAATTGCTCATACTCATACTGAACAATTCAATGAGATTTTTTTGGAATATAGGTGACATACAATATATAAGTTTCAGTTGTATGGCATAGTGATTAGAGATCTGTATAACTCACAAAGTGATCACTCCACTAAACCTAGTACCCCTTGTCCCCTTACATATTTATTACAACATTATTAACTATTTTCCTTATGCTACTCTTTATATATCCATATCTATTTTGTAACTATCCATTTATACTTCTACATCCCTTTTCCCTTTTTTGCCATCACCAAAAACCCCCTCCCATATAATAGCCCTCAAAATATTCTTTGTATATATGAGTTTATTTCCAGTTTTGCTATTGTTATTTATTTTGTTCTTTAGATTTCACATGCATGTGAAATCACGCAATATTTGTCTTTCTCTATCTGACTTACTTCCTTCAGCACGATACCCTCCAGGATCATCAAGGCCATATCTTTTTCCATCGCCTTCCTTTCAGTCTGTTTGTGTCATTTAATCTGAAGTGAATCTCTTATAGGCCGCATATGTAGGGGTCTTGTTTTTGTATTCATTCAGCTACTCCATCTTTTGATTGGAGAACTTAAGTCTTTTCCACTTGAGGTACTCATTTATAGGAATTTAGTTATTACTACTCTTTATTCATGTTTTTGATGCCTGTTTTTTTTCCTTCTTAAAGGAGTCCCTGCAACATTTTCCGTAATACTAACTTGGTGTTGATGTAGTCCTTTAGCTTATTTTTGTCTGGGAAGGTCTTTATCTGTCCTTTGACTCTAAATGATAGCTTTGCTGGATAAAGTATTGGTTGTAGATCCTGGATTTTCATTACATTAAATATTCTATTCCTTCTGTCCTGCATAGTTTCCTTTGAAAAATCAGCTGCCGGTCCCAGGGGTACCCCCTTGTAGGTAACGAACTGCTTTTCTCTTGCTGCTTTTAAGATTCTCTCTTTGTATTTAACTTTGACATTTTAATTATAATGAACCTCTTTGAGTTCATCTTTTTTAGGACTCTATGAACTTCCAGGGGTTGTATGTCTATTTCCTTCACCAAGTGAGAGAAGTTTTCCATCATTATTTCTTTAAATAGCTCTTCAATATCTTGTTTTCCTTCAGGTACACCTATGCCATGGATATTTCTACATTTAATTGTGTCTCATAACCTCCTTAAATTATCATTATCATCTAGGCTTCTTTTTTGTTGCCTTTTTGATTGGGTGTCCTTGGCTTCCCCATCCTCTATATCAGTAATTCAATCTTCTTCTTCCTCCACTCTGTTGATTCCCTCTAATATACTCTTCATCTCAGACAATGTGTTCTTCATTTCTGACTGCTCCCTTTTTATAATTTCCATTTCATTTTGTTATGTTTTTTTTTAATCTCTTTGCTAAAGTTCTCTCTGAGTTCATCTACTCTTCCCTAAGTTCACTGAGCATTTTTATAACTAGTGTTTTGAACTTTGCATCTGTTAGATTGCTTGATTCAATTCTTCCTGGATCTCTGTTCTGTTCTCTCAAATGGGTTCTCTTTCTTTGTTTTTACATTTTGGCTGCCTTTCTGTGCCTGTTTCTAAGCAAAGCTCCTAAGTCTCCTGGTATTATTAGCATGGCTTTGTGTATTAGGTGTGCAGGGGCACAGTACTCAGAGAGATTCAGCTGCAGGCCAATTTTAGCCCCAGCCTGTACCCCTCTTGGGCCACCTGTTAAGATTCAGCAAGCAATCCACAGATGCTGTGCTTACAGTTGACTCAAGAAACCACACCAGAAACTGAGGTCAGCTGCCACCAGTGTGAGTCTTGGAGTTGGCTCAGCAAGGAGCACCAGACTTGCAGAGTACGAAACTGGATATGGCTTGGGTGGGGCCACAAGTTTGGGGAGGTGGAGTTTCAGGAAATCTTCTGGGCAGAGTGACCTCTGTTATCTAGTTCCAGGATGTCTTAATTATAGCAGTGCTGCCTTTGCACACTGGGAGCAAGGGAGGGCTCAACAGAGGAACAATGGATACTGTTGATACTTCTACCTGGGAGAGAGCCTCGCCTTCAGCCCTCACTCGAACAGCTCAGTGCTCCCCTCAAAGTCCCTGGTGTCCTCAGTACGGCCGACCTTGGCTGGTGCTCAAGTTGAGCAGATTAATCACCGCAAAAGTTCACTCGCAGACATGGCCCCTTTCAGAGGTGTCTGCAGCTGCCGGCTGCATAGCCTCTGTCCTGAGTAGTCTCTGTTTCACTCAGCCACTCAGTATCAGGCAGCCTCATGTTGTTGACCCCTCTTACCTTCTACCATTTTAGGTTGATTAATTATTTCTCTCCCTAGTTTCAGTGCTTCTGTTCATCTGGATTCCAAGCAATTTTGCTTGACGTTTGCTGTCACAACTTTGATTTGGTCACAAGAGGGTTGAATAAAGCCTCTATCATCTATGCCATTTTTTCCCACTCACTCCCACCACCCTCATTATTTAAGTAGCCAATGCCCCAGTGTATCAGTAAAAGTTAGGTTGCAATATATGTAACAGAAACCCAAGTTAACAGTGGTTTTTAATAATAAAGTTTAATTATTTTGTAGAAAAAGGCTAAAGAGTGGATATCTGGAGCTAATATACCAGTCCCATGAAATCATTAGAAACTCAGACTCCTTCTGTATTGTAGTTTTCTTCATAAACTAATGGCTTCCCCCATGTGGTGCAAATTGGCTCTTCAAACTCAACACATCATGTCTGCATTCCAGCTAATCAGATAATAGAAAGGTAAAGGAAAGCATTCTCTCTCAATCTCTCTCTCTCTCTCTCTCTCTCTCTCTCTCTCTTTCTCTCTCTCTTTCATATTTGATGACTAATTTATGATCCTCAGAAGGCTTAATTTTATTTTTTTAAGATTTTAATTTTTTTCCAATTATACTTGATATACAATATTATATTAGTTTCAGGAATACAACATAGCAATTAGACATTTATGTAACTTAGGAGGTGAGTGATCACCTCGAAAAGTCTGCTACCGATTTGACATCATATATAATTATTACAAAATTCTTGACTATATTTTTATGCTATACTTTACATCAACATAATTATTTTGTAACTACCGATTTGTACTTCTTAACCTCTTCCAATTTTTCACCCATCTGCCCCAACTTCCTCCCATCTGGCAATTGTAAAAAGTGTTCTCTGTATCTATGAGTTTGTTTCTGTTTTGTATGTTCATTTATTTTGTGTTTTAGATTCCACATGTAAGTGAAATCGTATGGTATTCACTGTTTGACTTATTTCAGTTAGCATAATACTCTCTATGTCTATCTATGTTGTTACCGATGGCAAGATTTCATTCATTTTAATGGCTGAGTAATATTATATTCCATATATGTACCACCTCATCTTTTTTATTTATTTTTATTTATTTTATTTTTAAAAATTTAATTTTCTTAATTTTTATTTTATATTTCAAATTTTTTATTCTTTATCCAATTATCTGGTGATGAGCCCTTAGGTTGCTTCCATGTCTTGACTATTGTAAATAATGCTACAATGAACATATAGATGCATATGGCTTTTCAAGTTAGTGTTTGGGTTTCTTCAAATAAATACCCAGAAGTGGAAATGCTGGGTTCTTCCTTGTCTCTTGTTATTGCGTTTTTTTTAAATTAAGTTTATTGGGGTAGCATTGGTTAATACAATCATTTAATTTTCAGGTGTACATTATCATTTGACATCTGTATATTCTATTGTGTGTTCACCACCCAAAGTCCATTTTCCTTCAGCTGCCATATATTTGATTCCCTTTACCTACTTCACCCTTACCCTGCCCTCTATATTCGACCCACTTTACCTTGTCTACCTGCCCCCTCCACCCAACTAGTAACCATTACTCTATAGTCCTCTGGTAACCACAAGTCTATATATAGTCCATGTCCATGAGCCTTTGTTTTAAAGTCATTTTGTCTGGTATAAGTTTTCCTAATTCAACATTTTTTTCTTTTTCATTTCTATTTTCATGAAATATCATTTTCTATCCCTTTACTTTCAATATGTGAATGTCATTTGACCTGAAGTGAATCTCTTGAAGACAGCATACATAATGGTCTTACTTGCTTATACATTCATCCACAGTGTGTCTTTTGATTGGAGTATTTAGTCCTTTTATATTTAAAGTAATTATTGATAGGTATATAGTTATTGCCTTTTTATTATTCATATGTTTGATTTTTTCTTCTTATAGAAGTCCATTTATCATTTCTTGCAATACTGGTTTTTGTTTGTTTGTTTGTTTGCTTGTGGTGCTAAACTCCTTTAGCTTTTACTTGTCTGGGAAGCTCATTATCTGCCCTTCAATTCTAAATGAAAGCTTTGCTGGGTAGAGGAATCTTGGTTGTAAGTCTTTTCTTTTCATCATTTTGAATATTTGGAACCAATCCCTTCCGGCCTGGAAAATTTCTGTTAAATAATCAGCTGACAGTCTTATGAGAGCTCTGGTGCAGGTAACTAACGTCTTTTCTCTTGCTGCTTTTAAGATTATCTTTTTGTCTTTAACTTTTGGAATTTTAAATATGTGTGTCTTAGTGTGGCCCTCTTTGGTTCATCTTGTTTGAGACTGTCTGTGCTTCCTGAGATTGTATGTCTATTTCTTTCACTAGGTTAGTGAAGTTTTCCATCATTATTTCTTCAAATAGGATTTCAATTACTTGCTCTCTCTCTCTCTTCTATTTCTGGTACCCCTATCATGTGAATGTTGGTACACTTGATATTGTTCTACAGGCCTCTTAAACTAACCTAATTTTTTTTTGGATTCTTTTTTCTTGTTGCTATTCTAATTGGCTGTTTTCTGCTACCTTATCTTCCAAATTGCTGATTTGACCCTCTGCTTTAATCCTCATTTTTATGTTTTTTACCTCTTTGTTGAAGTTCTCACTGAGCTCATTGAGCATCCCTATAACCAGTGTTTTAAAATATGCATCTAATTGATTACTTGTCTCCATTTTGTGTAGTTCTTTTTCTGAAACTTTGTTCTATTCTTTCATTTGGGACATGTTTTTGGTCTCCTCATTTTGATTGCCTCCTGTGTTTTTTCTATGTAAGAGGTACAGCTGCTATATCTCCCAATCTTGGTAGAGTGACTTTATGTAGTAGGTATCCTGTGGGGCCCAGTGGTACAGTCTCTCCAGTCACCTGACTCTGGTGCTCCAAGAGTGTCCCATGTGTGGGCTGTGTGTGCCCTTCTGTTGTAGTCAAGCCTTGATTGCTGTTGCCTGATTGGTTGTGAAGACTGGTCATGACTACAGTGGAAGAGCTGTTCTACAGGGGCTGGCCCTACAGAGCAGTATTCTTTTTAGCAGGGCTCTGCTGCCTACTCAATCTGCCCTTTGGGTGTGTAATTTATGGAGGTGGTTGGGTGTGGTCTGGAGCTAGTCACCAGGGGTGTTGTTTCTGGGGACTCTTGGGAGGGGGTCTGGTATAAGCTATGGTCAGCCACCACCTGTGATCTGCCTGGGGGCCACTTGGTATAAGTTGCAAAGTGATCAAAAGATAATTTTCACTTGTGATGGGCTTGAAGGTGCCTGGGAGAAGCTAAGCTGCAAACTAAGGATAGCTGTTACAAGTGCGTGGCTTTGGGGCTGCTTAGCAAAAGGAGCAGAGCACTCCAAGGCCAGATGTTGTTTGTTTGGGGTTTTCAATCTTTGAAAGATTTTAGGAAAATATACAGCATGGGCCAAGACAGGTCATTTGTATGCAAAAGCCACTGGAAGTGGCATGGTTGTGCCCTAAAGATGTGTGGGACACTGTCTCAGGGAATGACTAGGGCAGTGTTAACTTTGTTAGCTAGGTTCATGGAGACTCATATATGGTGCCCATAGTGTGTGCAGGCCAGATGGTTGAAGGGTTCCACAGAGGAACAGTGGTTTTTGTTAGCACTTCTGTCTAGAAAAAAAATGCCCTTCCATCCCTTGCCCTAAACCAAACAATTTACTTTCTCCTTATATGTCCTTGGAGCCTTTTGCAGTCTTGTCTCAGTGTTGGAGTTTAGAAGTAAGTCTGCCAGTAAGTCCATGCTTGAGCCCTTTAAGAGGAACTCTTGGGACTTCATTAGCCTTTTGCCTCACTTAGCTACAATCTCCACTGGCTTCACAGGCAAAAGTTGTGGAAACTTCTCTTACTGGCACTGGAACCCTGGGCTGGGAAGCCTGGTGTGGGGCTGGGACTCCTCTCTTCTCAGGCAGGACCTCTGAAGCTGAGATATTCATCCCAATTTTTAACCACCACACATGGGTGTGGGATCATCCCATCTGCACCTCCATGCCTACTACCAGTCTTGGCATGGCTTCTTCTGTATATCCTTAGTTATTGAACTTCTGTTCAGCTAGACTTCAGGTGCTTCTAATTTATGGTTGTTCTGTAGTATTGTTATAGTTTTTAAGGGATCTTGGAGGAGGTGAGCACAACAGTTACCTTCTCCACCATTTTGGCTGAAAGTTCATGCATTCTCTCTTTAAGACTATTTCCCAAAGCTTTGTATACCACTTATACTTAAATTCCTTTGACCACAACTTAGTCACATGGCCATACTTAGCTGCAAGAGAGGCTTAGATGTAGTGACTTTTTTTCCCAGGGTCTATATGCCCAAATAAAACATGAATATTCTATTGGTATGTAAAGACAGAGAACAAAAATTGGAGTGCCTAGTGATTTACACTTAGATGAAGTGTAGTGATGATAGCGATATTTAGTTTATATTTTCTTAGCATGATTGGAGTGCGGGGTTATCCCATCCTAGGTATTGTAGATTCATGTACTTGCCCTCCAAGGATTTTTCTTTTCTCCTAGTTGTCTGGAATTCCAACAGTACAGATGAGTTTTGATCAGGGGATTTTAGCCAGACACTGGTTTTTGGAGGCAGTTTTTTTTCCCCTCATCTGTAGGCCTTCTCAGCCACTTTTCTGGGTCTAAAGCATGACTGAGGAGTCAGCCTCATTGCATTATCAGCCCCTGCTCACCTAAGACCATTGTACCCCATTGACCCTGACTTGTATCTGACCTATTAGCCATCAGTTTCCTGCCATAGTTTCCTGCCTGTGTCCTAGCCTTTCATGTTCCAATTGATCATATTTATTCCCAGGGCTTCTTTTCAGGTGTTTTAGTCTCATAAAACCCAACTCTCATCGACCATACATTGTAAATACTTAATTCCAGGTGAAGCATTTGAGGTAGGCTCGGCTCTGGCAGGGAGGCTGGTGGTATTTTAGGGGAGATTTGTTTCAGTGCTAAGAAGATCCCAGAGAAAACTCATATGGGAAACAGGCTAAGAGTGCTTTGAGTGAGAGAAGGAGATATGGCTTTTGAAATCACAAATGATTTCTCAGAGGTTTCGGAAAGATAAAGGGCTTCTCTAAACTTCTTTTTGAAAAAGAGAAAGTTGAGGACTGAAGAAGTACCGATATTTGCCCAAGGATAGCGACAAACCTGCTACCTTTCTTTCAGTTTCCACTACACTAAAATAAATTTTCAAATGTTCATTCCCTTAATACTTAAATTATCATAATTGTTTTTTTCCCTACTGGTTTATTTACTGCTTTATATACTTTTTCCTACTGGATTGTTACATAGAAAAACATTTTGTTGATGCACACAAATAATAATTATTGTCTTTAATTAGTAAATAATAAATTTATAAGTATCAAATAAATAATAAATGTATAATTAAAAATAGTAACTTTTTTGTGCCTGCTACACTAGGCACAATACTCTGGTGGTGGGAATAGCCACATATACACAATTGGATAAATCATACTTTATGCTTTCTAGGGACTCATCTCACAGTTGACTTAGCGATACAGGCATCCTCAACAGAGAAGTTAAAATTAGCCATAAATCTTGATTGGAAATTTCAGGACAGATTTGTAATGAAGGACATTTAGGAAAGTAAAATAGTCTCAAGAAAGGCTTAAAAGTTGGACTATACATCTTTCAAAGTAATTTCAAGAGAATAATATTTTTTAGTGCCACATCAGCCCCATAGAGTAGGTAGAAAAGAACTTGTTTTCCTCATATGTTCATTCAACAAATATTTTTTAGAACCTGCTATGTACCAATAAGTGGACTATGTACAGAGAAGATATAGTAATGAAAAAAAAGACAAAGATCTCTGCCCTCATGGAGATGATATTCTTGTGGGGGAGACAAAAAATAAACAAGATAAGTAAGAACATTATATAGCATACTAGAAGATGATAAATGCCATGGAGAAAGTATCAGGGTAAGAGGACATAGAGTAAAAGGAATGTGTTTTGTCTAAAAGATTGGTCAGGATGAGTGTCATTTGAATAGAGACATAAAGAAAGGAGCCATGCAGGTATGTGGAAGAAAAATGTTTCAGAGAGGGGGCATAATAAATGCAAAAAGCCTTGAGATAGGGGTAAATTTGGCATGTTCAAGAAAAAGCAAGAAGTTAGTATGGCTGGAGCAAATTAAGAAATGTAGAAAAATAGGAGATTAGAATGTAGATAGCTCTAACAGAGTTTTGTAGACCACGGTGAGAATTTTGGATTTATTCTGAATATCATAGGAAGACATTGGGGGGATTTAACCAAAAGAATGATGTGACCATCTATGTTTTTTTTTTTAAATGTTCCCTCTGGATTCTATTAGGAATATGGATTTTAGGGGGTAAAAATCAGAGTCTCCTGCAGTGTTCCAGATGAGAGATTATGAGAGCCCTGACCAGGTTTCTAACAGTGGAGAGAATGAAAGTGATCAGGTTCTGAATACATTTTGAAGGTGGAACCTACATGATTTTATGATGGGTTCAAAGTGGTGTATGAGAGAATGATATGATTCAAAGATGATTCTCATGACAGATAAAGCTGATAACCATAATAGCTACCATTTGTTGGATACTTACTCTGTGTCAAGCTTTGTTCTAAGTACTTTACATAGACTGACTCAGTAAACCTTCCAAATAAATCTGTGAGGTAAGTTCTATCAGACTCACATTATAGATGAAGATACAAGGTTTAAAAAGAAGAAGGAACTTGTTAAGTTTTCAATACTAGAACCAAGTTCTCCTGACTTCTAAGCCAGTGGGTTTTACATTGTGTAAACATGCATGTAACTATCCATACTTGTATTGGAAAGTCTGTGGAACAGGCTGAGATCATCTATTATTGCCTAGTTCTAACAGGGCCTGACCAAGCTTCCTTGTGTTGGAGTTATGTCCCTCTGGTACAAGTTACCTAAGTTCTAAAACCTTAAGCTGCAGAATTTTGGTGGTGTGGCAGGCAAATACAACATCTTATGGAAGGTAAGTGGGGGAAATGAATCAGTCTGTGAGGAAGTCCAAGACTCTGGGGTGTGATTATCCCCAAGATACTATCAGAAATATGAGGCTCAATCATCCCAAATAGGCAACTGCTCAGTCCTAGGCATGCTGTTGGAGTCTCTGGAACTTTGTTTTTTTTTTTCCTGGAATATTTGTTAAATTGTCCTCTAAAGCTCAACCAAATATCCAGGAAGGAGGCTGACAGAGCCTCAGAGATGGGAAGTGAGAATGAGTCTAAATCAAGAGTATGCTGCATGAACACACTTAACTAACTCATCGTCCTTTAACCCCACCCCTACCTACTTATCCCAGGCACTCACCTTTGCTCTCCCGTCCAGGCCTGTTCTTTCTAAAAATTCTCTTACTCTGATCAGCCCTTCCTTACCACCATAAATAATAAGTCCTGTGCCCCATCTTCAGGAAATCTGCGAATCTAATGCATGTTCAGCTGATACTGAATTATTTTGGTAAAACATATTTCTATAGATTCCTTCTAAAGGCAATGAAAGTAAACTTCAGTGTGACACAAAGTTGTTCCTTATGAAGAAATAACAACTGTTAGAAATTTTATTAGTGATAGAATGGTCTACTTTGGAGAAAATGAGAGTGATAGTGAGTTTCCTACCACTAGAAGTATTGAAACTGGGGTTCAGTAAGTCGAGATCCAGTAGTAGAAACTCAAGCATCAGACAGAGAGTTGAATTCTGGACTCAGCAAATTATAGCCAATGCAGATATTATTTTTTTACCACATAATCTAAGAATTTTTTATATTCTTAAAGGGTATGAATGTACGAATTTGACACAGAACCTCACAAAGCCTAAAATATTTATGTGCCTCTTCCATAGAAACCATTTTTGCTGAGGTGTGGTCAAGATGGTAGGAGTATATAGAGCCTCAGCCCACTCCTCCCATGAACACAGCAAAATTACAACTATTTATAGAATAACATATTGCTGAGAACCACCTGAAGACTAGCTGAACAGAACTCCTATAACTAAGGACATAAAGAAAAAACCATGTTGAGATGGGTAGAAGGAGCAGAGATGTGGTCTAGTCAGATCCCATAAACAAAGAGTGGCAATTCACAAACAGAAGGGAAATCACAGCCGCAGTGGTTCTCCCCCATACCAAGCTGCCAATCTCAAGAAACCTATGGTAGAAGAGGAGTCACTATAATATCTGGCTTTGAGAACCTTCAGTCTCCTGAAGGAGACTCAGATGCTGCTCTTAAAGAATCCCAAAACAAATTCACCCACTGTAAGCTCCAGTGCAGAGACAGCAATTTGAGAAACACCTTGGTCATATGAGGAGAAATTAAATAGACTAACTTTAGGGTGTGAGAGAGTGGCAAGGATCAGTGAGAATTTTGTCTGACGATGGAAACACTGGTGGGCACCATTGTTTTTATTTGTTTGTTTTTTTGTTTATTTTTGTTTCTTTTGTGTTCTTCTTCTACCTAGCTGGCCTGGAGCAGATAGGCACCAAATCTGTCACTCTCCATTAATCTGATTAACACCATTGCATTACCCCAGCCAGAGCCTTTTCAAGAAGCTCTAGACCTACTACACATGGCAGCCAAACTTGGCTCAATTCATAACTTATTCCAAGCAGCTACAGACCCAGTACAAATGGCAACCAGTTTCAACTCATAATGCAACATTTACCAAGTAGCCCCAAGCCTGGCACAAGTGGTGACTGGCCTTGGCTCACATCATAGCTACTACCATGTGGCTCCAAGCTTGACACAACTGTTGGCTGATTTTGGCCTACACCAGAGTACCTTCTAAGGGACTGCAGATCGAGCACACTTGGCAGCTGGCTTCAGCTTGCACGAGAGCTCCACTCAAGTGGCTCCACAAGTAATATATTAATTGGAAGACTCATCTGGCACAGGAGCACATCCAAAGCAACTCTCACTATTGAGGCCAGCCACCACATATCAGAATTTCTACAGTAGTCATGGCCAGTCCTCATACCCAGTTGTCTTAATGTTCAACAACACCCATTAGTGCACCTATAGCAATAACAGCCTAGCTACAACAGGGGGACACACATAATCCAAACATGGACACATTTGGATCACTTGGCTCTGGTGAACACGAAGCCCCACAAGACGATTTCTACAAAAAGCCACTCTTTCAAAACCAGGAGGTGTATTGTATCTACCTAATACATAGAAACAAATATAGAGAGACAGCCAAAATGAGGAGACACAAATATTTTCAAAATGAAAGAACAGGACAAAACTTCAGCAAAATCATTAAACAAAATGGGTACAAGCAATCTACCAGATGCATACTTCAAAGTGCTGGTCATGAGGATGCTCAATGAACTCGGGAAAATAAAGGATGAACTCAGTAAGAATTTCAACAAAGAGACAAAAAATACTTAAAAAGAACCAATCGCAACTGAAGAACAGTATAACTAAGTAGAAAATACACTACAGGGAATCAAGAGCAGATTAGATGATGCAGAAAAAGGAATAAGAGCTCTGGAAGACAAGATAGTGGAAAGCACCCAATTGGAAAGGCAAAAAAAGTAAAAAAAGAAGTTTGAAAAATGAGGATATTTAAGGGATTCCTGAGACAACACCAAGAGCACCACCATTCATATCATAGGGGAACCAGAAAGAGAACAGGGAGAAAGGGACAGAAAACCTATTTGAAGAAATAATAGCTGAAAACTTTCTGAACCTGCTGAAAGAAACAGACATCCAAGATCAGGAAGTACAAAAAGGCACAAATAAGGTGAAACCAAAGAGCTCCACACCAAGACACATTATAATCAAAACTTCAAAAGATAAAGAGAGGATATTAAAAGCAGCAAGAGGAAAATAATTAATTTCACACAAGGGAAACCACCCCCATAAGACTAGCAGCTAATTTTTCAGTAGAAACTATGCAGGCCAGAAAGGAATGACATAATATATACAAAATGATGAAAGGGAAAAACTACTATCAAGCATAAACTACCCAACAAGGTTATTACTCAAAATTGAAGGATAGATAAAGAGGTTCTCAGACAAGCAAATGCTAAAGCAGTTTATCACCACTAAACAGGCACTCCAGGAAATATCAAAATGACACTTTGAAACAGAACAGAAAAATCTAAAAGTAAAAGTAAGAAAATATAGCAAAGAAAAAAATCTCACTGACAAAGTCAAACATTTAGTAAAAGTAGTAGATCAACCAATTATAAAGATAGCATGAAGATTAAATGACAAAAGTAGTAAGATCATGAGTATCTACAATAACAAATTAAGAAGCACACATGGAAGATTTAAAATATGATGCTGAAAACATAAATGTAAGGAGGGATTAAAAATGTAGTGCTTTTAGAATGTGTTAGAACTTAAGTGACCATCAACTTAAAAAAATAAACAACTATAAATATAGATTATTATATAAGAATCTATATATAGCCTCATGGTTACATGTAACCATATAACAATAAACCAAAACTTATAATTGCTACACAAAAAATCAAAGAGAAAGGAATCTGAACATCACTAAAAAAGTCATCATTGCGTAAGAGAAGAGAGCAAAACAAAAGAGAACTACCAAAAAAACCTCCTCAATCAAATGGCAATAAGAACATATCTATCAATAATACTTTAAATATAAATGGACTAAATACTACAATCAAAAGTCATACAGTGGATGAATAGCTAAATAACAAGATCCATACATATAATCCTTACAAAAGACTTACTTCAGAACAAAAGACATACACAGATGGAAAGTACAATATGGAAAAAGAAATTGAATGCAGATGGAAAAGAAAGAAAAAAATTAAAAAAGGAATATGGAGTAGCAATACTTACATAAAACAAAATGGATTTTTAAACGAAGATGGTAACAAGAGACAAAGAAAAGCATTACATATAATAAAGAGTTCAATTAAACAAGAGGATATAACACATGTAAACATATATGCACTCAAGTAGGAGTATATAGATACAAAAACAAATATCAGATATAAAGAGAGACATCGACAGGTATACAATAATAGCAGGAGACTTTAACACTCCTCTTACATCAATGAATGAATCATCCAGACAGAAAATCAACAAGAAAACATTGGCCTTAAATAACACATTAGAACAGAAGAACTTAATAAATGCATGGAGAATGTTTCATCCAAAAACAGGAGAATACACATTCCTTTCTTGTGCATATGAAATATTTTCCAAGATAGACCACATATTAGGCTACAAAAAGGTCTCAATTAATTTAAGAATATTAAAATCATATTTAACATAGTTTTCAACCACAATGGTAAAAACTAGAAATCGATTACAAGATAAAATCAAACACATGGAGACTAAACAACATATTGCTAAACAATCAATGGGTTAGTGGAAAAAAGGAAATAATAAATATCGATGCAGAAATAAATAAATAAATAGAGACTACAAAACAAATGATCAATGAAACTAAGAGATGGTCCTTTAAAAAAGACAAACAAAATTGATAAACCTTTAGCTATACCCATTAGGAAAAGAAAAGAGAGTACCCAAATTAATAAAAAAAAAAAGAGAAATTACAATTGGCATCACTGAAATACAAAGGATTTTAAGAAATTACATTAAAAATTATGCTCCAACAAATTGAACAGCCTAGAAGAAATGGATAAAATCCCAGAAACATACACTCTTTCAAGACTGAATCATGAATAAATAGAAAATCTGAACTATGAAATTACTAGTAAGAGAATTGAGTCAGTAATCAAAAAACTCAGACTCAAAATTCACAGATGAATTCTAACAAATATCTTTTTTAAAAATAATACCAATTCTCAAACTATTTTTAAAAATTTAACATAGAGAAACACTTCCAAATGTATTCTATGATGCCGGCATTGCCCTGATCAAAACTAGACAAAGACACTACATAAAGAAAATTGCAGACCAATATTCCTGATGAGCATAGATACAAATTTTTTAAAAAAATATTAGCAAACTGAATTCAACAATTAATTAAATGGATCAAACACTATGATCAAATGGGATTTAATTCAAGAATGCAAAGATGGTTTCATATCCACAAATCAATCAACATAATACAACACATTAACACAACAAAGGATAAAAATTAAATGGTCATCTCAATAGACACAGAAAATGCATTTGACAAAATACAGTATCTATTCATGATAAAAACTTCAATGAATTGGGAATAGAGTTAACATATTTCAATGTAATAAAGGCCACATATAATAAACCCACAGCTAGCATCAGACTCAACAGGGGAAAGATAAAGCGTTTTTCCCCTAACATCAGGCACAAGACAAGGATATCTATTCTCACCACTTTTATTCAATATTCTGTTAGTAGTCCTAGACACAGCAATCAGAAAAGAAAAATAAATAAATTCATCCAAATGGGAAATAATAGGTAAATTTTTCAGTATTCACAGATGACATGATCCTATATATAGAAAATCTTAAAAAATCAACCACAAAAATTATTAGAATTAATAAATAAATTTAGTAAAGTTGCAGGATACAAAATTAATATACATAAATCATTGGTATTTCTATACACTAAGAATGAATTATCAGAAAGAAAATGAAGAAAATGATCTCATTTACAATTGCATAAAATATACCTAGAATAAATTTAACCAGAGATGCAAAAGGTCAGTAGCCGGATAAGTATAGGACATTGATGAAGGAAATTTATGATGACACAAATAAATGAAAAGATATGCCATACTTATGGAATATAAGAATTAATATTGTTAAAATGTCTATACTGTCTAAAGCATTCTACAAATTCAATGCAATCCCTATCAAAATAACAATGGATTTTTTTACAGAAATAGAAATAATAATCCTAAAATAGATAATCCTGGATAATATTCCACATATACTTGAAAGACACTGAACAGGAAAAGCAATCTTGAGATAAAAGAACAAACCTGAAGTATCACAGTCCCTGATTTCAAACTATACTACTAGTAATCAAAATATTATGGTCCTGGTACAAAACCACACATCTAGATTGAAAAAAATACTAGTAATAACAGAACAGTCAGCCCAGAAATTAACCCACAATTATATGGTCAATTAATCTATGACCAAGTAGGCCAGACATACAAAGGGAAAAGAACAGTCTCTTCAGTAAAAGGTATTGGGAACACTGGACAGATACTTGCAAACAAGTAAAGCTGGACTCCTTTCTTAAAACATATACAAAAATAAACCCATAATGAATTAAAGACTTAAACATATGACCTGAAAACAAAAGTCTCCTATAATAAAACATAGACAGTAATACCTTGGAGATCAATCTTAGCAATATTTTTGGATATGTACCTTCAGGCAAGGGAAACAAAAACACAATTAAACTAATGGGTTTATATCAAAATAAAAAGCTTTAGCACAATGAAGAAACAATCAACAAAACAACAACAACAAAAAAGTCATCCAGTCAAGATGGCAGTGTAGGTAAACTCTGTGTACAACCCCTCCCATGATCACATTAAAACTGCAACTAAATTATGAACAAGTCAACCTGGAGAACAATAAGAAAACAAATTGAACAGAACTCCTATAACTGAAGATATAAAGAGATCACATCAAGACTGGTAGGAGGAGTGAAGATGTGAAATGGGCTGGTCCCACATGCATATGTTGGTTGAGCATTTGGAGGGATACATTGACTGCAAAGTCCTCAGCCTCCAAAGGAGCAAGGGGCCTCAACCCCACACTGGGACTTCCCAGCTCAGGGTCCAGTTCTGGGAAGGGGAGTCCCCACAAAATCTGGCTTTGAAAATCGGTGGGGATTCCGGCCATCCAGACAATGCAGAAGGAAGCTGGAAATCCATATGTCTCCTTAATGAGCCCGTGTACAGACTCACATACTCACAAGCACTCGACCTATGTTCTGGCAGAGGGACAGCATCTCAGGAGGTGCCAGAGACATACAGGGAAAGACTGAGTTTTACTGCTTCAGGGAGAGGGCTGGAAAGACATCCACCACTGTCCCTTTGTTGAGCCCTCCTCCATTGCAGCCAGCAGGTGAGCACCATCTTGCTTGTGTTGAACCTTCCCTGACACTGCCAAAACTGAATCTGCATTAGCCTGGTGAGATCTAATTGCTCCACTCTAGTGACTCTGAGACTCTGTCTACCCCAACTAAAAATTTGCCTGGTGGCAATTTTGGGTGGTTACTGAGAAACCAGCCCTACCCTCCATCCTCAGCATGAGGTTCCTTCTGCAGCAATCAACAGGCCTTTGCTCATGTAACTTGGGAGACATTTTTGGTGAAGAGAAACTAGCTCCAGCCTTAGCTGCATATTTCTTGAACAAAGCTCAGGGGTCTGAGACCCTGAGGCAGGCAGCAGCTGGCCTTGGTGTGAGCTGAGAATTTTGTGAGTGGCCATAGGCTCAGCACTGGTAACAAATCTGAATTTGTACCAATATGGGGAACACCACTTGCCCCAACTTGGAAACTCCCTTATATCCCACCTTATCCAACTCTAGTACCCCCAGGGATAATTCAGCTGCTGAGCCTTATGGTCATCCAGCAAGTAGCCTCAGGCCAAGAGGTGCCCTGGGCCTTTTGATGAGAAGCCACAGGCCTGGTACTGGTGGCAGTGTGCCTGAATTTGGTGTATGGCCTCTCGAGGTCTGACTCAGGAAGCAACCATACATGGAGAACTTTGTAGCTCCTACAAGGTAGCCTTGACTAGTCACAAACAGCAGTTGACCTTGGCCTGCATGTGATCTCCTCCCAAGTGGTTCCAAACAAATACACATGGAGGCTGGCATTACCTTAACAAAGCACAACCTGATTAGCCCCATAAGCAGCACACCCCAAGAGTGGTCTCAACAGACACAAAAACCTGCTGGAGCAAAACCCACTCCATGGAGCCAGCTGCCATACAACAGTTCATATGTGGTGGGTGTGGCCTATCCTCACAGCCAGTAAGCATGAGAATCAAACCTACTCACTACATACCAACAACAATCAAGGCTCAACTACAACAGGAGGGCACACACAACCACACAAGGGTCACTCCTGGAACACCTGGTACAAGTGATCAGGGAGACTGCACCACCAGTCACACAGGAGACCTACTATATAAGGCCATCCAGCTAAGACTGGGAGACATAACAGATCTACATAGTACATAGAAATGAACACAGAGAGGCAACCAAAATGAAAAAAAAAATGAAGAAACATATCCTGAATAAAAGAACAGGAGAAAATTCCAGAAAAGGGACAATATGAAATGGAGATAAGCAACTTACCAGATAGAGAGCTGAAGATACTGGCTAAAAGTATGCTCAATGAACCTAGAGTGAGAATAGATGATCTCAGTAAGAATTTAAACAGAGCAATAGTAAGCATAAAAAAGGACATAGAAAACATATTTTTAAAAAACTAGTTAAAAATGAAGAATAAATAACTGAAATGAAGAATACACTAGAAGTAATCAATACTATATTAGATGAAGTAGAGGACTGAATTAGCGATTTGGAAGACAAGATAGAAGAGAACACTCAATTGGAACAGCAAAAAGAAAAAAGAATAAAAAATGAAGGGACCTCTGTGACAGCATCAAGTGTAACAACATTCATGTCATAAGGGTACCAGAAGAAGAAAAAGGAAAACAAGGGATTGAGAACATATTTGAAGAAATAATGACTGGAAACTTCCCTAACCTGGTGAAGAAAAAAAAAACATGTAAGTCCAGGAAGCAGAGAGAGTCCCAAACAAGATAAACCCAAACAGACCCATAACAAGACTCATCATACTTAAAATGACAAAGGTTAAAGACAAAGAGATTCCTCTCACTCTCTGCTTCTGAGAAATCACAGTATGTCTGTAGAGTGTTGTCTCTTTTATAATAAACTTTCCTTTTGACTCTAAAAAAAAGACAAAAAGAAAATCCAAAAAGCAGCCAGAGAAAGAGCTAGTTACTTACAAGGGTACTCTCATAAGAATGTCAACTGATTACTCAACAGAAACCTTGCAAGCCAAAAAGCATGGACTTATAACCAAATCTGCTCTGCTCAACAAGACTATCAATTAAAATGGAAGGTGAGATAAAGAGCTTTCCAGACAAGAAAACATCAAAAGAAATTCACAACCACTAAGCCAGTAATACAAGAAATGTTGAAGGAAGTCCTTTAAGAAGAAGAGGTGGAAGAAAAAGATTCGTATCTATGCTGTCTACAAGAGACCCACTTCAGACCGAAAGACACACAGAGACTAAAAGTAAAGGGATAAAGAAAGACATTTTATTCAATGGAAATGAAAACGACAACAACAACAAAAAAGCTGGGGAAACAATGCTAAAACCAGGCAAAGTAGACTTTAAAACACAGGTCATAATAAGAAACAAAGAAGAACATTACAAAGGGATCAACTAACAAGAGGATATGACCCTTGCAAACTTTTATGCAACCAACACAGGAGCACCTAAATATATAAAGGAAATATTGAAAGTCATAAAGGGAGAGATCAACAGTAATACAATCATAGTAAGGGACCTTATACCCCTATGAACCTAATGGATAGATCTTCCAAATTGATATTTTTAGAGCTTATCACCACAAAGTAGCAGAATATACATTCTTTTCAAGTGCACATGGAACATATTCCAAGGTAGACCATATGTGAGGCCACAAAATAATTCTAAGTAAATTTAAGAAGATTGAGATAACAAGTTTCTTCTACTACCACAATGGTATGAAACTAGAAATTAATCACAAGAAAAAAAAATATACAAGCATATAGAGGCTAAATAGCATGCTACTAAATGATGAATGGGTTAACAATGCAAATGAGAACAAGGAAGAAATCAGAAGCTTCCTTGAGACAAATGAAAATGAAAACACAATGACCCCAAATCTATGAGAAACCATAAAAGCAGAAAAATTCATAGCAATACAGGCCTACCTCAAGAAACAAGACAAATCTCAAATAAACAATCTAATCTTATACTGAAAGAAGCTAGAAAAAGAACAGCAAAAAAAGTAAGCAGAAGGAAGGAAATAATAAAAACCACAGTGGAAATAAACAAAATGGAGTCTAAAAAAACAACAGAAAAGATCAGTGAAACCAAGAGCTGGATGTTTAAAAAGCTAAAAAAAAAATGACAAGGCTTTACCTAGACTCATCAAGAAAAAAAAAGAGAGAGAAGACCCAAATAAAAAGAAGTAACAACTGACATTACAGAAATATAAGGATTATAATAAAATATTATGAACAATTATGTGCCAACAAATTGACAATCTGGAAGAAATGGATGCTTTCCTAGAAACATACACTTTTCCAAGATTCAGTCAAGAAGACACAGAAAATTGTAACCAACCAATTGCTACTAATGAAATTAAATAAGTAATTTAAAAGCTTTCAAAAAACAAAAGCCCTGAATTGGGTGGATTCACGGGTGAATTTTGCCAAACATTCCAAGAAGACATAACACCTATTCTTCTCAAACTATTTCAAAAAATTCAAGAGGAGGGAAGGCTCCCAATCTCATTTTACAAGGCCACCATTACTCTGATACCAAAACTAGACAAAGACAATACAAAAACAGAAAATTATAGGGTGAAATCCCTAGTGAACATAAATGCAAAATTACTCAACAAAATATTAGCAAACTGAATTCAGCTGTATATTTAAAAGATTATACACCATGATCAAGTTGGACTTATTCCTGAGATGCAAGTTAGGTTCAATATCTGCAAATCAATTAATATGATACACCTATTAACAAACTGAAAGATAAAAATCATGTGATCATCATATCAATTGGTGCAGAAAAAACTTTTGACAAATTCAAGCTTTCATTTATAATAAAAACTGCCAGCAAAGTGGGAACAGAGAAGATACACTTCAACATAATAAAGGTCATATAGGACAAACTAAGCTAATATCATACTCAAAGGTGAAAAGCTAAAAGCGTTTTCCCTAAGATCAGGAAGAAGGCAAGGATGTCCAGCTTCATTATTTTTATTCGATATAGTATTGGAAGTCTTTGCCATAGCATTTAGACAAGAAAAATAAATAAAAGGCATATAAATTGAAAAGGAAGGAGTAAAACTGTCATTATTAGCAAATGACATCATACTATATATATAGAATCTTAAAGGTTCCACCAAAAAACTGTTAGAACCGATCAATGAATTCAGTAAAGTACCAGGATGCAAAATTAATATTCATAAATCTATTGCATTTTCTAAATTAAATATTAGAAAGAGAAATGAAGAAAACAATCTTATTTACAATTACATCAAAAAATAAAATACATAGGAATAAATTTAACCAGAGTTAAAAAACCTGTACTTAAAAAATTTAAGTCATTCAAGATAGAAATTGAAGATACTAATAAATAGAAACATATACCGTTGTTCTCATCGATAGGAAGAATTAATGTCATTAAAATGTCCATACTGCACAAAGCAATCTATAGATTCAATGCAACTTCTACAAAAATACCAATGACATTTTTCACATAACTGGGATAAATAATCGTAAAATTTATATGGAACCATAAAAGACTCTGAATATCCACAGCAGTCTTGAGAAAGAATAACAAAGTTGGAGATATCATGTTACTTGATATCAAACAAAACTACAAGGCTATAGTGATCTAAATAGCATGGTACTGGCTTAAAAACACACAGATCAATGGAATTAAATAGAGGCAAGGATATACAATGGAGTAAAGACTGTCTATTCAATAAATGGTGTTGGGAAAACCGGACCGATATATGCAAAACAATGCAACTGAATCTCCTTCTTACATCATATACAAGAATAAGCTAACTCAAAATGAATTAAAGACTTACAGTAATACCTGAGACCATAAAACTTCCAGAAGAAAACTTAAGCTGTAAACTCTCTGACATTGCTCTTAGTAATATTTTTTTTCTGATATATCTCCTTGGGCAAGGAAAACAAAAGAAAAAAATAAACAAATGTCATCCATCAAAGTAGAAAGTTTTTGCACAGCAAGGGAAAACGTCTCTTTGGCTTGCAGATGTCTAGTTTCTAACTGTATCCTATCATGACCTTTTCTCTGCGTGCTCATGCCTGATATCTCTCTATGTGTCCAAATATCCTCTTCTTATAAAGACATCGATTAGACTGGATTAGGGCCCACCCTAATGGCATCATTTTAACTTAATCTTAATTACCTCTTTCAAGGTTCTGTGTCCAAATATAGTTACATTTTGATGTACTCGGGGTTAGTGCTTCAAGATATGAACTTGTGGGTAAACAATTTAAATTATAAGAGGACACACCTTCTCTTAGGCTGTCTGACTTTGAAGACATATAGTTTATTTGAAGATCCCAGAATGAGGCTGAACATATCCTAAAGAGGTGTGAGCTCAAGTACAGCCAATGGAGGATTCTCTGGAGTCAGGCTGAGGAACTGTGACTTGGATTCATTTCCTTCTCATTCACAGAGACAAAAGTTGGTTCTAACCTCAGAGTGCAGAGGAGGCAGAGGGTGAGGGGGTTGAGCATAGGCAGGACCTGAACCATTGTTTTCTATATGATTTTCCTCCTGCTCTTGCTTTCTATATACCCTCCCTTTTATTTCTTTAACCATTTTAACCACAATTATGGTAACATATTATCTTTTCTATTGCTTTTGAAAAATATGCCCAACGTGAGCAATGGGCCCCACTCCACTTCATGGTTTACCTTCTCTTCACTTCAGTGAATTTATGAGTCATGATAAACAGAGGTCTAGCAAATATGTGAATGCTGGAAATGATATGATATAATATGGGATAGGTACCTGTCTTTGACATGAAAACAGGAGTCAAGTCTGG
Organism: Rousettus aegyptiacus; assembly: GCF_014176215.1. Lineage (NCBI taxonomy): Eukaryota > Metazoa > Chordata > Mammalia > Chiroptera > Pteropodidae > Rousettus > Rousettus aegyptiacus. The sequence goes on from NW_023416312.1 coordinate 38,300,449, forward strand.
CTCCATCTTGCTGTTAACTCCCACTGTCTTCCATATATGCTGAGGGCTTGCATTTATAAAATGTTCTACATTAGATCTCTCAATGAATGTTCACAGAATTCTGGAAAAGAAGGATCACAGACTGTTTAACAGATGAGAAACCTGAGACGTAGAAAGCTTAATTAACTTTCCAAGGTCATATAACTAAACAATGATAATTCCAAGATTTGATATCCACGTTCTTTTGCCCTCCCTGCTTTTTTTCGATTACTGTGCTACAGATTCTTCTTGGAATGAGGAAGTGGGAGGAGGAGAAAATATTGCTGATGAGATGAGGATAGAGATTCCAGTTTTTTTTTCTATGTGGAAGAATTGCAATGAATTTAAACAACTTTGTCCCTAGCTCTCTCCCACAAAATGAAGGGAATGCTAATCCAGTTGCATGTCTTTTCAGAAATTAATTTCCCAGAAAAAAAACTTTGAAATTCAGTGAGGCAATTTTGTATAACTCAAAAATAAAAACCTAGACTGGGTTCTGCCAGCAACTTTCTGGGCAAAGCTCTTTACCTCCCTGGGTCTTGGTGTTCTTATTTTCCAAGTGAAAACAAATCCAGAAAGGACCTCAGAAATCACTTAACTCAATATTTCTGTCTGCCTTTAGAAGTTCATTGTCAAACACTCTGAAGCCCACCTATTGGTGGAGAGATATGGACTTGGGGTAGATATTGAGTTAGAGGAGGAGATACATCGGGAGACAGGGAGAAAAACAAAAATGTGACTCATGGTTTCAGATGCTCCTCATGCCCAAAGTGAGGTGTTGTTATCCTCTCTGCCAATTCTTTCATGGAATCTGAGCTGTGATAACTTTTACTTTAGAATCCAGGTCAAGAGCTGGAACACCATTTCTTCTTCACTGTCACTTCCAGGCCTGACCAGCATGTTTTTATTTTTGTTATGTTTACAGAGGTTTGGCTGCCATTACCTGGACCTGGGGCATTGAGTCTAAAAAAAGTCGGGCCCACATCTCGGAGCATCGCTGCTCTGATAACCCCCTTGTTATTTGCAACCAACTCACCATATCCCACACAGAAGCTGGTGACACTGGCTACTTCACATGTAGCTACAAGGATGTTGCTAACATCGAGGACCATAATGGCAAGGCCAGCGTGTATGTATATGTCAAAGGTGAGTGAATGAATGCCTCCTGCTTTGGGACTGAAGGATTTTGCTTTTTATAAAATGGATATCTAGGTACTTAAAACCTTGGGTAAGCTTGTAATGAGTCGCAGTGCTTTTTTTGTGGAAAGGGGAGAAAGAAGAGAACAGTAGAGCAAGAAAACAACTTGCTCTTTTTAAATTCTGTTAATGACAGCACAGTTGTACCTTCATACTCACATGCTTCACAGGGGTGAAGTTTTGTTTGTTTGTTTGTTTGTTTGTTTGTTTGTTTTATATCTGACCCCAAGAGACAAGAAAAATATGAGTTAGGTCTCAACTCGAGTAGTTACTAATAGTGTGTGAAAGAAAGGGGCTGTGGAGAGGCAGATGCCCCTGATAAGTTCTAGACAAGCTCAGGTTGATCTTCCTTTACCTTCAGCCCACCAGGAAGGTTCTTCGTATTTGAATCTCCTTTTCAGAACTTCTGTGGCTTGGGGTTATGGTGCTGGACCTGGATGATTGCTCCTTTTGATTTATAATTTATTCTTTGAGAGCACAGTGGGTGCCTTTCAGAAGCCTGTCTTCTTTTCTCCTCCTACATGCCAATATTCTCTCTGAGGCATGTCTTCACTTATACATTAACTTGCAGCCCAAATCTCAATAAGGCAGCAAGCTTGTCCCTGAAGAAGATCTAAGTCCTAACCCACAGTCTTTTGGGCTTTCAAAGGTACAGGTTAAGCAGGTCTATGGGACCAGAGTAAGAAAGATTAGGATGAGATGGAAACAGCTCTAGGCTAAGATACCTAGTTTCTAGTCCTGACTCCACTGTTTTTTAGCTGAGGGATCTTGCACAAATCACTAATCTCTCTTATTTTCAGTCCCTCATCTGTAAAATTCACACATTTCATAAGGATTAGAGATAGTGTATATAAAACATTTTAATCCAATGACTTACCCTTAGTGGACATTGCAAAAAAATATGAAAATAGTTTTTAAACTTTATGTTGTCATGCAAAATAAATGATGAGTTATTGTCATTGTGTTATTTCTGATGGAACAATCTCAGCTACTCTACGATGAATCCCAAGGAAGGAGGGAGATCATAGTGGTGAAAATACAATGGAACATTAAGTAGATATCATGATCCAGGGAAGTTTATAACTCAGGGGGAAGACTAGCCTGCCAGGGGACCAGGATGTTGACAGGGAGTTAGGCTGAGACAAAAATAATGGGATAAAATTTGGGAGGCCCTAGAATGCTAGAATAAATAGTTTGAGCCTCATCCTGTGCTCCCCAACTCTTAATCTTCGTTTCAAGCTGAGATGAAGTTTGAAGCCTTTTTTGTTGGTCTGAGCTCCTCACCCAGGTTTGGAAATGAGTGTGAAGATCCCGAAATTTGATTCAAATCAGAAAGATGAAGGCTCTTCTTAGTGATGCTAATCGCTCTAAACTTCTCTTTGGTGGGACTTTCAGGAGAAATATTTAGGTACTCCAGACCTCAATGCCTTGACATCATGTTGCTGACCCAATAAGAGATGCTGTGATAATAATAAGCCTTAGTATATGCAAGACCCTTCTAAGTCTCATTTGCATTCTGAGAGCTGGTCTCTTAAAATATAAAATCTTTGGAAATGAGCTCCTGGGACCTTATTTTTTTTTAATTTAGGTATAATTGGTATGCAATATTTTATGGGTTATATTAGCTTCTGTTATACCATATAATCACTTGACATTTTCATACCTTACAATGTGATCACTTCATTAATTCTAGTAATTATCTGTCACTGTGAAAATTTATGACAATACTATTGAGCATTTTCCCTTTCCTCTTTTCACTCCCCCTCCCCATCCCTTCTGGTAATCCTTCATTTGGTCTCCATTTCTGTGTGTTTGTTTTTGTTTTGTTTTGTTTGCTTGTTTTTTTAGATTTCACATAAAAGTGAAAACATATGGTATTTGTCTTTCTCTGCCAGACTTATTTCACTTAGCGTAATACCCACTAGACCCATTCATATTGTTGCAGATGGCAAGATTTCATTCTGTCTTATTGCTGTGTACTATTCCATTGTGTGTGTGTGTGTGACCTTCTTTATTCATTAATCTCCCTCCAAACACCTAGGTTGTTTCCATATCTTGGCTATTGTAAATTCAATGAACATAGAAGTGCATGCACCTTTTCAAATTAATGTTTCAAATTTCTTCAGATAAATACCCAGTAGCGGGATTGGTAGTTCTATTTTCAGTTTTTTGAGGAAATCCCATACTATTTTCCATAGAGTCTGCACTGGGTTGCAGCCCCACCAACAGTGCATGAGGTTTCCCTTTTCTCCACATTCTTGTCAACACTTGTTTGTTGAGTTTTTTTTTTTAATAGCCGTTCTGACTGGTGTGAGGTGGTACTTCATTGTGGTTTTGACTTGCATTTCCCTGCTAATCAGTGATGTTGAACATCTTTCATATGTCTGTTGGCCATCTTTTATGTGTCTGTATGTCTGCTTTGAAGAAATGTCTTTTCATGCCCTCCGTCCATTTTTTATTTGATTATTTATTTATTTTTTGTTATTGAGTTGTTTGAGTTTGTTATACATGTTGGATATCGACCCTTTAATGGAAATATCATTTGTGAATATATTCTCTTATTCGATAGGTTGTCTTTCAGTTTTTTTTTGAAGGTTTTCTTCACTGTGCAGAAGCTTTTTAGTTTGACGAAGTCCCATTTGTTTATTTTTGCTTTTGTTTCCCTTGCTCAAGGGGATGTATCCAAAAAGATACATCAGTCTGATATCAAATAGTTTACTTTCTATGTTTGCTTTTAGGCATTCGATGGTTTCAGTACTAACATTTAAGTCCTTAATGCATTTTGAGTTTATGCTTGTATATGGTATAGTAAGGTAGTCTAGTTTGTTTCATTTTTTCAATGTATTTGTCCAGTTTTCCCAAAACCATTTATTGAAGAAAACGTCTTTACCCCATTGTATATTCTTGTCTCCTTCATCATAGATTAACTGACTATTGAGACACGGTTTTATTTCTGGGCACTCTATTCTATTCCATTGATCTATGTGTATCGTGCTGTGTTTGAATAAAGCTTTGTAGGATAGTTTGAGATCAGGGAGTGTGATACCTCCAACTTTGTTCTTTCTCAAGATTGCTTTGGCTACTTGAGGTCTTTTGTGGTTCTATATAAAATTTAGGAATATTTGTTCTAGTCCTAGGAAGAACAATATTGGTAGTTTGATAAGAACTGCATTAAATCTGTACATGGTCATTTTAACAATATTAATCCTTTTGATACATGAACACAATATATCTTTCTGTTTATTTGTGTTCTCCTCAATTTTTTTCCAATATCTTATAGTTTCCAGGGTACAGGTCTTTCACCTTCTTGGTTAAATTTATTCCTAACTATTTTATTCTTTTTGATGCAATTGTAAATGAGATTGTTTTCTTAAATTCTTCTCATTGTTTGTTAGTAGTGTTTAGGAACATGACAAATTTCTATATATTAATTTCGTATTTTTTCTTTTACTAAAATTTTATTAACTTTTATTATTAATTACTTATGTTAAATATTAAAATTAATCCTATTAACTTTTTGGTGGATTATTTAGGTGCTTTTTATATCTACTATTATGCTGCCAGCAAATATTGATAGTTTCACTTATTTCTTTCCAATTTGAATGCTTTTAATTTTTTTCCCTTGTCTGATGATTGTGGCTAGGAATTCCAATACTATATTGAATAATAGCGGTGAGAATGGGCATCATTTTCTTGTTCTAGATCTTAGAGAAAAAGTTTTCAACTTTCCACCATTGAGTATGATGCTGTGGGCTTGTCATGTATAGCTTTTATCAAGTCGAGGTCAGTTCTTTCTATATTCACACTGTTGGGAGTTTTTATCAGAAGTGGATATTGAACTTTGTCAAATGCTTTTTCTGCATCTATTGAGATAATCGTATGATTTTTATCTTTGGTTTTGTTGTTTTGATGAATCGTGTTAGATATTTTGCAGATGTCAGATGTTGAACCATCTTTGCATTCCTGGTATAAATCTCACTTGATCATGGTACAAAATCCTCTTAAAATATTGTCAAATTTAATTTGCAAAATTTAGTATTTTGTTGCAAATTTTGGCATATGTACTTATATCCTCGTGTTCATCAGGGATATTGGCCTATAATTTTATTTTTTGTTGTGTTTTTTTTCTTTTGGTTTTGGTGTCTGTGTAATGCTAGCTTCATAGAATGACTTGGGAAGCATTCTGTCCTCTTCAATTTTTAGAAATAGCCTGAGAAGAATAATTACTAATTCTTCTTTAAATGTTTGGTAGAATTCACCTGTGAAGCTGTTTGATCCTGGGCTTTTGTCTGTTGAGAGTTTTTAGATTACTGCTCCAATTTCATTGCTAGTAATTGGTCTGCTCAGATTCTTTGTTTCTTTTGGTTTAATCTTGGAAGTCTCTATATTTCTAAAAAACTATGCATTCCTTCTAGATTGTTGAATTTGTTGGCATATAATTATTCATAAAATTCTTTAATAATCTTTTTTTATTTCTGTGGTGTCAGTTGTAATTCCTCCTCTTTCATTTATTATTTTATTTGTGTTCTTTCTCTTTTCTACTTAATGAGTCTTCCTTGAGGTTTATTAGTTTTTTTGTCCTTTCAAAGAACCAGCTCTTAGTTTTTTTAACCCTTCCTATTATTTTTCTATATATATTCTATGTCATTTATTTCCACTCTGATCACTATTATTTCCTTCTTTTTATTCACTTTGGGTTTTATTTGTTCCTCTTTTTCTAATTTCTTTATGTGTAAATTTAGATTGTTTATTTAGGATTTTTTTCTGCTTCTTGAGGTAGGCCTGTATAGCTCAAACTCTACTCTTATAACTGCTTTGGCTATGATCCATAGAGTTTGTGAGATTGTGTTTTCAGTTTCATTTGTTTCAAGGCAGTTTTTGATTTTTTGTTTGATTCACTCGTTGATCCATTGATTGTTTAGAAGCATGTTGTTTAATTTCCACATATTTGTGGGTTTTTTTCCGTTTTATTCCTGTAATTGATTTCTAGATTCCTATCACTGTAGTCAGAAAATATACTTGATATACTTGTAATCTTCTTGAATTTATTGAGACTTGTTTTGTGGCCTAGTATGTGATCTATACTGGAAAATATTCCATGTACACTTGAGAAAAATGTGTAACCCACAGTTTTTAGAGGAAAAGCCCTATAAATGTTAGTCAACTCAAACTGCTCTAATGTGGAATTTAAGGCCATCATTTTCTTATTAATTTACTGTGTTTATGATTGATCCATCGAAGAAAGTAGAGTATTAAAGTAACCAAATATTATAGTGTTTCTGTTAATTTCTGCTTTTATGTCCATTAATATTTGCTTTATAGACTTGGGCAGTAATATGTTGTGTGTGTAGATATTTATGATTATTATATCCTCTTCTTGGATTGACCTCTTTAAAATTATGTAGTGTCCTTCTTATCTCTTCTTATATACTTTGTTTGAAATATACTTTGTCTGATATGAGTATTGCTACTTCAACTTCCTTTGCATTTATTTTACATGGAAAATCTTTTCATCCCTTGACTTTTAGTTGATGTGTGTGTGTGTGTATTTTAGACATTTATATAGTTTATTATTTTTTTAATTAATTATTTTTTTATGGCGACATTGCCTACTGAAACCCAATAAGGCTTCAGCTGTACACTTTAACAGTAAGGGATATAGATAGATAGATAGATAGATAGATAGATAGATAGATAGATAGATAGATAGATAGATTTATACTGCGTGTTCACCTCCCTTAGTTAGGTTTCTTTCTATCACAACATATTTGACCTTCTGTATGCTGTCTACCTCCCCCCATACCCTCTTATAACCACTAGTCCATTGTTCATGTCTATGAGTCTCTGTTTGTCCTGTTCGTTTGTTGCTTTTAGGTTTATATCCCATGTATAAGTGATATCATATGATTTTTAACTTTTTCTGTCTGGCTTATTTCACTTAGCATGATTATCTCAAGGTCCATCTATGTTGTTACAAATGGCAGTATTTCATCTCTTCTTATGGTGGAGTAATAGTCCATTGCATATATCTACCACAGCTTCTTTTCCAATCATCTATTGTAGGGCACTTTGGTGCTTCCATGTCCAGGCTACTGTGAATAATGCTGCTATGAACATCGGTGTGCAAATATCTTTCTGGATGAGTTTTCAAGTCCTTAAGATAAATACCCAGTAGAGGGATTGCTGGATCACATGGCAGATGAATTATTAGTTTATTAAGGAACCTCCATACTGTTTTCTATAGTGGCAGTACCAATTTACAGTCTCACCAGCAGTGTATAAGGGGTACTTTTTCTCCGCATCCTATCCAACATTTGTTATTACTTGTCCTGTCGATGATAGCTATTCTAACAGATGTGAGATGATATCTCATTGTGGTTTTGATTTGCATTTCCTTAATAGCTAGCGATGTTGAGCATCTTTTCAAATATTTCTTGGCCATTTGTATGTTCTCTAGGGAGAAGTGTCTGCTCAGGTCCTCTGTTCATTTTTTGATTGGATCATTTGTATTTTTGTTGTTGTTGTTATCAAGTTGTTTGAGTTCTTTGCATATTTTGGATGTTAGGCCCTTATCTGAGGTGTTGCTTCCAAATATATTTTCCTATTCTGATGATTATCTCCTTACCTAGTTGATGTTTTTTGTTTCCTGTGGAGAAGCTTTTTTATTTTGATATAGTCTCATTCATTTATTTTAGCTTTTATTTCCCTTGCCTTTGAGGTCAAATTCATAAAATCCTCTTTAAGTCCAAGGTCCTTGAGTTTATTTTCTATGTTTTTTTCTATGCATTTTATTGTTTCAGATCTTATATTCAGGCCCTTAATCCATTTTGAGTTAAGTTTAGTGTGTAGCAATAGAAAAAACTCTAGTTTCATTCTTTTCAGGTGGTCTTCCAATTTTCCCAGCATCATTTATTGAAGAAACTTTGCTTTCTCCACTGTATGTTTTTGTTGAAAATTATTCATCCATATAAATATGGGTTTACTTCTGGGTTCTCTATTCTGTTCCACTGGTCCGTGTGTCTGTTTTTCTGCCAATACCATGCTGTTTTGATTATTGTCCCTTTGTAGTATAATTTGAAGTAGGGCAGAGTGATGCCTCCAGTCTCATTATTTTTTGTCAGATGGTTTTGGCAGTTTGGGGTCTTTTGTGCTTCTGCAGAAATCTGATATTTTTAGTTATATTTCTTTAAAAAATGCTGATGAGATTTTGATGGAGATTGCGTTAAATCTGTATAATACTTTAGGTAATAAGATCATTTTAACTATGTTGAATCTTCCAACCCAAGAACATGAAATATCTTTCTATTTCTTTGTATCTTCCTCATTTTTTTTTAAATAGAGTCTTACAGTTTTCATTATAGAGGTTCTTCATATATTTTGTTAGATTTATTCTTAGATATTTTATTCTTTTTGTTACAATTGCAAAAGGAATTATTTCTTCCATTTTTTCTGACACTTCATTATTAGAGTATAAGAATGCATGGATTTCAGAACATTATTTTCTATCCAGAAACTTTACCGTATTTGTTTATTGTTTGTAGTAGAGTTCTTGCAGAGTCTTTAGAGGTTTCTATATAAAGAATCATGTCATCTTCAGATAGTGACAGCTCAACTTCTTTGTTTCCTATTTGGATACCTTTTATATATTTATCTAGCCTGATTGCACTCGTGAGGACATTCAATACTATATTGAATAAGAGTGATGAGAGTGGACAGCCTTCCTTGACTTTTTTTCTGATTTTAGAGGGAAGGTTCTTAGTTTTCAACATTCAATATAATGTTGCCTGAGGATTTGTCATATATGGCCTTATGTTAAGGTATTTTCTTTCTACACTGATTTTGTTAAGTATTATGATCATAAATGGAACCTGTATTTTTGAAGGTGTTCTCTGCATCTATTGAATGATAATATGGTTCTTATTTTTTTTAATTTATGTGGTATATCACATTAATCAATTCTTCTATGTTGAACTATCCCTGTGCCCACTTGATCGTGGTGCATAATCTTTTAAATATGTTGCCATTTTTGGTTCACTAGTATCCTATTTAGGATTTTTGCATCTGTGTTCATGAGAGATATTGGTTTGTAGTTTTCTTTATTGTATTATCTTCACTATGTTTTGATATCAGGGTAATACTGGCTTCATAAAATTAATTTGAAAGTTTGTCTCCTCTTCAAATTTTTGAAAGTGTTCGCAGACAATAGGCATTAAATTTTTAAGTGTTTGATGGGATTCACTTGTGAAACTATCTGGACCTGGACTTTCACTTGGTAGTTTTTTGTTGATTGTTTCAATTTCCGTGTTGCTGATCAGTCTATTTAGATTTTCCTTTTCTTCTTGAATCAGACTAGGAAGATTTTACCACTCTAAGTACAGGCCCATTTCTTATAGGTTATTAAATTTGTGGTTATATAATTTTCATAGTATTCTTGTATGATCCTTTGTATTTCTGTGGTGTCTGTCATAATTTCCCCTCTTCATCCCTGATTTTATTTGTGTTCTTTCTCTTTTTTCTTTAGTCAGTCTAGCCAAGGGGTTGTCAATTTTATTAATCCTCTCAAAGAACCAGCTCTTTACTGATTTTATTTTATCTATTGTTTTTTTATTTCAATTTAATTTATTTTTTCTTTAATTTTGATGATTTATTTCCTTCTTCTGACTTTAGGCTTCATTTATTCTTTCATTCTAGATTTTTTTTAAATGAATTATTAGGTTGTTTTTGGAGATAGGCCTGTAATTATAGGAACTTCCTTCTTATTACCTCTTATGCAATGTCCCAAAAATTTTGATATGTTGTACTATCATTATCATTCATTTTTATGTCTCTTTAGATCTGTCTTTTTTATTTCTTCTCTGACCCATTTATTCTTCGTAGTATGTTGTTTAATTTCCATGTATTTATGGTTCTACCAGCTTTCTTTTTACAGTTTATCTATAGTTTCCAAGCAATATGATCAGAGAATATATATGGTATAATTTCATCCCTTTTATGTTTGTTGAAGCTGTCTTTGTGTCCTAGTATGTAGCCAATCTTTGCTAATGTTCCATGTGTACTTTAGAAAAATGTAAAAGCAGCTGTTTTGGGATGAAAGGCTCTGTAAATGTCAAGTATGTCCAATTGGTCTAATGTTTCATTTAACGATGTTATTTCCTTATTGATTATCTGTTTGGATGATCTGTCATATTCAACTACTACTATAGTGTTTTGGTTTGTTTCTCTCTTTCGCTCTGTTAGTAATTGCTTTACATATTTAGGGGCTCCCTAACTGGGAGTATAGGTATTAATAAGTGTTATGTCTTCTTGTTGCATGATTCCCTTTGCCATTATTAATTGTCCCTGAGTGTCTTTCTTTGCCTTTTTTGTTTCGAACTCTATTTAGTCTGATATGAGTACCACTACTCCCACTTTTCTCTGAATGCCATTTGCTTAAGAGATCATTTTCCACCCTTTCACTTTTAGTTTCTATTTGTGCTTGGAACTGAGATGTGTATTCTGGAGGCAGCATATGGTTGGGTCTTGATTCACTCTTCAACTCTGCGCTTTTTTATTTGTAAGTTAAGTCCATTCACATTTAGGTGATCATTGAAATATGAGGTCTTCTTTTAGTCATTTTATCTTTTGCTTTCTGGTAGTTCAGTGTTTCCATTGTTTTCTTGTCCTCGTGTTTCTGATTTTTTTAAATTTTGGTTGGGTTTTGTGATTTTTTTCCTCTGGTCCTTCTTGTTTTATGTCATATACTTCAGTTCTAAGTCTTTGGCATGTGGTCACCATTATGAATATGGAAGGGATAGTTACACACACACACACACACACACACACACACACACACACACGATCATCCATTTTCTTCTGCAAGTGCCTTATCTCCATTCTGTTTTGCAAATTTGGGTCTTTGATTCCACCTCTTTTCAGTCATTGTTGTCTCATTTTGTCCTTATGTATGTTGAACATTCATTACTATCTTGCTATAGCAAATCTCTTCTTATTGTTTAAGCTTATAATGCTCTATTCTTAGTAAGGGTTGTACTCTTCTGCTTCTATCTGCCTCCTAGTCGCCTTACTCCTAATTGTGCTTTTTTTTTTCTTTTTTGTCATTTTGTTTTAGGTAAGCTGACCCCTTTCAGTATTTCATGTAATGCGGGCCTCATTGTGGAGAATTCCCTCAATACTATATGTCTGGAAAGGTCTTTACTTCTCTTTCAGATCTAAAGGAGAACTTGGCTGGATACATTATTCTAGGCTGGTAGTTCCTTTCATTTAGTAGTTTAAATATTTGATTCCATTCCTGTCTGGCTTGTAAGGTCTGCATTGAGAAGTCCAAGGATAATCTAATGGGTTTTTCTCTATACGTTATCATTTTCTTCTCTCTGGTTGCCATGAGAATTTTTTCCTTGTCTTTGATTTTTGATAATTTTAATACAATGTGTCTTGGTGAAGACCTTTTTAGGTTGAGATAATTGGCTATTATGTTGACTTCTTGAATTCCGAGCTGCAACTCATTCCTTAGATTTGGGAAATTCTCATCAACTATTTGTCTGAAAATGCTTTCTAGTCCTTGTTCCTTTCCCTCTCCTTCGATAACGCCCATCATTCTTATGTTTCCTCTCCTGATGGTATCAGCTAGTTCTTGTATTTCTTTTTTTATTATTTTTCATTCTTTAGTTTCTCTCTTCTTCCTTCTGATTTATTTCTAAATTTCTGTGTTTTATGTCACCAATCTTTTCCTCCATTTGGTAGACTCTATCTCCCAAGCTTGCTATTTCATTTTTCATCTCTTGTAGTGTGTTTTTTATCTCCAGATGTTCTGTTCTGTTCTTTTTGAGGGTTTCGATCTCCCTGCTAAGGAATTCTTTCTGGTCATCTAGTTGTTTTTTTTTTTCAATTCTTGTAATTGTTGATATGAATCATTTTGGAGCTCATTGAGTTTTTTCAGAAGTACCATCCTGAATTCTCTAAGTTACATATTTCCATGTGTTTAAGAATATTTTCTGGACATTTTTATCTTTTTTTTTTTCTGAGCTGCCTTGTCACTTTGGTTGTTCACAGTGTTTAATGTACCATTTCTCTGCCTGGGCATTAATGGAAATGTATTCTGCTTTTTTTTTCCCTGAAAGAATATTTACTATATAAAGGTTTCTATTTAGCCTATTGCAAAGAAGGTGTGTTTTGTTTGTTTGTTTTGCAGGAGAAGGCGTCTAAGCTTCTTGGATCCTTGCTTTATATAAAGCCTTAATAATGCCTTTTTTGTTATAGATATTTAATCACGCTCGCTAACCTCAGTCTCCATTCCTGTCAGTGTTATCGACTTTTTGATATCATTTGTTCTGATTACCCTGGGGCTCTACTGTGTTAGGTGTCAGAGGATATGGTTAAAGGGGTCCTCTGGTTTGGGAAATGGGGTCTCCAGATCAGCCTCGCATTTTGCAACCATGGCTGGTAAAAATCAAGTGCTGTTTCTCTGCCAACCCCACTTCTCTGCTTTCTGCCCTGATGACTGGGCATTGGCATCAGCTACATGGAGCTCACAGCTCTTCCAGGCAGGGCTGTTCAGGGAGCTCACAGCCTCTTTTTCCCTTCCCCTTCCTCCTACAGGGAGCTGCAGCTGTGAGAGGCAGCTTCTTTGTTTCTCCCAGTCCACTGCTCAACACCCAGGGTTGTGACCTGTGGTAGCTCTTATGCACAGATCCCACGCTTGGATGTGCTGGTGTGCAGTTTTTGTTGTTGTTGTGGAGTTTTAGATGTTCAACTTATTGTTGTTTCAAGGGGAGAGATCTTGGGATGTGTCTCATTTCACCATATTAATTTTATTTTTTAATTGTGCTTGAAGTAGAAGGTGTCATGAATTCAGAGATCATTACCTGGATATAGGCATAGAGACTGCTTGGGTAGAAGAGGGGTGCTAAGCTAAACGAGATATCCAAGCAGAAGAGTCAAGTAAAATTGTTGTGTGTTTTTTTTTGATCTTGTAAGCTGCCTATAGATAGGTCATGTTTAGGATATGAATTTTAATACACTTTCCTAGTGTAGTTAACTTGGTATCAGTAGTTAAATAATTTGTGATTTTTTTTCTATTTTTTTCTAATCATCTTACTACATTAATAATTGTTGGCTGCCTCTTATATCTAATGCCTGAAAGGAAGATGGAAAAACAGGGAGATCATGAGAGGTTGCATGTAACAAATTGGAGAAAGAATTCTTCATGAAGGATTTCTGGAAACGAAAATGGGACTCGGACACTCTATAAGAATTTTGTCCCAAATTTTCCCGAATTTGATTCTGTTCAATGGTGGAGCAGGCTGTCACTCGAGAATAGTAGAGTAACTGAGATTAGATTGACCATCTAACAGTAAGGACTTTCAGATGTCAGATGGATGGAAAGGGGAAGGTGACCTTTAAGGTCTTGTCCAATATTAAGAATGTCTGAGCTGTTATCTGAGAGTGTCTAGGACTGGGATGGAGGTAGGGAATTTCCAGGCAAGGGAACAATACAAATAAAAGAGTGAAGACCATAAGGACTACTTGGCTCAGAGTGAGTGGCTGAGAATAGTTGTTGTGGAAAGATTTAGGGAGAGGGAGCTTTGAGAGAGGCTTATTAGAGATAGGTTCTCTGTCTTGAACAGTCTCCCTAAGGTATTCCTCTGAGAAATGCTAGTAACTAACACCATAATCCATTCTACACTTAGACTTTTCTCTAAGAAAGAAGTTTGATTCCATGTCCATCTTATTATCTTTCTTCCTACAGAGTGGGAAATAGCAAAAACAATATGGCTTCTTTCATTTTGACAGCCTCTTCTTATTGATTTCCCATATTTCAAGTTCTCACTTAGGTAGACTTTATTCTCATTACCTTAGGTGCTTAGCTAACCTTACCAGATGACATTTACCAGCAAATAATACTTTCCTTGCTTCTGTGAAGGGAGATCCAGAGCTTGGAGATGGAAGGGAAAAGGAGGATGTCTGGACATTACAGCAATTTGGCAGCTTTACAACACCTTCCTCAACCGCTTGGGGACCTGAGGCTGCAAATAATGCAGGCCCTCGTGAATGGAATTAGTGCCATAATAAAAGAGACCCCAGAGAGCCCGTTTGTCCCCTCTACCATGTGAAGGAACAGTAAGAAGATGGCTGTCTATGAACCAGGAAGCAGGTTCTCACTAGACATCTTCTGGTGACTTAATCTTGGACTTCACAGACTCTAGAATTGTTAGAAATAAATTTATGTTGATTATAAGCCACCCAATCTATTGTATTGTTATAGTGGCCTAAATGGACTAAGAAGACACTATCTTATTTTTAATTGAAACACAATACTCTCTACCTACTTCCCCCTCATTATTTACTGCCATAGCACATAGCCCACAATCTAACATTCTATATATGTTACTTAGCTTTTTTTTACATCTGTCTCCCTCACTATTCTGTAAGATCTACAAAGACAAATATGATTTATACCTCTCTCATTCGATGTTCTATTTTTAGCATTTATAGACAATACACAACGTTGTTGTGTGAGTGCTCGTTGAATGAATCAATGTTCAGGGCCTAAGTCTTGAGGAGCACCTGCTATCTTTTAAGAGAAATTCCTACTTTGGTTTCAAGATGGACTTTACTCTCTTGATGAAAGAATATGAGGATGGTATTGCTCTGTCTGTTCTTTCCATAGGCTAAGCCAAGTGGTGGAGGGAGGTGCTGGTTACTTTGAATCTAGATCCTCAGGTCATGAGGAGCCAGTGACACCAGCCCTTAGTTTGGGCAGCATCACCTCTTCCCTTAGCTCATGGCGTACAGTTCTCCCTTACCTCTTCCTATGAGCTCTCAGATCTCCTCTTCCCATTCATATAGCAAAGAAACGTGGAGAGTTCAAAATGAAAAGGCAATTTCAATAATCTAGGGGAGAAATGATGGAGAATGGACCAGGGAGAGAAGTAGGATTGCAGAGTTAAATGTATATTTCTTGTATCTTTTAATACTCATAATTTAAAAGTACATATTTCCTTAAAATATAAAGTTATTT
The DNA here is from genome assembly GCF_014176215.1 of Rousettus aegyptiacus. Lineage (NCBI taxonomy): Eukaryota > Metazoa > Chordata > Mammalia > Chiroptera > Pteropodidae > Rousettus > Rousettus aegyptiacus. The sequence continues at coordinate 38,315,681 of NW_023416312.1, forward strand.
TCCACCTCATTTGTTCTTTTCAGCAACCCCATCAGGAAGTCAGTGAAAGCATTATCTTGATTTTTTTAATAAAAATGTGAAACCCCATAACTTGCCCCAAATATCAAGTTATGAAAGCTAACACATCCAGCATAATGTGTTTAGTGTTAATTATATGTCATGTACTGTTATATCTTTTAACTCTGAGATCCTGAGATGTTTCATCTTTGTTTCTTTAATTTTAATTTTGAATTAATTTCATGTAAGCTGAAAAATCATAACATTATTACAAATAATCTCTATATACTCTTTACTAGCTTCTCCAAATGTTTCTATTTCATATACCATGGTAAAATTATAAAAAATTAAATAAATTAACCTACATTTAATGCTACCTATATGCTTCATGAAAATTTTATCAATTGTCCTACTAATGTCCTTTATCTGGTCCAAGATCCCACATTGGATTTAGTTGTCAGGTCTTCTTAGTCTCTTCCAATCTGTGACAGTTTCTTAATCTTTCCTGGTCTTTTCTGACTTTGATATTTTTGAAGACTATAGGCCAGTTATTTCGTTGAGTGTCCCTTAAGTTGTTTTTTTTTTCTGATATCGCTTCATGATTAAACTCAAGTGATACATTTTGTCAAGAATATCAAGAATTGATGTCTTATTAAGAGCCTCATAGTGTCTATTCTATTACTGATGACACTGAATTCAATAATTTTGCTAAGGCTTGTTTGCCAGCCTTTTTTTCTGTAATGTTACTATTTTTCTCTTTGTAATTAATGAGTAAGTTGACTTTTTTTTACTGAAAAATAAATGGAGGCATAGGGATAATTATTAATTTACCCAAGGGTACACAGGTAGAAAGTGGTGGAGGGTTTCGTCACTCTAAACCTTGTAATCATAATTCTTTTCTCCTATATTCACATTGCCTCTTTAAAGATGCCAGGCCTGCCCCTAAAGGGCTTTGCCATATTGAATTTGACTTCATTCTGTCTTTCCTAGCTTATCGGATTTAGGAGAAGAGCAAGCTTTGTGGCGGCCTTTCCCTGACTTTAGGATTGAACTAGTCTGACACTGGAACAAATGTGAAGGGAGCACTCTTCTTCCTTCCATCTTCAAAATTACTAACTGATAAGGGATACGGAGCATGCAGAACCCTGGTTCCCTTTCCCTCTCTTTCCACCATCTATTTTTTTAAACTTTATTGTTTCATGATTCACTACTTGGAAAAAGCTTATTGGTGGATGGTAGGTGATTTTGATATCCAATTCTTGGGGAAAAAAATAAGATACAGAGAGATTACGCTCTTATGTTGGGGATATGGAGATGGTGAGGATAATCATCCTAAACCTTCTGGTGCATTCCTTTACTTCAAAACCACTCTGGATGTTTCCCACACAAATCTGAAAAATTCCTGGAAAAATCACGGATAAGGTTTTTTTTGTGCCTTTCGTCACTCTTGTCTTTTATATTGATACCAACTCTGTCATGATATAGAAAAGAATTAATTCTGTAGTGTCAAATAATAAATGGATTTATGGTTTGGGATGAGATAAAACCAGACTTTATAGTTCAAATAAACAAGCAAAGAGAATAGAGCTGGAATGGAGTAGAAAGGAATGGATTGAGGTATAAGGAAGAATACAGGTTTCAAGAGTAGAACATTCTTATGTCTCAGAAGCAAGTTCTGACATTTTTATCATGGGAGAAAGCAAATGAGAATCTTTTAATATTTAATGTGACTAAACATCTGTATGGGTTGTTCATATTCATTTTTTTAAATTTCTCTTTTATATAGCATTGATATGAAAAAAGCAGAAGGAAGGAGAATAATTTATTAAGTACCACTATATGCGAAGGCTCTGCACATGTTATCTTATTTAATTCTCATTGTGAACCTATGAGTAGATATTAATTTTTCCAGGTTGGAGTTTAAGGCTAGGAGCAATGAATAAAAAATTATACTAGAATTGAGAGCCCGAACAGTGGTGGGAAAATTGATTTAGAAAATTTATCAAAGTTTGCAAGTGAGAACCTCAGGGACTCCGCTTCCAAACTCCAATAAGTAAGGAAACTGGAGTCAGAATGAGCATTGTGGTAACGAAGTCTTCTTGATGGTAAATTGCCTGAAGTTTGACTAGGCCTCCAGTTTACCTCCTTGGGCCTCAATTTGAGTATTTTTTTTATTCCTTGTTTTTGTATCAAAGACACATCGCTTATCCTCTAGGCACCTCTGTTTTCTCATTTGGAAATATCTCTGTCTCTACTACTACCATTGCTGGTTGTAATACTTCCTACAACTTTATATTAGTAGTAATTTTTACAACCTCAACAAATATATATTGTCTTCCATGTGCCATAAACTGTAGTAGATGCTGATAGTAATTGTGGCAGTAGTTGGCCATATCTTATACTGACAGCAACTGTTCTTTATGCTTGATACAACTACTGATTTTCCTGTTTTCTTGTCTCCCCACCTTATATGTTTTTACTTCTTTAGGTTATGAGCTGTTATGGAAAACTGTCTTTACTGCATGTGGGATCTGTTTGGAGTTACCAAATTCAGAGTTTTTTGAAGTCTCCCACCCTGTTTCTGGTCAACATCCCCCAACTCCATAGTGGTTGCTTTCATAGAAACTGATCAATGGGGGAAGCTGGATCTACAGTTTAATTCGACAATGATCTATAAAAAATTTCCCACAGTAGACTCACAGATAAAAGAAAATGTTAGAGCTGAGAAGTTTTAGAAATCTCATTCATCCAGTTTCCAACTTCTCTTTGGTTAACTAAGATTCCCATCCATTAAGGCATTTGACAACTTTACCCCATCTATATCTCCCCCTCACACTCCCCCTTTACCTTATGGCAACCACTAGTCTATTTTCCATGTCCTTGTGTCTCAGTTTGTCTTCTTTGTTTGTTGCTTTCAGGTTCACATACCACAGATAAGTGAAATCATGTGGTTTTCGAGTTTTTATGTCTGGCTTATTTCGCTTAGCATGATTATCTCCTGGTCCATCTATGTTGTCGCAAATGGCAGTATTTTATCTCTTCTTATGGCTGAGTAATATTCCATTGTATATATGTACCACAGCTTATTTATCCAATCATCTATTATAAGACACTTTGGTTGCTTCCATGTCCTGGCCATCATGAATAATGCTTCTATGAACATCAGTGTGGAAATTTCTTTTCGGATAAGGATTTTCAAGTCTTTGGCGGTAAATATCCAGTAAAGAGATTGCTGGATCATATGGTAGATAAATTCTTAGTTTTTTTTTTTTGAGGAAACTCAATACTGTTTCTATAGTGGCAGTACCAATTTGCAGTCCCACCAGAAGTGTATGAGGGTTCCTTTTCCTCTGCATCCTCTGCAACACTTGTTATTACTTGTCCAGTGGATAACAGCTATTCTAACAGGTGTGAGATAGTATCTCATTGTGGTTTTGATTTGCATTTACCTAATGGCTAGTGATATTGAGCAACTTTTCATATGCTCAAAGGCCATTTGTATGTCTTCTTGGGAGAAGTGCCTGTTCAGGTCCTCTGCCCATTTTTTATTTGGATTACTTGTTTTTTGTTGTTGTTGTTGTTGTTATTGTTACTGAGTTGTATGAGTCTTTATATATTTTGGACATTGGCAAATAATTTCTGACAAAAGAGCCAAAAACATACAGTGGAGGAAGGCCTTATCAGAGGTGTCGATTGCAAATATTTTCCCATTCAGACAGTTGTCTCTTTACCTTGTTGACAGTTTTTTTCCTATACAGGAGCCTTTTAGTTTGATGTAGTCCCATTCATTTATTTTTGCTTTTACTTCCCTTGCCTTTGGGTAAAATTTATAAAATCCTCTTTAAGTTCAAGGTTCTTGAGTTTATTTTCTGTGTTTTCTTCTATGCATTTTATTATTTCAGGTCCTTAATCCATTTTGAGTTAATTTTGGTGTGTGGTGATAGACAACAGTCTAGTTTCATTCTTTTGCGGTGGCTTTCCAGTTTTCCCAGAACCATTTGTTGAAGAGACTTTCAGTTCTCCATTGTACATTTTTGTCTTGTTTGTCAAAAATTATTTGCCAAAATAAGCATGGGTTTATTTCTGGACTCTTATTTCTGTTCCACTGGTCTCTGTGTCTGTTTTTCTACCAATATCATGCCATTTTGATTATTGTTGCTTTACAGTATAGTTTGAAGTCAGGTAGAATGATGCCTCCAGCTTCATCCTTTATTCTCAGAATGGCTTTGGCAACTCTTGGTCTTTTGTGCTTCCCTATGAATCTGATGATTTTTTGTTCTATTTCGTTAAAAATGCCCATATGATTTTGATGAGGATTGCACTAAATCTGTGTAATGTTTTCGGGTAATAGTGTGGTTTTTAACTATGTTGATTGTTGATTTTTCCAATCCAAGAACACCGAATATCTTTCCATTTCTTTGTATCTTCTTCGATTTCTTTTAATAGAGTCTTATAGATTTCATAATATAGGTCCTTCACATGTTTAGTTAAATTTATCCCCAGGTATTTTATTTTTTTTGTTGCAATTGCAAAAGGAATTATTTTTCCACTTTCCTGACAATTCATTATCAGAGTATAGGAATGCTATGGATTTTTGAACATTGATTGTGTATTCAGAAACTTTACTCTATTTTCTTATTGTTTTTAGCAGTGTTCTTGTGGAGTCTTTGGAGTTTTCTATATAGAGAATGATGTCATTTGCAAATAGTGACAGTTTGACATCTTCATTTCCTTTTTGGATGTCTTTATATTTTTCTCTTGCCTGACTGAATGCACTGCCTAGGACCTTTAATGTTATATTGAGTAAGAGTGGTGATAATAGACAGCCTTGTCTTGTTCCAGATCTTAGAGGAAAGGTTTTTATTTTTTCACCATTAAGTATAATTTTGGCTGAGGATTTGTCATATATGGTCTTTATTATGTTAAGGTACATTCCTTTTGTATTGATTTTATAACGATTTTGTTAAGTGTTTTGATCAAAAATGGATGCTCTATCTTGTCAAAGAGTTTTTCTATGTTAATTGATATGATCATATGATTCTTATTATTTAATGTGTTTGTGTGGTGTGTCACATTATTTATTTCACCTATGTTGAACCATCCCTGTGCCCCTGGGATGATGCCCACTTGAACATGGTGTACAATCTTTTTAATATGTTACTGTATTCAGTTCACTAGTATCTTATTTAGGATATTTGCATTTGTGTTTATGAGAGATATTGGTGTGTAGTTTTCTTTTTTGTTGTTGTTATCTTTCCCAGCTTTTGGTATCAGGGTAATATTGGCCTCATGAAATGAGTTTTGAAGTATTGCCTTGTCTTCAATTTTTTGGAAGAGTTTGAGGAGAATAAGTATTAAATCATCTTTGAATGTTTGATAGGCTTCACTGGTGAAACCATCTGATCCTGGGCTTTTACTTTTTGGTAGTTTTTTGATGATTGTTTCAATTTTTTCTAGGTTATTAAATTTGGTGTTATATAATTTTTCATAGTATTCTTGTTTGAACCTTTGTATTTCTGCGATGTCAGTTATAATTTCCCATCTTTCATCCCTGATTTTGTTTATTTGTGTCCTTCTTCTTTTTTTCTTTAGTGAGTCTAGCCAGGGGTTTTTCAATTTTATTAACTTTCTCAAAGAACCAGCTCTTTGTTGCATTTATTTTTTCTATTGTTTTTTGTTTGTTTGTTTGTTTGTTTTCAGTTTCATTTAATTCTACTCTTATTTTTAATATTTCTTTTTGTTTTAGGTGAGCTGAGCCCTACTCTTATTTTTAATATTTCAATATGTCTTGAAGGCTGTATGTATGTATAGACACACACACAAATATATACACACACACACACATGCTGTTCTCTACATATTCATAATAGTAAACACGCACCGAAATTCAGAACTGAAGTATATAACATTAAACAAGAAGGACCAGAGGGAAAATCCATAAATCAAACGAAATTAAAAAAAAATAAACAGAAATACAAAGACAAGGAAGCAATGGAAACACAAAGCTACAAGAAAGCAAAACGAAAAAGGGCTATAGGAAAACCTCATATTTTACTAATCAACCTAAATGTGAATGGACTTAACTCACAAATAAAAAGGCACAGAGTTGAAGATTGAATCAAAACACAAGACCCAACCATATGCTGCCTCCAGGAGACACATCTCAGTTCCAAAGACAAATACAGACTCAAAGTGAAAGAGTAGAAAATGATATTTCAAGCAAATTGCATTCAGAGAAAAGCTGGAGTAGCTGTACTAATATCAGATGAAATAGATTTCAAAATACAAAGGAGAGCTTTGCTAGATAAATTATTTTTGGCAGGCTGTTCCTTTCATTTTTTAGTTTGAATATTTGAATTTCTTTCTGTTTCATAAGGTTTGTCCTGAGAAGTCTAAGGATAATCTCATGGATTTTCCTTCATAGTTTACCATCTTCTTTTCCCTGGCTGTCCTGAAAATTCTTTCTTTGTCATTGATTTTTGATCATTTCAATACAATGTGTCTTGAATGCTTTTTTTCGGGTTGAGATAATTGAGTTTTATGTTGACTTCTTGAATTCTAGGCCCCAGCTCCTTCCTTACATTTGGGAAATTCTTATCAACTATTTGTCTGAAAATGATTTATAATCTCTTCCCCTTTTCCTCCCCTTTGAGAATGGCCTTTATTCTTATGCTTCTTTCCTGATGGTACCAACTAGTTCTTGTATTTATCTTTTCATTATTTTCATCATCCAGCTTTTCTCTTCTTCTATAGTGGCTGCACCAATTTACAATCTCACCAACAGTGCACAAGGGTCCTCTTTTCTCCATATTCTCTGCGGCACTTGTCATTTTTTGATTTATTGATAGTAGTCATTTTGACAAGTGTGAGCTGATATCTTATTGTGGTTTTAACTTGAATTTTCCTGATAATTAGTGATGTCGAAAATCTTTTCATTTGTTTGTTGGCTATCTGTATGTCTTTGGAAAAATGTCCTTTGCTCATTTTTAATCAGAGTGTTTGTTCTTTTGATGATGAGTTGTATGAATTCTTTGTATGTTTTGGATATTAACTCCTTATTGAATATATTATTAACAAATACCTTATACCATTCAGTAGGTTGTCTTTTTGTTTTATTGATTGTTTTCTTCACTGTGAAAAAAACCTTTTAGTTTGATTCAGTCTCATTTGTTTATTTTTGTTTTCCTTTCCTAAGTAGACGTGTCCAGAAAAATATTGCAAAGGCCAGATACCTGGTTGTGATTGGTCCATATGCACCATTGTAGGGATGCGTTATGTATATTTTTGCCATGTTACCTGGATAAATAAGCATGCTATCCTTGTGGCTGCTGGAATTTCTGTATGATCAGATGAGTGATTTTCTTCTTTAGCTACTCCTCCAAACCCTTTCGATTCTTGGATATGGCTTTGTATAACTGATGCTAGAACCATGAAGTTCCCAGAGATGGATGGAGCTTATTAGCATAGACAGTACAAATCTTGTCTCCTAACTCTATCTCTGTTATTTATGTAAAATGCCGAGTCTCAGTTTTCTCATCTTTAAATTGAGGATAACATCACCTGTCTCTCTGAATTATTTTGATGGTTAATGAAGATGACGGATATAACTTGCCTAACACCATCACATAATATCAATTTTGTTTTACAGTAGCCATTGCTGTTATTATTACTTGAACCCAGTTCTCTTCAACACAGTTTGTTGTTTTTAACTCCACTTTGCTTCAGTAATCATCACCTGCTCCTTTTTGCACTATCTACCCTGCCCTTCATTATTGACCTTCTTCCTTCTCATTCCTTCATGAGAGAGCACACAATTTTCCCTTCTCATTACTTCCCCCATTTACTTTCCTTAGATTCAACTTTGAACAGATTGATCCATATCTGGGCTTTAGCAAAATAATCTGAGAAATAGGTAAAACACAAAATAAATGTTACTGTTATCTGTGCTTTTCCAACTTATGAAGAAGGAGCAAAAATTATTTCAGACTTAGAGCCTGTGTAAGTGAGAGGTTTATTATGCAATTAAAACATGGGAAATTAGAAGGGGTTTTGGGAGGGAACATAATATGTTTTAGATTATATCATGGAAGGTCAAATGGTTGTAGTTCAGCCCAGGGGACATATCATGACTACAGATAGAAAAATGTCTGGACTTTGAAGAAAATTTTAAAAATATAAATAAAGTCATAAATGTTATCTCTAATTGAAGCCATAGAAAGAGCTGCAATTACTGAAGAAGAGAGCTTGTAGAGAGAAAGATGGATTGTTGAGACATGAACCTACATTAGAGAACCAGAGAAATTGAAGATGACAGGGATTTGTAAACTGTCTTTTGCAGTATTTTGTATTTAGGAAGTACTTGCAAGGACATCTTGAGGGATAACAAAGTTCAGAATAAGAAATGGACTAATAACAGGTCCGCTGAAGAGGGAAAACTGAGGTAGTAGGAATATATGGCAACCAGGATTATTTTCCAAGATACACAACTAAAAGCTCACTTTTTCTAAGTATCATCTATTTTCAGATTAACATTCTGCTTGCTTACCATCTGAAAAGTACCTGTGCTGCAAGTACCTATATAAATTTATTGATTGGGTCTGAGATCACCTGTGGGAAGACAAAGTAAATGCAAGTTGAACATGTTTGTGATCATTCAAATGCAGTTTCATTTATAAAAAGACAGTGGTATTTTTATTTTGTTGTGTATGAGGGATATAGTACTCAAATAAATGATTATCCTTGATGTATAAATATGTATCCCTAATCTATTAATCACTATAAATATTAGCTTAAATGGTTCTGACATAATCGTGCGCATGGAACCCATATGGTTTGAAAACAGTTTACATGGAAAAGATGTAGGGATTTAAATGACAGAAAGTTTGATACATGTTAGAAACACCATGATGTGGATGAGAGATTTGACTTGTACCATGTAGCTCAATAGGGTAGAACTGATAAAATGGATTTCTCTTACAGACCTTTATAAACAGGCTTGTGTTCTTTACTGGCATTTTTGAAGAAATCCTTAGCCTGGAGACCTGGGTTCAAGTCCTAGTTGTATCTTTTGTTGAGTCCTTTTCCTTCTCTGAACCTTATTTTCACTTGTAGAGAATTAAATATGAAGACTTTGAGGGTCATATAAAGAGTATGGACTCCTATTCTGATGACAGTACCAACCCTTGGCTTATTTCTCATCCCCGCAGATGACAACCAGGTCTTTGCTCAGACCTACAATGATAAGCCACTGGTGATCGCTGTTTTTACTGGAACCCAAGAGGTGGTTGTGCCATGTCGGGTTACTTCTCCTGATGTCAATGTCAAGCTTCAGTTGGTAAGTTGAATTGTCTCAGAAAGAGGACTTGCTGCTCTCTAGAGCAAAGGGCCCCAACCCTAGGGCTACAGACTGTTACCAATTTGTGGCCTGTTAGGAACTAGACTTCACAGCAGGAGGTGAGTGGTGGCTGAGCAAGTGAAGATTCATCTGTATTTGCAACCAATCCCCAGTGCTAGCATCACCACCTCAGCCCCATCTTTGATTATCAAGCATTAGATTCTCAACAGGAGCACCAGTCCCTGGTGCCAAAAAAGTTGGAGACTGCTGATCCAGATTATGAAATATAAAGAGAGTAGGAGACTGTGTTTCATCCCATTTCAGTACTTACTCTAGCTGTGTCATGTCTGCCTCTTTGGAGCAGCACATAGAAGCAGTTGCTGCCATTTTTCCTTGGACCAATGTCACCACAAGAGGGTTATACAAAGTAGGGGAAATGGAGATGGATGCTTAGATGTTCTGTAACGTACCATGTGAAATGTATGTAAATGCTATCCATGTCTAGAGCTCTGAGACCAGAGAGCTTGTTTTGCTTAAATAGAGAGGAAATAGTGGATAGTTTTCAAAAATATACACAAAGAGAAGAGGAGATAGAGGTAAGACCAATCCATCTAGCTTGATTTGTTAAATTAATCTTGGTGATGAATGGAGTAACATATATCCCTTATAGATCACCTTCATGCCCACCAAAGCCCTCAGCATCCATAGTTGTACAACATTACTACAAACTTTAAAATCATTTCATATATATATCACCTCCTGTGAGCTACACATATAACTGCTCTGTAAAATTGATAGAACTGGCTTTATTATTTCCATTTTACATGTGAACAATCTTAGGCTTGGAGAAAAGGAAGAACATTCTTATGCTCTATATTTCATAAGGATTGGAGTCAAAAGTAAAAATCAAGTGTTCCAGTTCCCTATCCAGTGTTCCAGCTATTCCCCTTGCCTTCAGGGTGGAAGGCAACCTATCTTCCTCTTCTGGCTGCACTGTTCATCTGCTCCCAAGCTCTTTCTCATTTTCTTGTTAGGAAAAATCCATAAACCTCCAATAGCAGCAGAAAAGATCCTCTCATTCTCTTTTCATAGAGGAAGTGTCAGCATTTCCCCAATGCCTCTGTCAGTACAGCTGTGAAATTGACAGGTGGGTCAGCCAGGAACTTGTGTCTGGCAGCAGCTGATGTGGAATAGGAAGGCGCACAAGCCCACGGGCAGAAGAGTATAAGTTCTAACAAGTTCCACAAGACATTGAAGTTATTAGCTACTCCCTGAAGACCACACTATCTTGATTGGTAATCCCTCTTCTTCCCAGACTTATCTGCCCCTAAGGTTTTTAGAGAATTCTCAGTGGAGCAGTCCTCAGCATCATGCTGAAGTCCTCCATCCACTGAGCCACCAGCTCCAACTCTTTCCTGGGATATTCATTCAGCTCTTTCTGAAGGGAAAATGGAGGTGTTCTTTATCTTTGGGACTTGGTCCAAAAAGAAGCAGTGGTGTGTGGGAATGGGTGAAACAGAGAGGATGCAATATGCTACAGAGTTTATGTGCTTCGGTGGTCACCTCATTCTTCCTCTACCTAGTATGCAAGGAGGGTGGCCTGACCTACCCACCAGGCCTCCTTTGCCTCCTCCACAGTCTAGTCTCTGGTGAGGCTTGGAGTCACTGTGTCTCTTTCTTCTGCCAAAAGGAAGCACTAGGTGGGGATGCAACTGACCTGGCTAATTTCCAACATCCTTTTCTAAAATTAAACCCCACTAGGCAGCCAATCTACCTCCAGAGGATGTGCCTGGGTATGGGCATAAAGGCATAACTAGGGCTTTCTTTTTTTCTAAGGCCTTAGCTGCTGTTTTGCTTAAGATTTAATCAGAGTAGGCAGTTTCATGGCATCCAGAAATCTTCTAACACTCAAAGAGAGTTCAAAGACACTAACCTTCAATGTTCTACTTTCTTTTACAATCAGCCAACATTTTCCACAGTTCAAGTTAGCTTCTGTATTATCACTTTATTTTTTTTAAAAAAATCAATTTGCATATGCCATTTAAAGTTAATAGTGTATTCAAGGAAGTGTACCCATAGGTAACAATAAGTAAAGCCAAATTCATGAAGGAGAAAAACAGAACTCATCCTGAGGTCAAACTCAATTTAATTTTATTCAGTCCAACACATTTACCAAGTCTACTCTGTGCCAAGCATTGTTGAAACACAGTAATAGCAAATTATCATGTTTAGAAGCATAGAAATGTATTCTCTCACTGGTCTAGAGGCCAGAAATATTAAAACAAGGTGTTTTCAGAGACATGCTCCCCCTAAAGTTTCAAGGAGAGAATCTTTCCTGTTCTCTTTCAGCATTTGGTGGCTTCACATATTCCTTGGTTCGTGGCTGCATAACACTAATTTCTGTTTGTCTTTACATGGCCTTCTCCCTTGTTTCTATGTTTGTATTCTCTACTTCTGTCTCTCATGAGGACATATATCATTGGACTCAGGGTCCACCCTACTCCAGGATGATCTCATCTCAAGATCCTAAAGTTAATTATATTTGCAAAGATTTCTTTTATAAATAACATCTCATTCACAAGTTCAAGTAGATATATCTTTTGAGGGAGTAATCATTTAACGTACTATAGGGCATTACCAGTGTCATGCACTCTGCTGAGAGCTTTACTTGCACAATCTTATTTAATATCCACAATTGATGTCCTCAGGGGTTCAATTCTTGCCTTCCAAGTAGTATAGTATCAGTGTGTATGTGTGTTGGAAGAAGACTTTATACTGTCTTTAAAATGTGTTTGACTCAATCCTCTATTTTATGTCTGTATGTAACAGACACAATGAGAATGCAGAGGAGAAAAAGACTACTTGTATGAGGCAGTCTTAACTGAACAGCTGAGCTGGTGACAAGCTGAGTCCTGATAAATAAGTAAAAGCACCTTAGGTAGATAACTGGGCAAAGAACACAAATAGTGTTATGAAAACATGAAAGAATAGCCAAAATTATTGGTTGACAGTTACAGAAATCCAACCAAACTTAATACACCAGGACTGGTTTAGGTAAAATGGAAATGTATTTCAAAAGGAAGAGTATGGTTGAACCTCAAGGGTATGTGTTCTGTAACAGCTCCTCTCTTGAATACCACAGACCTGCTTCTTTCACAAAGGGGATGTGGTCATCTACCGTGTATTAAATATTCATTGCTAGAGCAGAACGGAGAAGCATTCTCTCTCTGACCCCAAATTAGAAAATAATCAACATGGAAGTGTTTTGATTTCCCTACCTAGAATCTAATACTCACTTCTAGACCAATCGCTGTAGCCAGGGAGGGAGGATTTGTATGAAAAGGACAGCTGCCATACAACCTACATAGTTGAAGCACACATTTTTGTAGTGGGGAGAGGGATGTCAGGGAGAGTTAGTAGAAAGGGGTAGAGACAATAGTAAGAGGAGGGTCTTATTCTGAGCAATTGTGTCTAATATAGAAAATTAAGTGTCTAATATAGATGCCAAGTCTCTAATTTAGGATGAAAGAGAAGGGGTAGGGCAGAACAGAGAGATTCTGGAGATAGAATCTAATAGGGATTTTTAACCTTGGCGCTATTGACATATAGTGTCAGATACTTCTTTGTTATGGGGCTGGTACTATCCTATGTGTTGTGGGATGTTTAACAGCATTCCTGGCCTCTACCCATTAGAAGCCAGTAGCAACCCCTCCCCCCAGTTGTACAGACCAAAAATGTCTCCAGACATTGTAAAATGTTCCTTGGGGAGCAAAATCCCTCCCTTATCCTTCATTGAGAACCACTAATCTAAAGGATTAATTAAGTGAATGAATTGCTTTCTTAGGACTTATGCTTTATTTTGTCAAATGGAAAAAGAATTAAGACAGAGTCTTCATTGTACCTCTGCAATTAGAATGTGAATTATTTTAGTATTCCACTGAAATTCTAAATTTCTGCATAAGCATGCAATAAACTCAAGGTTTTTTGATTCTCCTCAATTATTGGGTTCAGTTACTTTTTCAGCTGGTTTTTGTTTGCTTATTTGTTTGTCTTGTGATTTATCACCTATGTTATTTGTGTTTTCCTTATTTCATGCTAGTGATTTTTTAATTTTCAGTTTCTCTGAAGATCCTAGTATCTAGTAGTTAAGTACATTTAGGTTATGCTGAAATTACTAATGATGTAAGGGCTTCTCAAGGGGCTCCCAAAATCTTCTGGTGAAAAATGATTTGAAATATTTTAATTAGAGTTAATAACTAAGGCTTTAAAAAAACATTAAACTAAAAAGAAATGTGGTAAAGTTTTAACCCTAAGTTTTGTGTTTTTAGATAAAGGGTGATGATCTTTTTCTGAGGTTAAGGATAAAAAGGCTCTGAGTAGATTCTGTTGGGTAAGAATAAGACAACTGAACTAGGAGTCAAAAAAAGAACCTCAGTGTTGGAAGAAACCTTGGAGCCTAATTTTCCACCTGATGCAAAAATTATTTTACAAACTCCTGGACAAATAACTTCCCCAGCTCTTGCTTCAATGCTTCAGTGACAGTGGTCCAATTTCTGATTGAGCCAAAATATGCATCACTCTCATTTCCACTCATTGGTCATCATTTTACCCTCTGAAGTTATATTCAAAAGTTTAATTCTTTTTCCAGTTCCCAAGTAAGAGTTCTTCAAATACTAGAAAAAACACTACCCCACCCCCAACTAATGACCAAGCCCACTTACCACTTTCCATTCTCAAATGTTTTCTTTTGTTGGGCTAAAAGTAACTTGTTTCTTAAACTATTTTTTATATTACAAGGCTCCCAGTACCTTCATAGTTCTGATTATCCTCCTCTGACTCTGCTTCAGTTTGTAAAGATCTTTCTTAAAGTATAGTGTCCATTTTCATACATCAGTGGATGTTAATTGGTATATTCTTGCTGTGAAAGACTTTGGCAAGACATATTAGGTACATGGAAAATGCTTATACCCTTTAACTCAGTAATTATGCATCCAAGGATCTTGTTGGTGAATAAGCAGAGACTTAAATGTGAAGATATTCATTGCCACATTATTTTAAATAACAAAACCAAAAATTATTATAACATGAATATCTAATGATAAAAGAATGGTTAAATAATAAAATAACTCATATTATACTGCCATTAAAATTATGTTTATGAAGTTTTTAATAACATGAAAACATGCTAATGATATAATATAAAATAGAAAGAACAGGATAAATTGTATTTATACTATAAGTACAGTTATGTGACAATGTTTACATACATAGAGGAAAGACTGCAAATAAATGTTTCATTGTTCCCAGTCGCTATTTCTGTGTTACAGGTCATTATTATTATTTTTTCTTTACTCTCTTCAACACTTGGTTACTATTACTTTAAAGTTCACCAAAGGAAGATTTAATAATTCAGATATGTTTGGAAACCACTAGCTGAGAGTAAGCGTTCAGCCTGTGCTGTTTGCATCTGTATCTCTAGTGCCCAACACAGAGTAGACAACATTACATATTGAATGTTTGAATGAAAGTACCAGCTACAAATAGACTTCACATAAGCCGCTAAGTTCCTTAAAGTCTCTTTCATATGTCCTTACCTGAGGCAAAAATAGCCATCCACAGTGATTCAATGTCAGAAAATATCAGAGCCCCTGATGAATAGATGTGGAACCTGGGAACATAACAACTCCATTTCCTTCACATACCTTAAACAGAAGGCCCAATGAATCTTAGCATAGGATTTTTGGCTCTAAAAATCTCCAACAGAAGAGATATAAACCTTGATTTTAAATCTAATAATAAGCAATGAGTTGGACAAGGTATCCCCTATAAACTTCATCTATAAAACAAGAGTAATATTAATACCTACTTCATAGTGTTGTGAGGATTAAATGAGCTAATACTGTACATGGCACATAGTAAGTGTTGTGTAAGTGCTTAGTACTATAATTATTATTTGTTGAGTATCTACTCTGAGCCCCAAATTGTGCTAGTTTCTCAGAAGAAAACAAAGGTTAACTAGCACAAACTCAGTCCAGAAGCTTGGGCCAGTTTCAGTAGGACAGGTCACTCCACTCTTGTGGCTTCAAAGCAGATGGCTTGGGTATGATACTGAGAACTGGTGATAACTTTACATTTATGTCTTTCTATGTCCTCCTTTCCTTGTCCCACAGTTAAATTCTGCCACATTCACCTATGCAAGCCAAGACTGGGATCCCCGGAAAGGCTTCACTGTGATCCAACCTTCCTACCATTTCTATAGCAGCATGCTCCAGTGCATTGCCGAAGTTAATGGGAAGACACACAGGTCATTCTATCTCCCACAGCGTCTGGGTATGTGAACTTGTGATTTTAGGTTAGGAAATGGGATCCAGCTGTTTCTGAGAATTACTTCTTATTTGTATAAACATTACTCCAGCTATAATCTCTTACATGTCAGGAATTCTAAGTTTTTTAAATTATTTTAAGAACTTTATGTATGTCAGTAAATAATGCCCAGTTTTGGACTGTTTCCAGTTGCCTGATCAGCTGTCCCATAAAATCAATAGTTTGGCAGTGTCTAGTAATAAATACTCAGCTATTATAAGGTTGTCCTTGTAAAACTATGAAGCAATATCATATGTTGTGGCTAAATAATAGATGTCTTGTTGCCTTTGTATAGAAGTGAAGGTGGGCTTCTAACTCAGGGAAGACTCTTCGCTCAGAGAATTCAGAAATGTGGTAAAATTAACCACAGAAGGGCTTGATGGTCTTAGATAAGTAGGAAAAACTTCCTGTTGGAGAGGTTATTAAACTGATTATAAGATTTCCTAACCAGGATTTTAGAATCCTTTTCACTGAAAAGCCTCAAGAACAAGAAATATAATTCCTATCACTAACACCAAGCCTTTTGCTATATAGTTTAAATAAAACATTATCTAGCGGTTTCTGAAAAATGGAACCTTCTGGTTTGGTTTTGAGTCTTTATTTTCCATCTAATAAATGGAATAAGGAATTGAGAATTATAAGAATTATTCCATAATAAATATTTTTGTATCCTACCTTCTTTGTCAATATCATTATGCCATCCTATCTATTTTCCAGAAACCAAGAGAGAAAATATCTCCATCAGATACAACCACCAGAGACTTCTAATGGGAGACACTCTTTTACTGCAATGTGTTGCAGAGACCACATTCAATGGACGAATAAAACTGAACTGGGTGTTCAATCGGCAAGATGTAAGGACAATGCCCCTGCTCCAAATCTTTACAAATCTGCCCATATCCTTTCTCCCTGCCATTCCAACTCAGTTCCTACTCTGGGTCAAGAACCAGGCAACATGTGAATCAAATCAACAAAGTTGACTAATAAGCAGCTTCTGCATTTATGGAAGCGAGTCTCATAGGGAACTAGCATTTCACTTTTTGTACCATATCATGGTTCATTAGTTACAGATGTGATTTAACAGAAGTGCAGAAAAGTGTCAGCTCTTCATGGGGATTTTCTTTGGCTTCTTGACAAGTTAGGTACCTAGATGTGCTCAATAATAGCAATTGAAATTATGTTTTTTCTTTCCCATCCCACAGTCCAAGACAATACCTAGGTGTTGTGAAGTTAAAAGGAACTTGTACCAAGGCTCCCCTGTGTACAAAAGCTATAGTAACTTGACAATCTGGAATGTAACTATGGAAGACAAGGGTTTGTACATTTGCAAGGAAGACAACAACACTGCCTTGCAAGCTAACATCACCATCGTAGTGTACAGTACGTAAAACTTTTATTTCTGACTCTTCCCTGAGGACTAGCTTGCCTACTCTCTTCCCCTGTATGAAAGAAATCTCTCGCACATATCTTCATTTTCTCTTGCAGTGTTATGGTCTCCAAGGCATACACTCCCAATGCTTTGGTGCTTAAATAAGAAAAGATAGCAAATGTCGGTCAGCCTCTTTCCTGTTCTTTCACTCTGGCATGGAAATTGCATTCTGGGAAGCACTGTGATCTAACTTACACACTTTTACATCTCGTTGGCTAGTTATAGTTGTATATTTTAAGGATTTAGGGTAAAGTAGCTCATCAGTATTTTGGACCATGTAAAGACCAGATTCTTGAATCTTTTATCTTCTTTGCCAATTTGTGGTGTGATCTTGTACAACTTGCTGCACCTCCCAGATCTTCATTTTTCTCATTTATCATCATCATCATCATCATCATCATCATCATCATCATCACCTTTATTTACCCATAATCATAATGTAAAGTTTAAGGGTGCTTCTAGCTTGCTTTCTTTTCTGATATGAATGTAACTATAAATTGCTTAGTGGAAATAATTAAGTGAACTTCAATTTAACTTGATTACCTTGAGTTCATATAGCTCTTTTCTTACAAAGACACATATATGTACCTACGCTATACACACATACACATATTACTCACACACGCTCACACGAACACATTAATACCCATACACATACTAGCATAGTTATATAGACATACTTAATTTTTGCATGTACCTTTGAAAACCCTAAGCCACAAATACTAATATCTATCCACACATAAATAGTTAAAAATACAAACACACACACACACTGGGTTTATTCTGCAGTAAGAAATCTAATTTAAGCTCAATTCAATCCTCTGCAGCCTGGTTTATAAGGTAAACTTATAACTATACTTTACAGCTATACTTTAGTTCTCTCAACCTCTGGATTCTATATATCCACTTCTATCAGCTGGATTGCCTTCAGTTTCATGCAAAAGAAAACCTGACTAAAAATAGCTTAAACAATAATGACAATTATCTCGTGTAATAAGGAGTCTTAAGGCATATGGTTCCAGTGCTGATTGACTTAGTGGGTCATCAATGTACTCTAGAAACCAGGTTCCTTCCCTTCTTTTATTCTACTACCTCATTGTCTTCAAAGTTCCTCTCATGCTGTCACAGCCCCAGATCCCATATACTAACGAGAGTGTCTTAGAGACAGGGAAAAGTGAAAATCCCATGACTTGTCTCTTTTTTAAGAGTTTCGAATATCTTTCCCAGAAGTCTCCTAGCTAATTTCCCCTTTTGTTTCATTATTCAGAAATACATTACCTGCCCATGTCTAAATAATCACCTGGTAAAGAATAAGACCAACATGATTGGCTTAATTTAGGTGGTTCTTATCTCATGAGCAGTACTATCTCTTAGGGGTATTGGAAATACATGAGGGCATTTTTTTGGTCAAAATGACTGGAGGTTATTACTGACATTGATTGGACAAAGTTTATTATAATAAGTAAGCTCTATTTCTTACTAAAGGATTAGAAACATCTTTCAAAGTTCAGGAGAGTATCACAAAACAAAGAATTATCCCTTTGAAAATGATAACAGTGCATCCCTCCAATCCACATTGAGAAACACCAGCTTATGACAATCAAGATTGGCCCTGCCAGGCAGGAGAGGATATGAACACTAATAGGAAGTGTGAGCAAAATTGGAATTCAGTTATACCTTCTTTCTCGAACTTCATCCCTGTTCTACTTCCAGAAAAATCATTCCTTAATGTGAGCTACAAGAGAAGACGCACTTATGAAGTGACAGCTGGGCAAAGTATTCTCAAAATGGGAATAAGAGTGGATGCTTTTCCTCGCCCCAGTGTGACCTGGTGAGTAGAGTCTTCTTTCCTGGGTTTTTCTATTATCTATATTCTCTTAACCCCTTCCTTAAAACCTGCTCTTTTGTCATATAGCAGACCTTGGACTAGGTACTACGGACTCAGATATATACTCTAACCTTAATCCTGCTTTCAGGGAACTCGCAGCTTCAGAAACTAATGCTTCATCTCCTTCTTCACAGATTTCTTGGCTTGTTTTCTCTTTCCTTTCTCAATCTCTCATGTATTTGAGAGAAAAAAAAAAGAGTTTTATACTCTGAAAAGAGAGGACGAGATAAGGCTGGGAAAGTAGCCAAAGCCATTGTAGAATTTCACGAACTCAGATTTGGAAGGAGTCTTGAAGGTGATCTTACCCAGTATAATAGAGATCTTTGAATGTCAGGGTAAGAAGTGATAAGGCAGAAAAAATATTGGCTTTTGAGCCAAACTTGTGTCCCAATTCCAGTTCATCAAATTACCAAGCAAGTTACTTGAACTCTCTAAGCTTCAAT